>NC_133440.1:2615852-3269815 GCF_964197705.1 Penicillium psychrofluorescens
CAATCTGCTGGAGATTTCCTCTTGAGAAAGGGCAGATATAAAATGATCGCTCCAAAATAATTTACTTCCCTATAATCACCAACAGCCACCAACGCCGCAATGGCCTCCGCTTCCGTGCCACCTGCAGCCCAGCCAAATAGCACCATCGCCAGTCTGGACACGCTTGACCATGACATTCTAATAGCGACGCAGCAGAAATACCAGTCTGAGCGGGAGAAGCGCCATCGCCCCGAAGGTACTGCGCAGTACATTGATCTGAGCAGCGTTGCAGGAGGACCAGCCAGTTCCGCCGAAAGGTCAGATGTTCACCACAATCCCCTTCTCCATCAGGAACACCATCGGGTTCTCATTGTCGGCGCTGGATTTGGAGGCCTGTTGTATGCAGTGCGCCTTCTCCAGACTGGCTTCTGCTCTGCGAATGAAATCATCATGATCGACCAGGCCGGCGGTTTTGGGGGCACTTGGTATTGGAACCAGTACCCAGGATTGCATTGTGATACCGAAAGCTACATATACATGCCCCTGCTAGAAGAGACGGGTCACATACCGACGAAGAAGTATGTACCCGGGTCGGAATTGCGGGCCTATGCAGAGCGCATTGCTAGCGAGTGGGGGCTGACCTCTCGGGCTGTTTTCAACACCACGGTCGATGAGATGAGCTGGGATGACGGAAATAAGCATTGGGTGGTCTCAGCTGCTCCCATCGCGGCAGCTCAGAAACCAGTCACATTGCACTCAGATTTCGTCATCCATGCCATGGGCATTTTCAACGTTCCCAAGATACCCAAGCTACCTGGAATTGAGAGCTATGGCGGTCACATCTTCCACACTTCTCGCTGGGATTATGAGTACACTGGAGGAACGCAGGAGAATCCCATAATGGACCGATTGCACGACAAGCGAGTTGGGATCGTCGGAACGGGCGCAACTGCAATCCAAGCTATCCCGCATGTTGCTCAATGGGCCAAAGAACTGTTTGTCTTCCAGCGTACGCCGTCATCTGTGGATCATCGCGACAATAAACCGACTGTCCCAGCTTGGTGGGCCGAGAATATCCAGACGCATGGTCCGGGATGGCAGAAGAAACGCATGGAGAACTTCAACGCATTCGTGAGCAACGCATCCCCCCTCCCGGAAACAAACCTGGTGAACGACGAATGGACATCCTTCCCGTCGTTCAGTATCTTGATCGGCGGCCCCTCCGGCGTACAACCAGACTACCTGGAGCAAATGCAGCGCGTGGACTTCACCAGGCAGGAATACATTCGCAAGCGCGTTGACGACACAATCACCGACAAAGCCGCAGCAGACCTCCTGAAACCATGGTACGCGGGCTGGTGCAAGCGACCCTGCTTCAGTGAGAACTTTCTTGAGACATTCAATCGACCCAATGTCACGCTGGTCGATACCCTGGGCCGTGGAATCGAGGGCATGACACCAGGGGGAGTCCTTGTCGGTGGCAAAGAGATCAAACTCGACGCCATGATCTTCAGCACAGGCTATGCCCTCGGCAACAGCGCAGAGAGAGGCTTCATGAAGGTCCTCGGCCGGGGCGGCAAGACCATGCAACAGAAATGGGCATCCGGACCTGCTACCCTGCACGGAGTGATCACGCACGATTTCCCCAATTTGTTCATCTCAGGTCCTTCTCAGGCTGGCGCTTCCCCCAATCACATGTATGTTCTCGATCAACTGGCGAGCCATGTTGCCTACATCATATCGCAGTCAGCGGCCAGATTGAACGCTCGTGATGCCAAATTCACCGTCGAACCAAGCTCGGAAGCCGAGGAGAGCTGGGCCATGCAGATTCTCATGAATGCGCGGGCCCTCGCCGGTGTCGCGGACTGTACGCCCAGTTACTATAACCGGGAGGGACACAAGCTGAAGGACCATGAGAAGATGGTGGCTGGGAAATTCGCTATCTGGGGAGAAGGCGTTGGGAGTTATGCAAAGAGGATTGAGGACTGGCGCAGCAGCGGGACGCTTGAGGGGCTGGTGTTTAATGGTGATGAGGGTGCGTGAGACTAGGTATCGTTAGATTGAGGGTTGGTTATTCTCTTTTGGTTCTATCCTCAGTTGTTAAACTTTTGGAATGTTGGCCGAGGGAATGCCTCGGATCTTGGAATTTATTTGCGTCTAAAGATGAAGTTGAATCTGAACGTACCAGATATCTGTTGCCGTTTGATCTTTCTTTTCAGATTATTATCGCTGGAATCACACATCGGGAGAAGGTTGCTAGCCACTGCTATCGAGTTCACGCTTGAATATTACTCCGGAATGCAAGTCAATATGGAGGTTCTTCGCTGCCGTTTCACGTGGTCTTCCATTTCTAGACCCTGCGCCGTGACGGAACAATATTTGACCAAACTTAAAGCCGTTAGTTACTTGTATGGCTCTACCCTCAACCCTTGGGACAAGTCTTGACCATTGGTAAACAAGGGCCCACCTACTAACTAACTAACAAGCACCCAAGTACTTGAAAACAAAGATTAGTCGCGCAATGGAGAATTTTGCGCAATCTTAGGATCTGTGTTTCATCTAGAAAAATCTATATGCCTCCTGGTCATGCTATTAATTCCTTCACCATGCGCTCAGAAAGATAATCCGCTCGAGTTAAGGTTTGGTAGAGACTCCACTAAGTGAGTAGGTGAAATTTATCGAGGCGAAACAAGGTTTCTAATTTGGTACTGACAATTCCCCGTCGGCTTAATAGTCTGTGTTCAAAGCCTGCGGAGACCAGATGGCTGCGGCAGACCACAAGAAATAGGCGAACCCCTAAAAGTGGATGTGCCAGGTGAAAATTGTATGGTCCCATTTCACGGCATACCGTATCCCCGGTATGAAACCACGGCTCGCCCGGTATGTTCGCTGTACGGCGAAAGCCGAAAATGTAAGTCTAGATATTCCCCGGGGGGAAATAACCCCGGCCGACCAACAATTGAGTTTGAATTTCCCCCGAAGGTCAGGGCGACCGAGGCCTTGTACCGTGCTGGATTATTTTTCTCTGGGACCCCACAATAGTGTAAAAATACTTGGATTTTGCTCGGGGCAGCTGACTAGATGGATTCCGCGGGCCGATTGATTCGATGGCACGGAAGCATCCCCCAGAAAAGTGGTTGAGTAATTCTGGTCGGTTGCACTGATCTTTCGTTTAGATGTTTCGGACAGGTCCAAGCGCACGTCAAGTCAAGCCGAGCGTGGCGATGTTCTTCACGACCATATTATTCCGGGCGGGCGGGGACTGTATCGGGCACCTCGGCATCTTTTCTTTCGGTCAGCCGAGCACCTCACGCGATGAGGCTGAGCCGTAGGAATAATCCAGGTTTCGTCTAGCTTCTTCGACTGCGTTCCGTTCCTAATTTCCAGGGTTTGGGGGAAGCAAAAAAAAAAAAGTGTTGACCAATCACGGCGTTGCCCGAATCCGGAGCCGAGCTTTGTGGAGTTCAACCCGAGCATTTGTTTGGTTGGCAGGTCTAGACTCTCTTTCTGTGGTTTGGCATGGCTTTCCCCAGACACTCTACTTTGTGCAGAATATTCTTGCTCGTAGGTGCGCATCGAGAAGGGAGTTGGATATGGGTGAGTATACAAATATTTGCTCGGTGAAGTTGAATGGCGGCGTTTGTCACATCATTTACTTCAGCAGGTACATGTGTAGCAAACCATCCCGTGTTTACAGTTAGACAAACCCGGAGTTCATGCTTCTGCCTTGCCCTCGGTTCCTGTGGGGTGCGTGACCCCATGATAGTCGTACCTGCCTAAGCTGGCAGAGAGCCCACCCAGTATAAAGGTGTGCACTTGCTCTCGTGGTCTTTCTTCTTCCTCTTTCCCCTTCACCCCATCCTTCACTTTCTCACTTCTCTTCACACGCCCACTCCCGGATTTCCATCTTTGCTCATTCTTGCTTGTTCTTTCAATCTACCTGAGACACTTGTCCATTCGTCTATCATGCCCGGTGGTGTTGTTCCCATGAGCAGTGGCGGCACTCCACGCGTGGAGGCGCCCGTCACCTTCAAGGCGTACCTCATGTGTGCCTTTGCAGCCTTTGGTGGTATCTTCTTTGGGTACGACTCTGGCTACATCAACGGCGTCACTGCGATGAAGTACTTCATTGAAACCTTCGAGCACCTGGTAGGCACAGCCCTTCCATCTAACATTTTTGCCGATCGATCTGACCCTGATCTGTAGGATCCCAATGTCGTCAAAGGCGACGCCTTTGCTATCCCCGCGTCGCGCAAGTCCCTGATCGTCTCCATCCTGTCTGCTGGAACCTTCTTCGGTGCTCTGATCGCTGGTGACCTGGCTGACTGGTTCGGTCGCCGCACCACTATCATCACTGGCTGCGTTGTTTTCATCATCGGTGTTATCCTTCAGACTGCCTCCAGCAGCCTGGGTCTTCTTGTTGCTGGTCGTCTGGTCGCTGGTTTCGGTATGGGCTTTGTTTCTGCCATCATCATCCTGTACATGTCTGAGATTGCCCCCCGCAAGGTTCGTGGTGCCCTCGTGTCTGGTTACCAGTTCTGTGTCACCATCGGTTTGATGCTGGCGGCCTGCGTCGACTATGGCACTCAGAACTACACCACTTCAGCCTCGTACCGTATCCCCATTGGGCTGCAGATGCTCTGGGCCCTGATCCTGGGTGTTGGTCTTCTATTCCTGCCCGAATCTCCTCGCTACTTCATCCGCAAGGGTCGCAAGGACCAGGCTCGTACCGTCCTCGCTCGTATCCGCGGCCAGCCCGAGGACTCGCTCTTTGTCGAGGAGGAGCTCACTGAGATTGAAGCCAACCATCTGTATGAGCTTCAGTCAATCCCCGAGGGTGGTTACCTCACTAGCTGGCTCAACTGCTTCAGTGGCAACATCTTCCACCCCAACAGCAACATTCGTCGTACCGTGTTGGGTACCTCGCTCCAGATGATGCAGCAGTAAGTCCTTTCGCCTCTTCCCATTCTTGCCATCTCCCCTTGCTGATCAATAAACAGGTGGACTGGTGTCAACTTTATCTTCTACTTTGGAACTGGCTTCTTCACCGACCTTTTCAAGCAGGAACATGGTGGCGTCAACAACCCGTTCCTGCTGAGCATGATCACCACCATCGTCAATGTCCTTTCCACCCCCTTCTCCTTCTACGCCATCGAGAAGATCGGTCGTCGTCCTCTGCTGCTGTGGGGTGCTCTGGGCATGGTCATCTGCCAGTTCATCGTCGCCATCCTTGGTGTGACTGATGGCGACAACCCTCAGGCTCTTTCGGCCATGGTTGCATTCATCTGTATCTACATCTTCTTCTTTGCCAGTACTTGGGGCCCCGGTGCCTGGGTCGTTATCGGCGAGATCTACCCCCTGCCCATTCGCTCCCGTGGTGTTGCCCTGTCCACCGCGTCCAACTGGCTCTGGAACTGCGTAAGTGCAACCTGACATGCCGTGAAGCGCTCACCGCTAACAATGACAATAGATCATCGCCGTCATCACCCCGTTCATGGTCGACTCCGACAAGGGCAACCTTGGCTCCAAGGTCTTCTTCATCTGGGGCTCCCTTTGCGCCTGCGCCTTTGTTTACACCTATTTCCTCATCCCTGAGACCAAGGGCCTCACCCTCGAGCAAGTTGACAAGATGATGGAAGAGACTACTCCGCGCACCTCCGCCAAGTGGGTTCCCCACTCCACCTTTACCGCTGAGATGGGCATGGAAGACGAGAAGCGTGCCGACGCTCCTCAGATCTCTCAGCATGAGGTCTAGCCATGTGCTGTACTCCTTGATCGGTCTGCCTTGTGCTTGACCTTGATGATCTTGTTACTTCCTTTTATGCGCCATGACGTATGCCCGTTACGCTTGTTGACCAGCCATACCACTCTTGTGTTGCCATGCGTTAATGTGTTTTCATTTCGCCATCACGATGCTGATGAGGCTTTTTGTGTATTCTTTTCTATCGAATGACATGAATTAGTTACAGTTTTTGTTTTTGTAGACCACATGATCCTTGTAACTTGCCCTCCAGCACAAACAAGTGATCCAGCTGTAACTTGTTTCCCTCCCCAGAAGGACTCGGCCCGGCCCGACACGTGGGAGCAGAAAGACTATGAGAGCTCCAGCTATTACTTAGTTTTATCAGTCCTTTTACAAATTGACAACTATCGAATTCCAAACGCTCTGAACAGCTCCTTCGTTACTACAATCGGCAAACTACTGCAAGCCAGATCGAGATACGGCTTCCAGAAGTGGGATTATCCGTCCTTCCCCCATGTCTAGGATTCTGGCTTGTGGATGTCACAGCACCAATCGGCATCGTTTCCCATCAGCCAAACGGTGTGGGCGTCAACAGTCATCAGAGCCGACGCTAACAAAGGGGGGGGGGGTGAAGTCACGTGCGTTGGCGTAGGGCATTTGGCGGGAAACTTGTTCTGCGGGTGAGATATTGTCCAACTCCTCTCGCTGCGGACTCCATGGGAATCCGTTTTTCTGCCGCTCTAAAATGGCTCCCAATAGTGGACAACGGATGACGTTCTTCCCCAAGGCAGATGCAGCTATTCTGACGTCGAAGCATTCAACCCCACGGACTCGTCCCCAGACCGTTGGGCCGATCTTCGACCCGGAACATGTTGACCAGCCGATTGAGCCGTGGTCCTCGGAAGTCGAATCGACTTTCTATCCCAAGGCAGAGGCTTATGCGCCCGCGTCAATTCCTGAAAGGCCACTTGGCTTCGTCGATCGATATCTGCGCGCCTTCCTGGCCGAGAATGAAAGACTCAGATTGTCCATGCTTTGGTACTATACCCGCGATATTCTGAAAGAGGATGAGTTTCTCTCTGGGCTTCAGGAGAAAGCCCATCTCGCTCAGGAATTTACCGGATGGGAGTTTGCAGTCATCGGCATTCTTGATGTCAATGTCTATATTCGCCTAGCCACAGTAGGCCTCGAGCTAGGCATCCTTCCGCGTGGTGAAACTATCTGTGCCCACACGGTTACTCAACCTCCTGGCGTATGTTGCAGATCCCTTTTTTACTTCCAGTTTCCTGATCATTCAATATAGAGCGTGTTTCTTCTACCGGACCTCATGGAGGACTGGAGATTCCAAGAATCGCCATACCTCGAGCTTGGCGGGCTTCGAGCGTACGCCGGCGCACCACTTCGCTTACAAAATGAATCCGGAGATTCTGTTGGTTTTGGGTCACTTTGTGTGGCATCAACCAAAAGCGAGGAGCCTTTGACCAAAACACAGCATCAAGCACTCGTTCGCCTAGCCGACTGGGTTATCTCTGATCTCGTCCAATGTGCAAGAGTAAGGCGCCAGCGAGAACGGCGCCAAATGGCTGAACTCCTCTCCACGGCGCAGAGGAAAATAGATGATGCTGTATCGGAGGAGCCGGTCCTCGGGATACTGAGAACCACGTATCCCAGTGCGGTAATCAACCTGCAACCATCCAATGCAACCAATATCGAAACTGAAGGCCGCAATCCGATACTGATATCTGACTTTGAAAATGGCTTATGGGAAGACACCGACTATCTTGATGAATTCATTGCCAGTTCAAACCATCTTGCTCTACCATCTACTAGGACAGTACGCATCATTGCCGCCCCATGCGAAAGTATAACGGGATCATCGCTACTTGTGATAGCCTCCAAAGACTTTCACCTGGTTTTTGATGACGTTGATTCATGGTTTGTTCAAGCTTGCGCAGACATGCTTTCCCAGATGTGGCACAAACGCCTTCTGATAGAAGCATTGAATGCAAAGGAGAAATTCCTCCAGGGATTTTCTCATCAACTTCGCACGCCGATCCATGGCATACTTGGCTCTGTGGAACTCTTGGCCGAGGAGCTGCAGTCGCGGAGCTTGGGCGAATCAATCTTGCCGATGTCGGGATTGGTGAAAGGAAACTCGGTGATCGAGTCGCCCGAACCCTCCATCTACCTCAATATAATCAAGATGGCAGGTAGAGATCTAACGTCGATCGTTAACAACATGATTACTCTGAATCGGTGGGCCGACATTGCTATCACGGACCGGCAATATGCTATGCATACCGTTGGCGAGCTCGAGACGGCGATAGAAAAAGAGATACTCAAGCTAACGTCGGGGGACGCACGCTACAAGACCTCTGTTTTCCTTACTCACGACTTGCCTCCCGGTTGTGAGAGTTTTCGGATTGATCTCGGTGTGCTTCGAGACAGCCTGCTTCCACTTGTCATTAACGCGATCCAAAACACACCCCAAGGCGTTGTATCGATAACTACGTCAATACGTTTCGGATGCAAGCAACTTGTCGTCGATGTTGAGGACACTGGACCGGGGATTCCCCCCGATCACCAACAACGCATATTTGAACCGTACGCAAAGGTTGACTCCCACACGCCGGGCGCTGGATTGGGCCTCACTCTCGCGTCTAAATTTGCAACTCTCCTTCACGGCTCGGTCGATTTAATCTCGTCAGATATTGACCGCGGTGCCCATTTTAGAGCCACATTCCGGCAGGTTGAATGCGCTTGCTCGCCCCTTTCATCACAACCACTGGCTTCGAAACTCAAGCTGCCTCCAAAGTTTTTCAACATGGCTGCTGGCTCTAATTGCGTATCATTGTGCGATCATTTTTCCAGTTTTCTTACCCGCAATGGCTTTACCCCCTCGCACAGCATTGAAGACTGCTTTGTTATTCTTGATGCTGTGCCTGACCTCGAAAAACATCGTGCGCATCTCTCTCAGATTCCGTTGGAGCAAGTCGCCATCTGTCTTATCCCAGCTTCCGAAAGGGAAGTATATCTTGAACAGACTGAGAATAATGTCGTCTACGTCAGCAAGACTTTTTCAACCTCCGCTCTGTGCTTGGCGCTTGAAAAAGCACAAAATCTTTTTTTGGAACTTAAAGCTTCCCAGCCACCACCGCTGCATTCCAATAACCCATTGCTCATGCTATCGAAGACATGCCCAAGTACAGGCAAAGGGGTTGTGTTCCATCCATCATCCACCACCAAACCAGTTATTCTCGGCTCAGATGCCACCAAGCCACCGACACCCCAACCAGATGTAGCAGCTTGTGTGGAATTAAAGATAGCCAGTCCAAACTCCCTTTCCATCACGAGTCCTTCCAGGCCTACAGTTCTCATTGTCGATGATAATGCCGTCAACCTCCGCGTTATGGAGATGTATTGCAGGAAACGAGGACTGCCATCATGTTCCGCCACTGACGGTCGGCAAGCCGTTGAAATCTTTTCGCAGCGCCACGCGTTGCCTGCCGCTGGCCAGGATGCTGCGATTCATCTGATCCTCATGGACCTGCAAATGCCATTGTGCGATGGTATCGAAGCCACGCAGCAGATACGATTCCTGGAGCAACAGAACAAATGTCGAAAGAGCTTCATATTTGTCATGACTGGCCAAGATAGTCCAGCGGATAGAATGGCTGCCGAACGGGCTGGTGTGGACGAGTACTTTGTGAAGCCTGTTGTACTCTCGCAACTGGATCGTATTGTGAAACAATATTTCCTAGCATTTGAAGTTAGCTAGGAATCACTCGCCATCTTATATTTAACGACAATGCAACATTTTCATGCCAGCTTCTGCGTTGTAGCGATGTTTCTAGCAGGTGATGTTATTCATCTCCGACCAATGCTAGTTGGGAAGCTATGAACGCTTCCAAACTTTCATAAGCCCCCACGGGGTTTTTGACCATGCGCTTGCTATAGTCCGCTGCGTTACTCATTTGACACGTTAGTGACGAGTTCTGCACCACGTCACGAAAAAAGCATAGCTTTGCGGAGGTTAGTCTCAGTGTCATGTTGTGCAAGGAATCCCGAGGCAGCGGAGCTACTTGGTGAGAGATACCGGGATATGGGAGTCCGATGAGCATGGAATGGCACTGAGGTTGGAGTGTAACAGAGTGAAAGATGCAGTTATGGTTTGGTTCCATTTTCTCAACCAATAAGATAAGAACAGAAGTTAGTTTAAATCAGGTCGGACCTTGGAAACACAATTACAAGACAGCTCTGACCAGTCCATCGACTTGAAAACTATTTCCAGTGTACAATATGTGGTGGAAACATTTACTACCACATATTGGATATTTTAAACCCCCAGGGTCCGAGAATTGAGTGTGCCAGATGCGTGAAAGGAGTGCGGCCAGAGTATATGCTGGATAGGCTCAGTTAAAACAATCTAGGTTTAATAAAGCCGATTTTTACCTAGCACGCTGAGATGACATGTAATGAAGATTACTGAAAACGACACAGGTATTAGTATTGAATATTTGGCAGACTTTAGACTCCAAGATCAATAGTATCCTAAGAGTAAACAGAATATTAACCCTTCATTAGTTACAGCAAAAATCAATATGTAACAAAGGAAAAAGTTTAGTGGAGGAAGAGAAGCAAGAAGGTAACACCCAAGACCCAGATGCTGCACGAGATGGTTCTCGACCCATCATTGGAAGTGATAACGCTACCTCCGGACCCAGTGGCCACGGCCGCGGTGGGTTTACTTGTACAAGTCGTTGTGGTGGTCATCGAAGGAGTGATGTGGGGCATCGAAGAAGTGCAGGTTGTTGACGGAGTGATGGGGGTCGTCGAAGGAGTGATGGGGGTTGTCGAAGAAGTGCAGGTTGTTGACGGGGTGATGGGGCTCGTCGAAGGAGTGATGGGGGTTGTCGAAGAAGTGCAGGTTGTTGACGGAGTGATGGGAGTCGTCGAAGGAGTGATGGGGGTTGTCGAAGAAGTGCAGGTTGTTGACGGAGTGATGGGAGTCGTCGACGGAGTGATGGGAGTCGTCGAAGGAGTGATGGAGGTCGTCGAAGAAGTACAGGTTGTCGACGGGGTGATGGAGCTCGTGCTGAGCGTAATTGACGTTGTGCAGTCACTGCTAGTCATCGAGGAAGTTTGGCCATGGCCGACGGTACCCGTAGTCGAGCTACCAGGGATCAAGCTCACTGTTGTGGTAGAGTGGATAGTGATCGTAGAGAACGACACCACAGGTACAGTCACTGTCTCGGAAGACCAAGTGATGGTAGTGCAAGGAATATCGACGGGTGGTGGAGGGGGAACATGGTCGATGATAGTTGGATTGCTCGGAACGTAGGGGGCGCAAATGCCAGCAAAATATGACAGTCCGGACCGGATCTCCTCCTGAGAGCTACCCCAGGCCTTGATGCAGGACGTGACCTTCTCTGTAAACATGGTAGACGGGCAAAAGCATCCAGTATCGCTGTTCGAGTCACACTTGGGTATCGTAAGCCAAGTGTTCATGCACTTCGGAACCACATCTGGGCAGGAAGACAACGAAACAGCAGGTGGTGTTTCCACAGTATTAGGCATCACAGTGATAGTGCGTGTAACTGTGCTTGACTGGACATTGACGGGAGGGATCGTGTGATCCGGTCCAGGCGCTGTGACTGTAGCAGAGCACACAGTGGTTGACAAACTATACGTAGAGGTGAGTATGACCGTAGAGTGAGGAGGGCAGTCGGTCACAGCGGGAGGGCATTCAGTGATCGTAACCTCTGCTGTAGTCCACACTGTGGAAGTAGTCAGGACCGGGGTCTTAGTGAAAGTAAACGTGTGGACCTCCACCACAGTTGTCGTACTAGGCTTGGGGTAGCCGAGAGAAAAGGTTGAAGGAGTCGGAGGAGGCTTCGGTCCAGTCGAGCAGTCGAAATGGATGCGATGAATGTCCATATCACATTCGCCAAATGCGCTCTCCTCGGGGAGTCTGAATTCAACCGAAGTTGCGCCACCACACTGATCATTGTGAATATCGAGGCCCTCCGGAGAACTAGTAGCGACCTGGTGGCAGAATGAGCCATCTGCCAGGCTGTAGGTGATAAGAACATCGGTCGTTCGGGAAGTTGCGAGGTGGAAATCGCGGACGGAGAATGGCGCGGCCTCGGCGTCCACCCTCAATGTCCAGTTATCGTTTCGCGATAGCTTTCCCCCAATACAATTGCCCTTTGAAATGTTAGAATCAACAGCTTGAAAGAAGTGATATGGACATACTGTTCCAGCAGCCTGGCAGTTGCTCTTTGGCGAGAAACCAATAAAGTTGAAGCCCTCAGGGCTCCAATTGTCTCCGTTGGCGAGGTCAGACCAGTCAAAACCAGCTTTCTGGCCCTCCAAGCAGTAGTTGTCGGTATTTGCGGGGATGGAATAGCACTGGTCAGTGCCCCACCACTAGAAATCTTGAATTAATTTCACAAGCACTATAGCCCTATACAGATAATCACTTACAAGACCAGATGGGTGAGCGAGTGTAGCTGCGCTGAAGAGCGGAAGTAGGCTAATTACCTTCATTTTTTAATTTGGAAACGATTTGTAAATTTGGATTCGGAAATTGCAAGTATGAATGAAAGAAAACAATTATCCGTTCCCAAGTGGAATGAGTGTCGGTTCGGAATTGGCGAGAGATTGTCGACTGGATTTGCGATCAAGAAATTTAACGATGCGGAAGCCATGGCTTTTATGCTTCGGTACTAAGAGCATCAACAAACAAGTTTACATCTACAAGGGTTACTGTCTAGTCACGTTAACATTAATGAATGGCCGTAGTCTGCGTAGGTACCGGCAACGAGGAATGAAGCACTGGAAATGCGCCACATCCTGAGGAGGAATATTAGAATGCGCCAGTCACAGGACTCAATTGGAACCTTACAGACACGGACAGTGCACAGGCAAGAGTGAGATGTGGGAGCAAAGAATCTTCGCTACGGTACGTCTTGGAACTGGTGTCATTGCCTCAGACTTGCACTCTCCGACTGTTTCTCAGACCTTAAGGCGACAAGATGTATCAATTGAGTGTCTACTCGGAGTACACTTTTGCTATTCGCAGTATGCCACGTGTCCCTCATTGCACATAGTGTATCACATAGTACGATGAACCACGTTTCTCATATCTCCGAGAATCGGGCTAGATGCCTAGCATCCCTAACCCTACATTCTAATGATCAAACAAATCCCTTGATTCTTTCCCCTCCCCCTTCCCCTCCCTACCAAATAGTCTCTAGACTAAAATGAAGATGCAGGCCATTTTACCTTCGACTTCTAGACCTGTATTTTACATACTATTGCTATCAATTCTAACCCCGATTCGACCATGGATCTGACTACCAATGTCGCCTCTTCGAGCCCTTCGATCTCAAGGCTGACACCAAATCTGCTACGTAATTCTGGGTATGAGAACCGACTTCGTATCAACAACGAAGCAATTTAAGCATTGGTCACTCTAAAGGTGTTACATTTAGTGTGCGAGGATTCACTTGACTGTAACCCATTCTCATTGTACTGAGAGTAGACACATCCCTATAGATGTGGGGCTTATAATCTAATTAGTGGTAGTTAGTGGACTCTATAGCTCAAATTTGAAGCAGGTTTATCTTCGCATTAGACTTTTTTTCAGCCAGGCTTTTCACATCATTCCTGAAGAATTGGGATTTCCCCGCAGGGACGATTTAATGGTGCCTTTTACATTCCTTTAAAAAGTGTAGAAACCTGCACGGATTTTAAGTGTAAAATTCCGGCCTCGAACTCGCTCTCATTCTCGCTCTCGGCCCGCTCTACCCTAAAATTCAGGACCTGTTGTTCGTGGCGTTGCTAAATATGTTTCTTACAACCTAACCCTTCCGCTACCTTTTTCTAGATCTAGAACCCCTCTATTCTATTATCAATCCAAAACAAACAAAGATGGAGGACACATATGCCGACGAAGTTCCCTGTCGGCTGTTATCTCCAAACAATGAACAATGCCCGAGTGGATAAGATTTGCAAGACTCGGATAAAGTGTGTGGCATGATTATCAAGATCCCGGATTTGACGCCCTGGGATGGCCATATCCACAGCGGGATCATTCAAAGATTCACAGTTCTGGTCGAGATGTTCTACTGGGCTGTGAATTATCTTTTTTAAACGTCACAAAAGCCACTGCTGAGTGGTTGGCGCCAGCTCAGGTCGAGGTTGTGCAAGACGCTCGAGATCACGGCATCAGCATTATCGAGTTCGAGCAGCAATCAGCTTTCCATTTTTCTTTCTCATCCGCGCATCCAATTTCTGGCAATTCTCCACACATAACCATCACTCCGCGATGAGCTTTTTGAACCCTGTTTACTCGCTTGTTCACATTCCTGGCACCGTGCTGCAGATTTTATCTGCCCTCCCCTGACTGGTAAAACCTGTTTGCTCACATTGTGGACAGTTTTCTTTCCTAATACTACTATTCGGCTCCGGATTTTAACACATTCGCGATTGCCCGACGGACCATGAGCTAGGTTATTCCGCGGCATTCATCAAATTTTGCTTCTGGCCTTGCATATCCCCTCGGTTGTTGTTCGTGTCCTATCAATTCTTCAATACTGTTCACCAAGAACATGCTGAGAGTGTCTGGGTGAGCAGCAACTATATGAACCAATTTGCTGCCATGCCAAGTCTGCATTTCACATACTCTTGAGAGCTGAATACTGGCTATCTGGAGGATATTTGTAAAAGTAATGAATTGTCTGAAAGAGGAAGATCATGAAGCTATCTAGACTATCTTAACGGCTCTCTCGAGGGATTTTCACATGACAGCTATGCTATCGCATTACATACTCGTTTGTAGCAGGCTGCACCTTCTTCTATCATTCTGGCACCCTTCAGCGGTTGCGCGGCAAACCATCCCGAAAAGCTATCCACACACAATTCTTCTTTACTATGCTCGCCGTCACTTGCCCTTTCCTTGTTTTGGCCATCATTGTTGCAACAGTAAACCACTACTGGCTTGATGCTGTATTGGAAATGTTTACTATTATTTTGTGTGACTTCAATAATCGCATTTTGCTACTCCTACTTGTGAACTACTGCATCTGCTAGGCGTTGAGGCTTACAAAGCCTACTCCGACCACTGGGTACCATTTTACTGCACAGTATGGTGGGACTAATCCCTAGCATGAATCGATCATTGAGTACCGCCATGCATAGGTTTTATTGAAAGACTCATGGCCTTGTCAAAATACATATTACATCATCATCGTCAAACTTTTGCTAAGTTGCGATCGAGCTAGGAGGAATCGAGCTAGGAGGAACTCCAGTTACGTGATAGTTAACCCAGCACTTTCCACTCCCCTTTAGTGTTGGAGTAGATCGCAATATCTATGCCCTTTGACGACATATTTAAACGGAACGAGCCCCGCATTTTCAGCAGGAATGGTTTTGGAGATATCGAATAGGAATTAGTCGTCGAATACCCCACAATATATCCCGCAGTCCGAGAGCCTGACCGAGCCCCGGTGCGAGAGCCGAAATCCGCGCATGCCCATACAGGTATCTTGCGACAACCTAAACAGCAGTGGGTTTCCAAATTAAAACAAATGACGAATAGACAGGGAGATTATAGATATAAACTCCGGGGAAACATGTTGTTACATCTCGGTGACAAGAAATTCTCGACATCTTTCCACTCAATTTTCCGAGAACATCTATCGTTAACATAAATATGCAAAATGGGTTTCCTAGCTCTTATTGCCTGGATGATATCTTTGTATCTATCGAGCGCGATGGGACATGAAATAGAAATCAATGCCCAAGTACGCCTGCCCGTCGGAGCTTCTAAGCCCGTGGAGCATGCATTTGCGTCGTTCTCAATCCCGATTCACTTCTTCGCAGATTATGCTGGTAGGAATGAATATAATTCCGAATATACATGCTGCTTATACTAAAAAAAAAAAAAAAAACAGGAAATAAAAGTCACCCCAATCTGTTTTCACAGGACATAATCAAGCTTCTGCATGAAAAGACCGGAGAGTGGCCGTATATTAGAGTTGGAGGGACTTCTGCGTGAGAAAAAGTGTACCGAAAAGGTAAAAAGGCGATCACTGACATTGATTTAGCGATCGCACTGTGTATAACGCTTCCCAGACCCAAGCCATAATTCTTTCATCCGTTTCGGATAATGGCATTCCTCTTGAAGTCACGGTAGGCCCTGTGCTCTTCGAAGGCTTTGAGAATTTCTATGAAACGCGTTGGACATTTCAAGTGAACCTTGCAAATAACAAAAGTGATGCCTTGGAAAATGCTATTGCGGAGGCAGAGGTGGCTCTGGGTCACATAAAAGACAATCTAGTTGCTTTTGAGATTGGCAATGAACCCGACCTCTACCCAGGAGCCGTAAGGCCGCTGAATTACACGGTCGCGAACTACGTCGAAGAGTGGAATCATTTTGCTGATTCGATTTCTGAAAAAGTATTGCGTGGAAACTCGTATGGTCTGGATTCTGAGAAGCTATTCCAGGCTCTGACTTTCGTTTTCACAATGAGCAACTTCACAACGTGAGTGTCCAATCAAGGAAACGAACAAAAAAAGAGACAGATTGAACTGACTGGATGACAGATACAATGCCTTCAAAGATGGTATTGACTCGCATGGACATGTCAAAACTGTTTCATTGCACCAGTTTGTTCTTCCTTAGCATATGTTATAGCGACGTTTCCTAACCTCAACGCAGGTACGCTGTGGGCAACCAGCCGTGGGTTAGGCTTCAAGGTAAGAGCAGGGGCATCAGTCGACTAGTCAAGTTTCTAATCTAGCTCAGGATCGTTCATGAACCATACGGCAATCGTTGCAAACTTGAGCCAATATACCGAAGACATGAATGTTATTCGGGCCAATAACCCATCAATCCAGTTTCTCCTTGGTGAGACCAACAGTGACTACGTCAACTTGGGCATGAGCCAAGACGAGGGAGTTTTTGGAAGCTCCCTATGGCTTGTGGATTTCCTGCTTTATGGAATGAGCCTGGTATGTCCACTGTGATCTAGCATTCCATACTATCTGACATTCTTTTAAAGAACATCACACGTTTCAATCTTATTCAAGGAACTACATTTGGGTATACCGCTTGGGTTCCCATTGAATACAATGGACAGTCCCCTCAAGTGAGACCTCCTCTTTACGGTCAATTGCTCGCTGCCGACGTCATTGGCAAACACCCCAAGGTACAAGTCAAGTCACTCGATTTAGGCCGGTGGGACTTGTCCGCCTATGCAGTTTATGAAGGGGATATCTTATCCAAATATGTTGTCGTGAACTTGGACGAATGGAATTCCACAACGCCATATTCTCGACCTGTTCAAAAAATTGCCTTTTCTTTGCCACCGGGTGTGAAGAGGGCTGAGATCAAACGGCTCACTGGGCCAGGGGCAGAAGCAGTGACATGTATCTCCTGGGGCGGTCTCAATTGGAACTATACCGACGGGAGGCTTGCAGAATTTGGCCAGCCTGAAATCCAATCTTTCCATGAACATGAGGGGCATGTGAGATTCTCTTTGCGCTCGACGGAAGCAGCCGTCATTGAGCTTCACAGAGCTTGAGTGATGAGTTGCCTGGGCCCGAGGAGGGTTACTTGGATCGGGTTGAAGATAGTGCTCTTTCCACCATTATGCATATGACAATGATGTGATTTTGAATTGGAAGTGTCGGATACTTCAACGTAGCAGCAGTTGATAGCCACACGTAGGCTTGCAGAATTGGGGATCGGGCTGCATATGGAGATACTGGCCAGTGCTGGCCACCACTGAGCGGGCGCATTGGCCAAGACGGCCAAGACGGCCAAGACTCTTGCCTGAGGCCAATCATCAATTGGGCCTGAATGCTTATGCATGTGAACCCCGACAAACAACTACACGGTGGTAGGAAACTATATCTATTTCTTGAGGGCAGGGTCCTTTAAGGCATTATGGACCAGGGTTACAAAGCCGATTCGGACGAGCCCTAGACCCACTTTCTCCCCCATAGTCAAGACTAAAACCCTAATTCGGATGGGGCCCGTCCAAAACACCCTCATGGGGTCGAATGCCCCGCATCAGTCTTTAACCCGAGAAATTAAACAAGAAAACTGTTTCGCTCGGTTCAAAGTTCTTCGCATAGCAGGTGCCGACTTTGAGCCATTGTGGAGAACTGAAGCCATTCTCTAAAGATTGTAGGTTATTAATGCCCTATTTAAGGGAGGGAGCGGGTGATGCCGAAGCAGACCTCTCTGACTCATTCCCCCACTGTTTGTGTGCAAAACATGAAATATACAAACTTGTTCTAAGCTGTGGCCAGAAGATTATAGGAGCATTGTTTTATCAAAGCAACTTACCTTCGGCAACAAAAGAAACCTGCGCGGAAGACGTGAACAATAGTTTCGCGCTCATCCATCTATTCGGGCAAGAATTGAAAAAACCACCCACAATGAATCATGGACCTCGGCTAGCCAATTTAAACGAGGTTGTTGCCATCGAGGAGATTGTTCGCCAGGCCTACTCCCCTTACATCGAACGTATAGGGCGACCTCCGGGGCCGATGTTGGAGGACTATTCTGCATTGGTCAAGGAAAGACGGGTCTCAGTTATTGAGCAAGGCAGAATTTTACAAGCAATCCTTGTGCTCATTCCAGAAAAGAATTCGTTATTATTGGACAACGTCGCTGTTTCTCCATCCGCGCAAGGATTGGGATTAGGTCGAAGGATGATGGAATACGCTGAGAAGATTGCTTTGGAAGTGGGATATCCGTCTATTAGGCTATACACAAATGAGGCCATGGCGGAAAATATTCGGTATTACGCTCGCCTCGGATACATGGAAACGCATCGAGTCGAGGAAAAGGGACTCAAGAGGGTGTACATGTCCAAAATCTTAAATTGAAATATCTCTTTTGGCTTATCCCAGAATGTTACTTACAGCACTTATTGCTTAATTCTATGGAATATCTGTCAATACCAGACCGTGTGAAAAGAATTCCGGCTGAGTGGAATGATCATTGGTCTTCACGTATTTTCCATGAACAAGGCCACTGCAAGCGCCTGAAAAAGCATCTAAATGCAAACTAACAAGACTGCGATAGTATCAATCAATGACCAAAGCCTCGAGATATATACTAGACGCACAACATCCAGTTGACAAACTTTTCCCATCAAGAACCGTTTCATTCATTCGTGATCCCTGCTCTGAGGCACCAAAGAAACAACACTATGGGCATCCAGCTCCCTCGGTTCGCGAATAACCCGAGGTTGGGGGTTATCCCAGTGCCAAGACGGAAGCCCTTTCTGGGACGAAGAAGGGACAGTTGGCGACATGGAACTGGGTGGTGACGAGTAGCCCTTTTGAATATGACTGGACACAGATGCTACATCTGCCGTGCCGAGCTTTGGAGTATCACCAGTCAGCTCACTGTGATGCCGATAATTCCAGGACTGCCTGTTAGAATTTAAGAGTGCCCACTGGGCAGTGCGCTCAGAACGTCCATCTTGTGACGAAATCCACTTTTTGTACAGTCGATTGCGACCCATCACGACGAAAAGTGACATTAGAAGGGACACAAAGGCCAAACATGAAATTATAATTCCGGCAATTGCACCACCACTCAACCTATGGCTGCCTTGAGACAAATTACCTGTGGCACTGGGAGCCGATGTCGATATAGTAGTGCTTGAATCTGAATCGCCTTCGGCTGGCGTTGACTGTCCCGGAACTAACATATAGGGGTATGTGAGTGCTTTGTGAAATTGTGTGTCATATGTCTCGTTTGAATCCTTTCACCACAAATCAGTGTTTGTTATTGTTTGGTTTTGGTGTGAAAAGCAGACATACTGGGTTGATGGCTCCTACCATGCCATTTACTATACACGAGTCGATAGCGGTACAGTAAAAGAATGTCGGCTGAAATTGCATACGTTAGAGTAGTTCTTTACTAATATTGTACTTGGCACATACCTTGGTATCATTGATACGTATTGACCAAGTCGGCACCTGGATTTTAACAGTTAGCTACTTCGTGTGCCTGTCGACACCTTCGTCAATTTGATTTATTAACTCACTGGACCAGCAAGATTGCCATTATCTTCGTCAAACGTATTAAATGCACCGGAGTAAAATAATCCCCCGCTAGCAGGCACACAAGGAGCAAGATAGTCTGCCTTGACAACCGAATGATTCGCTGGGTAAAACTCGAAAACAACAATATCGCCGGCGTTAGCTGTGATTTTATGCGGTACATATCGATGCGGCGCCGTCTTCGGGCCAACTTTAATGGTGTGAGTAGCGATGCCAGTTGTAGAAACGGTGGTGAATGTGGATGTAGTATTCATTTTTTCCTCTGTCGCGGATGTTGTTGTCGTTTCTGTCAAGGCAACTACGGCCAGGAGCGACCAACCGAGGAGATGCACCAGCAGCATGTTGAGCCGAAAGTTGTTTCGGAGGGCACCAGCGCAAGGGACGGAACAGTGACTTGAAATGCGAATTTTATGCATGGAAAAAGAGGCAACGGGCTAGGTAGCACTTAAAAGTAAAACCTTCGTGGAAGCCGAACAAAGAAAAACACAACCCCCATTGAGGCTAAGCGCCCACATGATGCCCTGTCACCATAATCTTTGTTTGAAGTCTGGGTGGCTGCTACTTAATTCAGATCGTTAACAGTTTCAAAACATCTTCAACAATCAACCTTGAAATCAAGTCTCGTATAGCTTTCTCGATTGGACAAACCGTAATCATAATCTGTGTCAGACTGGCAGCCAATACTTCGGCCGTATTTTCTCACTTGCCCACTCATAACTTCAAAAATGTCAAAGAGAGTTTGCATGAGGTCCTCGAGACACCTGCTATTGTGAGTCATGCAGACATGATGCCCGGGGTTCTCAAAGCCACATCAGGATCGACCAAAAAGCGCAAGAAAACACAGATATGAGAGGCATCTCTCCTATCTATTTAGCATCAGCGAAAATCGTCGGTGCCGGAAAAGGGCAATGCATACGAATCAGTGGCGTACAACCCCGGTCAGTCTTCTCTTTGACCAGCACTCTGTTCGGAAATCATAAACTTCGGTCGACCGTACAAACTCTCAAATTATGATTCATTACAGACAGCCGTTCAGAATGCGATAATACCATCGCTGCCCCGGAGAAGTGTAGAGAAATCAACGTAGTACGTAGGGTGGATCGAGCAAGAGCCAAGAAACTGGAAGCCTCATTCTGCCTTGCTGCCTGAGGTATCAGTCCCCGGCATCCTTTGTGGCATTTCTCTTTGCTAAATAGTTTTATCGGTCGTCCCTCCTTGTTCATTCGAACATTTATACCATTTCACGGCCGCTTTGAATGGGATCTAAGCTCCGCGGCGGAGTTCTAGAGTCCGTTCTCGTGGTTTCTGGGGCAGATCTGGACCGTATCACGGCCCGTCCTCACGGCCCGTTTTACTTCCCTGTCCTAACACGGAAAGCCTCGAGGGTCCAGATTACAATTGAGGCTGTATTGTAACAATTTCCCCGAAGGCGATAAAGACTCGCCCACAGAGAGGTACGGGCGGATCAATTAAATATCGTATAGCATGTTCAAATATTTATGTAAGTGTTTAATAAATTAGTTTTGTTAAAAACTCTGTTGCGCAAAAGGTGAGGTATTGGTTTATTTCAGAGTGACATTAAATATTTCTTTGGACACAATAAACGGTATAGGGGGCACTGCTCTAAGGTTCGCTTGAATGCGATGAAGGATATAATCGACTGAGAAAGCTTCTACTCGTCTACAGGTTGTCAAGCCTCTTGCACCCAATAAGCGCTGGGCTCTATGCGTTGCATTAATCTGATTAAGCGGAATGTGAATGCTCGATCCTATGCATGGTCATTTGCCTCAGCGAGCACGACATATGCATGGGCTACAAGGTATGGACCAAACAGAACAATTAAAATGTTTTTATTCATTTGAAGACGGCTAGCGACTACATAGGAACGTGATTCCTATTCGAGGCATAGCTCCCTTTAAAGTGGCTGTCTCCTTGTGACCAGCCGCCACCGAAGCTCCTTCGCACTTCCGGCGATCGGTGCCTGCTCCGAGGTCTAGAATCCCGGGAGCCATTTTCAGGCTCCGGTTTACTCGGGATCACCCTAGCATTCCTGTCTCACATATCGGTATGGAAAGCTAATATCTTGAATTTTTATGTGCCGATCGATGTGAGCATACGCAATGTTCGCCTAAGTACCTATTATATTCTCGAAGTTGGCCACGACCCTCAGATCTTGCAAGGAAATGCAAACATGAAACCGGATTTCGCATACTAGTGGCAATTCTGGAACGAGGACCTTTTGTATTGGGATCAATGAACACATTTTCAAACAACGAACGGGATCCGAGGGGCCGATAAGGAACCGCTCATGTGATCGGTTTTAAAAGCGGAGCTTATGACATCCCACCGTGGGGGCGCTAGCAGCGAGTAACGTCAGATGGCATGAGTCCACGTCGAACTGATTCTTCTCTCTTGGAACAAGCTAGTTTTGTCCAGTCTCCTTGACAGGACTGTTTTGATCTAGATTTCCACCAATATTATGGGAATAACACAAGAAGAGATGATGCAGCCAGAAGCCTACTACATCTCCAAAGGTGAATTCGTTCCAAACAACCGGCTTCCTGCTCTCGTGTACCGCAATGTACTTCATCGGCCCGTAACCCGCGAATCAGCTCAAGCTCTCTGCGAGGGAAATCACTGGGAAAAGCGGGTAAGTTAGGGTGGGTTCGCTGTAATACCTCCTCGTTCTATCTACACGACTACATACTTCTTGCACGCTCATCAATTCCTTTTCTTTGGTACTCACCGCATTCTGTAGGGTGAATGGGGAGCCATCTGGGAAGCACATTTCCATCCCAACAGCCATGAATGCTATGGTAACCTGCAAAATCCAATAGATGATAAACTGCCCAGAGATGCTGACACCGGCTTTAGCCATTTTACAAGGTAGCTCGAGGTTAGTCCTGGGCCGTGAACGCCATAAAACCTCTACAGGAGGTGTTGAGATAGATGTCACTGCTGGTGATGTTGTGGTCGTTCCCGCAGGCGTGTCCCATCGATCAATTACTGCGCGGGACGCTTATCGCTATATTGGAGTATATCCAGAAGTACATCATCCCCCGCGCTAACCATGACTTCTGCTAACCCAGCGGTAATAAACAGCAATGCCCTAAATGGCGTAACGACTTTTGCAAAGGCAAAGAAGATATGAAGAAATTGGAGGATGAGATAAGGGCGGTTGTAATGCCGGAATATGACCCCGTGTATGGGAAAGATGGTCCGTTAGTGACGCTTTGGAGAGAAGCGACCAGACAGAATAAATTGTAAATAATGTGATACAATTACTTCTTTGGGCGGAAGAAAAATAGGTACCGTACAGAATCATAAAGTACAATGATGTGTTGGACGGAAGAGATAATTTTAAGCTAATTGAATCAAGGTCGTGACGCTCATCCGAAACTCGAAAAGCTTTCCATTCCTTAACTTTACTTCAGTGGCACACCTTCTAGAGGGAAATCCAGAACTGATTAGGTTAATTGCACCGAACCTTATTATGATAAGCATACATCATTGGATTCGACCGTAGTGGGGCAATCAAGGCGTAAGACGGTAGCAACACCGATCAAAACCGGGTGGCGTTCATTCGTCGGCGCATGCACACCGCATACCGAAGCCATCATACCTTGGGGAAACGGCCCTGAATAATCTTGTGTCTATTCTTAAAACTAACGCCACTATCATATTCCGGTCCAGTGATCGGGATAACTCTGATATGGAACAACCTAACGGAACACCAGTATCGGCTCCTATCAAGGTCAAAGTTGTTTTTTGTAGCTTGCTGCTATATAAATGGTTCATCCTCTTCTCGAGATGAATGCCTGAGTTCCAGATTCTTAACAATTCCGATACCAAGCACCCCCATCCATCCACACATACACCTGTCTTGCTTGTCGTGATGGTCCCATCTATCTTGAAAAACTACTTGGGCTTTGAGAGCAGTCCAGCCCCTGTGCCCACCAAGGATGCCAATGCGCCCGTGAGAGCTTTGCCATCCTCTTGGTACAGGTCTGAAGAGATTTACGAGCTTGAGAGACGGGCGATCTTCTCTAGAAAATGGATGCTCACTACCCATAAATTGCGACTTCCCAACACTGGAGATTGGCTCCGCTATGATGTGGCTGGATACCCCTTCATTCTTGTCCGTGACCGTGAAGGAAACATCAACGGTTTCCACAATGTTTGCAGACACCGTGCGTTTCCTGTGGTGACTGAAGAGGGCGGTACATCCAGGATCTTTTCTTGCAAATATCACGGCTGGTCCTACGGACTCAACGGCAAGCTAGCCAAAGCACCTGGCTACCAAGAGCTAGAGGGTTTTGACAAGAGCAAGAATGGATTGCTGCCAGTTCATGTTCATGTTGATTGCAATGGATTCATTTGGGTTAATCTGGACGGGGGAGAAAAGCCCGAGATCTCTTGGGAGGACGATTTTAAGGGCATTGACCTTCAGCCTCGATTCCAGGACTTCAACTTCGAGGACTACAAATTTGACCACACGTGGGAGATGACTGGGGAGTACAACTGGAAGATTCTGGCCGACAATTACAATGAATGTTACCACTGCGGGACGACACATCCCGATATTTCTGCTGTGGCAGATCTCAGTTCTTACGCTGTCGATACCAAGGATGGAAGCATCATTCATTTCGCGAACGCCAAATCAGACCAGATAAGGACTGCAAGTACCTATTACTTTCCTAATGCCTCAATGACAGTGACGTAAGTGCCCAATTCCATTATGCTCAATATCCAGAGCATCGCTGACTTACTTAGATCAAATTTCTTCTTCATGCAGAGATGGGCACCTACTTCTCAAAACCAGTGTGCGATGAAATACGAAGTATACCGACATAAGAACGCTAGCGATGATGACTTCGAATTGATTAGTGGGATGTACAAGCGGATCATGTCAGAAGACAAGGAGCTCTGCATTGCGACGCAGAAGAACTTGAACATTGGCGTTTTTGTCAATGGCGAATTACATCCCAGGCTGGAGAAAGGTCCACTTTTCTTCCAGAAGACTGTCCGTGAGCTTTTGCAAGAGCACTACAAGAGAGAAGAGGAGGCGCAACAGCAGATCTGGCCAGCTCGACAAACCCTGCCAAGTGAAGCTTCGACTAGCCAGAGCGATATGGATTTCTGTACAGACTTGACCACTAGAGACCAGGGTGCTGACAGCTGTGCCACTGTCGCTCGCCAGTCTGACGGCTGCTGCGGAGGCATGGCTTGTGGAGCCAGTGCTGCAACCCTTGTTCAGTGATTTCTGTATTCCAATTCGGTAATGATATGAAGACTGCAATGACTATTTTATATTTAATGTTTCATAATGATTTGAGTCCAAGATTATGCTGGGCGGCATAGCAGATAGTTTTTTCCCGCCCCTGTTGTGCACAACTGCTGAAAACAAATTCCTTCAATCGATTTTTCTGCAACGCGAATTCCTACTAGAGATACCTGGCCCCGGATTAAATCGCTCTATAACCCTTGAAAGAATAATCTACTACCCCAAGATTAATAAATCTGAAATCTTACCCGAGATTCTATACAGTGGTTTGGAAAATCTACAAACCGAAATGCCCGCTTGCATATACTGCAATCAACGCATGACTTGTTCAAAGCCAAATACGAGACCAACGCGTTTGGGCGATAGTAAGAATCAATCAGTTTTAGAATATTATAGTTTAGGCATCAGGCAGGCAGGGCGAAAAAGGGGCTGACCCACGCATCAAATCATCTCCACATGGACTTTTTAACCTCTTTTAGTGAAAGTCGAAGTTTGCTCCACCAAAGTGGCATCGTTCCACACTAGAACCATCAGCACGGACCGTGGCAACGGATCGCCTGATAGACTAAAACCAAAATATTAGTAACGTGTTCTTTGTTGTTTTAGCCAGGCGAGGGTCGACCTGGGCCACCAGACCCTGCCCGGTCGGTGAACCAGTCTTTTGTGATCCAGACTTGGATTGGGGCGATTGCTGCATTCCCCCCCTCCTCCCTCATGCCACCACCTCCACCATAATTAATGAACACCCTCAATGGTAAAGCGGCAAGCTTTCAGTCGTGCCTTGTTTTTGTTTACACCCTACATGCTTGAGCTATAATCACTATGGCCTCTCTTGACTACGATCTACTGAAAGTCCAAGTGTCTTTGAGGTGATTGCAACCGTTGGCAAACCCACTTAGTCGGCGAATTCCGTCAACAGGCACCCCAAATCTAGTGGGAATTCCACTCGGCTTCCCTCTTTACGTACTGCTGAGATACCCATATAATGCCGCGAGAAAGTACTCGTGGTAGGCTTCGCTCTCATGAGGCTTGTCTTAACTGCCGGTTGGTCACCTTTGTTCCGCCTTTGTTTCAGTGGTGCTAATCTACTATTATTTAGTCGAAAGAAAACTCGTTGTCCTGCAGAAAAACCCGCATGTTCAAGTTGTGTACGCCTTAATCAGCCTTGTTATTATACGCCTACTGTCAGAGCAGGGCGAGGTGGCCAATCTGTAAACCTCACACCGCGTATCTATCCTTGATGCCTGAGTATTGACAATGTTGATAGGAAGATAGACTTGCATCCTTGGAAGAGAAAGTAAATGCAATTCTCAATGGCTCAAGGTACCGTTTATTCCACCACACCCGATTCTTCGAGGTTCAACTGACAGGCCTTTAGATCCAACCATGGTGAACATGCACACGAGGATGTCTCAGAATCATCATACTCGGCAAATACCCACCCCTCAGGCAGTGATCCCGGGTACACCCTTAATGACTTGCTGTCTCTCGGACTCGGTCTCGATAACTCAAGTCAACAGCCACCCCCTACGTCTATTAGCAGAGGATTGGATCTCTACTTTGAATATTGCCACAGACAGCCCATTTGGTGCTTTGATCGTGAAGACGTTGAGGACACGAGCTATATCCCTGAGGAGCTTGCTTGTAGCATTTTGGCGCTCACTTCGCGCTTCTCTCGAGATCGTGACCGATTAAAACACTATGGTGATAGTGCAAAAAGTCTGATCATGCTTCGTGTTGCAAATGGAACAGTGGAACTTGGAACGATTGAGAGCCTGTGTCTGCTCTCCTACTCTTCATTTGTTGGTAAGTACAACTAGTCTTAATGTGCAAACCCCCATTGGATGTTGACAGCTATATAGATGGCAACATGCAGTTGGGTCGATTCTACCTTGGTCTTGCTTTTCAGCTCTGTCGATCCGCTATGCTTGATTTCGAATCAGCTTATACAGCCGAAAATTACATGAAGGAAAGAAAGAAAAGGCTGTTTTGGAGCCTTCAATCACTGGAGCAAACATATGGTCAGCAAAATGGATTTCTCAGCGTCCCAACCGAGATTCTACGCTCAGTCTATGTTTCAACCTGCAGTGAAGGACTGCTTAAAGAACCCGGCTCAAAGCATCCCCCTTTTCCAAATGATGAGATCGGGTGCTCAACGTCAAGCGACATCGGAATCTGGAATTTGGCAGCTCATATCAATTGGGTTTGGAGTCGCGTACGGGCATACGTTGCCGACTGTGCTCAGAATCGACTCAAAGAACCTTGGCGACACGATTCCATGTACTCCATGGTACTATCTGACTTGACGGAAATTGAGAATAAGCTTTCGCTATGTCATCGATACGATTCTGTCAAGTTTTATGAGCGCGAAGCAGATGAACTCGAAGTTATGAGGGATTACTGGGCCCCTTGGCTGAAGCTACAGTTTACCTACCATTCAATTCTCACTGTGTTGAACCACCCTTTTCTCTACATCGTCGCGTCGCAGCATAACCCGAATCTAGCCATTCCCAACGCTTTTTGGAGACGATCTTCGGAACAGGTACTGTTGCATGCTACCTGGGTTGTTCGAATGATCGATATGGTTTCAGACAAAAACTTCCGACTGATTGACCCTTTTTTTGGGCATGCTGCTGCAATTGCAGCGACAGTGCATTTGTACTATTGCTGTGCTGCAGATCCAAGACTGAAACATAAATCGAAAGCGGACTTCACCAAATGTCGGAGATTTTTGAAAAGCTTTGTAGCTTTCTCTCCTGCATGTGCAGCCTTGGTACGTTTTTACTTTCCTTAACACCTAACAAATGTGAGCTGACCTGGTTAGGACCGTTCCCTCGACAAAATGACACGCATCGCCTCTGGCTCGGACAACCTTGAATTTGACTGGGCGCCTGCCAAAATACATCTGAGTATACCTTTGATGTGGGATGTACTTGAAATCAATCTTGCCCCGGAATCTCAAGAAATGTCCACTAGTGGTCTACTACATCCTTCCCTCACTCCGACATCATCTCGAAAGGATCTAGAGGAGAGCTCTAGTTCTACCCTTGAAATAATTGTTGCAATGTCACCGGAAGTGACAGTCAATACTGCTGATGGCGGCCAGGCTGTGCACATACCACCACGCATGACCAACGTGTCTTCCACGCCGGTTTCTCCAAGTGGTATGGGGCTTCGAGATGTATTGGTCGCACCTGCCGACAGCCTGATGTCGAATACCCCTTGGTTATGGACCGATCCTACTCAGTTTGATGACCTGGAGAGTCTGGAATATCAAGACTCGGAATCTACTGTTCCCAATGTTGAAGGATTTTCCACGTGGTGGGACTATGGAAATCTCTAGTACGATTAATTTGAAAGAGCCCTTGTTTTGGTGCTTGTGCGGCAATTTCCATTTTATGGTGCTATTTGGTTGAAAATCTATGTGCATGCTGTGAAATACATATCGAATATATTCTCCTTAGATCGTCCGAATACATTTTTCTAGGAAGGTTGCAACTCGTCCCACATCAGCCAATTCGGCGACCACTCCAACATATCCATCTGGCCGAATAACTGCAACAGCTCCTTTCTCCGGTTTCACGCCATAGATTCCGTACACATCGTCCATCTCGTAACCGCTGTAAAATGACATTTCAGAGCGCAACTTCAGCTCGGATGGGACGTCATTCCACATGAAATCTTTGGGCAAACGCGGGTGAATGGCCACCTGCTCAACCAATGATTGCGGAAATCGACCGATTAGCTGTGACAGCTGTTTCAATGTCTGTGCAGAGATACCCCGCGGGTTGAGCAGGTCTGAGGACGTGAGGCAAAGAATGCGGAAACGGCCGGTAGAAGGAAAGTCTAGGCTGGAGGTTAGCCTTGCATTCGAAAGAGAACCAGTTCTATGTCTCACCATCCTGAAGATCACGACGGTAGCCGTCCGCATGTCGAATGATGCGCACATTGAGCAATCTCCGTCCTGGCCGCAGAACACCAGACAGATAATCAGTGCCATGGATCGGATTGTTATCCTCTTTCAGTGTGCGGTTCACTATCATATTTTCCGGGTACTCAATGCCGCAGCCGCTCGTAAATCCATTGCCTTTACTGAATACCTCGAGGAATTCTCCATGGGTTAGACTACCAGCGCCGTCTTTAGAGGCACCGATTTTGCCCGAGAACATGGATGAAAATGCACGGTCGAATTCAATCAGCTCTTGAGCTATGGTATGTCTTTCAGTGTGATATGTGTCGAGAATGCCGTCGGGTTGCCCTTCACTATACGGTGTCAGACCATTGATGGAATAGATCAGTTTCCAAGCCAGATTGTATGAGTCCATCATAGAAACGTTCATTCCTTGACCTGCCTAGATACATGATTAGTGATTAACGAGGCCAGTTGACGATACTCCTAATTTACCTTGGGACTATGAGTATGGCAAGCTGTAGCGAGGACTTTTGTCAATATGCATTTGTTCCAATCTTACAATGGGCAACATACCGTCGCCAGCAATGAAAACTCGGTTGACCTTAGCCGAATCCTTGACTGAGAAACTATTCGTTACTCGCTGGCCAATCTGATAAGCCGCCCACCAATCCACTGCTCCATCCTTCTTGGGTCGGATGTAATATGGCTTGAATGCAGCGGCAGCATTTTCAAAGATAGTCTTCTCAGTGACTTGACCACGACGAGACCTTGCATCGGACACAGATGCCACTCCCGTACCATCAATTGGTTGTTGGTCACTGTCTGGCTTGACATCGCCAGGAACTTGCACGTAAAGCCGCGTGAGATATTCCCCGGTAGCAATACGTTCACGAGGGATGATCATCACAGAGCCGGATGGCGAGTGAATGGCACATCGGCGACGGATATCGGGAAAGTCTGTGTCAACAACCAAATCAACGACACCCCAAATATGGTCACTCGATTCGCCCTCTAGCTTCAGTCCCATGCATCGACTAACAACTGAGTGGGCACCATCGGCACCCACCAAATACTTCGACCGCACGGTACGCTTTTGCCCATTTGTTTCGACTTCAGCCACCACTGGGAATTCAGTGTCACCGACTTCATCGATCTTGACGTCAAGGAGGTTCGTATTCCGCTGAACACCGCGTTTTGAGTAGCGCAAAAGATCTGTTTCCAGGATTCGCTCGATTCGCCCTTGGTGGATGGTGACTTCGTGCGGGTATCGGGCCGGAACAGCAACATCAGGTACGATTGAAGTGCGTTCAATAATTTTGTCCTTGTCGTCCGAAGGGTTCCAGAATGCCACCTGTACGATAAATCAGCGGTTAAACGGTTGTTGTACATCCGAAACTCAGAACTCGAGCCACAACAGTACCTGCCACATTTGACAGCCTTCACAGAGAATCTCATCTGCTAGACCCAAAGACTTTAGTGTCTCCAGGGTGCGAGGCTGTAGACCATCGGCCTGTCCCGATTTTAGTGTCGTCGGCTTCGCGTCGACGCATAATAACGAATCATCATCTAGGCCATATCGTGCCAAAAGAAGCTCTAGCATCAAACCAGCAGGACCAGCGCCTACAATCACAACCTCGAATTTTTCTTCATTGCCCGCAGCAATTCTAGACGTCAGACGCGGTAGCGGAGGCGCGAACGAGGGGAGAACGCGCAGCTCCCTGGACGCAGCCGAGTACTCGGTGAACACGGGCATGGCTGAGGGTACACAGCCGACTGAAACAGAGTAGATCCTGAAAGAGTTGTCTGGAATCAGCAGTTGTAATAACCATGTTAAATGTCCCTTTAGGCGAGGTGCGCATGAAGAATTCCGGGTCAAATGGGCCCCGATTGGCCCGTGGTGGGGCTGCGGATTGGTGAGAATCGGGTAATCAACAGTCACGCAAGTTTAACTACATGAGCTACCTCAAAGCTGCCAACCTTTCAACACTCAGTCAGCGACAAGATAAGGACATTTGATTGAAAATAAACGCATAGCCCCGGGGTAGTTATTTGCATGGGGTATTTCCAGACCCATTTCCCCCTCATACGTCTGGTTTCGCGAGCTAAATCGACTAGACAGTAGTGGGTCATTCTTCCCCTGCACTACTGCATCAGAAAGATCCGTATTGCCGAGCTGTGGCGGGCTTGGTTCCCGTATTTATTTGCATGGGGTATTTCCGGACCCATTCTCCCCTCATACATCTATTTCCGCAACGACCTGGAGTCTTTCCGCTGTCCCGGAAGCATAAACAAATACCCGGAAGCGCTATGTATTGGAGGGGTATTTCTAGCCTACGTATTCATACTGGAGAGGGCAGGTGGCAACTTCCCTCGTTAGTCCAACGATCGTAGACGTGGATTAACACCCCCAGGCTTTATATAAGCAGGAGAGATTGGCAGATTTTAGTTCAATCAAACATTTAAAGGGACGCGAAGGAAGGTACGACATTCCCACTTAATATCATGATATCCGGCCGATGCCACTCACTAACAGTTCGAAACTCTACAGGTTTTCATTTGCTTCAACCCATATCCTGACGGAGATTTGAAAATGACTCCAGCCGTTACAAAACGCACTTCTCGCACTGGCGACTCCACGCCGGTCGCTGAGAAGGCGGACAATTTCGACGATACGTGGATCGTGAAGGAGCGCTCGATCGACGAAAGCCGCCCACTTAGGGTGGTTATTATCGGTGCGGGCATCTCAGGAATCATGGCGTGTGTTCGTTTTGTGCAGAGAATTCCTAATCTGCAACTGTGTATTTATGAGAAGAATGCGGATATTGGAGGCACCTGGTTTGAGAACCGCTATCCAGGCTGCGCTTGTGGTATGATTTATTTCCCGCATGGTTCGTGTTTTGAAGCATTCTAATATTGTACAGATATCCCGGCCCATACTTACCAGGCGACCTTTGAACCAAATAAAGAATGGTCACAGTTTTATGCGAGCGCTCCCGAAATCCACAGGTACTGGAAACGCGTTGCCTTTAAGTATGGGTGCCTGAAGTACATGAAGCTTAAGCAGAAGGTTTCCGAGGCGATCTGGGATGACGAACAGTCCAAATGGTGCTTGAAGGTAAGTGCTGTCTGCCAGTCAGAATGCATTCACTAGTTAACAGGGGGTAGGTTCAAGATGTAGATAGTGGAACGATCTATTCGGACAAATGTGACCTCTTGATTCAGGCAACCGGGGCGCTGAACGATTGGAAGTGGCCGAAGATCCCCGGTCTTCATGACTTCAAGGGCGAGCTCATGCACAGTGCCACCTGGGACGAAAGCTACGATTACAAGGCACGTTTAGCAAACTATTCAGGCACGCGCAACACAAGTTGACAATTGAAACAGGGACAGCGCGTTGCTGTTATCGGTAACGGCTCGAGTGGAATTCAGATCGTGCCTGCATTGTTGCCCGATGTGACGCACATCGACCATTATGTTCGCAGTCGGACATGGATTTCGCCATCCTTTGCGCGGGACCAAATAGATCGGCGTGGCAAGAAACTAGCTAATAGTGAGCAATGGACATTGATCTATAAAATCGATATTCTAACATGATTTTGATAGTTTCGTTTAGCCCCGAGGAGCTCGAGAGCTTCAAGAAGGACCACCAAGTGTACCAGAACTTCCGTAAAGGTACGTTGTTCTCTTCCTACTGGCATGCAGTGTGTCTGACAATAATCAGAGGTCGAGTTACAACTACAGTCGGTCCACGGATCCACCTTGACAGGCTCTGAAATGCAGATCGATGGGCAACAGGCTTTCGCCGAGAATATGAAGGCACGCTTGGCCAACAAGCCAGAGCTCTTTGACGAGCTTGTCCCTTCCTTCCCACCTGCTTGTCGTCGCCTGACCCCCGGGCCGGGGTATCTGGAGGCATTGACTGATCCCAAGGTGAATCTGATCAAGTCAGATATTGTCAAGGTTGACGAGACGGGCATCGTCACTGCCGACGGACAACACCGACCCGTTGATATGCTCGTATGTGCCACTGGCTTTGACACATCATCGACGCCTCGCTTCCCTATCATCGGATCTGGAGGGATGCCGCTGTCGGAGAAGTGGAAAGACACCCCAGAGAACTACATGTCTGTGACAACAGACGGATTCCCCAATTTCTTCATCTGCCTTGGACCAAACTCCGGTCTGGGAGAAGGCAACCTCCTCCTTCTCATTGAAAAGTCAATAGACTACTTCACGGAATGCATCCAAAAAATGCAGCGCGACAATATCCGCGCAATGACCGTGCGCCGTGACGCTGTTAGGCGGTTCACCAAGTATTGTGACCAGTATTTCTCCCTCACGGTGTTCAGCAGCAAGTGCCGCAGCTGGTACAAAGGCGGCACCGAGGATGGACGAATCGTTGCCTTGTGGCCGGGTTCCTCGTTGCATGCTAGGAAGGCATTTGCCAATCCGCGCTGGGAAGACTTTGAGTACGAGTATGTTGATGACAATCCTGCTGGTTGGCTGGGCGATGGGTGGACGGAGAACGAGAAGTACAACCGCATTAACGTGGACTACCTGGACGACGACCAGATCGACTTTCCCCTTCCGGCGTCGGATTTTACACTCTCTGTCTAGACATGATAAATTCTTTCTTTTTGGTTGCAATAAAATTGATAGAGTTGGTGATATCATCGATATTCGGAATACATACCGTACCGTATCATATTACAAATTAGGTGCCGCTGGTCGTTACAGTGTGAAATACGCATACCAAACACTTTCTCCCTCTCCCGCCGGTCTTCCGCTTCTTCACTTGTCGCTTCCCCGGATTGCATGCTCCCCGATGGACGCGCCAGAAGATGAAGCCCGCCGAGAAGCACTTTCGTTGTACTGTTTGCCAACGAGGATTCACGCGCATCGATCACCTCAAACGACACCATCTGCGCCGTCCGTGCCCCGCCTTGTTCTCCTGGTCACTGCTAACCTCGGTACAGACTCGGGCCAGAAGCCCTACTCGTGTGTCTTCTGCAATGAAGCCTTTGCGCGCTGGTAGGTGGAGTCTAATAGCCTGGACTGTCTTTATCTCTAACATCTTTGCCTATAGCGATAATCTCCGCGACCACTACACCGATTGCGCCAAGCGCGGAGATCGGAAGATTCCCGAAACCGGCCAAAGGGGTAGACGGCGTCATGCGTGTCAATCGGTGAGCTTCTTCTCTTACACACAGACAAGAACCAATACTAACTATATGTCTTCGCTGAAGTGTATGTCTATGAAACTACGTTGCGACGGCCAGAGCCCTTGTGGATCGTGTCAAAAGAGAAACCTAGAGTGCAATAATGAGCAGCTGGAGCCTTCGAAACAGCCGGAGCTGGAATATAGTATGGAACTGGCTATGATCTTGGGTTAGGTAGATACTATGTTGACCTCTATCTAGGCGAACCCTTCGTGAAATCCGAGGTTTCCGGACAGCTATCAGATCGTGGATCGATTAAGTTCCTACTCAATGCCGGTTGCGACAGTTTCACCGAAGGCTTCCGACTACCCCCTCGGAGTGACCGACCTCGGGGTGCATTATTCGACAGCAACCAGAATGAGTTAGAGGAGAGACAGAACAACATGTTCCCGTATAACATGGAGAGCGGCCGATCAGACTATGCCCCAGCTATGCTCGATTCCGACCCTACGACACTTCAATTCTACCAGGATACCTTTCTGGACTTTTTCAATGGCCCTTTCGGAGATGCTCATAAAATGCAAGGAGATCCGTATTCTGGAGTGGCCTACCAGGCTATCGGACCACCAATACCTGAACCTAGTCTGGCACTATCCGAAGAAAATGCTATGTTCGAGCCGGAACGACCCTTTGCAACGGCGCTTATCCAGTCCATACTGGCACGAGTATGGACACTCCCGCTGAATACCAAAGCCCAAGAAGAAATCTCCACAAGCCTCAACTTCTTGCTCACCACGGCTCGCATACAGAAATTCGTGGCACTGTATTTCAAAAACTGGCATCCGAGTTGCACGATGATACATGCTCCATCATTTGACCCGGAGACGGCCACCCTGCCACTGCTGGCTTCGATCGTCTTTATGGGAGCCATGTACACTACCGATCAGAGAGAGGCCTATGTTGCCAAAAGGGTGCTGGACTTTGCAGAACTCTTTATCTTCTCCTGTGATGTTTACTCTTCAGAAAACGATATTGGAACTGTTTTCTCTGGAAACCAATGTTTCGAAAATGAGTCGAACGACTGGGTCAAGTTCCAGAATTTCCAGGCTGGATTCCTTATTACCGTAGTCCAGTACTGGGCGGGCAGTAAGGTTTCCCGGAGTCGAGCGATGGAGAATCGGTTCAGTGAAATTGTTAAGGTGTGTTCTCTGCACTCTCTTGATGTGTTGTCAATTAACACATTCGGTGACAGGTTACCCGGCGCCTACAGCTTTTGAAATGTCGCCATACTCCCCGCGATCGAATCCTGGAAAGCCTGTGGATCCAGACAGAGTGTCGTGTTCGGTATGTATTGGTGTCGACTATGAAGGCAGCTCAAGCTAATCGCCTCCAGCTGCATCAATATTGTGATTTCACTGGATTGTGCCTTCTTTTTCTACCAGAATCATCCCTGTCGCTTTACCCATACGGAGATGGAATGCGACCTACCATGCAACGACTCGCTGTTCCGATCCGAACACCCATTTAGAGAGCCTAACTTCCGATATACACGCGACCTAACAATTTTTGAGGCTTTTCAAAACCTGTTTGAAGAGGAATCCCGACAAGATTCCCCACCACATTCACCCGGAATCAACCGGATGGACCTCACTGTGCTGGATATGTGGTTCTTGATTCACAGTATGTGCTATACCTCCAAATATTTTTCCATAACCGCTGACCATCAGTATAGTTCTATATGCATTCATCAACACTCACATGACCTTGTTGGGGCCGCGCATCCGTCACCTCAAACCCGTTCAAAATGGAAACTATGGCGCCTCAGGCACAATTCCAATCAACTCCATACCGGACGACTCGGTCCTTAAAGCTATTCGGACAGCATTATCCCAGTGGCACAATCATTGGGACGCATTACGCAACCAACTCTCAGGCGACGAATGGGCCTCAATGGGATTTTATAAGAATGGATACAACTTTTGGCTTGTTTCGCAACTGCTGATCACTAAAAAGGATGCAGTTGATGTGGTTATGAACATGGAGGTCAATTGTGAAGATAAACTGCAGAAGTTGAAGGTGCTATTGCGCGATGAAAAAGAGTAGAAGGCTCTTTGTTCCACCATGAACGGAATGGTCGTGTCAATATATATACTGGCGTTGAATTTGTATTAATGGGGGGCGGGCTTGATTTGGTGTTGATTATCTACGGTTTATATCTCTGGGTGGGCTCTGGTTATTTGGCTATTCATATTACTCGCACATAGATGAAGATCTCACACTGCCAGGTGCGGCAGTGTACTCAACGTTCACCAGCTCTTGAGACATGAACATTCTTAGGATCTAGTAGTTGTCGTACCCTAGACATTACCTAGCTCTATTGTCCCTATGCATACCCCAAGTTCCAAAAAGTCTCAATATTCTTCCCCGTATCCTCATCTACATACGGCGGAGGATCCGTGAAAGTGACATGTTCACCATGCAACTCCGCAACTTTGCCCGTCAGGGAGGGGTCTGCTATGAATCGAGCCACAGCCTTCTGCGCAGTCGACATTGGCGTGAGAACCATAGATTTGAACAGCTCTGCACTAGGTGCAATATTCGTTTCTATTTGAACGTCAACTGCACAATCTCCATGATCCATGGTTCTTTTCACGTACCTATAACAGCAGGTGCTAATGCATTAATCTGAATCTGCTCGATTTCCAACGACCGAGCCAGAGACCGTACGAGACCTATGACCCCGTGCTTGGTGGCGGCGTACATCGGTGCAACTGCGAAGGGATATAGACCCGCATTAGAGGCGGTGCAAACAATAAGACCCTTAGAATTGGTCTCCGACGCGGTGTTTCTAGAAATATAGTGAATGCCAAGCTGGACGGCTACCCATATCAATGTTAGACGGACCATATTATGCTCAGTGCAATACACTCACAGTACATTAGTCCTATTAGGTTAACATTCAACGTCGCCAGATTTGGCTTGACGGGTCTTTTTGTTGCACCATCCGAGTTCTTTGGTGGCAACAGACTGCCCTTCTCTGTTATTCCGGCATTCGCGAAAACGATGTCGATCCGGCCTTGTTGAGCATGTATTTTCTCGAATGCGGCGTCTTGACTCTCCCAAGAAGAGACATCACATTCCTCAAATGTAATACTAGCGGCTGGGAATTTCACGCGTAGGTCTTCCAGCGTCTGGGCGCCTGTCGTTGGATTGATGTCGAGGATGGTGATGTGCGTGTTGGGTTCTGCGATGAGGTGCCGGGTGATGCCCAGCCCAATGCCGGATGCTCCGCCTGGCTGTGGGTTAATTTTGAGTAATATTTAAGAATATTATCTGGCTGTTCGTTTCTTACCAGTGACGATGATACTTCTCGCTTGCGCCATACTGTTATCTTGAAGTGGTGAGGAACCTAGACAGAAATTAATCCAAAGCAGCTTCTTTCTGTTTTACGGAAATAAATTACCCTAGTACGCGCCCAAAAGTCTCGTATCTGTATATCCGGTATGTATGAACCCTCTCCACCTCTTTTGCTTCCCCCACATTGTTGTTCGCGGAGCTGGGGGATTTCCGGTTTCTGCGTAGTGGATCCATGGATGCCAACACTATCATCCCATACACACTTCCACCACCCGACTTTTACTCGCAAGTAACACGTGAGAACTAAAGCCCCATTTTTGTTTAACTTTGAAATGTCTCGGCCGGGCCTTGTCGGCATAATTACTCAACAACGATGCCTTCTACTCTCCACCCCCGCATGGCCAGGCCGATGTGCGGAATTAACGACCATTATCCTTGTCTCATGAACTTCAAGGCGGAAAAATAACGCCCTCGTATTACTTTATCGGATAGCATGACTCGGCTTTTGTCTCCAACCTAATTGCCGACGCACACCACCTGATCTTCAATGAATGCCTGCAACCGTCAAGGGTGCTCAGGCCTGGTTTCTCCCCGTGGAGCTTGTCACCCGAGTCACAATGATAAAAATCTCAATAATTTAAGCATTTCCCCTCTTGTCCCATTTTCAGGCAGTATCGGCATGATTCCGAGTGTATGTATCCTTCATAGAAAACCCCACATGGGCCGTTCTTAGTATGTGGTATACCACAACAACAAATCGTTACCCAAAGCGGAACTGATAAACCTACCCCGTGTTCTGTTAACGAATCCTAACCACCGGATAATTGCCCAAGCGTGCAACACCAGAGCTTAACAGAGAATACCACCTTTGACCGTGCCTTAAAAGACGCCGGGAGTCCTCATTCCAGCAAGTTAAACCCTCCCCCATCATCCCTTTACTTCGGAGTGTTCCTGCTAGACTTTGTACTGCGGGCAAACCATCAACCCAGATTTTTCCCAGGGCTTAGAATGTGATAATTAAGAATTTCTCGATCTCTTTCTCCATTTTGAACATCTTTCTCATAACTCATTGCAAATACAACCCTCGAAATGCCACTTGGAATCCTAGACGATACCAAGCTGGAGCACATCCCCGGCACAGCTCCGTTAAACCATTTTCAAGACACCAACTCCTACTCAGGAATTGACCCTAGTCTCCTCAAACATGACCCAACCGGGAATTTTGTACTTGTTCCCCAACCATCTGACTCGCCAAATGATCCTTACAATTGGCCGCGAAGAAAGAAGGAACTGTTTACCGTAACCTTCGGCTGGGGTTGCGGATGCGTTGGAGGTAAGAATTGTCTCTACGCGCATTGTTCCATGAATCTAAAATTGTATGGTTCTTGCTAGCTGTTGGTCCACTTCTCGGAGGAGCCTTTGTTCCACTAGCCAAAGAATTCAATGTGTCACTAAGCACATTCGTCTCTGGGGTTCAAGGGGGGACAATTGCCGCGATCGCTGTTGGCAGTCTGATATTCAATTCGCTGGCTGTGAAATATGGCAAACGTCCCGTCTACTTATCCACCACGTTGGGGCTGATGGTTTCGTGTTTTTGGGCAGCAGCAGCAAAAAGCTTCCCGTCTCTTGTTGCAGCGAGGGTGCTTTGTGGCTTGTGCATGGCACCGTTTGAAGCGCTGATTCCGGCTTCGATTGCAGACATATGGTCAGTATAGCGAGTTTCTTTTCTAATATAGCTGACGTGTCGTCTAGGTTTGTTCATGAAAGAGGGCTTCGCACAGCAGTGTTTAACTTGGGTGTCTTGGGAGGGATCAATCTTGCAGTTCCAATTGGTGAGTCGGGGAAAGTTGGGATTAGGAGAGACACTGACTCTTATTCACAAATAGCTGCGGCAATAATTCAATATGGATCGTATCATATTGCAATGTACGGGATGGGCGGTGCGTTTGCGCTGGCATTTATCATGGTTTTCTTCTGGATGCCCGAGTCGGCCTATGCTCGGGAGGCATTGAACATCGACACAGGCAACGAGAAGGTTGGTAGTTATCGCAAACACTCTGGTATACTTTAGCTGACAATAAATAGGTTATTATGGAAGGCAAAGCAAAATTGCGACAACTCGAGCATCTACAAACCACTGGAGAACAGCCTAATTCATGGATCAAAGACCTGCTTCCGTATAGTGGCTACGTCAACCCAGTCTCCTTCTGGAATACCCTTATTCGGCCATTTTATCTACTTGCCTCGCCCAATGTGCTCTGGGCAGTTTTGCTATTTACAACCTGTATTTCATGGCTGGTGGGAATCTCTCTAACGCTATCCCAGATTTTCTCTGCACCACCCTACAATTTCTCAGTCGGCGCAGTCGGAGCGACGAATCTCTCGTCCTTCGTAGCTTCTGTCCTTGGCACTTTGATTGCTGGTCCCTTAATTGACGGGATGGTAACGCAAATGTCCAAAATGAATGGTGGCATATTCGGTATGCTATCCATCTCTTCTTTTTTTTTCTTAAAATCCTCTTTCCTCATCATCTTCACAGAACCTGAATTCCGCCTCCCCATTATGGTCACCTACCTTCTCTTCACAGCAACTGGATTCTTTGCATGGGGGCAGTCAGCGTACGCACAGGAGCCGTGGCCCATCCCAGTCATTGTCTGTCTGGGGTTGATCAATTTTGGTGTTCAGCTGGGCACCACTGGCGTCGTCACGTACATTGTGGACTGTCACCGCGACAAAGCAGGCGAGGCCTTTGCGACGATGAACTTCATCAAGAATCTTTTTGCGTTTGGATTGTCGTTTTATATCAACGACTGGATTGCGAATCAGGGTATTCGAGATTGTTTTTTCACTATTGGGGGTATTACGATGGCTGTTACTCTTCTGACTATTCCTATGTGAGTTTCGCTCCCTCCCAGCGATAGAACTATAAGGCTAATTGGTTCTCTTTGTATTATTCAGGTATATCTTCGGAAAACGAGCTCGAAGCTGGGTTCAACGCCATGGAATTGTTGATCGACTGTAGCTCATTGCGGGTAGTATACTTATAGCAGATATGATATGGGACGAGGGATATTTAGCAAGGAAAATCAAATTCATGCGTTCCATTATTGACAATAACATTGAGAACGTATGCATTTGGCATTGTAGGCCAATGCTTACAATCCATTCTCCCTCGACCAGCATTTCGTACCCGCCCTGCTTTTTCAACTCGAAGCCACACAGCTAACTTCCAGCAGACTATCATCAACCTAATTGTTGCACAGTAATGTCAGCCCTTATTCCTCTTTCTTGTATGGGTATCAACCTACATTTGTACAGACGAAGTCATCGGTCCCAACTGGACTGGTGACATGAATATCGCTGGCGTAGATATTCGAGCACACCTGGAATAAATTAGAATACAAACATCAGCTCTGTATAAAGCAATAACTCACATCAGGACTCGAGCAGACAATCGTTCCGACACCTGGGTTGTATGCGCCAGACGTCACCCCCTTGAAGTTGGTGAAGTGGACATCGGAGATGGTGAGGTTACTCTGTATTTGTCCAATCATATTAGCTGACTGATAATGGCAAATTCATGTAAACATACCGGGTACTCATTGCACAGAGTCATGTTACTCTGTCCATAGCACTGAGTCACTTCGATAGCCCAGTCAACGTTCTCGATGGTCATCATGTCGTAGGTGATATTCTGCACGCTTCCCAAACCGCCGCCGCCTTGCAGATCTGCAGACATTTCAGAAGGCAAACCGGGCCAAACTTTGATACGTGCGCCATCCTGGATGCTGGGTTAGTGGTTTATGCGTTCGGAAAATATGGATACACCTACCGATGCGTTGAACATGGACACATTGTATACAAGTACATTCTTTACAATGTCTATCTCCCCCTTGTACTGGCCTAGTGAACCCACGGAGATGCCGTGGGAGCCATTGCAGTGGAGGTTTTGGACCAGGATGTCGGTGGTGTTGGGCTTGAAAGAGACACAATCTGTCACAGTATGAGCAACTGGACAATATGAAGGTAGTACCGACTACTTACCGTCACCATTGTTGATGATAGAGTCTTGCAGGACAATATTGGTCGAGCGATAGATATCCCTATACGAGATCTCAGTATCAACCCCAGAATCTTAATGACGTACTCACCATCCATCAGTATTCTTAGCTTCATTTTCACTCGTGCTATAGCCACCAATATTGATCCCCTGGAACAAGACATCCGACGAATTGGCCACAAAGTGATACCACTGCGGCGAGTACCGGAGTTTGATCGGGCCAATGGTACCACCGTGCAATCCAATAACACCGACGAGGATCGGGCGCAAGATCAAATCGTTCTCAGCGTAGAGATCATACCATACCTGGCCGTTGCCATTTAGCTCACCGTCGCCGTAGATATTGACATCTTCGCCTCCCAGATTGAAGAATGTGGTAGCGTTCTGGTAGGTGTGTTTGAAGGAGTGTGCTTGCCAGTAGTCTGTGTTGTTGGTGAACGTCACCGTACCCCGGATTTCTTTTGGAACAGGTCAGAAAGATCTTCAACTATTTTTTTAAGTGCATACCCAGATCAATATGTTTCAGGAACGTCATATCGAGAGCTGTGCCAATGGTATACTCCTCATCGGCATCGAAAACGACTTTGCCGCCATTATTGCATTCCTTCAATGCAGCCAGGATATTCTCAGCATCGTCACGCCCGTCGCCGTGGCAGGGTACATGGCAAGTCCTCGTTCTGGGATGGCTGGCAGGCAGAGGCCGGAAAGGGTGATGCGGTTTGCACGCATTGGTTCGCGAGTGAGGATCAACTTGCGACTTAGGTTCAGGCCGAGAGTGTGGATTCGAGTGAGGAGTACCCTCCACAGCAAGACCAAGCCCCAGAGCAAGGACCGCAGCCTGGGCAACTGCATTGGCGAATTTCATAGTGACTGACAGCAAGAGTCAAGAGTTACTTTTCTGAATATTTCTGCACACTAAACAGACACCACCACCCTCAGCTCGGCGAGCCTTTATATAGTTAGCTACAATTAAGCATCGCATTGTTCATGCTGCGCTAAAGTGCTCGTTCGGTGGGGTAAATAGCGTTCCCGCTACACATTAATCCGGGGGAGATCGTGACGGCGGAACAACTGTGGAGGAGGCCGAGGGATAACGTGGGGTTGGGATTGTTTTGCGCGTGTTGTAGACGGCGAGCAGAGGCGTGGGCGCGAAAGAGCGTGTCCGATAGGAGGAAGATTTGGCTGGCGAATCCCCCGATTGGGAGGAAAAATCCGGGTAAAGGCCTTGGGCCGATTCACCAGCTAGATAGGAGCGGGAGACGACTGTGAGTCTACTGTTGCAAATAGATTATCGGTGCTTGCTGCTCTGTCATTCGAATATAGTACACAGATCACTTGGGAATGCGTGATATGTACAGCGGGTGTCCATTAAACAAAGACCAAGGGTGATAACAAAAGAACTAGCTCAAAGGGCAGTTCTCTTTTTGACGATTACCGCACAGCTCAAGGCTTCTATCTATAGACACCAACATCTCAGCATTCGTCACCTCTCCCACCCGTAGTCAACATTTCGCCCCGTTTATGACTTCTTCACAGCAGCCTCCGTCTTCTCAACCACATCCTTAGCCGTGGCCTCGGCTTCGTTCGCGATCTCCTTGATAGCATCGGCATCAGAGCCACTCTGGCTACGCTGCCATGAATAGATGCGGCCCACTTGCACGACACCCACGCACCCGAGGAAGAAGTTGACCGCGGCAAGCCTAGGGCGATGTTTGGTCAGCATTGATCAGCTACAATACCAAGGAGGTAGAGCGTACAGGACGTTACGGGGCTTGATGATAAGGCACCATCGGGTCCAGATGGCTCCCGTGGCCATGAGAGCGGCGTTCTGGGTCAGGGAGAGCTTCTCCGGGGGACGGCTGAAGTCGGAGATACCGGCAATGACCAGCGCCCACTGTAGAAAGCAATGCATCAGCAATGGCCTTTTTCCAAGCACTTTGGACACATGGTATAGCAGTCCGAACATATATCTGGGGGATATCGCGCGGTACAAGGAGTGGATCGGGGATAAAATCAAATCGAGTCGAGTCGAGTCATACCTTCATGACAGGGGCCCTATCCAGATAGCATTTCCCATTAGTATAAATTTTATTGCCGCATTCTAGAAAGTGCATACCAGAAATGCACCGTCTTCACACCCACAGGGCTATTCCACATCCGCTGGAAAGTGCTCTGCTGCTCTGCCGCAGCGTCCGAGCTCTGGAAGCGGAAGCCAGTGCCGCCTGGCCGGCGGAAAGGCCCGGAGGCATTGCGAAAGGTGAAGCGAGCGTTGTTGAGGAAGCGAAATCCCACACGAGACGACATATTGACGGTATAAGGGGGATGTGGTGCGACCGCAGCGCTGGCGTTGAGGTTTGGGGAGAAAGGAAGAGGTGAGTCGGCGATATCGGGTTGGTTACTAAGTCAGTCCAGGGAGTTTTCCGTCGGGCAAGGAGAGACTGCCACACCACAAATACAACTAGAACTCAGAATAGATAGAAAAGAGGACGTAGAAAGCAAGTTCAACTCTCCTTCAGATTCTTCTCATTTTCTCAACTTTCTCTTCTGCGATCGAAGCATTTGCCCTGCTGACATAACGCACCTCTCAATCGGGCCTAGCGCACTCTCCCGACTTCCTTCTCTCCCGGACCAACATCTCGTTCGACAGCCACATCTACCCTCATTGCCCGTCATGTCCGGCAAGTACGTCTTTACCAAGGGCCTGAAGGAGCTCCGGTTCCTCTTCTGCCACACCTCCGAGCAGAGCGCACCCACACGGTGAGTCTAGGACACTGTGAACATAGTCGGCAATCCACTAACGGGGTCTGTTCAATGCCTCCAGGACCTTCCTCAACCGCGCCTATCCCACCATGAAGAAGCACAACCCGCACACTCCCATTATGATGCGTGAGGCGATGGATACTGAGCCGCGGGTTTTCGCGCGATATGGTATGGACAAGGACCCATTGACGACGGACTGGCGAGACCGATTGAAGAAAGAAAACGGGCTAACAATCGATGGAAATGCAGAGTTCGGAAAGGAGAAGCAGGAGGCATTGTCGGGTGAGTTTGGTTCGAATCAATTGGGCAACTGCATTGCTAACTATTGGACTGTCAGGCCTGTCGGAGCAGCAGATCGAAGAACGGATCACGAATCTGGTGAAGGCGTCCTCATAATCCCAGGATGTTCTGTCCCACACCCAATCCCGCGAGCCTAGTGCCATACCTACCCTACACATCTCCATCTGTACCTATAGATGAAATCAAACTTGATTCTTATACACACACACACCTCTTGTCCATTCCATTTCTGGGACCTATCTATCTCAAGACGAACCAGCCAACATCCCTACATATCCCAATCACAACGAACTACCAGCACCACTAGCAACCCCCAGCCCCCCAAACCGAAACTGGGCCCAACTCATACTCCCCTCCGGCAACGTCCAAAGCCTCTCCCCCAAATCCATCCCCGCAGCACCAGCCCCAACATGGATAGGAAGGAGATGCTCAAAAGACGGATGCGCCTGTCTTGCATCCGGACGCTTCAGCAGCGCCGCCATAGCCTTCTCTCTTTCCGCGGGGGGCGTGGTGACGGCTTCCTTGAGCGCATCGTCAAAACTGACCGCGTACGGCAGCGGGCGAGGGTCGCTGAATGTAGACCGCAGATCGCGCAGATTGTGCACTGCCATCCCCGACACGATGATCAGGATGTTTTCGTCGCGGAGCTGGCTGACTGCTTGGCCGAGGCGGTAGTGCTGGATTGGGTCTTCGGTGTCGAACAGGGAGACTTGGACGATTGGGACGGCGAGGGGATTAGACTCTGGTTCGAATGCTGCAGCCATCATCAGTGTCCGCCGATAGATAGCTTGCAAACTATTGCTAGGGTGTAAGGTGAGAAGACATACCACACTTGAAACTAGCCCAAACACCATGATCAAGACCCCTCTCCACCCCCTTTGCCTTAATGCCCGCCTGCGTCAACGAATCGAGCACCTTCTGCGACACTTCCTTGCTACCGACGTTGGGAAATTTCTCTTTATAGTAGTGGTCGGGGAAGCCATAGAAGCTGAGGGTGGAAAAACAAAGTCAGCAACCAACGTTCCAACTCTTCTTTCACAAAGGGCAAACTCACTCATAGATCAGATCCGTCATCTCGGCCGTATTCACATGGATCGTATCCCGTCCGCCCTGCCAATGCGCCGAGAAAACCACCACGGCGCGCGGTTTGACCTTGTGCGTGATTTCGCGACCAATTTCGGCGAGTTTGTAGTAGGCGGGGTGCTCGGTGTCGTACATTATATTTGGCTGGTGTGGGTTAGATTGGCATATTCAGATTCAGGATAGAATAAGATGGTATGTATGTAGTAGGGAATGGAAATGATCGAAGGCAATGAATGAAAGGGTAGTCCACTCACCCCGCCATGGCTAAGGAAGTAAACGGGCGTCTTAATCGTATTCATCTTGGAACTTGAACCCTCGGTTTGCTGGCGATGTACTGGGCTCTTTGGTGTGCTAGCTGCTGCTGCTGTAGTGGCGATTGTTGCTGCTGCTGCTGCTGTCCCCGCGGAAGCAAATGAAGACGCAGATTTAGAAACACCGCCTCCTACCGACCTCGCAATGGACGAGGAAGGTCTAAAAAGCGATCGAAAGCCGAACAGATTGTCGGAATCGCCGTAGCACAGGGCGATGAGTACAGCGAGGATCGCAGTGAGAATAGCTAGCAGGGCCAGTTTCCCGGTCTTGGTCTGTGTGGATGTGAGCGTGGGTGGTGAAGAACGATGGTTGTCGTGATGTTGTTGGCGGCTCGCTTCCGAAGACATATATATCCCAGTGATAAGTCCACGCGGTGGGATGTGCCGGTATCTGTAAGGTTTGAAGCTAGGCGGGATAGGCCGAGAAAGACGTGAGCACCTTATTTCAACCGATTGATTTATCAGAGACTCGTCAGCGAGAAAAAGCAACGAGAAACTAAATGCCTGGCTGACAATTCCAATTATAAATCCGTAATGCCGAGTCGGAAGCGCTGGAAGGTAGAAGCCGATGGTTTCTCCCGAGAGGGCGGGATATGTCAGCGCGGAATGGGCGCCGCTTGGAATTTGGCTCACCTCAACTCTACCTGACCTACACAGCAGACAGCAGGAGAGGCAAAGAAGACCTAAATTTTATAGAAATTGCAAAGGAATAGAAAGAAAAATACGGGAGGGAGTGAGGAAACAGCATTCTATTCATTTTATTGTATGCAATGCAGCGAAACCAGCTGTGTAGTAGCCTCCCAGGAATTCGCCTCGACTCGCCTGGCCTCGGTCGTTGGTCTCCTAGGACCAAGTCCACATCATCATGACATGTCCCAATGACAAAAAGAAAGAAAAAACACATGTTCCAGACCATTCACACCATACCAACCACCACGGATCCGAGCGAAACATTACAAGAGAGTATGTAGACAACCAACACTGTCCATCTCGTTGCTTTGTCCAGGATAGGGGATAGATAGATCGTACAAAACAACCAACAGCCAAGGAACAAAGGAACCAACCAACCAAGCCAACCCCTCAGCGCCGGTGGTCATCATGAAACAGAAAAGAAAAGAAAAGAAAAGAAAAGAAAAGAAAAGAAAAAAAAAGGTAACCAAAAAGGGTACATGCATGCAACTGGAAGCAGCAATGAAGAAAGAAAAAAAGGTCATATCAGAGATTACATCAGGACACAATCACCATCACTCTGCTTATTAACGGCCGAGCGCGAGAGGCGAGTTTTTTGCATCCGGCCGCCCCGCTTGAGGTCTTCGAGGCGTTCGCGAGCTTTAGGGAATCCTTGCGCTGAACGCGAGCCACAAGATTAGTGTCTGGAGAGCATCTTATAGATGTGATAATGTTAGGCAAGACTCACCTGCTGCACGCCAGTACCACCTCTTCGCATCATCCAGATTAGCCTGCACGCCAATACCCACCTCCGAGAAATAACCCATGGCATACTCGGCCTTCGCCAAGCCCGCCGTGGCAGCTTTGCGTGCCCAGAGATACGCCTCCGTGTCATTCTGCTGCAGGATCCCCTCGGAACCAGTTAGGTACCATCCACTCAGCGCGAGTTCGCTCTGGTGCTCGCCCTGGGCTGCGGCACGGGTATACCAGATGATACTCATGCGGTTATCGACGGGGCAGTTCATCAGTCCGTACTCATACGCGGCGCCCAGACGGAACTGCGAGAACTTGTACCCCAAATCGGCGGCTTGGTGGAACAGCTGGCTGGCGTACTCTTCGTCGCGGATGACGATGTCGTTGCTGCCGGCGCTTTGGTACATGAGAGCCAGTTCGTGCAGCGCGTGTGGATTTTCGGGGTCTGCGCGCTCGGCGGCGCGTTTCAGCCACGAGATTCCCTCGCGGGGACTACGCGCTTGCCCCAGTAGGGCCTTCAGATGGATCATTCCCATCTTGTACATGGCGGGCGTGTCGCCTAGTGTGGCGGCGCGCTTGTACCACTGCACAGCCTTGAAGGGATCGCGTTTTGTTCCGCCGCCTTCCTCGGCTCCGATTTCACAGCAGACCGCGACACGATAGGCAGATTGCGCGTGGCCTGCTTTGGCGGCAGATTGGTATAGCTGGAACGCTTCTTTCGGATCTGGCTCAAGACCCAACAGGCCTTCACCATAGCAATCCGCAAGATAGAACTGTGCGTCGGTGTATCCACCCGAGGCGAGCTTCTTGATGATCTTGTGCGCATCCAGGATGTACTTCTCCTTGGCCCTGGCTTTCATTTTGGGGTCCAGTCGGGCGTTGTCATCAACCAGAACAGTGGCCGCCTCCACGAGTTTCTTGGCTAGAAGAAGCTGTGTCTTGAGATCAGCCGGATTGCCTCTCGCTTGCTGTTGCAACCGCTGCAGCTCCTCGTGAGTGACAGGTGCACGCGCTGCGGGCGTTCCATCTGGAGGCACGGGCTGTGGGGTAGCGGGCGCAGGGGAGGAAGTATTGGTGTATTGCCGCACAGGTGCTGGCTTTTGGTCGAGGCCGGGTCTGAATGGGGTTGGATGCGAGGGCAAGGCATCTGGGTTCAGAGGCTCTGGCATCGCTGCCGGGTCATTGTAGCCTGGTTGATTTGTTCGAAGTGGGGGAGGGCCGTTGGAATATCCACCAGGAGACTGATATCCCACATTCTCCTGTTGGGGAGGAACGGGTGGAGCATCACCGGGGATATCAAATTGAAAGCCGGCATTTTCGAACTGGTTTGGGGGATCATTTTGGCGGAGGTTGGGTTGTGACTTGGAACGCGGAGGCTGGGACGCAGAATTCGGATCGTACGCGGAGTACTGACCCCCCGAGGCCGAGGCCGGGATTCTTGCCTTGCTCCTGGGTGCCTCCAGTCCCATCTCATCAATCGGACCATTCTGCTGTCCTGCCGCGATGGCGTCAAAATTCGGCATGTCCGATTCTTCGCCTGGCGTCCCTCCTTCAAAGTAGGACTCCAAGAACTCCTTGGGTGCATACGACACTCGATGGGCGGGATCAGGCGGCGGTGCCATCAGGCCCATATCCATTCGTCCTGGCCGTGTACCACTAGCTGTACTCGGTCGTGGTGGCTGGACCTCGCCCATGGGACTTGGTGGATATTCGGGTTCCATGTAGCTCGCCTGGCCAGGGTACATGCCCCCCGGGCCCATCGGCGGGCCTCGGTTGGGCATCGTTGCGCTTCGGCCTGGCGGAGGCATCACATTCGGGTCTGTAAAGGATCGTTCAGGCCCAGGTCTGCCTGATCTTCCGGGAGGCCCGTAAGGAGGGCCACGGCTGGAATTCGGTGGCGGCCCGCGCGGAGGAGGCGCCCGCATATCTGGTCGTCTCGAGCCGGGAGGTGGTCGACTCGAGGGTCCTCTGCCGTTGATATCCATCTGCGCCATGCCTTTCTCCAGCGAAGGGCCCCTGGCCGGCAGACCGCGTCGATCTTTTGGGGTTGGAGGGAAGGACGGGAAAGGGTTGTCGAAGTTCTCGCCTGGCGGAGGACGCGATCCCGCTAGGTCTGTGAGTGTCGTCCCATCATGAGGTTCTGGGTCTGGATCACTTACGCGGCGCTCTCGAGCGTTTCTGTGCTGGCGGTCTATCCCCGGAATAGCCACGAGGAGGTGGTCGGCCATATCCTGGAGCTGGGGCACCAGGCGGCGGCGGTCCATACCCCCCACGCGTCGACCGCGGCTGAGACTGCGGGCTGGAGGCGACCGACGGATAATTGTACGACCCATCTTCGTAGCCCGCGTCGCCATATCCGTAGTCCTGGCCGCCGTAGCCACCGTTGCCGTAATAAGGATCTTGTCCGTAGCCGGCAGGATCGGCAGCCTGCCCTCCGTACTGTCTCGTCGGCGGCGGCCGCGCCGCACGTTGCTGATATGCCATGGCGCACACAGAGGGAGTAGCGGAGAGTCTTGCCGAGGCGGTTTAACGGAACGCGCTGGCCGTCCTCGCTATGATGGCGGTATGCAGGGAGGGGGGGGTGTCCAGTCACTGAACGAAGGAGTTAGTTAGCCGCAGATATCTAGCACCAGATCACAACCGCGCACAGCAGCAGGCAGGCGATGGTCGCACTGAGGTCTAGTCATGCCACCAGTGAGCCTGGTGCTGGAAGCTTCGTGGTCACGCCGCGACCGGGGGAGGGGACTAGGTCAGGAGCAGCAGGCGCAGGGGGCCGTGCCGTGCCGCGGCAGTGAAAACGGAAGAACAAGACAGGAGCAGAACGTACCCCCTCGCGACAGAGCGAGCACTTAGTAACTTCTGAATACAATGTTGAAGCAAAAGTGGGAGGAAGTGGGAGCAAGTAGTTGGGCAGAATCCAATAATGATCAATGGAAGACGGGCGGTCGGTCATGGATTCCAGGGATTTATTTCGTGACCCCACTGCAATCACCCACGCCGGACCTGAAAAGTTCCAGACCGTGGTTGGTTCGGTGGGTGATCGGAGAAGGACTCCCTGACTCTGACAGGGCGTAGTGTCTTATAGTCCGCGAGAACAGGTTTGCCGGCAATTCCCATCACCAGATTGGCGGCTCTGTTGGTACCTGACGATCAGGGGTGGGAGAGACTGCTCTTACAATACATTCAATAGGAGGTAGCTCAACAAAGACCCAGTGAGGTGTAGCTAGGGATTATGGCAAGGCGGAAACCCAGAGTCTTAAAAGAAAAATGTCCCAGTCCAGTCTGCTTCGGTCACCCTCTGGCGAACCGGTGGAAATGAAGAAGGACCGGAGAAGCAAATCCAGTGCGGATCTCGCTGACTAACGAGTCCAGGAGCAAGGCAGTGACAGATTGTTTGGTCTCTAACCAAGTGAATCTCAACTAAATCATGAAAAGAAGAGAGAAGATCAGAGATGCCCTGACGTCGGCGTATACTTCTGTCAAGTCGAACAAGGGTGAGACATAATTCCCCAATCGAGTAAGGCTGACTGCGCCACACCACACACAGCCACACCTGCGCCACTCGATCATCACTCTCTGCTTCCCTCGCGCCTCCTAGCCATAACCTATTCTATCACTCCACCCTCGCCAGACACCCACCATGTCTCGCGCAGGCATCTGGCTCAAAATCCTCGGCGCGTACGTCCCCTCTCACATCCATTCCTAATCAGCCAATGCTCACACAGACCTATCCACCAGCGGCATCATCGTCTCCGTCGGCGGTCCTCTCTTCGTACAATCCATCCGCCCCACAGACGAAGAACTAGTTAAGCGATACAATCCGGACCTTCAGAAGCGCAGTGCCGAACAAGGGGAGCAGCGCGCGCAGGATTTCGAGAACTACGTGAATAAGTTGAAGGAGTGGTCGAAGTCGGATAGATCCAGTGCGTCACATTCCGCTCGATGGTTGTCAGCAAGCAATGAAATAGGGGAAGTCTTCGGGCTGGGCTAATTGATTGCAGTTTGGTTCGCGGCGAAGGACCAGCAGGAGTCCAAACAGGCGGCGATGGATACGCAGCGCGCCAAGGCGAGCGAGGATGCGAGGATACAGCGGGATGAGATGCGGAAGGAGTTGCTCGGCAAGAAATAGGATGGGAGATTGGAGTTTCATGATTGGCATGATGTGTACGATATGTGTGAGTCTCCCGATGGCTGCTCTGGAAGTGTCGGATGATCTACTATGATCACCCATAGTATGGACTGTGTATATTCAAACAATATGACCCATTTCACTCAGTGCATGTCATGATGGCATCGAATTCTTCATGCAGGAACCCAGGCCCTGCATGCATATAGATTCGAAGGAGACAACGAAATTAGGCTGACGCAGACAGCGAGAGAACCAGGCATCCATGTAATGAGATCTATTACAAAAACACGAGATGCCAATGGAACAGTAATAATAGTAATAATAATAATAATGATGGTATTAATCTGCCATCAAATGCCGAGTCCTGGTCCTAGGATCCGACAAGACAGTACATGGACGGAGTATATAGTCACTGTGCTGGCGATCGGCAGATCACCCGGCGACACATGAAGAGACACGGAACGAGTAAGCGCCGGCACAATTTGCCTGACCCGGAACTATGAATAGCAGCAGTTGCTCAAGAACGGACTGCATAGGCAGCCACATATTATTCTACAATACTTACCGCATCCAAAATCCTCTGGCGGTGGCAATATTATTCTCACTCCTTATTCAGCCGCCCTTTATGGTTGAAACCGCTAGACCCAAACTTCCAATTTCCAATTGAGACAACGCCTCTCACGTGACTCTCCAGCAACTTGTCCGCTTCATTCCAGAACACTGCCTCTCTCTCTCTCTTTCTTCCCTTCCCTCCCCTTCAACTCCATCTGCTCCTTCCCACCCGCTACCAAACTCCCGAGTCCGTGACTCTCGACGCTTATTCTACCAACACTGCCGGTCGGCTTTCTGCGCCCCAACCAGCAACCACTCCCGTGCAACCAACCCCCGTTGTCGGGCAACCCAACCTCACGCCCAGCCACTCACCACAACCTCACTCCACGCCTCCTCTCAATCCTCCCATCACCATCATGTCTTCCTCCGAGCCGCCCTATGACCCCTATATCCCCTCCGGTTCAAACGGCGCCACCGCCGCCACCTCCACCAACCAGCAAAATGGCACCCAGCGAACGGCCGCCTTGCAAGCAGTAAGCAATAATGCCTGTCAACACGCGTCGCACACCCCATCCTCTGACTTTTCCTTTTTTGCCTCTCAATAGCAAATCGACGATACCGTCGGCGTGATGCGCGAGAACATCAACAAGGTTTCGCAGCGTGGCGAACGCCTCGACTCTCTGCAGGACAAGACCGACAACCTGGCCGTCTCGGCCCAGGGGTTCCGTCGGGGCGCGAATCGCGTGCGCAAGCAGATGTGGTGGAAGGATATGAAGATGCGCGTATGCCTGTTTGCCTGCGTGATCATCCTGATTATCGTGATTGTCGTGGGAGGTAAGCAAAGCAAAGAATTCTCTCATATGAGCGATTTGTACTAACCCTCGACCAGCCGTCTTTGGTAGCCGCCACCATTAGGATTAGGCTGCGCATGCAACGCAACATCTTTCGTTTGGGACATGGGACACGCACGCACTTGACTTGGGAATCTGTTCGCCAGGGTTGTTTTTTTCTTACTGTTTATGACAATCAGGGGAAGAAAGCCCGCTGTATTTTCTTTCGCCCCTAATACCTCTCTTCTGCTATTTTGATCTGGACGTGGTTGTGATGACCCGATTTTCTTGATTCGACGACGATCCGGATTGTCTATGTAGGCAATTCGGGCTCATGTCAAGAATGTAAATGATACTCCTCTGATGCCGTGTTTGAGTACTTTATAGTTTTTGTTTATCTGTCTAGCTGCAATCAACGTTTCAGCGTTAGGATCGCTTCGTGATTCATGGCGTGATCCGGCTCTAGCTGGGTCGTCTTGGCAAACCAATCCGTGGGTGGCTACATCCTACTACGTACCTACATAGCATGGTAGAAATTAACTGGATTAGGCCCGCGACCACGCCAGAGTGGAGGAGGTGGATAGACGCCCACGAGTCACACGAGCGCAGTGGATCAGATAAACTACCAGATTGTCTCCGAGCATCGGTGGGTTGGGAGGGTCTCGGTTGAGTGGTCGAATGTCCGGCGCGAAAAGGGCAGCGTATTTAAATCCACAGTTGACCGTTCATAATTCGTATAAATAAGTCCTCCTAATCCTTTCTCAGTAATATATATACCTCGTTATTTCCCCTATACTCCCGACAGGAGTGTAAGTTACCTGCCCTGACGAAGTTCACCGCCTCCCGAAACCAGCGTTATCACTCCGACGGCCGGCCGATAATCGAAAATCTCTTGGGTGACTAACCTTTTCGTCCTCCCCCCCAACTACTTGTTCCTTTCCACCCAACACAACAACAATAATAAATCCCTCAGCTCTCCCCTTGTCTTGGTCAGCTGCCGCATGCTGGCTGCTGCCACCATGCTCTCCCTTCGTACCGCCGTGCGGAGAGCTTCCTCCAAGCCCCTCCGATCGCTCTCCGCATCGCACACCGTCCGTTCGCCCGCCCGCCATGCGCTGAAGACCACCACCACTGTCTCTCCCCAGCAGCGTCGGGGCTACTCGCGCTCTACCGACCCTCATCTCACCTCCACCCGCAGCACCGTCGTCCAGCTGCTCAGCAACATTGGCTCCAAGCGTGAGGTCCAGCAGTACCTGTCTCACTTCACCTCCGTCTCCTCCCAGCAATTCGCCGTGATCAAGGTTGGCGGTGCCATTATTACCGAGCATCTCGAGACTCTGTCGTCTGCTCTGGCGTTCCTCAACCATGTCGGCCTCTACCCCATCGTCGTGCACGGTGCCGGGCCCCAGCTGAATCGCATGCTGGAGGCTGCGGGTGTGGAGCCCCAATTCGAAGATGGGATCCGGGTCACTGATGGTAAGACATTGGCGCTGGCGCGGAAGCTATTTCTCGAGGAGAATATGAAGCTTGTGGAGGAGCTGGAGCGGATGGGCGTGCGTGCTCGTCCTATCACTGCAGGCGTCTTCTCCGCCGACTACCTCGACAAGCCCAAGTACAACCTGGTCGGCAAGATCAATGGCGTTGATAAGGCTCCCATTGAATCTGCTATTGCTGCCGGTTGCTTGCCTATTCTCACTTCCATGGCGGAGACCCCTGATGGGCAGGTGCTCAATGTCAATGCGGACGTGGCTGCCGGTGAGCTCGCTCGCTCTCTGCAGCCGCTGAAGATTGTATACCTGGCCGAGAAGGGCGGTCTGTTCAACGGTGACACCGGTGAGAAGATCTCTGCCATCAATCTCGACGAGGAGTACGACCACCTCATGAGCCAGTGGTGGGTGCGTCACGGCACCCGCTTGAAGATCAAGGAGATGCAGGACCTGCTGGCCGACCTGCCGCGCTCGTCCAGCGTTGCCATTATCCACCCTGCCGATCTTCAGAAGGAACTGTTCACCGACTCTGGTGCTGGTACTCTGATTCGTCGGGGTAACAAGATTCACGTCAAGAGTTCGCTCTCCGACTTCGAGGACCTGCAGACCCTGAAGGATGTGCTGGTTCGTGACCGCGAGGGTCTGGATGCCCGCGCCGTGGTTGACCGTTACGTCGACGGTTTGCAGCAGCACGAGTTCAGAATCTACTCCGATGAGCCGATGGAGGCTCTCGCCGTGGTGCTCCCCCCTCAGCAGGGTGCTTTGATGGCCCATCTGGCGACCTTCGCCATCACCAAGTCCGGCTGGTTGACAAACGTTGCCGACAATGTCTTCGCCAGTATCAAGAAGGACTTCCCCAAGTTGGCGTGGACCGTCAAGGAGGACGACGAGAACCTGACCTGGTTCTTTGACAAGGCCGACGGCAGCCTCAGCCGTGAGGGCGAGGTTCTGTTCTGGTATGGTGTCGAGAGCGGCGAGGAGGTCAAGCAGCTTGTCCAGGAGTTCAACAAGCATGGCCGCCAGATGTTCGGTGATATCAACCTCGAGTCGCGCCTCCACCGCGCGGCCGAAGCTGCTCTAAACAATGTTTCGACGGGCTTTGGCGCTAGCGGTGCCTCAACTGAGCAGAGGCGCGCCTTTTCCACGACTAGCAATGCTCTCCGGGCTACCCGCTCGAGGCGCCCTGCCGTTGCTGTGAATGCTCGCCGCACCTATGCCACCACCAACCCCAACCCCCCTCTGGGCGAAAAGAACGCGTCCAACACCCAGCCCGCCAAGGTTGCTCTGATCGGTGCCCGCGGCTACACCGGGCAGGCCCTGATCAACCTGCTCAATGCACACCCCAACATGGACCTGCGCCATGTGTCGTCTCGCGAGCTGGCCGGTAAGAAGCTCCAGGGCTACGACAAGCGGGAGATTATCTACGAGAACCTGAGCCCGGAGGATGTCCGCAGGATGTCCGCCAATGGCGACATTGACTGCTGGGTGATGGCCCTGCCGAACGGGATCTGCAAGCCCTTTGTCGACGCCGTCAACCAGGGTGCCGACAAGGGCAACGTGATCATCGACCTCAGCGCGGACTATCGCTTCGACGCGAATTGGACCTACGGTCTGCCTGAGCTGGTCAACCGCTCCGACATCGCCAAGGCTACCCGCATCGCCAACCCGGGCTGCTACGCCACCGCCGCTCAGCTGGGCATCGCGCCTCTTATCCCGTACCTCGCGGGCCAGCCTACCACCTTTGGTGTCTCCGGCTATTCGGGCGCCGGCACGAAGCCCAGCCCGAAGAACGACGTCAACAACCTCACCAACAACCTAATCCCCTACAGTCTGACGGACCACATCCACGAGCGGGAAATCAGCGCACAGCTCGGCACCAGCATTGCCTTTATCCCGCACGTCGCCGTCTGGTTCCAGGGTATCCACGTATGTTTCTTTCCCATTCCATTTACTCTCACACTCAAATCCAGACTCCAATCAAGCTGACTCTTTTCTTTCGTCTAGCACTCAATCAGCATCCCCCTCAAGGAAGAGATGACCTCCCGCGACATCCGCAACCTCTACCAAGACCGCTACGCCGGCGAGAAGCTCGTCAAGATCGTCGGCGAGGCACCCCTGGTTAAGAACATCGCTGGTCGTCACGGTGTTGAGATTGGTGGTTTCGCTGTGCACTCGAGCGGAAAGCGCGTTGTTGTTTGCGCTACCATTGACAATTTGCTGAAGGGTGCTGCGACTCAGTGTTTGCGTGAGTTTACCCTTTCCACCTTTCCTTCTCTTCTTCTGCTCTATGAGACCGAGAAAGAATGTGTTTATACTGACAATTGTTCAATGTAGAAAACATGAACCTCGCCCTCGGATACTCGGAGTACGAGGGTATTCCTCTAGAATAAAGATGACAAGGAAAGAGAGAGTAAAAATAGAATAGTGCTCGCATATCCCGTCTGTCTGTCTGTCATACCCCCCTTCGCGTGCGCTGCAATGCATCCTGCCAGGTCGCTATGGGGTTGGGGTTGGGGTTGATCCGTTGTCGTTGTGGTTGTTGATTGGTAGTTGGAGCAAGAGGAAGATGTTTCGTCGTTGTTCATGTCCATGTTCGTGTATTTTGAATTCTCATTTTGGTCCGATATTGATCGTTGGTGCCTGGTTCTATTTTTTTTTTTTTTTTTTGGTTTCTGTTTCTATGCTTTGCCTAGATTCGTCTCTCGGCGGGGTTTGAGGGCCGAGGGGTCTGTTGAAAAGCAGCGTTTTTGGTTTTCTCAAGTCGTTTTCGGTTTCCTGATCAGGGTGGATGAGCTTATATAAATAAATATATACATAATATATATATATATATATATAGCAATCTCTTTTTCTATTCTTCTAGATTTAGATGGTTATCTACCTGACGGTAGGTGATGTGTGGTTGGGGCTGAAGGCATTGATTTTATTCAGATATACTATACCCTGCTTCGAGCTGCATCTCAACCAATTCCTTCATCTCATTGCCCTTGGGAGATGTGAATGAGGATCTGAACCTGCTGTGATTGAGCCAACTTAAAATTCTCTCGGTCGTACCATCCCAGGTCCAATACTAAGTAGCATGGTCCCCAGTCTGATACACAGCATGTTCTGATTCTTCGACAGTCATGCCAATCCAATCCCCCCAAAATTATTCAGCCAGGAGAGAAGACAAGCTACCCAAGGGTGTAGTTTATTTATGTATGTAAAGCAGGGACCTGTGTATCTGCAGATTTTTTCTGTGTGGTAAATTGAGAAAGACTTTCACAGTCGCTCTACTGCCTTCTTTCCTTCCTCTTCTTCACCCCAACCCAACCTGTCACTGACCATCTTTCCTTTCTCCATTACCCATTTTGCACACTCATATCGTGCCATCGTATTCTTCCAGCCTGGTTTTATTTTCCCTTCCCGTACTCGCCACCACGGCCATATTCTCGCGTCCCCTTCAACCTACCCTTCTCTCTTGCTTGAACTTGCTCATCCCGAGACCCAAGATAGCAGGCGATACGAAACCTACTTCCAGACAGGTCCTTGAGATTGAAACGTGTGAAAGACGTGTCTCGTGTCCGATACACGGCAATCTTCATTCTGAAGGACGGGTGCGGGTTGCAGACTCCATCTGAGGCATTGCAATCACCATGTTCTACAGTCACGAAAGTGAGTTTACCTTGTAATTCGCAAGTGAAAGCTAGCGACTGGCGTATTCCATGTCATATTGACAGTCCGAGTACAGTCCTCACCTCGCCCGAGCACGGCGTTGCGACCATCTGGTCAGTATCCAAGTCTCTCTGTCCTCGCCGTCCGTATTCCCGCGAGAAGCTAAGCATGCCTTGCAACCAAGGCTCGTGGCAACCCTCGGCTCCAGGTCGATCACCCGACGAGTGAATCGAAAGGCGATCCTCGACGTCGATGTTCCCCAGGCATGCAGAGTCATTATTAACCCCGAGGCGCCGATGGCGTTGCGCCTTCAAGGAAGTCTGCTGTATGTCACACCCAAATCAGGAGATCAATTTTTTTTTTGCGCGCTGACAAGCCGTTTGTTAGGTACGGCGTCTCAAGAGTCTACAACCAGCAATGCGGGTATACATTGCTGGAGGTGCAGGGGATGCATGATCGGATGGCGTCGCTGTTGCGGTTGATTCCCGGTAGCGGACTGGATCCTAGTGCTGGCAAGGCTAAGTGAGTATAGTGTGTTTTCTGTGCTTGGGTGTTAATTTACTAAACTCAGGTGTCAGACCAGGCCAGCTCATCGTTCCGTATGACCCAGCTTTCCTACCCGAGACGGGCCTTCCGGGTTTGGATATTGATTTTTCAGCATTTGACAAGATGGTGGAGGAGAGCTTCAGCCAGAAGTCTATTGGTTGGTGGTTGAAGTCGCCTATGGCCAGCCAGATGCTCTCCTCTGAAATCGAGAGCATCCAGATAGATCTTCCGTCGGATGATATCCTGAGAGATATTGGTGTGATGAATGCTCAGAGTGATGCTAACAGCCTCATTCAAAAGCGAAGTGCCGCTAGCAAAATGCATGGTTCTCGCGTGGGAGACGAGGAGCAAGGAATCCTCCTTCAGCCCGATTTCGAGTTCGACGAGGATGGGAATATCGTGGAACTTAGCCCATCGCGGCTGTCACCGCGGAGGAGCAGGTCTATCTTCGAACTAGAGGAGAATGACCGTAAAGAAGCGGGATATGAGGGTTGGCAGAGGCTCCAGGTATGTTCCACGGCCGAGGACAAGAGTTTGTACTCACATTGTTGCAGTCTGAGAACAAAATCGAGGAAATTGCAAAAGAGGATGATCAGAACCCCATTGACAACGACGAACAACTTGAAGTCCAAGAGACGCGAGTCCGACAGGCTCGACGGGAAGCCAAATCTATCGTTGCTGACAGCAGCACGACCATCCGCAACGCCGATTTGGCGCAGTGGAACGAGGGATATAGCTCCAACATGGCCCAGGCATGGAAGCAGAAGCAGCTCAACAAGATTCCAACGCTGGCCAAGAAGAACGCCGCGTTCTGGGTATTCGGCAAGGGTATCGGGTCGGTTGGGACGGGGTTGGGGGTGAGCCATGAAACCCACCCGCTGAAATGTTACTCGGGCGATGAGCTGTACGACGTCGTGTGTGTGGTCTTCCGACAGAACGGAAGGAAGCGCGCCCATAGCCCTGACGGGGACGAGTCAGGTTCGACGCCTCATCGAATGCGTGTCCATGATGATAGCTACCGTGACACGGATCAATCGATGCGGGATGTGGAAACGGGACGTCAGGGACCGGGGAGCCTCTATGATGACCATTCCTCGCAGATGCCATGGAACATCACGGCTTCCGTGCAGAGCTCCCAGCGTGGTCGGGGACTGGGTAGCGAGCTGTCTTCGCGAGGATATGGCGAAGGCCGAACATCGCGACCTCGGAGTCGTCTCACGAGTGCAAGCCCGCTCGCCGGACGGAGCTATCTCGATGGACGCGAACGCGCCAGCAGCCTTTCGCTCCCGAGCTACGAACTAGATGACCTTGATATCATGCAGTATCTCGAAAGCGAACTTGCAGCGGACCGCGAGAGTCTCAGCATGATCTCAACGCGACGTCAGTCCGAGGTTCAGCGCGTCACGTCCACTCTCGACTGGGAGAGTTTAAACTTCCTCGAATTCATCAAGACCAATGTGCAATCTCAAGTCGGACCGGGTTGGAGCGGAAGTGGTGAGGAACCAAGCCAGATCGCATTCTCGACCATCCTGCCTCCGGTGAAGACCTCGCGCGCCGTTGCCACGCATGGATTGATGAACGTGCTCACGCTCGCCACGAAGGGCGTTCTAACTCTCTACCAAGATCCCTACGAGGATGAGAGTAATGCCAGGTTCGGGACGCGCTACCGGTACGGTGAGATTCATCTGCGGCTGGCCGGCTTGTGAGTGGACGCGTGGTGGTACACGGGGTGGCGCGACGGTTAGGTGCAGACAGACGGACGGGGTCAGTCAGCTAGCTATTTATCGGGAGATTTTCAGCGTGGTGGGCATTTCGGTATTCGGGTCTTTTTTTACTTTTTTCTTCTTCTTCCTTTCTTCGCCAGATACAATCCTGGCCATGGTATGAAGTTGCATGGCCAATGGATGGGCTCTGCGAGAAGGGCCGTTTTTACGGGTTGTGATGTTTTTCGCGTTTTAAGGCTGGGATAATACCTCGGGGTGGAATTGTTTTTCAAGTTCACGAAGGAGAGGATGGAAAGGAACAGGGACTGTATTTGCGCAAGCCATAATTATTCTTAATTCTCTTCAATGGATGATGGTCTCTCAGTATTGTTTACTATTTTATAGTTCGCCGTTACTGTTCTCAATCTTACCAGGAACAGCCGGTACGAGATGAGAGAAACAGTATCGTGTACCTAGTACGGTGTACCGAATGACCACCAAACAGTACCAGGTATCGACTTTATACACTCACCAGCAAACAATCGATGCGATAGTATCAATCAGTGCTCGACTGCTCGATCGATGCCAAATGCGCTTTGGAGACTTTGGTCGAGTCAGCCGCGCCCGTACGTCTCGCTTCAAAGTCAGCGATGGCACTAGGCCGGGGATATTTCTAGAAGGGGATCGACTGTTAAAGTCAGGGACATCAGAGTTAACCAAAAGACAGCTCCGAAATCTTCTTGCTGAGCCGTCCGTTGTTGCAGCCTCTCGCAGCCTGCGCGCCCGCTGCTGTCTCTATTGGCTGCCAGGTGTTGGCCGGGCGGTTCACCGTTGGGGGTCTGAGAGCTGGGAGAGGAGGGAGTACAGCAACCACCAACGGGAGTTGGGAAGGAAAAGTAGAAATAGAAGCAGAAGATAAGACCTACAAAATAGAAGAGATGAGAATGAACTGCTTGATCATGTACTCTGGGCTGTTATTATTGTATGGTGATGGTGTACGGTACCATGCTCAAACTTACGCGTGACCCGTACCGAGCAGACCGCCGCGTATTCTCGTCTTGGTCTTTCCATTTCTTTCCTTTCCTTCCCTTCCCTTCCCCCCCTCCTCCACTTCTGCCGTCCCTGACAACTTTTTCTTTCTCTCTCCCCGAGTTCAACCCCGGCCATCGCGCTGTCGCCATCGTGAATCCCCGGGACCTCCATTTGTCTCTCGAGCCCTCTCTTCCGGTCGCCAATATGGGTCGTACCGTAGACCAGGAGGTGCACGCCGCGTTTGTCGAGTTCCGCGCCAAGGAAGATGATAAGGTGCGTGACTGCGTATTTCGTAATATTTCAGCCCACATTATCCTGTCAACCAAAACCAAACACGCCGCCGTCACTGACATACCGTATGTAGTGTCTCTCCGTCCAGTGTATCTACTGCCAGCAGATCCGCGCAAAGAACACCTCGCGACAGAAGCAGCATCTCCTCGAATGCCCCGGCCTGCGAGGCCACCCCAACGCGCCGCAGCCGTCTCAGCCCGCCCAGGCCGCCCCTAACGGCATCGGCCCTGCCAATGGATACCCGGGCACCCCAAGTGGTCCAACAGCCACGCCAGGTGCTGGTCCGCCCGGTCCTGGTCCGATCCCAACGCCCAACGGACCCATGATGGCCAACGGGGTGAACCCTCACGCGACCCCGATGCAGACTCCGTTGCAGAGTATGCAGAATCGCCCCCCGATGCAGACTCCGGGCCCGCCGCCGGGACCCCCGGGGTCCGCGCCGTCTTCTGCGCAGCCGTCGCGTCCGACCCCCAAGCCCAAGCCGAAGACCTCGACCTCGAGCTTGCCCGCGCCGCCGCTGGACGACGTGCACGCGGCTTTTGTCGAGTTTCGCGCCAAGGAAGAAGACAAGGTACGGGCTTTTGCGAAACCCCTTCGCATAACAAATAAACAAATCTAATCGCTTCGGCAGTGTCTGTCCGTGCAATGCATCTACTGTCAGCAGGTTCGCGCCAAGAACACCAGCCGCCAGCGTCAGCACTTGCTGGAATGCCCCACCTATCTGAGTGTTATGAAAGACTCGATCCCGGCCAACAACCTGCTTCATACGTTCCCCGAAGGCGATGTCGCGCGATCGCTGCAGATTCCAGCGCCATCGCTGGAGCTGGACTTCCGCATGAGCATCAAGTTGAACCCCAAGGTTACGGTCGGCCAGAGTGTCTGGGGTCAGCGGGATTGGGTTTCGTTTGTGGGGGGACAGTGGGCTGGCCGCTGGGGCAAGGGAATTGTTCTGGTAAGTCTTTCCTCGCTTTAGTCATATCAGATTCTGACTCTCCGTATAGCCCGGTGGCCAGGATACTCAGGTCGTGACTAAAGACGCGACTACCAACCTCCACGCAAGCTACATGCTTCAGACCGCAGATGAGCCACCTGCGTTCATCATCGTGCGGACAGAAGGCTGGCTGACCGGCGCCAAGGATGTCTTGGAGAAGGTCAACGACTCGGGGATGGCGGATGGTGTCAACCCCAGCACCTACAAATACCGCATCAACTTGTCGATGGAGACCGGTGACGAGCGATACACATTCCTAAACACCTTGATGTGGATAGGCAGCGGCTGCCGCCGAGGCCAGGAACGTGAGTTTAGATCCCCTTTTTTTGGATTATTAGTTATGATTCTGACATGTGGCAGTCATCTTCGATTCATTCCGAGTCAACTAAGTTCCCCTAAACCAACCAAATTTTGCCTGTTTTTCAGCGACTTTCGTACCCCTGTTTCAGTTTCTTTTTGTTTTGATGGGCGAAACGGTGTTTTCTTTGCAACTTCACTAGTCGATACGCAGGCGCAGCCTTACTTTATGACGACCTACCACCTCGTTCTTCCAGTTTTGTTCCGCGATATCTTCGGGAATGGGGTCTAGGTGTAGGGAATTGTCACTTGTCTTTGATGGATAGCAGGTCTTTTTTTGGTCTGCGCGAATGGGAAAATCGGGATTCGGATCGGATTTCTTTCAGCTGTAACTCTCTTCATGTCGGCCTGGATCTTTACACTCGGATGGGTGGGATGGGATGGGTGTAGGTGGTTATTTGTAATTTGCTTATTTCTCTGGTTTCTTTTCCGTCCACTTGACACAATTTGACTTTCTAGCGGACATATGTTCGCCGGTTCTATTGTTTATTGGGCACGTAGCGAGATATTGCTGCTGTGTATGGGTGAAGTATACTGAATATACATTTCTGCTGGCAAGAACGAAGTTGCAACATGTTATGTACACTTTCTGCGGCGCTACTGTATAATGCGTGGTATGAGTACATACATTACAATATTCAACATGTACAATAAATACCCAAGGAGACTATATTATAGCGTCTTTACATTATAGCCGTGGCAGGAACTACTCCATCGCTAGTTAATACAATGTAGTTACATAACATTACCATCATGCGCTACCACACCACTAGGAACAGAAAAGGATGTAAGAAAGGCTCTCTCGGAGTACTGTACTTTTTGGTCTTGTTCTATACTAGATCTATACCACAAAGCTCCCAGATTAGAATAGGCTGCCGTGGCCATAGTTGCATTTGAGACAAAAATAATGAGTCCATATGTAAATGTTGTTGACGTTCGACGTCTACGTCAGATTGGTATACCTTTAGATCTCAATAGTCCCCTTCAACAGTACAGTCTGCGCATCCGCCCCAATCCACACCTCCCGCGTACCCTCAGCAAGAACCCATGACCGGTCCGTCTGATTCCAGAAACTCAATTGCCTTTCGGAAATGGGGAAGGTGACCCTCCTCGCTGCACCGCGAGACAACTCAACGGAATCAAACCCAGCAAGAGCCGACACCGCAAATTGAATCCCAGGATACTTCTGGGCAGCGCTGGAAGGAGGTCCAATATACAGCTGTGGCACATCACCTCCGGAAACTGATCCGGTGTTCCTCAGGGTGAAAGATACATCAAAGGTAGAATCTGTTGTCCCGGTGATTTCGAAGTCACTGTAGTCGAAAGTCGTATAAGACAGCCCGTAGCCGAAGGGGAAGAGAACTGAGGTATTTGTGCTCAGGTACCAGCGGTAAGAGGTATTAATACCTTCAGAGAAGACGGCTGTGCCATTCACGCCGTCGACTCGGTTCGGGTATCTCGGGTTGCGCGTCATACTGCTGTTCACCGAAGCGGGATATGTCACAGGAAGCTTTCCTTGGGGATTGTGCCGGCCGAGGAGAAGATCTGCGATGGCAGCTCCGCCTTCCTGGCCAGGATGACCCATCCACAAAACGGCGGAGACTTTGTCCAGCCATGGCATTAAGATCGGGTCTGCATTGTGGAGGACGACTACAGTCTTGGGATTTGCTTCGGCGACACGTTCAATGAGCTCGTTAAAGCCGTGGATGAGCTGCATACCAACTTGAGCTGGGCTGTTGGCATGTGCGAAGACAATTGGCACATCCACTGACGATGCGAGTTTCACTGCCTTCTTGATGTTTGTCACGCGCTGTTCTGGCGTGACCCAGTGGAACCTGATCTCAAGAGGCGCGCCAAACACGGTCGTTGCGGCGACGCTCAAGTTGTGTGCACCAGCTGCGAGGTAGACATCTGTTCCTGCTTCGTCCCAGAAATCATCAGTCGGGAGCGGCGAGCTCCAGGGACGAGTCCCCCCATCGCCGAGAATACGGTATGCATCCACTGTATTATCATCAACGGTGAAAGAGTCAGCGTAGAAGATGCTGTAGTCGGTACTATTGATCGGGCCTCCGGGGCTGGGGTATCGACGCTGTAGAGCAAGACGGTAATACCCATCCGTAGGCGCAATTAATTTACCCGTCCAGGTATAGCTGGCGTCTGCACGGAGAGCGTTTTTACCCTGGAAGTAGAGGATGGCATCAATGTTGGTTCTTCCCATTGAGTCATTGCGAGCCAGCCCGTGCTTGCCATCAACAGTTCGCAGGGCAGATTCAGGCACAAGTGTACCATGCATATCGACGCCAATTGCTGAAGACACTTTGAGATCTTTGGATGCCTTCTTCAGTGCATCAACAGGCGGAACCTTGCGATCCTCGAATCCAAAGGCCCTTTCGGCAAAACCGGCACCATTTGTCAATTGCAGCCCTGTTGCACCAAGTACAGCAACAGTTGAGCACCCATCAAGAGGCAGAGCACCTTCGTTCTTCAAGAGCACGCCTGATCGAACAGCGATATCATATGAAGGTCCCTGTCCAGCCTTGATTGTCTCCTCAGGCAATTCCTTTGCGGTGAGAAGCAATGCAGTAGAGTTCCCTTGAGCGCCGTTGCCATCTAGAATACCAAAGCGGTCATACATCGACAGAATGCGGTGGACTGCTCTGTTGAGATAGGACTCTGATAAGTTTCTTTGAACATATATTTGATCGTATAGGGGCTCGGAGTAGTAGATATCAGAGCCCATCTCCCAGTCAAGCCCAGCAATGATGGATGGAGCCGTGGAGTGGGTTGCCGTCCAATCGCTCATCACTGCACCCGTAAAGTTGTAATCCCCACGGATAGTGAGGTTGAGCAGCTCATCATATTGGCAGGCAGGAATGCCATTGACCTGAGCATACGAGCACATCATGGTTGCCACACCAGCGTCTATGAGTGTCTGGTGAGGAGCCCAGTACACTTCATGCAAGACTTGGAGATCAACTTGGGAGTTCGTGTCACCAGCACTGGCTCCAGTACTACTAGGACCTGTTTGCTTCGAGTTTGCCATAGTCCCGTGATCTTGGATTCCTTGAACTCCTTGTGCACCTAGCTGTCCATTCAGATAAGGATCTTCAGAATAGCCTTGCCAGAAGGAGCCTTCGAATGGGTCGCGAAGAATATTCACGCGAGGGGCTAGAAGAATAGCTGAAAGAAAAGTATGTCAGTTTGGGACCCTGCTTAGTTTCAGGAAGATCTTACAGGCATTCAGCAGTCGCGCCTCACTTCCAGCAACCGCGCCAGCAATGTAAGCAAGCTCCCGGGAGAATGTTGCTGCGATATTCAACTGGCTAGGAATAGCTGTCGCATTCAAGACCCCATTGACTCCCCTATTAACAGCCGCGTAAGAGGTTAGCCTATACACAAACACGAAGAAAATAAAATGTGACGATGTCATACGCTTCACCGTCCGTCATCTGAAGTGCCGGTATTCCCAGTCTCGGAACCGGCTTGATATAGCCAGCAAAATCTTGACTTCCTGCCCAAAGAGTATGATGAACTAATGAGATCTTCTCCTCGGGGGCCAAGGCAGTGACAAGGTCATTGACTTTTGCATTGTTTGTCCGCCAAGGCACCTCTAGAAGAGCCTGCGAGACATCTTGAGCCCAGGTGGTGCTAACACTAGCAAGCGCACAGGCTGTCAGCAAAAGAGGCGAGCGCATCGCAGCTGTCACCTCGATTTCCGAGATTTACTTAGCTCCTGGTGAAGCTCTCGGCTGGGATCGCCTACTATATACCTCTCCATCGAGTGGGGAAAGTTATTCGAGTTTGGCACTAATCCAGGAAGACGACACGGCTCGAAGCGATGAAGGCTATGCTACATCGACGACAAGGAACGCCATAGTCCCCACACTATATTAGCGGCAATATCCGGAGCCTACCATGGCGTCAAAAGCCCTAAGTTTCTGGCCCACCTCGGGGGCCGTAGCAGACTTTTTCCTTTCCCCCCCTGCTAAAATTTCGTTTGTAGATGTTCCTTCGCCTAGGATGACGGGCAAAGGAATTTTCCGGTGAAAGTTTTAGTGGAATATCACAGCCCTCCTTGTAACATGATAGAATAGGAAATATTGATGTGGAGACATTTTGCTACTTCCCCGCTAATTTCATAATCCGGGCATAACGGCAGCGGGGAAGACAGGGGGGAACGGCTTGGATGGATCTCAAGCATGAAGTCGGCAAATTTGTCCAGGAGCGAGTTTGTCGGCACTTCTCTCGGCACCGAGCTCCGTTACTCCCTTTAATTACGGACTCTACGAAAGCACGTTTATATCCACAGAGGTCAAACGAGTTAAGTCGTCTCTTTTCTAGCAAAAGCTAGCAGATGGACGGAAAGAAAGATCATGCTTCCATGCCGTTCCTTGACGCCGAGACATCTTTTTATGGACCTAAACAGAGGCCTTTCCATGGTATCACGAGATTACGGACCTCCGCAATCGGTTCACCCCATCGGCACCAGTTATATCTTGCACTTATGACATTGGCAGTAAAGGCCAAAACATGAGGTGGGGCCGAGGAAGAGCCGAGAGTGGGAACTTTGTGGATCGCGCAGGGTTACATCACCTATTGGCGGGGTTTTAGCGCCATAGTGCATATTTTGAGCCTCGAGATATTCGGCCATGAACCAGCGTTCATAAAACCCTCATATCACGAGCCCGGCATAAAATCAATCTGTCGGCCAATTCCTCGAAGCATCAAATCCAGGCTGGTTTAGGCCTCCTCAATCTTTTAACGAGCGGCATTTTGCTCCTCGGCAGCAACATCGGCGGGGAATGCAGCCTGGCGTCGTATTCACAAGCCTGGCCATGGAAATATGGAAGCTCCGCGTACTCTTTTTTTTGGCGAAAAGCCGGACTAATGCTATGATTCTCTTTACCGACTAGGTTAATGGCATTTTTGGACCAAACTGTCGCAATGAATACGCCAGATCTGTGCCAAACGATCGAATGGAAGTAGATTCCTATACTTTTGCATACCGAAGGGCATGTTCCTGACGAGCCAGAGTGTGCTATTGTGTAGTTTAAATATCCCCTACTATCTTCGAAATGATTTCAGATTTCTTTTCTATTGCCAACGAGCAGAAGAAAGCTGTGTTGAAACTTCTAAGCGTTAAAAAATGCAAGCCTGGGGCCCTGTGACCTTCATCGCAGTTGCCTGAACCAGGTGTAACGATAAATCCACACCCTCCGTAAGAAATATCTTGATTCACTTCGTCTGTGAGAAAATTTAGATCCTATGATTCTCTTTTCGTTCACAGTCACATAATCTTGGTTCAATAATTCAATTGACGCCTGTCGGCTGATTATATATATATTTTGAATCGAAAGGAAATTCTATGGGCTTCTATAATACTCTCATAAACAATAAGAGTGACAAATGAAAACACATATACTAAGTAGACCTTGGGCCATGGAGAAGGAACAGGGAAAAATCAACAAAGTAAGAGCGTACCCCCTAGAAACCGAGCTTGGCCGATCAAAAGAAGAAATGTCGCGCAGGGGATTGCTGCACACTCTTCCTAGTTCTCGGCAGTTGCAGAGCTTATTTGCTCAAGGATCACAGCTGCTGCCTTTTCTCCAACCATATACGTAGAGATGGCAGTGAAAGTGCCAGGAATGCGAGGGTAGACCGAAGCATCGGTAACACGCAGGCCACTAACCTTGCGTACGCGGAAGCTGGAATCCAGGACAGCCATGTCATCATCATCGGGGCCGATAGGACAAGTGCACGAGGCATGATGGCCCCAGGCGGTGTTCTTAACATAATCCTCAATTTCCTCCTTGGAAATGATGTCAGCACCAGGCAAGACCTCAGTCACCGGGTCAAGCTGTCGTGAAAATGCATCGCGAGTTGTCTCAATGGCTTGAAAAATAGCGTCCAGGTCAGCACTGTAGTTGCCAGAACCAGTGTCGAATGAGTTGAAGACAATGTTGGGCATGTCTAGGGGATCGGCGGAACGAAGAGTGACGCTGCCAGCGGTGTTGCGCGGGTGGCTCTTGAGGATCGCCCAGCTGAACATGTTGTGGTACTCAGTAATGTTGTAACAATAATCGGGAAAATAGCCACGGAAATTCACAGGTCCACCAAAGACAAATACATCCCAGTCGTCGTTGTCGGTGGCAGTGCTCTTGAAGAACATTGTAGCAGCGAACCCGTTGGATGCATAGGAGCCACGATCGCCCAAAATAGGATTCTCCCAGCGCTCTAAGCATGGGTCATTCGGAGCACCGAATGTGCAATCCTCCAAGAGGGTAAAGTTGTTGGGCACAGTACCCTGGACCACAACCTCGTAATGGTCCTGTAAGTTGTTGCCCACACCGGGTAGATCGGCGACGACTGGGATACCAAATTTCTCAAGCTCTGCTGCTGGGCCAATTCCACTGTGTTTGAGCAAAAGTGGCGAGTTGTACACACCGCCAGCAACAATGACTTCCCGCGAGGCCGTCACACTGCCCGGGACACCAGGCTTAGCGGTTGAAGAAAGAGGGCTGGCCCGGTAGAGGTGTTTGCCATCAAGAAACTCGACACCAGTTGCTCGTGGAGGATTGACTGAATGATCGAAAGTGATCTTGGTAGCAAAGCAACTAGTTCGAACATCGAGAGGGTATGCTTTGCTGCCATCAGGGGTTTTGGCATCACGGACAGAAACGACAAAATCGCGGGATCCAATGCGAACGCTATCCTTGGCTGACACTGGGATTTGGTAGAATCCAGACGTGGTATCGCGCTCCCGTGTGTCGGCGTTAGGGTCACTGGCGAGAAGGGTAACCACATTGGCGAGATTATCAGAATAGTTGCCAAGAGCAAAAGCACCACCAGTAATCAGGCTGAGAAGCTGATCATCTTCTAGAAGGAGAGTAGCGGGAGCCTCTTCTGTGGAGAGCCAACCATCATATCCATGATCAGCGGAATCAAGGGCCAAATAGTTGTTGTTTTCCATTTTGATGAAATATTCACGCATCTTGTCGGCAGCCCAAGAGCTGTCTCCGGTAATTTCGACAATGTTATCAAAGTCGGATGCAAATGGGTAGATAGCGACAAGAGCATTGTGTGCCGTGCAGCCTCCCAAGGCTTGGGTGCGAGGGTACAAAGTTCCCAGCATTTCCGAATTGGGTGGTGGATTGAGTCCAGTGTACTGTATTCCGTCCGGGGTCATGTATGTAGTTTTGTAATCCTTTGCCTGTCTTTCTTCGTCGGCATAATGACGAACGAAGAAGTTCCACGACATCACCGGATCTTCCGATGCCTTTGCTGAGAATGCGGGAACGCTGTAGTTGAGATTGCTCCCCTGGTCGTCTCCTGCCTCGATCAGCAGTGTCTTGTGGCCAGCAAGAGCGAGTCGCGCAGCAACGGGGCCTCCACCAGCACCTGAGCCAACGACCACATATTCGTAGCCGGTAATCTCGACGGCTTTGACCAGAGAGGCGACAGATGCACAGATATGAAGGAAACGATTAAACAACATAACGAACAAAATAAAAGAGTGTAGTGCGGTCGGTGGCTAGAAATTCTATAATTCTTCTGGAAAAAGCAGCCATTCCTTTATACGTTTCTGCAGAAGGTTTGAAATCCACATTTGCTTCCGCACTTGCATCCGTAATCGCATCGTGGCGATGCAAATTTATCATATGCAGATCAATGACATGTCATACTCACATCCGAGGCAACTTATCTTTTACAGGACGATACTGCCATGGCATAGATTAACATCCAGTGGCGTAAAACGTTGAGAATATCGTCCGTCGATCAGTTGAAAGTGAAATTTGCTGGGCTCAGAAGTCCCGGGCGGCTGACTAGACCTGAAGATCTCACTATTTTGAGTTAGTCGGTAATTTCTGACAATAAGCCGCTAAACTAAGAGTGAACAAGACGGCTAAAGCCAGCCCCACAGCGTCAACAGGACCTGGAAAATCGCTAAAAAATCGCTACTACGGAAGGTCGTGCGCGAAGTACACAGCGTCTGCTTGACATCGAGGCATTTATCGTATCTTTGCGCAACTTGTGGCAGCTCCGATTTTTCATTTTCATCAGCTCCCTTCCTCAAAAAGAGTTATACCATGCTTTACAGCTTCATCAAGCGTTAAACTTGTTACTAAGAGATCCGTTCGTACAGGGATATAACATTGGACATGATTGTTAAAAGTGCTCGCTTAGCACTACTCAAGGGCCACTCTACTATCTATGACTAAAGAGGAATCATTTTGCGCGAGAAGATGATCCTACCGTAAAAGGGAAGACCTTGAAAATACGTCTTAGAGTTTGAAGCCGGCTCCCCAAGCTCCAGAAATTAACCCGTTCTTGGCTATGATTTACATCAGTACTCTGCAAGAACGATTCATTAATAACAGTGAGGTGAATATGTGTGTCCAGCGTCTCCTATTTTGTTTTGCGACATTTTCTGGTTGTAAGTTCTCAAAATTACTACATTTCTATGACTATTGAAAGATGCTGTTGTAGTAAATGATCAAGTTTGAGTAGGTTCAAAGACATTGCATATTTTGGTCCAAGATTGTCTCAAAATGGGCCGTGGACTTCCTAGCACCACTGAGAGAGGCAATGGAAACATAATCAGTATTGAAGGGTAAATACACGTCTCTGCTTAATCTCCAAGCCTGATTATTCTCCTTACCACTGTTAGAATTCAAAGCCAACAAACACAAGTATTAAAATAGGTTCAATGAGCACGTGGACGTCCCGTTGAATGAAAAACGAATTGCAAACAAAATGACACATTCCTCGAAGAGATTGTGCGCTGCATGTCAATTGTAGCTGAAGACAATGGATCCAGGGTTCCACTCCTAGAGCTTGAAGACAGATATAAAGAATGAAAAAAAGCCAAAGACAATTCACATTCTAGCAAGGATGTAATGATGCTTTAGAGCGCGGAACCGCTCTTTTTTGCACCTGAGAAAACATTCAAGGCAGTCGACCAGAAAGGCTTTCCACCCATCTGCAAATTCTCGAAGGCTGGGCAGGAAAGATTGAGAAGGGGCGCCGCAATGGCGTTTTCGATCAATCCCAATGGTACTGCCAGAGTCTTGTACAGTCCGCCCAATGCGTCAGGGCTGGCAAGCTTTAGTACCTCGAATACGAAGCAGAGCAAGTTATTGCCCTCGAGTAAAGTACTCAAATTCAGTACCCCTCCAGAAAGGTCAGAGACGTCAATACCGGTGAAACTGTTGACTGTGCCAGTGTTACCGCCGATACTGTTTTCTAATGTCAGACCTTTACTCAAACTGATACAGTAGTTTGGCGGACGTTTTGGACACATGGGAAGGAATAAATCTTACCTTGCAAGTTCAGGATACTTCAGCGCCCACTCAACGACCTCTGAGTTGAGCTGAAGCACTCCGTAATCCACTGGTGTTTTGTACCAGTTCTCAGGAATCCTTTCCCAACCCTCACGATATACCAATTTACCTTCTTCTTCATAGATACCAAAGAAGTTTCGAATGATCTCCTTCGCTATTTTCGAACACGTTTTAGCAACGGTTTCGAATGATAATAGTTAGCCAAGCACTTACTGGTAATGCCCTCAGGATTTTCCTGTGAATGATTTGCCAATAGTCGAGCTGGGAAGACGAAGCCCGCGTTGCGAGCCACAAGTCCAGTAACGGGGCCATAGAAGAAGTTGGGATTTGTTTGCTTGGCCTTTCCCAAGGTGATATTTGCCCGTTCAGCCATCAAGTCCATACTAAATGTGCCGTCTGTTGACATGTTGTACCACTCCATGAATTTGTCCATATTGAGTCGGTGATTATTACCCGTAACGTAAAGATCATCGCGAGTATTGGACCCGTCCGATTCAATGAAATTGTGAGATCCGATGAGGCCTTGAGGCTCTCCTGATCATTTGCGTCAGCGACGATTCATTTCGGCCAAGAAATACAGGATATGAAGCGTACCTAAAAGTCCTCCTAGGTTGTCCAGAAGGTCGCTCACAGCAGGTGTCACCCCACCAATTGAAAAGCTAGGGTTAAGTGAGATTGGATCGCCTACCCAGACGGTACCCATCACTGCAAGGATAGTGGCAAGGTCGATACCCATTCCATAGACTATTACCAGCCAAATCAATATGATAGATCCATAATTTTGAGATTTAGATGTAACGCACCTTCGTTGGCTGCAGTGATGACCTCGCCGAACTGGCCTAGAGATTAGTACGAGGTATTTGAGCTTGCCGACAGGAGTCACTCACAGAGACAACCCCATTGTGAGGGATGTAGCCATGATTTGCCATTGCATTCAATCCAACGCAAGGTCCTCGCTGGTCTCCATTTTCAAAGTTAGGTGGGACGAATGAGTGTTCTCCGGTGACTGTTTTGATTTAGTGTTGAAAGGACATCATCCAGAAGCAAGTCGCTGAATTACCGTCAATTGGCGAGTTCATTGTTGTTGACGAACGCTCGTACACTTCCCCTTTCGCTTCGCCGGATACATCCGCAAAGGGACATCTTTTGTGAACATGGCCAAGTCCTTTGAGATGGTGCTCTGGCCAAGCGTCGACAAGGCACGAACCCAGACCCAGTAGGGTCATTGAAATGGCCGAATTCCACGTCCGCATTTTTGAAATAGGTGTAAAGTTTTCAATCAAAAGGAGAGAGAAGAACAAGATTGAGTTAAACACAACAAAAGAGCGTCTGGTTTTTGAGCGTCAAATGCTAGGCCTCGGTTAAAAATCAAACTGATACGAGTAGATGAAAAGGAAGTGATCTGTTTCTGTGCTTAATAACAGCCTTTGGTAATTGTGCCTGAATATCGACTGCTTGACTCTGTAATTACACTCTTCTGTGTGGCTTAGCAAGAAATATGGGTCTCTGCGTTACGGCATTAAACCCAATTTCCCCAACATAGCCTGATCAAGGAAGACTTCTTTTGTTTTCTTCTTGACAGCATCCAATAAATTGGCTCAAAGAGCTCGTTCTGTGACTGCATATTACGGACTTATATCTAGCATTGGGCATGGATTGCATCCTGTGGTTGAAAGCCCCCTAATAACTTTCTAGAGCAGTAAAGAAAATTTTTCAAAAGAGAAGATCCCAATTCCGATCCTGCAGGAGGCTAAGCTGGTGGTAAAATGCACTGACATCTATTACGGGCCTGGAATCTCTAGGAATCACTTCCTGAGCTAACGTCGAATGGACGTGGGTGGCTTGCTAAGCGTCCCATTTTTTCCATTCCCACCCCACTATAGCGTGTAATTTGGTGTACGCGGAATAAGTTTCCTGGCTGAGCATTTTTGGACGTTAACGCAGTTATAGTTGCGTTTTTGAGTTCTTTGGCCGTGCGGAAGCGTAATTTTGAAATTCAGGGGAACCCTGTTCCTCGCATGTTTTCGAAAGTTCGTCTTGCTTTTAATTCATCTAAAAGATTCCCGATCATCATAGTCAGCTATAATATTGTAGATTCGAGCAAGATGTACAGGTACAGGCAAAGGAAAATAATGGTTGTTAGAATTTTAGTATTGAGGTGTTCTCATGGCTATATAGCGTGGGCGTTGGATTGATGATATTCGTTCAACAGGCCCCGTGCTGATATGACCGAAAGGACCATAACGCTCAACGACGGCAGCAGCTGATGCTCATTTTCTATGTTGAAATCGGCTCGACATGTGAGCTCAGAGTCCATGACATGGACAAGTTTTGGAAACCAGATAGACTTTCCTAGTTAAGCTTTGATCATTGTAAAATATCTCTCGCTTTCACGATCAACTTCTTATTGTACTACTTTAGTAAGAGGGTCCTCCTGACATGTAATGTCCTTAAACTTTGTTCCCGCTTATTGAAGATCAACAGCTTCTATACCAGACTCTCGGAAACACAAACGGGATGCCTTTCCGCTCACGGGCAACACTAGCATACTATGCTTCACTACACGGCGGAGGGTCAAGGTCCACGAATTAAGGTGTCACCTATGCGATAGTCTTAATTCAGGTACTGGAGCACGATGTACACAAGAACCACGAGGTACAGACCGTAGTCTACGATTTGAGAAAATGGCAGAAAGGCGGAGAATGTTAAAAATAGGAAGATTCATATTCACACGTACTTGCTATGAAAAGGGGTTTAATGAGGGGATAGAATTCTTAGCGAAGCAGAACGGCCGCTAAACTAATTTTGATTAGCTCTTTGTGACTATACCCGTTGACACCTGCTAATTCTGGTAATCTGGGGTCACCCGACTCGGGCCGCGGTACGTGGGCCGCCCGTTGCGGGGCCTGCCATTTCAAAGTACCGGTAAGGCTGTGTATACGATTTTGACAATTCTCCATTTCGTTTCAGCTCAAAGTTTCCTATGTGGATCCAAAAACGCCTCAGTTGGCTAATATTTTACCAACGTACCGTCCTAGTTCGTTTTAGCGCTCAATGACCTCGAACCTTGGGGCTTTCAATTAAACCCCTCTCTTGAAAACAATAATAAAAAAAAAGAATAAAAGAGCAGTACGGAGTAGTCCACTGGAGACAAGAAAATCTGACGGAATTGAATTTCGCGGATGTCGGAGACAGTGCTGATCATTTTACGCCCATGGAAAAATCCTGGGGGTTGGTTGTGATGCATTAGGAGTTCAGGCATGGATTCGTATCCTTACTAACAGAAATCTAGAACGGATCGTTAGTTAGTTGATAAATATTCTCTCAATCCCAATTTTCTATGTTTTGCAACCAACTTCAGAGTCACTCTTTCTTTTAATTCTTTGCGGGAAATCCAACACACGATGAGATTGCTCATGCTACTTGCAGTGGTGGCTTTCGCCATTACTGCCACGGCGTCAAATCTACAGGCTCTAGCGGATGTTATGCCACCATGTGCAGTAAGTCTTGAATTGACTTCCTCGGTGTGATGAAGCTAGACTGACCTTAAACAGCTCAAGTGCCTGGTTTCGTCGGTTCAAGAATCGGGTTGTCCACCAACAAACCAGACATGTATCTGTACAAACCCGGTTTTAACAAGCACGATGGAAGTCTGCGTGTCAAGTACTTGTACCATCAGGGAATCTCTCAGTAAGAAACCTCGTGATTTTGAGTCTCTCGAGGAATGCTTGGGGAAATGATTCTAATAATCTCTAGCAACGAAAAACATCACAAGCTCCTTGTGCCACGCGCCTATACGTGATAGATCCAATGTGGGCTTTGTATCAGGCCTCGTCGGGGGTATATTGGCATTACTGGCATTTATAGGCAGGATGGCCTCGAGATTGCCCTACTTCGGCAGTCAGTTGGGGTGGGACGATTTCGTGATGACACTGGCTGTGGTAAACTTTGCCCCTCCATCTTCCCTTCGGTTTCATTACAAAGAAATGCTAAGAGACAACAGCTACTGATGATTCCACTTACCGCATTATCCGTTGTCTGTATGTGTTCCAGAAATCGTCTGAGAATAGGAAATAAGGTTACCTAGAAGACTGACCAAATTCATATATAGTGGCCGAGTTGGGGCTGGGGCGGGATATGTGGGAAGTTCCTTTTGAGAACATCACAAACATACTACATGTGAGTATTTACCGCAACCACCTTGCATATTCGTGAAATTTCTCAACGAATAGTATCCGGAAGCCTTTCTGACTTGGGGGAACAATTTAGGTCTACTATTTCTCCGAGATATTGTATATTGCCATACTCCCGCTCACGAAGATCTCCATCCTACTGTTCTACCTGAGGATATTTCCCAAAAAATCGTTCCGCATTGCAACATACATCACCATTGCGTACAACGTTGGCTATCTCATAACATTCACGCTACTCAGTACTTTACAGTGCATGCCAATCGATGGGGCCTGGCTTCGTTGGGATGGAACCCCGGGCTTTAAGTGCAATAACGAGAATGCGCAAGGTTGGGCAGCTGCCATTTTTAACATGGTTGGCGATATTGTTACCCTGATCCTGCCTCTGTCAGAACTTTGGTCCTTAAATCTGTCCCTTCGAAAGAAAATCAGTGTGATGGCCATGTTCCTTCTGGGTGTTTTGTAAGTGCCTCACTTGGAACTCCCAGTGAAAATAGAGAAATTGGCACTAACCAATAAACAGCGTTACATTGGTCAGTATCCTCCGTTTGCGTTCCCTGATTGAATTTTCGAATGCCCAGAATATCACGTGTGAGTCTTGCCTCTGTTTGGGATCGGTGTTGTTGTTTTCAAATGACTAACCTACCGACAATAGGGGACTACGTTGACGTGGGCTATTGGAGTACGATTGAGGTCGACGTGGGTATTATCTGCGCTTGCCTCCCAGCCATCCGGTCTCTAATGCGCTCCTGTTTCCCTGCGATGTTCGGGGACACAAGACATGAAAAGTCAACCGAATACTCCACGTCTCGTTCGAACCCGACCGGGTCTCGACTCGATGAAGTCACTTGGCCAAAGTCCGGAAACGATTACGACAAGCTGGCGCTCGTGGATATGAACTATTCAAGCGAAGTTCGTTTGGCCAATGGATGGTAAAAGTTGCTTTGGGCAGTTTTGGTCAATTCTCAGCTATCTCATCCAGGCTCCATCTGTTGTGGTGATGGTGTGGTTACGTTTCAGTTCGTGTATCATTTTAACGTTCTTTAATTTCTTCTATTTCCTTTTTTTGGTCTTGGTGAGAGACAGTTTTCTGTCAAAGTTACTTTTGGTGAATAGTGCGTCGGATATCCTCAAAACTTTGATATTAATTACTCCCAATTTTCGGTAACGATTTACTACTCGGGGCAATGGTTAAGGAGGCCACCTGTTGAATATTAAACTGCGCTAGTGAAATAGTACATTATTGCGAAGGATTGACTTGAAACAATAGGCCGTGCCCCTAAAATGTCAGTACTTGGCTTCAACACCCAAAGAATCGAAGTCCATGAAATTTAGACCGGCGACGTGAAAGCTTCGTGAGATGTCACTCCCTCATTAACCTACTACATAGCAATCAGTATCCAAGAATCCTTTTAGATGATAAATGAGCCTCAACTGCGACTGGACGGCTTTTCTGCTCGGCTCGCTTATGGAGTGGCGTTATTATACTTCAAGCCGTTGTGGAGAAAAAAGCAAATACCGTATAGGTACAAGTGACAAAATTAGCCTTCGGCACTTGTTTGCTTAGCGGTATGTTTCCCTAACGGCTGGACTGGAGCGCAAGTGGGTAACAAGCTGTTGCCGATCACTCCTGGGGCTAGGCTCGGGCGGCGTTTGGCTCTCGTAACTAAGTACTCCTTGACAGTGGTTAATGAGTGTGGAAGAACAGTATAAATTCACTTTCCTCTTTCTCAGGTCTATGGGTTGCAACCAACTTTCATTCCGTCTTTTGTTATTTTTGTTATCACGTTCGTTTTTGGCTTTTTGACAGTTGTTTTAAAATATGCCGTCTATCAAGTGGCTTGGACTTCTGTCCATCTTTTCTGTGGTCCTGGCATCGTAAGTCAAATAGCCATCTCACAGTCATTGAGCCTGCATTTACATAGCACTCGACTCACATGTGTGATAGTAGCCACAATGCGCAACACCAAAACCTTCACACGGCGCAGAGAGCCTCAGCCAACATGCGGCGCTCGGATGCTGCCAGCGAGTACGATTATATTGTCGTCGGATCCGGCCCTGGAGGCGGCCCGTTGGCGGCAAGGCTAGCGATTTCTGGTCACAAAGTGTTGCTCATTGATGCCGGTGATGACCAGGGCAACGCAACCAGGCAGCAGGTCCCTGCGCTTCAACTTCAATCGACTGAGTACGAGCCAATGCGCTGGGACTACTTCGTCAACCACTATTCGGATATGGCCCGTCAAGAAGAGGACTCCAAGATGACATACCGCACACCATCAGGAGAGTTTCACGTTGGGCCCAACCCCCCCGCCCAGTCAGATCCTTTGGGCATTCTGTATCCCCGTGCCGGCACTCTCGGGGGTTGCGCGGCTCACAACGCAATGATGTTAGTGAAACCCTCGCTGTCCTGATCAACTAGTCGGGAAAAGTACTGACTTTATACTCAGCACTATCTACCCATATGAGAAAGATTGGGAGCGCCTCGCCACTATCACCGGGAATGACTCTTGGGCTCCCGACGCCATGCGTACCTACTTTGAGCGACTCGAGCGCAACCGTTACATGCCCGAGGGCACCTCTGGTCATGGGTTTAATGGGTGGCTTACGACAAGCCTTACACAGCTCGGGCTTGTGGTGGAGGACCAAAAGCTCTTGTCTCTTGTTATTGCGGCCGGTTCAGCGGCCGGGAAAGGTCTTATTGGCACGCTTGTCAACACAGTCACTGGCCTGGGCGAAATTCTGCTTCGTGATCTCAACAATGATGAGCCAGATCGTGACGATCTAACCGGCCCGTATCAAGTTCCTCTCGCCGTCGATGTTCCGTCCTACAAACGCACTGGCCCTCGAGAATTCGTCATGGACACTGTCAATGCCCGTAACCCCGATGGTTCGCGAAAGTATCAGCTCGATATCCAGCTAAACACATTGGTGACCAGCGTCATTTTTGACAAGTCTGGTCCTAAGCCGCGTGCAGTTGGAGTCAACTATCTCAAGGGACAGAGCCTGTACCGGGCGGATCCGCGCTCCGCAGGCGCTTCTGCCGGTGTTCCTGGATCAGTGAATGCCACGCGTGAGGTCATTCTCTCCGCTGGAACCTTCAATACGCCTCAGCTGCTGAAACTGAGCGGTATTGGACCGAAGGAAGAACTGCAGAAGTGGAACATCCCTGTTCTGGTTGACCTCCCTGGCGTTGGTAACAATCTTCAAGATCGGTATGAGACGTCATTGATTGGAGAGAGTCCGACGGACTTTTTCTTGACTTCGCAGTGCACGTTTATGGAGACAATGCCGGATCCATGCCTCGACAACTGGTTGTCCAATAGCGCTCCCCTTCTCAAGGGTGTATATACTACCAATGGAATTGCGATCGCGGTTATTCGCAATTCTACCACTTCTGATGGAGACCCAGATCTCCTGATCTCGGGTGCTCCGGCCGACTTCCGAGGCTATTTCCCCGGCTACTCATCTGCTGCTCTGAAGGACGCCCGGCACTGGGCCTGGATTACCCTGAAGACACAGAGTCGCAACAACGCAGGAACAGTTCAACTACGCTCCACAGACCCGAGGGACATGCCCGTCATCAATTTCAACTCCTTTGATACTGGCGTCACTGAGGATGGTGCTGATGACAAGGATTTGCAAGCTGTATATGACGGGATGCAGTTCTCTCGACAGGTCTTCAATGACCTCATTCCCTTGGACGGCGAGTTCACTGAAGTGTGGCCGGGTCCCAACGTCACTACTGAAGCAGAGATGAAGGACTTTATCAAGAAGGAGGCTTGGGGTCACCACGCCTGTTGCACGAACCCTATTGGAGCAGACGACGATGCCAATGCTGTGTTGGACGGTGATTTCAAGGTCCGTGGTGTCGATGGCCTTCGGGTTGTCGATGCTTCTGTCTTCCCGAAAATCCCCGGTTACTACATCGCACTACCGATCTATATGGTCAGTGAAAAGGCAGCCGAGGTCATCATTGCGGATGCAATGTAAATCATTGTTTTTTTTGGGGGGTTTTTTTTTTCTTTCGTGGTGGAGCCCCATGTCCTGCCCGGAAACTCATCTTCAATTTGTGCTTTTCTTTATACCCACTGTGGCCCTTGTTTTGGAGCATACCTTCGATGCTTTCTTGTCCACGTTGTGGAGGTGAATTGTACATATATTAATTTGTTGCTTCTTTTTGATTGATAGTAAATGGTAAATTGTCGGCAGAGTGTTGCCTAGCCTTGGTATGTCAGCTAGAGGTCCACGTATCCCACGTCGATGTAACACTTTTGTACCTCCATAACGCTGTTGTCGCTCTTCAGTGCGCCTTTCTTGGCAATGCCTCCAAATTGCGGCCTTTCCTAAAATTGACAATCAAGGATCGTGTGACAAGATTTAGGTCAAGTGTCTGTTCGTCCTGTCTCGGCTATTCTTCGGCTCGTGCTTGGATCGATGCTGGCCAAGCCTTTGCCTTAGCTCAGCGCTAGTGAAATCCACATTATAGTATCAGCGCGGAGTATCGGTCCGAAAGCCGCCTGGACTTCGTTTTCTTACTGAATATAATATTTAAAGTCAGAAAAGACCACTGGGGTCACACTGTCTTCAACCGTTTGCCAAGTTGCATATATTGAGTGACAAACCTTCACTAGCTATGGAACCGTCGCCTAATCAAGCTTTCATCTGGGAGCAGGTCAAGCCTGGAAGGTGGGAACGCGATATTGATGAAATCGAGCAATTCTACACCACGTTGGCAAGGAGGTTCCAAGGAACTGGCAAGACCTTTTTCGCTATGACAGCCCACGTCTCTTTCTCTGTTCAGAGAATTCAACCTTCAATCGAAAGCCATGAGCTGCATGTTACAAATGCGTTGCAGAAAGCATGGCTGCGCCTCCGATATGACCACCCCACCATTGCATCATGGGTCGAGTACAATCGCGAAAAAAAGAGCTGTAGAAAAATCTATGAGATGTTTCCCGATTCGGGGAATGTTCTTGCCTCTGCCTGGCTGAAAGAAACTTTCCGAATCGTTTCCACCAGCCAATCATGCCAAGAGTGGTGTAATTCAGATCCGCCTGTACCTAAGCTACCAACTCTTTTTCTCATCAAACAACCTACTTCTTCATCAACCAACACCAAATTCTCTGCTGACATTGTTCTGCGGTCACAACATGATATCATCGACGGAATTGGGTCGCTCTATTTGCTCAACAACTTGTTCAAATTTGCAGGTATTGTTCTGGGTGATGCAACCGCCTTCGATATACCCAACTTTGGCGATGAATGGGTAAATCTCAGTCCCCCGTTCCGAGTAGCGGCTTCCCTTCCAGCTAGTCTCACGTCGGAACAAGACACGCGATTGAAACAGATCTTGGAGAAAAATGCCGCTCTTCGACAAGGCATTCAAGTTGCGACAATACCTGTTCAATCCGAGCAACTTGTTCCTGGGCGCCACCAGCGAGTCTCGTTAACGTTGGATTCTCAGCGGACTCAAAAACTGCTCATTGCTTGCAAGAGCATTGGCGCTAGTATAACGCATGTATATCATGCTGCAATTGCGCTCGTTCTTCGCGACACCCAAGAAAAATATTCTGAGGAGCGCAAGGTTCGATTTATCAGCTACTCGTTGATTAATGAGCGTGCACATTGCAAGGCGCCATACGACACGTCACAGCACGCGGTCTCTGTATATCACTCTGCTTCTGGTCCGAGTCTTGCCATCGATTTGACAGTCCCCGCTGCTGCTGCCCTGACCAGTCAAAAAATAGATGGTACACCTACCGAATTTGGCCATATAATTGAGTTAGTCAAGGACTATTATCTCGGAATACGGAATGACCCAGAGCATATCGCCTTCATTCCGTCATATTGGAGGCTTTCAACTCCACCTTATCCCGACAGCTCCGATGTTCCACCTATTCCATCGCCGAACAAGGCACCCTCGGTCTCAATCTCTAGTCTGGGGGTGATTGACAACATTATATCTCCAACACATGGCATGTTTGAGCTGGATGAACCTTGGGTTACGGGAGAGGAACTTGGGACAGGCTTGGGCCTTTTTCTCGGTACATTCCGTGGACGTACCTGCTTAAGTGGTGCATACAACGATGCGTGGCACAGTGAAACAGAGGTCATGGAATTCCTGAGCAAGTGCAATAGCCTTGTGTTTGAGGCCTTTGGAGTGTAGCAGCAGATATGAGTTCGGGATACGGAGCTGAGACTATTCCACTACAACCTTGAACAGAATTGTAAAGTAATGGGCATGGACCGCTCCAGATTTATGTTTTACAATAAATACAGATAACACGAAATATGATAAATCTGACGAAATGATGAATAGAAAAGAAAAGAACTTGGTATTTTGTATTTCCCTATCTGCAGGCTCAACAGACAAGATAACTTCGATCATGCCCATCGGTTCAAGCATACACAGCCCCCTAATTTAAAAGCCTGCAAACAAAACAACAAATTAGCATACTGTATACTGAGTTATCCCCCAGGGAAAAAACTTACCTTTCTCGGTATTCCCCTCACCCATACTCTTACTACTGCTACTCCCACTCTGGATCGCACCAAGAATCCCATCAATATACGGAGCGCCACTCCACTTCTGGTGCGTCAGGACATCCACGCCGAGCTCCTTTTCTCGCGCCTGGATCAGACGCACGTAGGCGAGCATGCCCTCGTCTTTGAATGCGCGCGAGAGTTCTGTGGTGATGGTTGCGTTGCTGTGTAGGCCCGCTAGGGAAATTAATTGCAGGACGAAGCTGGAGCAATCAGTTAGTTTCCGAGCGTTGTGATTCGGTAGGTAAGTATGTGTGCACTGTGGGAGACACTTACCCATGCTTCGCCAGGTCCCAAATAAACGACTTCAGCGATGCCTCGTCGAATCCTTGGCCCATCCAGTTGAATGACGGACTGAGGTTGTAGACCAACTTCTTGCCCGGGTACAAGGCGCGCACCTCACCGGCGAGGGTCCCGGCTTTGGCGACGTCTGGGTCCCCGGTTTCGACCCACAATAGGTCTGCGTAGGGCGCAAACTCCTTGGCGCGCTTGGTCGCGGCGGGGAAGCCGGCGCGGTAGTGGTAGAATCCCTCGCGAGTGCGTGGGCTGTCGCAGGACCAGATCACGGGAGACTTGGTGTAATCGCTCGCCAGAGCGCGACGGCGGGAGATTGATAAATCGGGATTCTTATCCACCTGTGCCTTATAGGCCTCCCGCGAGGACTGAGAGGCGCCTTCTGCTTCAAGATGGGCGTCGACAGCTAGATATTGTCAGGAAGGGCAAGAAAGAAAGAGATATAAATACATACCCTCGTCAAAAGTGACCAGCTTGTGTCTCTTCACCCAGTCAAGCTCAAAGGCATCGATCTCATTCGAAGAAGCGCCCTCCCGTTCCATTGCCTGCAGCGTCTCGGCTAGAGGCTCCACCTCCTCCGCTACGCCGAGGATGAACTCATGATCGCGCACGTCGATCGCGCTGCTGATCAACTTGCCGCTCTCGGAGTCTGTTCGTGCAATCGCCAGGGTTTCGCAACCCATCATATCCCACTGGAACCGCGCAGCCACCAGCCGGTTAATATGCTCGCCCATCGGGACAAGCACCTTACCAGCAAGATGTCCGCACTTCTTCCCGCCATGCAATTGATCTTCGAAATGCACCGCCGCGGCACCGTTCTCTGCGAACAGCTTGGCGAGTTTGAGGACTGCGGATAAACCGCCATGTCTGTTCCCAAATCCATTAACCTCCGCACGCTTGCTCTTCGGGGAGGACATACCCAGTATCACCATCCGCGACAATCGGCCGCATGTAATCCACATACTCCGTAGATTGGCGCTCCTCGGCGCTCAATTTCCGGCGCGCATCCCACTGTTTCCGATCATGCATTTGCTGCGCCTTGAACAGGCGCTGCACCTGGTTCGGGACCGTGTTGTAAGGGTAGTCACCGAAATCGGGTGACACTTCGTTGGTGGTGGTCAAGAGCGAGGAGCAAGCCCACCCGGAAATATACAGGACTTCCTGGTTGGGGGCCTGTTGAGTCATCTGTACAGGATCAATGGCGCCCACTTTATGGCATGTGGTCAGTACCCAGGCGAATTGCGGATCGTACTGGATGGACATACTAGTATGCACAGGCTCGCCGGCCGCAGCGCGCTCATTGAGCAGATTGAACAGCTTCCGCGCCATCAGCGAGCTCGGGTAGGTCTGCTGCAGCGAGCCACGCTTGCTCACGACATCGGCGGCCGAGTATGGCCGCTTGATGCCCTCGTACCGTGGACTTTGCCACCATGTCTGGACATCGCGTACCTGCTGTTCATACAGCGCGTCCTCGGCGGCACCGGCTTTCTGCTGCGTCGAGAGCAGCTGGTAGGCGTCCGAGGGGAGGGCGGTGGACACGGGTGGCTGAACGGGGGAGGACATCCGAGGATAACCGCACGTGAAGGGTCGCGTTACTGCGAGAGTGGTGAGGAGAGGGCGTCGGGGGAGGCGACGGGGGATAGAGCGAAGCATCGTGTTCACTCTGGGAGACTAGAGGATGTGTGTAAAACAGAAAGAGAGAGGGAAGGAGAAAAAAGAAGAAGGCGAGGTGTTTTTGTCCTCGGCCCGCGCTTGGGGTTCCCCGCGACTAGGCGAATGCGCCGATAATCGCAAGATGAGTAACAGGCGGGTTGAGTGATTGATGATTGCACGATTAATCATGGGCGAGAATATCTGGCATCGCAATTCAAAGTATACAATTACATCATAATTTATCGATCGAAAATTATTAGATTGGTTTTACTGGGTAGGGAGCCACGAACCTGAGGGACCGGGGGATGGCCAGCCACTATCCATGGATGATGGTTGAGAAGAAGTAAGACACTGCTACAACGTAATATTTGACTACCAATAGTGGAACGATAATTACTATAATGTTCCCCCCCTTGGTTATAAAGGGAAGGCAAACAAATGCTCCGGTGCTGACACTTCCCGCTCTAGATTCTTCGCCCATGCAGAATGCGGAGAACGGGATCCACAGCCGATACGAACGGGGCGGGTATCGGGCCATGATCGTGGGCACTACGTGCGTCCTATAGTCTGATGGGATCTAGATGTGGCAAACACCCAAACACTGGGGGATCAATATTATGCTCGTCGTGGTCAATCATACGATCGTGGCCACGGTATAGATCCATCACCGCTATCTTACCACCCCTAGGCCCAACCACCGATAATAGCGTTTACTCCCCTCACCCTAGTCCCCGCATGGCTTATCTCGTCTCGCCAACGGGAATGTGCTTCTTCGTCATTCGCCCACCTTATCTCTTTTCCCTTCCTCGTTTTCTTCTCTCTTCCCTTCCTCTTCCCACCATCATTTTCGTTCCTGCCTCCGGGCTTTCTGAATGGGCTCAATCTTCTTGGTATGGACTACATCAAAATCCCGTCGCCGTCCACCATCCTAGACTCGCCCAAGACCCTGTCGGCCTCTGTCCGAAAACCGGTTCCTCGCTCCACGGTCGCCCCCGCCACGATCCAGCGGCCCAAGCAGACCAAGAGCCGGAATGGGTGTAGCACCTGCAAAGCAAAGCGACTGAAGTGCGACGAATCCAAGCCGTCTTGTCAACAGTGCGAGCGACGCAAAGTGCCTTGCGGTGGCTACAAGAAGGATTTCAAATGGAGGCCCTTCGAAGAGACCAACTTGGCCCCTGTGGCCAAGTCCAAAAAGGGTAAATCACGATGGTCCCATGACCCGTCCGGATTAGTGAGTCTGACCTTCCCAAACAGCATCGGCTCCCTTGACCGCTGCGCCCACCACCACCACGGCGCCCTCGGTGCTGGTCAAGTCGGCGCCGTCTCGTAATGAGAATATCCCGACGCCTCCAACCCCGGATCAGTCGACGTCGCCAGTTCGTGCTCACGCTACTATCTGGAATGCGTCACCCCCGGAATCTCCCTTGCAAAATTCCCCTATCAGCATCAAGAGCTTTCTCTCCACGGATAGCCACTCTCTGGATGAGTTTCCTGATGACTCGTCGTCGACCAGAGCAGGCGTTGTTCCAAACGTGACCCTGCCTGCCGAGTCTCACCCTGCCAACTTTCTTTCTTTTCTTGAGCCCTTTCAGCAGTCGCTGTCGGGGTACGGTGCCTTGGGCCCGGTACCTTTTGGCCCAGCCGAATTCCATGATGACCCTTCAGACTTCACCTTCTCCGAGCTGTTGGAGGATGAAAATGAGGACATCGAGGAGATTATCCGGCAGTCAGACCCCGATGTCGGCCCATGGAACTTTGCTCTTTCTGAGCAGGGATCCCTGCCGTTTGATCTACTCGGTATTCCTACCGAGCCGTCCTTGTCCCCAAGCAGTCAGGAGATGATGGTCCTCCGTTATGACAAGCTTACCTGCGGTATTCTTTCTGTCAAAGATGGGATCACGGAGAATCCATGGCGCACGTTGGTCTGGCCTCTTGCCAAGGATACCCCGGCCTTGTATCATGCCATCTTCGCTCTCACTGCCTTCCACTCCTCCAAGGAAAACCCGTCCCTCCGTGTCCACGGTGTGGCACACATGCGGCAGAGCATTACCAGTCTGATGCAGCATATCCAGGATATGCGAGCAGATGCTGCTCTAGCCACTAGCCTGGCACTGGCATTTGCCGATACGTGGGATCAACACACCCGCACCTGCATCCAGCATCTGCGCGGCGCGAAGGCGCTGGTTTCCCGGGTGCTGAACGAAGGACTCCGAAGCAATGCCCGTGGCAATGAGCTGGACCGTGTTCGTTTCCTGTACAATACGTGGTCGTACATGGATGTAATTGCACGACTGACCTCCATGGACGACTGCGGGACTCCGGATTTTGACCTCTCCATCTTCCATCTTCCCAGCGATGCCGTGCACGAGATTGACCCGTTGATGGGCTGCGCTGCAACGCTGTACCCACTGATGAGCCGCGTCGCAGAGCTGATTCAGCGCGTGCGCAAGAGCTCATCCAACACTGTTTCTCTCGTTGCGCAGGCAATGGAACTCAAGTCCCTCCTTGAGCAGTGGGAGCCGCCTCGCTGGTTTGAACCACCCGAGGATCCCACTTCTGAGGTCCAACACAGTGTCCAGCTGGCGCATGCCTACCGCTGGGCGACTTTGTTGTATTTGCACCAAGCAGTACCCGAGATGCCATCAGAGCCCACGGATGAGCTGGCCAAACGTGTGTTGATCCTGCTGGCTACAGTCCCATATACCTCGCGCACAACTATCATCCAAATGTTCCCCCTTCTTGCCGCCGGCAGTGAAGTGGACATGGAAGATGATCGCAACTGGGTGCTGGACCGCTGGACCACAATCCAGTCTCGACTTATGCTTGGTGGCGTGGACCGATGTCTTGAAGTTTTACGAGAAGTCTGGAAGCGACGTGACGCCATCAAGTCGGAAAAGCAGCAGAAGCAGCAGCAGCAGCAGCAAAATGCGGACAAACATGGCCGGGCTAGTTCCTTTTCGCACATTGATAAGAACAATGCCAAAGCAGGTGCGCGGGGCTTTGACAATGAGTCCCGTCGATTCGGCGGCTTATACAATAACCCGACTAGTCCTCGGAAAATACCCGTTGAGGCGAGGTTCTCGACCTCGTCAGCCAGGACAGACACATCTCGTCGGGGTACGGCGATTGCGCCATTGGTGAATATCGAATTCGAACGAACGGTTCGAGGGAGATTGCATTGGGTTAATGTTATGGCAGAATGGGGCTGGGAGGGTAAGGAGTTTGTCTTTTCCCTAGTAGTAAGATCCAACTAACTTTGCAAAATAGTATTCGTCGGCTAGTGCCTTCTGAATTACGTCGCTCTGCGTCTTCGAAGCAGTTTGGAGCAATCGACAGGATTTTTATGTTCTGACGCTCTCTACTAATATTTACGATTTACGACGCAGTTTGGATTTCATCCACCCCTCTTGATCCTTCCTTCCTTTCGCATTGTTTACGTTTATGTTTATGCTGCTCTTGTTTTATCACCGCCGTTCCTCTTTTTCGCCAAGTCCATTCATCCGCACATTTTGTTTTTGTTTCAGCTTGTACGTTGGGGCCTGTGTAATTTCAACAGATCCCGCCAGCCAGCAAGGCGTTTTGACACTTTTATTCTTGATTTCTTGATTTTTTGATGATGGCTGTCTTTTTGCCTTGTCTTCATTCTCCTCCTCCGGACTATCAACCCGAGGACGGAGCCTGTTATCCTTTTCTTCTCTTCCCTTATCTGACTTTGATCTTTTTTGCCATTGCAAGAACTGTGTATGATGTAGGTACTAATTTCTACCAGCGTTCCACTGATCTCATTGATCTTATGCTTTGATGCCTACCAAACATGTCGCCAAATACCCTATCAATTACCCATTACCAAGGCAATCGCAATCGCCAAAGCCAGAGCAATTCCAATACAATCAACAATGACACGCATGCCCAATACCCCAAACCCGGAGCCCCGAGCCCGCTGCACCAGTATACACAGACCCAGGTCCGACCGAGCCACTGAGCAACACAACCCTAAAACGCTCCAACCCACGAAAATACTGTACCTGCCTGACCCGATGAATCGAAACTGCTCCGAAATTGATGCCCCTCGGCCCGCGTATCCTATCACGGCTCCCATCCAATCATTTCTTAGCCCCAATCGACTCGTTACGATCAATTGCTCCCACGTGGTCCCGTCAACACTCGAGATCTACCTCTGCCGTCAGTGATCAATCCCGAAGCGAGCAGTAAATGCCGTCTTGTCTCTGCACTCAGCCAGCTGTGGGGATGTATTGAGGATAGCACCCTGTTTAGCTCTCTAGGCTAATATTTAGTGTATTTACTCTCGCCGTGCGTGCTTCACCGACATGAATGGGGCATATTCGATGACTGGTGGTTTGGAGCATGGCATCTAGGCCATAGACGCGCTCCCTGGATTTACATCCTGGCGAACCAGGTTGAAGTGACATACCAAATACAGGTAGGAACTGAGATTCTTTAACTCTGCTAAGCCATTCCGTCACGATCGACAACTGATGAACTACTCGGGTCAATGCCACTATACATCAAATTGAAGCGCTGCACGGCGAAGGGCTGATACGCGAAATAATGGTCTACGGAACTGAACCAGTGTGGTATTTAAATAGTCCAAATAGAAGAAGTTCCTATATATTCGTAGTTTGTACTTGGACATGTTTGTTTGGCATGGTCAGGCCTGCATGGCCGTCTGAGCTGTCATCGCCTTACTTTTCTTTGTTTGCATGTTTCCGAATAACTGGACTAGCTTAGAAGGCGCTAGATCGCACTAACCTCATACGTCGTATACCTCCTCTGCGCTAGCAACTCCATTCTTCTTCGCTTTGTCGGCCTGGCTCAGTCACTAGATCCATTTTGGATAAAGCCTGACTAGGAAGCACCTGTGAACGACGCGCTAAGCTTCAATTGATGAGGCCTATTGAAGAGTAGGCTAAATGGCCGGGCTCTTGATCTTTCATTCGATTCGATCCTACACTTCATTCTATACTCCTCCCTTCAAACTCTCAAAGCCGCATCGATCAGATACATGATTTAGTAAATTCTGCCGCATCCAATCTAATCTCAAAAATATCCAGTACAAAGATAGACCACATCATGGCCTACAACCCTTTTTAATCCTGGTCATAACGCTCCGGCTGGTCTCGAACTTCATCCAATTAACAGGATTCTCCATCTCATCGGGGAGCTGGGCCATCAAGCTGGCAAACTCCGGCTTAAGCCCTACCACCCCAGTCTCGCGGGCATAATCGTGCCAATGCGCCATGAGTTCCTCCAACTTATCATTACGCTCTTCTTTCAAGTCGTTCACCTCACCGGGGTCTTCAAGAACATTATAGAGCTGCCACTCCTCTGGTCCAAATGGCTTGTTGACGAAGTTCAGCTTCCACGGACCTTTCCGTAAAGCCGCTTGTCCGAACAGCTCCCATCCCGCCACATAGTCCTCAGGGTGAGGTGTTGGCGCTTCCTTGGTGAGGAATGGTACCCAACTCGTGCCCATAATTTTCTCAATCTTCCTTCCTCCAAACATACCAACGGGCTTTGCAATCCCCGTCTGCTCCAGCATGGTTGGCATGACATCCATGACTGTGCAAAATTCGTGGCAGATGCTTTGCCGATAGCTCATGTCCATGGAGGGCTTCAAGATGAATGGCACGCGGATGCCTCCCTCGGTGCTGAATTTCTTGTATAGCCTGCTGGGTGCAGTCGCCGCTTGAGCCCAACGACCACCATACCAAGCAAAACTGTCCTTGTTGCCAATATTATCCAAGGCATTGTTGTAGTATCGCCCAATATAGTCCAGCACCTTTGGGCCCATTAAAGGATGAGCTTCATAGCTGTATCCCTCGGCGCCGTTGTCTGACATGAAGATGATTTCTGTGTTCTCGTACAATCCATTTTCGTGAAGATAGTCGATTACACGTCCAATGTTCTCATCCATGCAATCTACCATCCCCGCGTACGCCTCCATCGCACGCGCGGACTTGCTTCGTTGGTCAGGGGTCATCTCTTCCCATTCCGGTACTTCGGGCGCCTGTACGGGGTGTGGGTTGACTCCGTCAGGAACTAGCCCAAGACGTTGCAATGCAGCAATACGACGCAGTCTGAGTGCATCTGGGCCATCATCATACATGCCGCGATACTTTTTGATGTTTTCCGGTGGGGCTTGCAGTGGCCAGTGCGGAGCAGAGAAGGGTAGAAAAGCAAAGAATGGTCGATCTCGTGGCCGCTCATCCATATAGCGTAACAACTCGGTCGTATAATAGTTGCTCGAGTAGAAGTCTGCCGGAAGTGTATTGTTGTTGACATATTGGCCGTCCTTCATGTGGACCGCGCTCACATTTACCTCCGCAAAACGGCACAATGAATCACCTGTCTGGATCTCCGGCTCCCACGCATAGTGGTTTGCCGCCGGAGGCAACAGTGCGAAGCTGCGGTCAAACCCTCGACTGGCTGGGGAATGGTCGGGTTTGAGCCCAAGGTGCCATTTGCCTGCCATCATGGTGTGATAGCCTCCATCGGCGCGCAAGACTTCTGGCAAGGTAGCCACATGTTCATTTAGATAGCCCTCGTGGCCAGGCTTTCCTTGGTGGATGGGACTGTCGATTAAAAACTCGGCCATTTGGCCCAGGCCCGTCAAATGATGATCAGTGCCGGTAAGGAGCATGGCGCGCGTGGGCGAGCAAGCGGCGGCCGAATGAAAATCAGTAAACCGAGTTCCCGCCGCCGCGAGACTGTCGATGCACGGCGTCTGGATTTCAGATCCATAGCAGCTAACATCAGAAAAGCCGAGGTCGTCTGCGACAATGATCAAATAGTTCGGCTTGGGAGGAGGTTTGAAAGAGCCCATGATGCCGGTTTTCGAGTGGAAAAAAAACCTGGCTTGATTATTGAGAATGTTGGGTAAATGAAGCACTTTTAGGTCACTATAGTTATTATCAGGCACTGATAGCTCTATTCCAATGCCCCATCCAGAGACCGATCCTCGGTGGTGGAGCTGTTAAGCGACACTCGCTTTTCAACGGGTCGCGGACCGATAGTTTCTCTATCGGCTATCAGCGTTGGACTCTGAAGAAAATGTGCATTCGTACTCTCGATCTGTACATGTTTATTGCTCTTCGTGACTAATTTTGCTTGGACTTTCTCATTCATTATTTAGGAAGGAGTGCCAATTTTTGATGTGGAAGGGCTTGATGTGCTAATTACCCAACTTGGTTTGAAAATATGTAGGTCAAGACCAACGAAAGGAAAACCCCACGTTTTGATAAATTGATAGATTAAAATATAAGTCTATATTTCTTTGTTTTTACTCTCACGTTCTTTCCGGCGCCTAGATCATAATGTCCAACAACCAAAATACTGTCCAACAAGTCTATCTCTAAGAAAGCAATCTGTCCAATTATGCTGTCTTGATCACTTCGGCGCCACTTTCTCATAGTAGTACTTTTCAGCTGTTCTCATGATTGCCTTGACCTCTGAGGCGGGGATTTTCTCCTGGCGGTCAAATGAATACAGCCCATTTACCTCCTGCTCAACATCGCAGCTGCTCGTATGTTAGCCTCATTTCAACAAGCTCTGTAAGTCCTGGGGATGGAAATATGAATGGAAGGAACAACATACAGTTGAGTGTAAACCAAACCACATGAGTGTCCTCCTTCAACGACTGCCATGACGAGTTTTCTGAAACGTTCGAGGAGATCCTTGGAGTCACTCGCAGTAGTGTATCCCCAGTCCCTCTCACCAGAGACGGTATCTTTGGCAGGAGCGATGTTGACACCGCCAAACTCCGTGCAAATAACCGGTGCTCCTTGTTGATGCTTTGCGCCTGGATCCAAAACGCCCTTATCTGAAACGATAGGATTGGTAAACATAACGCGGTCAGACTTCTTTCCGAGAATCCCGCCCTCCATTTTTGAGCATGAAGCGGATAATTCTGGGGAATCGGTGTAGTCGTGGTATGTCGTCAAGTCCGTTTGGACGTGCTCCCAGCCGCAGTTGTCATTAACAGGCCGACTCGGGTCAAGGGTCCTGTGCCGTCATCGTTGGTAAGTAATTCATGTAAATTTTTTAGATAGCAGATACTGACTTGGTGAGGTAGTATACGGAGCGTATATGATTGCGTTGCTCGATATTGTCACCGAGAGAAGTGTATCCCCAGCTCTCATTACCAGGTGTCCAGGTTATGATGCATGGGTGATTGATATCTCGCTTAACAGCCTCGGTCCACTCCGAGTTGAAACGATCGACATATGTCTCGTCGAACTCATAGGCGTTGGCAATCTCGCCCCAGACTAGGAACCCTAGTCGATCAGCCCAGTAGAGGAAAAGAGGATCTTCAACCTTTTGGTGCTTGCGGCACCCGTTGAAGCCCATCCTCATAGTCATCTCGATATCGGCTTTTAGGGCTTCCGCGGACGGGGGAGTGAGGCCTGTCTCGGGCCAATACCCTTGGTCCAACACGAGGGCTTGCCAAAGCGGCTTTCCATTCAGCCTGAAAGTGCCGTCACCGTTCTGCCAGTCAACCTTGCGCATTCCGGTGGTGGTGTGCACTTCATCGACTAGAGCTCCAGCGCCATCGTATAAGCGCAGAACCAGGTCATACAATACGGGATGATCAGGATGCCAGAGCGCGACGTCGTTGAGCCAGCAGCCGTCGGCATCATATGGAGCTCGGGTCCGTAAATCGGAAGAATTTGGAACCCTCATTCCAACGTCCAGACTGACCAGCTGCTTGCTTTCCGGCAGATCCTTGACAATCTTTGACACGAAGATACCTCCCAAGCTTGACTCGATCTCAACGGAGCACTTGGCACCAGGCTTTCGGCCTGAGACGGCAACCAGGGCATGTAATTCACCCTTATCAATATCGTCTGAGCGCAGAACGGTCCCCTCACTACTATTGCTGAGCCGCAATGCAGGGACGCTCTCTAACCAGACAGATTGCCAGATCCCACTGGTGGGCGCATAGAAGATGTCCTCAGAAACGGGCTTCCAGTATTGCTTTCCGCGCAGCTGAGTGAGGTCATGAGGAGAATCTCTCACACGAACCGTCAGACGAGCAGGGGTCTCAGTGCTATTAGATTTCAGAGCATCTGTGAGGTCTAGGTCAAAAGGCACATGGCCGCCACGGTGCCCACCAACAAGTTGACCGTCCAGCCAGACAAAGCACTCATAATCGACAGCGCCAAATCGAACTAGCAGACAATTACCCGTCCGCATTTCATCGGGCGTGCGAATATCAGTGACGGTACGCTCGTACCAGATCACCTCGTGGGCTTCATGCAGACCGATACCTGAAGCCGGGGCTTGGAATGCAAAGGGAACTGTGATGGTGCGTTTCTGACTGGATGCTTCATTCGCACAGATCCCGTTTTCTTGCCACTTCTGCGACACGCCGGAGTCTTGGTCGTCGAAGACAAAATCCCAGGGCCCGTCGAGGGACTTCCAATTCAAAGATGGGCGCTGGAAATCAGGGCGCGGGTAGGTAGGAGAGGAATTCATTGTTGTTTGAGGATTTGATCTCAATTGTGATAAAGGAAAGGAGAAAAATATCTGGATCGTGTCTGTAAAGCATTCTGACGTTTGCTGATTTATATTGAGTAGCTATTCAACCTTCGTAGGCTTTTGAAATCAATGTGGAGTGATGTCGGAACCCGCTCCGCAAAAGACTGGATGTCGCGTCGTCCTGGAAGGGACTAGTGTATGAGGACGCTGACTAGTCAAAAAAGAGCAAAAAGTCGGCGAATTATTCGCTGTCGGAAATCGCTACGCTATTCTTTTTCTCCACCCAGAGGGGCATTGCATTACCTTTAGATACGCGCGGAGTGGATGCGTCGAGAGACTTTTTTTGCCAATTGCAGGCAAAGTCTTATTTAAGTAGATCCATGAGAAGACCTTGTGATTGATTTGGGCATCCCACAATCATGGCTTCTTCTGCTCGCAACATCTTGCTCGTCATCGCCGACGATCTCGGCAAGAATCTCAACATCTACGGACAAGAAAATTGTCCCGACACGCCCAACCTCGACCGCCTCGCATCCCAGGGAAGTGTCTTTGACTATGCGTTTGCAAGCACGGCATCGTGTTCCGGCAGCCGCTCAACCATATATACGGGACTGCACACCCACGAGAACGGGCAGTACGGTCTGCAGTTAGGCTACAAGCTACTGCACTACTTTTCTACGTTCCCACATATTGAATCGCATCCTGCCCTATTTAATGCACTGGGCTATTTGACAGGCATTGTGGGAAAAGTTCATGTCGGACCTGACGATGTCTATCCCTTTACGGTCCGGGACGAGAGCAGCACCCGTGATATTGCCTGGTTGCGAGACCATGCAAATTCATTTGTGACCCGCGCCAAAGATGAGAAAAAGCCTTTCTTCTTGACAATTGCGCTTTCGGATCCTCACCGTGATATGACTCGCGGTGGGTTCGCCAACGATACCACGTATCCTGAAGTCAACGAGAAGAAATATGACCCAGCTACAATCAGTGTGCCGGAGTTCTTGACGGATGTGCCTGAGGTTCGTCAGGAGCTTGCTGAGTACTATCAATCAATTCACCGAATGGATCAAGGGGTCGGCATGTTTCTCGACATGCTTGAGCGACAGGGTGTATCAGATGATACCCTGGTTGTCTTTCTCAGCGACAATGGGCCTCCCTTCATCAACTCGAAAGCCACCCTTTACGACTCCGGTGTGCGTCTTCCTATGGTGATTCGGTGCCCAGGCAAGAAAACTGGAACGCGTAATTCAAACCTCATTTCATACCTGGATCTGCTTCCCACATTCCTGGACTGGGCTGGACACAGCGAGAAGAACAAGCCAGAGGCAAGTTCTCGGCGAGGAAGGTCATTTTTGTCTATCCTAGATAGCGAGAAGGATGAGGCGGACTGGGATTTGGTCTTCGGATCCCACACCTTCCACGAGACTGTTTCCTACTATCCAACCCGGTTCTTGCGTACGCGTCGTTACAAGTACCACCGCAATATTGCATGGAAGCTTGACTTTCCATTTGCGGGCGATCTATATGGCGCGCTGTCTTGGGAAGGAATCCGCAACATGGCGCCGCCTGTTAAAATTGGTGAGCGTCTGCTGCGCGACTATATAGAGCGGCCGCCAGAGCAGTTGTTCGATTTACAAAATGATCCCAAGGAGGTGGACAATCTTGCAGAAAAGCCAGAGCACGCTGAAACTATGAAAGAAATGCGCAGTATCCTTGAACAGTGGCAACGCGATACGGACGATGCATGGTTGCTCCGAGATGGGCAATCGGTACGTGTTTTATATAACCATCTTGACTCTGGGCTTGTTCTTCCTGATCGGTTCGATTTTGACGTTGACAACCCGGGAAACAAGTAAAGGACATCGGGATTTTGGTTTTATGTTCAGAAGGGAAAAAAATGTAGTCATAATAGATTTCTAACTGTTAAAAACTTTGGAGCACATAATGGCACCATTTCAACTAGTAAAGCTTCTATCAGAAATAAGGAATCTTGTTCTATATAATATGAATCATTGAAAAGGTGTCACTGTAGACCCCATCCAGCGTTCGAGTCCATACCGTTTCGTGTCCTAGGTTCAGATACCAAAGAAAGCCAATTCTCATCCATATCTCGCGGTCCATTCAAAAACGGGCTACTTCCAAAAAGTGGCAAGTTCACGTCTGGCGAAAGTGTCATACTCATGTTGTAGACCTTTTCAGGGACATGCCTTTCCACTACTCCCAGCCTCGTGAGACAGAAATTAGCTAGGGGATGCAACAGGTAATCTGCAGAAACCTGAGGGAAAGAGAGCGGCAGATCTGCGCCAGTGCCGTTTGATCCATGAGCTTCCGGAGAGTCGGTGGGCACTACACCTCCCGCGCGAGCGTCTAGTGTGCGCACCATTTCAGTTGTGGCATCCAGTGTCCTTGTTACGCTTGGGTGCAGGCTTCGCAGTTGTTGGAGATACTTGATGTCGACGGAGATGAGTTCGTTTACCCGGTGTGATTGGGTGTTCCGTTCTCCTTCGGTCATGAAATGACACAAGTAGTATAACTTCACTCGAACTGCTGTATAGGCACTGATGCTTGTCTCTGGCTCAGCGAGGCTGTCCCACGAATGGTCAAGTGCCATCCTGAAGATGTCACTGAGTTGACACGCGTGATTGTACCAGCGCAGCCGGCCTGGGCTCAAAAATTCCAGTGGTGCTGTGTTCATGCCGTGAAAAGATCTAGGCGGCATTTGCAAATCAGGGACCAGGCACCTATAGAGGTCGCAGCAGCATTGGTGATAAAGAATGTGAAGCGCAAACAGTGCCGCTAGCATTCCCTGGCCTCGGCGAACGTACAGGACCTCTGGAATAAGACGCAAGTCTGTCGGAAGAGACGCTGCCCAGGTGTCGAGATCTGCTGCTAGTCTATTGAACTCGCTTGCTGGGTCAGTGGGATGCTCTTCCTGGTGAGTACGCTTCAAATAACGGAGCGTACGATCACGGCAGACGACCAGTTGCACATATAAAGCGCGATGGCTTTGTTGGGCGCTATTTTCCGTAGCAGATGCCGACAGTAACATGCCCGAGGGAGAAAGAAATCCGGCCTGGTTGGCAATGCGATAAAAAAAGCTTTCCTCATGAGCCGGGAGCTGAATACGGACATCCTCCTCGCGAAGCAGTTTCAGCTGGTCAACACCGCACGCAGTTGAGATATCAATGCAGTAGCAAGCCCACATGAGACGGCGCCGTGTTTCTTTGTCCGTCGTGCTGAGGGCGCTAGTCTCGCAACTGAAATCCAAATCATATTCAACATTGAGCTGCAGTGCTTGACAAAACCTACAAGCTAGGCTCGACAACAAAAAACAGAGACCCATTTCTTCCGCCCGGGCACTGTTTTCATGAAGTAGAACAATAGCCATCAGTGACTGGACTTCGATCCTGGCAATGTGGGAGAAGACAATCTGCAATGCTGCGCGGGCCCATCCCGTACCGATGTCCCGTAGAGCAGTATGTTCCTTTGTCTTTGTTGCGAGTGCGCATATTGTAAGGAGTAAAGGATCAGGGGTTGAGCTGTGGACAATTGCGTCAAGACGTTGCATGAATGAAGGCTCATGGATGAAGCCGAAGCTTCTCAAGGGAGCAATTTCACGGAAGTAAGTACCGACCAAGGCACGAACCAGGCGTATGTCCTTAAGAGAGATCGTGGCATTGTCGAGGCGGAGAGGACTGCTGGTGATTCCACCACGGGAGACCAGCTCGGGACTTAATTCAGGAGCTAATGAAGAGGCTGGCTCACTTGGGACTGTTGCGGGGATGGAATTCCTTTGCCGTGTGCTTCCAGTCTCTCGGGTGTTTTCATTCCCTTGGACTCCGTCTGGAGCATCTATCGCGTTCTCTCCCGCCCAGTCACTGTCGTCCTGTCCAGGGCCAAAAATTACTACCATGCTCTGTGATCTTTTGCCAGGGCGATCGTATGTACACTCTCGCCCTACTTTCACACATCTCGCACAGGAAGGTTTCCCGCCGCTACATTTCTGTCTCCGTGAACGGCAGAAGCGACAGCTAGACCCTGTACGGATCCGATGTAGCCCGGCTTGATTGAGATCACGCCGGCGGTTTGCAGTCATAGACATGGCCATACGGGCCTCTTGAGGCAAGCTCTCATTTTCTGAACGCACACATTCGAGCTTCAATCGTGCACAGCGTCCACAGCTGTCACTCGAACCGTGTTGTAGATCACAGCGTACCTTGCGCGCACGGCATGTCATACAACCTGTTTTAGAACGTCTGTTGGCTGACGTAGGGATATTATTGCCCGCATTATTGCTCGCGTCGGCTGGTCTCTCCATGCTAGACGTATATGCTCGGAAAATGATAGAAAGGCGGATTGGGAGATGGCGTTCAAGATTCTTTGCACTTTGGGGTGGGCGTTTTAGCGATTGCCGTGGGGCTAGGATGTCGCTTGTCGGCTTTTTTCTCGGATTTCAATTCGATTGGCTGCAGTTCAACCCGATCCACACCTAAAACAAAGCGCCCCGCCATCTTTGTCCCCGTGGGGAAGTTGCCATCCACTCAATAATGGCGTCTTATTCTAGGAGAATGTGCATGCGCACTCGCGGTCGATGTTTCCAAATCAATCAGTGACATCTATACCGCTCTGGAATATGGATATTTCTTACGACCAAGCCAATTATCGCTGTTTCAGAATACTCAATATATCACAAAGCTCGCAAGAGCCCTAAGTCGTGCTGCTCTCAACATGCCCGTAATGGGCACCCTTGGCATCTTCTGCAGTCTCATTCCCATCAAGACGCTTTCCTGCTTCCATAGCCTCCTGTTCTCCGGCAACAACGTGATCAATGCTCCCAAAGACAGTATCCACATGCTCCAAACTGACGCCCTTGGTCTCGGTAATAAAGAAATAGCAAAAAACAGCCATTATGAGATTGCACCCCATAAAGAAGTAGAAGGTGTAAAAGCCAGCCGCGGCCAGGAATGACGGGTAGGCCTGTCCAAGGACGATGTTTGCTCTGCAAGGATCGAGTTAGCATACGAAGTTCTTTGTCGCTGGCTCTATAGAGTGCTTACACTTGCTGAGACTGTGAAGAGATAGCCACCGCATTGGCACGCACAACCACGGGCCAGATCTCGCTGGTCCAGATCCACAGCCCAGCGCCCCAGCCTGGTCCATAAAAGACATAGTAGCCGATTTCAAGGATTGTGAAGCCGATCCCAGTACCAAGAGAGTGTTTTCCATCTGGACTTGCCGTTTGTGTCGTCACCGTGGCCATTGTAAAAGTGATGCCGGCCATGCCCAGAGCCGTGATGATGAACATAGGCCGCCGACCAATCTTATCAATGAAGAAGAACGCAAGGAAAGGACACAGGGTGATGCAGATGGCGACGATTGCTTTCACCAAAATGACAGTTTTGGGGTTAGGAAACACCTGCTGGGTGATGATACCCGAGTACAAAGATAGAGCACCGATACCGCTAAACTGCTGCCCGATGTTCATAATAATGGCCAGAACCAACCGTTTCCGGTAGGACTTGTTGACGATGAGCTGCTTGTAGCTGCCCTTGGTGTTTTCCTGTTCGTACAGAACAGCAGCCCTGATCTCGTTCAATTCACTTTCAACTTCCTCCTCCAGGCGCACGCGCTTGAGTGCCTCGCGGGCTTGCTCGACTTTCCCATTTTGAACACACCAACGAGGAGACTCTGGGCAGAATGGCAGTGCTGCCAACAAGATTATTGGCGCAACCAGCTGAAAGATGATCACAACACGGAACTGCCAGATTCCCAAGTGAGGTGAATACACACAGCCCAGAGAAATGTAAGTCGCAATCTTGTTCCCGATCCCGTAGAAGATCTGCCATATGCTCATGAGTCTACCCCGAGTCTTTGAGTAAACCAGTTCTTCGATGTAGATCGTTCCGACGGGCATTGCGAGACCTTGTCCAGCCCCAGCGATAGCTCTTCCGCCGATGAAGGCACCGATATTTGGAGCGAACGTCATGACAAAAGTAGCGACGATAACAAGCGCGGAACCACCACCAAGAGCCCATTTGCGACCTAGTTTATCGGCAACGAGTGGGCTGATAAAGAAACCAAAGACGACCGCACACACGCTATAGGCGGTATTGATGGCGCCGACGAGATTTGCATTCGGGTTGTCGAAGTAGTCGATCCAACTGGGCAGCACCTGGATGGACGAGAAGACGGTGCCATCATATCCAAATTCAACCATGCAGCAACTAGCGACCATGGCCACCAGGTAGTTCTGGACAATGTGCTTTTGCACCATGTTGGTGAGTGAGCGAGCCCAGTGTCGGACGCGGACTTTTCAAAAAGTGGAAGCTGTGAGGTTCAATGCCCGACAAACCGGGTCTTTAAATAAATGAATAATGTGGTCGACATCGTACTTCAAAGGAAGCCGGGGTAGTTAGTCTTGATGAGGTGCTCGAGCTCTGCGGGAAAGGTAATTGTGTCTTCCGCTGCACAGGTCAGTCGGGCCCTACCGAAGCGACATCCGCCTAAGGAAATCGCTGGCGGGTGGGGGGCGGGGGCGAAAAAGAGCCATGGATGAGCTTCGCGTCTGGTTGCAGTATTTTATTGGCTGGCCCCTGGGTCGCCCCCGCAAGTATGAACCGATTCCACGCGGGGAATTTCTTTTACTGAAGCTGCGTAAACGCCATGTTCTAGACCGGGTTTATTCCGAGTGAGGAGGATATCGAACTCTGGACAGGCTTGAAAGACTTTCTCTCAGTTGTCCATTGCGCGGATCCATGACGATTGCAAATTTCGCATCGTCATTACGTCTCCAATGCCAACGAAACCGCCCGTCAGTACTTCTAGCACAGGTATTTTCGTCCGCTTTTGAAGTATAGAGAGTGTGTGAAGTTCGTGAATCAACCGTTTTTCGAGTCTTCTGTGCATTTGTGCAATTGTATGCGTGCCGCCCATTTTCTCATCTCTTTCTATTTCGTACTTAAAGCCAGTGGCTGATTAAAAGTTTCGATTGAATGCTGCTCGAATATTTGTCTGCTCAACTCTGATCGCGAATCAGCAGTTCAATCTGACACATCTACCCTTGACATGGATAAAGCCCAAGTATTCCTGAATCATACAGTCGAAGTCATCTCACCACTTCACGACTCGGCCTGGCATGCCGAAATTCTCTTCGCCTAGATTCGCAAGCCAATTTAAGACGTGGCTGTACATCACCCACCACATCAAGGCACATATCACTCGACAGGAATTGCCTTATTTGCTTGTATCACATTGTACAGAAACAGCTTTGCCTTCTCAAAGCCCATGAACGAGCAACCGTCATCCTCAAGATGGCTAAATAAAGCAAACAGGTTGATAAATTCATTCTGGCATTGTCGATTTGGACATCGGTAAAGCTTCTCCTGGCACTTTTCGGCTAGCGAATTTGTAATAATTCCGTGTATGTCACGCTGATGCATAAGAGTGCGAAGAGTGGTGCTATTGACAGCAGGGCTGCCGAAGCAAAAGCCCAGCTCTAGATGATATATCAAAGCACTGGCCTTTACATAAAGGCGTTCGCAGAAGGGGCATGTAAGTTCCTGCGGAGAACTAGTTTCTTCCGCAAATCCAACAACTTCTACACCATTGTTTGTGTTGCCCTCAGCGGGGGGTTTGAGCCGTGTTTTATCTTGAAGAGGCGCGCTATCGTCTGGATCGAGAGTGTTGATACATTCTTGGTCATCCTGGTTTCCAGAGCGCAGGCTGGGGGATGGCTCAAGAGCCACTCTTTTCTGCTCTTTGTCGGTTCTTTTATCACGTTCAGCATGGACTTCGGTATGTATTCCGGCTTTGCTCTGGCAATCTGGGTCCGCCTTAATGCTCGGCTCGTGATTCTGCAAGTGAGAGCGTTAATACATCATAGAATGGGCTAAAACAATGGGAGACTAACCTTCTGGTCCTTCTGCGCCCAGTGGCCAGAAGTCTCCATGTGGCTTTTAGCAGAATCTTCAGAATAGAAGGAACGGTCATACGTCTCGCACTGGAACTTTGGGGCCCAGTGATCCGCGACAGTCATATGTTGAGCTACTGCCTCTTGGGATCCAAAACATCGGCCACATGTCTCACATTTGAATTCAGGAGAGGGCCAGTGCTTCAGGGCGTTCATGTGCTCATTGGCAAGTCGCTCAGATTCGAACATCTTACTGCAAGTCTCGCACCCGTATTTCAGAGCCCAATGGCCCTTGGCGTTCATGTGGGTTTCAACTGAGGCCTGAGAGAAGAAAAGACGGGAACACGTCTCACATTTGAACTTAGGGGCCCAGTGCCCGCGTGTGTTCATATGCTTGTCGGCAGCTTGCTGAGATCCGAATGTCGAATCGCATTTCTCGCACTTATATTTCAGAGTGCGGTGTTTCAATGCGCTCATGTGCTGGTCGGCAGCTTGCTGAGATCCGAACTTCTTATCGCAGGTCTCGCACATATATGTCGGAGCCCAGTGGTCGAGTGCATCCATATGCTGGTCGGCAGCTTGCTGAGATCCGAACTTCTTATCGCAGGTCTCGCACACATATGTCGGAACCCAGTGGTCCAGGGTTCCCATGTGTTGCACCAGTGCCTCTACCGAGCCGTAAAATCGATAGCTTGTGAAGCATGCAAGGTTTACGTTGCTCATCTTGCAAGGCAAAGAGGAAAGATCCGACTAGCTCCAGGAAATGGTAGAGATGCCGGTGTTAAAGCGAATGTGCGTGATGGGATAACGAGAAAGAACGATCGCATGGAGCAACTCCAAAGCTGGCAAGACAAGAGATTGCTTGGAGCGAGGAAAGCTCATGGAATGAGTCTGGGGCTTTGACGGATGGAGATGATGAAGTTGATGATGAAAACGAGATGCAGAGAGAGAGAGGATGGACAAAACAGAGAAAGAAGAAAGGTTAAGCAAGAAGAAATCGAGAGATAAAGTGATGGACTGATATGCAAACAACTTCCTTCTGCCAGCTCCGTCCGCTTTCAATACTGCTGCTTGCCAGTCAAGTCAGTCAGGATGTCGTTCGGGCAAAACATACAGCAGGAAAAAATCGATTGATAATAGACGCGAAGACAGCCAGTCTACATATAAGATTCACAGATCCGGTCACCTTAAATTACTGCAGTGATTGGCTCAAGAAGCGTAGTCAGAAGCTACTCCTACCGATGCAGCAGTTAACCACCTTCCTCCCCAATTCGGCTGTGTATAGATCAACGCTGCTCACGTGATGTGCCACCATAAACAACAAGCTGCTGGATCGCTTCGCAGAACAAATCATTCCGCTATACTCGTATAGTCCAATTAAAGAAAAAGAAAACAAGAAAAACAATAAACCCTCTATTCAATCAACTATCCTCCGCCCGTGTATTCTTTCAATAATCTTCTTCTTTCTCTTTACATACAGCATCTTCCCCATCCCAGTCACGAGCAGGTTTTGCTGTTCGAGTATAGTCAAATGAGCATATTGTATGCTTCCATTTCCCCCATCCTAATTTAATATCAATGTGGGCACTATCTGAGGCACTCCCGGCTCTTGAAATCCTATCGTTGTAAGGTTCATCGGTCCCAACTACCTCCCACTCTGTACCTTCATCTAGTTAGGTGTTGCATTCATTCATTTTTGGGCTTCTGGGGTGATGGGTAGATGTTTTTGTTGTGTTATCTAACATTTCGTTAGTAGTGAATTCGGTGGAGGTGGGTAACTGACTAGACAAGCCTCATACCCCAGATTTGCTTGTGGGCAGCTTACCTTTCGCAATATCCTCGGCATATTTCTTAGTGACAGTCTGTGACCTTTCAAACTTTGACATGGTTGGAATTATGGAAAAGCACCAGATGAAGTGCTGAGGTGCAAGTTGAAGAATAGTCAAGGAATTATTAGGCAGCAGGAATCATATCCCCGCTATCCACCGACGTGGCAGTACATATTTCGGAATTCATCTCCAGAATAGCCCATAACCATTAGAAAGGCCATCTGATTGGCATGTCTTTGCATTCACTGTACCAAACGCAGCTTAGTTATCTTATTTAAACCAAATAAAAATATAGGATAGACCGTCATCACACCGAAGCCGAAGTTATGCTCCTCCAATCGAGGCGCCAGTCCGAGCTTCTTATAATATTTGAAACAGGCCGCATATGCACAATTCCCAGAACGAACATGCCTAGCAAAAGAAAGAGAAGCGTCCGGGAGTGGAGATCACCTTCATACGAAAGTAGAGCCGCCCCACGCGGGAGCAGCCCGCTAGCGCCAGCAACGTAGCGCCAATGCAAGATAACGCCAACTCAGAAGAGCGCCAACACTGGAGCGGCTATGTGTCGCATTCTATTTGACCGCCGAAGACCTAGACATTATTCCGAAACAACACTATTTTGGCACAAACACCATCATCTCCCGCTTCTCAATATCTACGGCGTGGGTCCTCGACCACACAAAATAATCATGTCACGTCTGTTCTACACTCCTTGGGTTTTCGTTGATACCGTGGTGCAAAAGCCGCTCTTTAATTTTACATCGATATCGATAAATTCCGATCATCGAGTTTCGAAGACAACCAGTGTACGAATTACGCTTTGCCTCTATTGCTTGGAGCGCATAAATGAACGCTACAAACTGCTTAACCGGCAATACCAGTCCACTGCCAACGCCAGGAGCGCTAGTTGGGTGGGTTTCGGAAAACTCGGGGCGTGGCACGTTGAGTTTGATTTCAGCATGTTTAACTACTATCTTCTTGTGTACATGGGTGGTGATACATCCCCGAGTCTACAAGTTCCAACTATACGCCATGCTGCATAACTTGCACTTTTGTTTAAAACCGTCCTAGCGCCGGAGCTTATAGCAGTGGAAGGATTCCAAGAATGGGCGCAATGCCGAAGGATGGAAACGGACTGTGCTGGACTTACGAATGGGGGATTCAGGCTCATCCATGCCTTCTTTATCAGCATGCTCGCTCTGAGATACCGGACACCAAATGGCGACAGGGTTATATGGCCAAACCAATATACGTGGCTGCTCCAGCAACGCGTCATTATCTGGGAAGACCATGCAAACTGGGGTCTCTCCTTGGAGAATATACGCGATAAAAGCAAAGCAGACAACGCTGCAAAGTTTATAGCTTTTATCCAGGTATTTTGGTTTGTTGCCCAGTGCATACTGCGTGCAGCCTACCATCTTCCACTGTCTCAACTTGAGGCCATGACCCTCGGTTATATTCCAATGTTTGTGGTTACATATTTCTTCTGGTGGGACAAACCCAAGGATATTCGCTCACCTTCAATTGTTGAGCTCCCAGATATGAGTGAGGAGCAGAGGCATGTGTTTGAATCGATGGCTGTCAGCAACAAGTTCGATAATGAGGGCATGAAGGATCAAGTGACTCTGTGGAATATATGGTATCTCACACCACGAGTGTTTGAGAAAGAAGAAGAGGAAAAAGCAATACGGAATGCCCAGTCACAGAGTGCACAACGGGTTGCAAAAAGGATTGCAAAAATTCAAAAGGATCAGGGCCAAGGAACCTCGCATGGAACAATAATCAGTGAGGAAGACATACAAAGCCTCGAAGACCCCCAATGCAAAATTCAAAAAGAGACGGTCTTAGCTCAGTGGGACCCGCGCCTATACAAATCAAAACGTTGGCCACTGACTTGCCTTTTCGGGACTTCCTTTGGAGCGCTTCACCTCGCATGCTGGAATACTGTTTTCCCGACCATTGTTGAAATGTGGCTATGGCGTGTTTCAGCATTCGTTTCCATTCTGTCAATGCTGGTCTTCATGCATTTTGAGAAGGTTGTTCTTCGCTGGGGTGGTCCTTTGACTATAATCAGTATCGCGTCTCCGGGTCTGTATATGCTTAGCCGTGTCTTCATGATGGGAGAGGTCTTTACAGCTCTGAGAGCCGAAGACCCAACCATTTATTGTACCTACCAAGTGTCAACCTATTTGGTAGATCTTTTGTCAAGTTGAACACCATTCATTACGTTTTTGAATTCGGAGCTTTATCTGGGGAGGACGGAAACATACCACAGCGTTTTCTTGATATTTTAAAATTCTTGGTGGTTGATTTATGTCACATTTTGTTCCTTGTTTTTGCTGTATCTGATTTTCCGGTAGTTTCTGAACATTTATCTGTGAACCTCTTAAGTACCATATCACTATACAAAAGTGGAAAGTGGACAATCCACAAAACTGTCATATCATTCGTCACTGTGAAGGCTTTCTTAAAGCAAATCGTATCTCAAGTATAGATGCCAATATAAAAATTGCAGTCTAGCGCAAATTAATGCATCCACATCCCAAACAAGAATTCTCAACGATCTTGAGTGCTGCAGCATAAACCCGCGGCATCTCATGACCTCGCAAGTGTAATCTAATTCAACGTAAACAACGCATCTGCCGCTTCAAAAGAGCGCATAACAGCCATAGTGATAACTGGATATCCCATGATAACATCATGCAAGCCAGTTTTGGATATTTCTTCTCGAATGACACCATGATCCGTTCGCCATTCCATGATCGACCCAGCAGCACCAAGATCTGTCTTCGAGTCTAATTTCTTTTGCTCTAGTTCGTCGTAGCTTAATCCGGTATTGATAGAAGCTTTGACTGCATGCCAGAATAGGAGTTGAGTGTGATGACATGGAATGTCCCAATCATCCTCAGCATGGATGATCGTCAGGCGATATTTTTTGTGGTTGAGTTCATTGGATCGAATGTATGATGTGATGTTGTCTTTGCTTGACCATTTATCTCGTATAAGGCGTTGGAGATGTTTGAAAATGAACGGGAACCTGGCCAGCGGTGATATGATTGGAATGGTACCTGCCACCCGATAAGTCGAGACTAGTGTCGCCACGTCGACAAATGGTGCAACGAGGATAGTGCCTGCAAAGACGACCGGTGGGTCTTGCGAGGCAAGTTTTTTAGACACAGCGATGTTCACTGCGGTGCCCATAGATTGAGCAAAAAGAACAATCCGAGACGCAGGAATGCCCGCGACCTTCATGGCCCAGTCTATAACAGCAAGGGCATCAAGAATGAGTCCAGGCTCTGATGGCGAACCGGTACTTCTACCAAATCCCCGGTAGTCAAAAGTCAGAACATGGATTTTGGCCGGGTGTCCAGCAGACAGCGCACGGTAATTAGGGACTCTGTATCCTGAAGCGACAGTTCCGCCCGCGCCATGCAAATGAATGACCAAGCGAGCGTCGGGGTCGTCGCGTAAGAGCCGAAACGAGATTCGGGACGAAATGTCAGAAACAAATCCCTCTGATTCCTCGACTAGAGACTGTTCGTGCTTGCGATACAGCTCGACGGGAAGAATGTGCCAAGCGTACAACCGTTCACCGTCAGAAACGTTGATCGAGAAAGGGGTGACTTGATTCTTCAAGAAGCCAAAGGTCTCGGGAACATTGAGATCTTTGAACCACGTCATCTGAACTGCATGTAGGTAGACAACATGGGATTGAACGGTCGATGTTGTGAGTAGCCCCAGAAGCGTCGCGTATAACACGACCACGACTGCTAATGAGACGGAAAGCCATTCGAATGCGGAAGCAGCAATTTCCCTGGCTGTCATGGTGACAGGTCTCGGAGAGGCAGGGACAGTACTGATGATGGCGCCTGTCCAAGGCAGATGGTGGGATGTCGAAACTCGCTGCTTGAATAATCACGAGGTTGAAGCACGCTAGGCGGGGATCTGTAAATTATGTAAGGTCTGATTACTCCCACTTTGCCGCCAGCTAAACGGCCCCTCTGCCTTTAATCGTATTTATGTAGGATAGGCTGTGAAGGATTGCCCAATCACACCGGGCGCCTGAATTCGATCACATCTCTAACCGCCGACTGGTAGAACTAGGCATGTGGCGCCAACCATAGCGGGTATTCTCAGAGATCTAGTTTAGCGTAGGTTTTGGTAGCCTTCGTCGCTGTTCGAATATGCAGTTTAACAGTATTTAGTGTTAATTACAGACTAGATGAGAGTTATCATCTCAAAAAATATTATATTCATTTATATGGACAGGCGTTGGTCTCCCCGCGGCTCGGCCTCGAGGAGACCCATGGTCGGCCACCTTGAAACATTAGGTCTTGGGTTGTGCCGAGGGTTCCTGCAGCTGCAAAAATCAATTGGATGTTCAGTTAAATACTCATTTAGCATTCATTGTCTTATTCCATGCACCATGTTCCGACGTAAGCTGGACCACGAGAAATATATATTCAAGTGGGTCGTTCTTGAACTTCAAGAACAATTAGCAAAACGTCATGATCCCGAAACTTCCATACATATATTGAACACAACACTTTGTTGCCAAAGCTCACAAGAATTCTTCTAGAACTATTTGCAGAATTGTCTACCCGTCATTTGTTGATGTCCGCGGGATAGACTAACCGGTTCTGGCAAAAAGATCCTCCTAACCGTCCGGCACACTGCTACGCATTTCGGACCTGAGAAATGCAGTGTTCACGCCATTGCCGTCGTTTTTCGTGCGTCATGCCCCAGATGATGATATGCTGCAGAAGCTCGGGTCGGACACAGTGCTATATTCAAGCTCGAACTTCTCCATTGAACAGTTGACGGCAACCCGCATTTATAGATCTTCACCCCCGAGCTTCAAGCTTCCCCTCACCCCTCATAATACTCGCTTTTCTCTTTTGACACGAAGGCCAGACCCCGCTTATTTACTGCTGGCCTGCCTAGTTGGGAGATCGGATCCGACTAGGTGCTGCGGCTAGGATATTATTGCCCTCCAGTGGACCGAGAACGAAGGCGTCGAGAGAATCCCCTCATCTGGGGATATTGTCGGGTGATTATGATCCGGCACATAAAAGAGCTCGTTGCCCGAGTGTTTCTCCACAGTTGATCAACTAAACCATACCACACGCGCGACACATTATGCCAACCCCATTCACCTACCGCGCCAAAGCGCAGTCCACCTTCAAGCCACCTCTCATTGCCAACGAAAATGCGTATCTGGGCGACGTCTTCTCGAGGTACCGTTGATAGTCATTCATTTTGTTTATTCTTTATTAACACGCCCTATGTAACTAGTGACAAGAACAATGTCGACAAACCCATCTCCTGCGGCTTCTACCGGCTGGAAAAAGGTACTCCGCTCATCTACGAGTACCACTACGACGAGATGAAGATCATCGTCGAAGGCCAGTTCCAGATCTCGGACGAGACCGGCCAAACAGTCACGGCCGGGCCCGGGGATGTGTTTTATTTCCCCAAGGGATCCAAGATTACCTTTACGACGGAGGACTATGGGCTGGCATTCTATGTGAGTTTCCTTTATTTTTCTGCTACATGTCGTGCTGACGTTACCCGCACATGCAGACCGGACAGCGCGCCGAGGGTCAGGCGTGATGATCGAACGTTCCCATGGATCTGGGCGGGCCAGTCCCGATGGGGCTGTTTGGTTACAGTGGAGCTGACCTGGATGAACTTTGGCGACGGGATTTATATTGTGTGTTTCATATACAGTTGGGAATATACTACAATTATTACAATTGGATGTGTTTACCTGTCTGAAGCAATTGAAGCATACCTTATAGTTGCCTGTCATGACAAGAATAGTCCGACTGCCACGCCAATGACGACGAAGATTCCAAATTCCTGGTTGTTTGATCACCAGTGGGGGCAGTAATAAGACAGCTCCGATCGATAGTGCCACTCTAGACGTTGGGAGAACGAGTCTTTTGCACAGCCCGTATGACGTGGGAGCGAGTTGCCAGGGCAACTACCAGGCACCGCAGGAGATCCCGCGGTGGAGGGAGACCGATCAGATCGGTGGAGAGGAACAGCTGGAGCCGATCGCAAGTCAGCTTTAGAATCATAATAAATAACAAGCGAGGGCACTCTTGAGACAGAATCCTCTCTATCCTTGTCGCGGCTCTGTTTAGTCTGTCTGCACGAAGGTAGTTAGTGTGATCCAAGGGGTCGGTGCTTCGTCCTTCCTTCATCCCTCTCTCTCTCTCTCTCTTTCTCTTTCTCTCTCACCCCTTCTTCTACCTCTCACCCACCCTTCTATCGTTTGCCGCTGTCCACCATGGCCATCGACGTCGCGAAAGACTCAGCTGAGCGCCCCAGCTTGCGTCTGCCCAACCCTCCTCCGCTGCTTCACACTCGCTCAGGCAACGAATCCTTCGACCGCCCGTCCACCCCCGCTGACAATGGCTTCACCAGCCCACCACAAACACCTCATGGCAGCCCAAGCAAGAATCGCATGCCGCCAGGCGCACTGGACCTGCCGAATGTCTTCGAGAAAGCCATGAAGCTGACCCCCACCTCGCCCTCCAAATCCACTCACAACCACTACAACCACCCCATGTTTACACCCGGCAGCAAGAGCAGCCTCGAAGATTTCAACGAGAGTGTCATCCACCAACCTGCCAGTCCCACGCGCCGCGCAAACAAAGAGAATACGCCTCCAAGCCCGACACGCACACCCAAAGACTTGGGCGTCAACCCCACCGCCGCGGCCATCTCACGCCACGAGCCATATCAGACGCGCGACACGGACACTTCGCTCCGGCGTCAACATGTCCAAATGCGCGGACTGACCCCGGAGGAACTGGAGAAGCTGAACCAGCCCCGCGTCAAGCGATTGGTCAATGTGACTCAACTCTGTACGTGTTGGTTTGTCTTGTGATTGCCACCACTAATACTTGGACAGACTTCCTCGACCACTACTTTGATCTGCTCAGCTACGTTCATAACCGCCAAACCCGTCACACTCAGTTCAAGAACGCCTATCCCGACCCGCCTACGACTCCGGCTGAGGAGTATGAGCCCGCTCTGCTGAAATATCTCGGTCGCGAGCGAGCGCATCTCCGCAAGCGTCGCACGCGTCTGCGCCAGCATGACTTCCAGATTTTGACCCAGGTCGGCCAGGGTGGTTATGGGCAGGTGTATCTTGCTCAGAAGAAGGATACCCGGGAAGTGTGCGCGTTGAAGGTGATGAGCAAGAAACTGCTGTTTAAGCTGGACGAAATCCGCCACATTCTGACCGAACGCGATATTTTGACTGCTGCCAAGAGCGAATGGCTCGTCAAGCTTCTGTATGCCTTCCAGGATGATGATCAGATTTATCTGGCCATGGAGTATGTGCCTGGTGGTGACTTCCGCACTCTCCTGAACAACACCGGAGTGCTGCACAACCGACACGCGCGGTTCTACATTGCCGAGATGTTCAGCTGCATTGATGCCCTTCACATCCTGGGATACATTCACCGAGACCTCAAGCCTGAGAACTTCTTGATTGACTCAACCGGCCATGTCAAGTTGACCGACTTTGGCTTGGCCGCGGGGATGCTGAACCCGAGAAAGATCGAGTCCATGCGGGTCAAGCTGGAAGAGGTGGGTAACACTTCAGTTCCATTCGGACGGCCGATGGAGCAACGCACGATGGCAGAGAGACGACAGGGCTACCGGACCCTGCGTGAGCGCGATGTCAACTATGCCAAATCGATTGTCGGCTCTCCAGACTACATGGCCCCCGAAGTGCTCAAGGGCGAGGAATACGACTTCACAGTTGATTACTGGAGCTTGGGGTGCATGCTATTCGAGGCCCTGGCAGGCTACCCGCCCTTCGCAGGTGCGACGGTGGATGAGACGTGGCAGAATCTGAAGCGTTGGCAAAAGGTGCTTCGTAAGCCCGTGTATGAAGACCCGAACTACTTCTTGTCGCGTCGAACCTGGGACCTCATCACCAAGCTGGTTGCCGCGAAGGAGCAGCGGTTCAAGAACATCCAGGAGATCCAGGCGCATGACTATTTCAGCGAGGTCGATTTCGCGCATCTGCGCGAGCAGAAGGCCCCCTTCGTCCCGGACCTGGACTCGGAGACTGATGCCGGCTACTTTGATGATTTCGGTAACGAGTCCGATATGGCCAAATATAAGGAGGTGCACGATAAGCAGCGCGCGTTGGAGGAGATGGCAGACCGCGGTGACAAGATGGGCAAGGGATTGTTTGTTGGATTTACCTTCCGGTATGTTTCTTTTCTTTGGTTATTTTGCTCGCTCTTTTTGCTGACCGAGTCTACTGTGTAGTCACCGCAAACCCGCCGTGGATAGCACGGGCCGCAACTCGCCCCGCAAGCCCATTGCGACGGATGGCACATTCGGCACCATGTTTTAACTAACAGACTTTATGTTTCGCTGGAGCCCGCTTTGACTTTGACTACGCCAAGCTGGATCTTGGGTAGGTTTGCTGGGCATGTTTTCAGTATGAGTTTAATGTTGCCTTTTTCTGTTTCTTGGCATTCCTTTTTACGGTGCGGATTGGTTTCTATGGGAGGAGTTTCAATTCATGGTTGTATGATACATACATAGACGAATGCAGTTCTGCCATCCGCCTACAAGTGTTATCTCGAGAATTGACTGCAGGGCGGAGAGGGGAGAGCAGAAGAGAAGAAGCCAACCATGCTCTCACTCAGTTCTCGGGAAGCTGGCGCACCATCTTCAGGATCTCCGACTCGCCATCTCCAATGACGGCTCTGCCATTCACCCAGTCGACAGTCTAAAAGAAAAACACATTAGCACCCATGTCCATATAACCATTAAATCTCAACCAAAAGCAACTCCAAGAAAAAGAAAGGGAATAAAAAACTCACAACAGGCCTAACAAAGTTTCCTCCATCTTCCTTGAACTTCTTGATCGCATCCTCCGCATCTCTCGCCCCCTTCACAAGCTCGGAAATACTATAAGTGTTCTTTCCGCCCTGCGGTCCGGTCCCGCTAACAGGCGAGATATAGTCAAGGATATTGCGCAGCTGATCCACCGTCGGGGGGTTGGTGGTAACTTCTAGCTCGAAGTCACCGCGTTGCTGCTTCGCATGCGAGGAGTAGTCGCTTGCCTGGTCTTCCGTTGCTGTTTCGGAGGCATTGGTCGAGGCTTGCTTTAGGATGTTCAATGCCCGAGTGCTGGGAGCGAGGGACGGGGAGTGGAAGAGGGTTATCGGGTCCAGGGTCTTGCTCTGTGGTTGGTGGTGAATGGGTTAGTGGTTGGTTGTGGTGGATGGGATGGATGGGATGGGTTAGATTTGGGGTAGAGGGAGGAGGAAGGCAGAAGCTGGAAAGTGGCTATACTTACGAAGCGGAACATTGTGAATGGTGTTTCTCGGGTATGTTGGAATGTGGAAAAGGGAAGAAGAAGTCGAGCAGTGCAAGGAAGAAGAGAAGTTCCTTGTGTCAGGAACGGGGTGATGTCATGTCCGGACTTCGGCAGTTGTTTGGGGGTCATGTGATTATGGACTACAGAAAATTGGGATTTGCTGGTTTTTCGTGTTTGCCATTATCATTATGGATTGCAGACAAAACCTGTAGATCCAATTGTTTGCTGCCTGCCCGAGGAATCCATTTACGAAGCCAATGGTTGAAAAGTTGAACATTGTCGGGACTTATAGTATTCTAGGAGGCTTAAGCGCATTGATGTGCGTTGTCCTGTTTCTATTCGTCTAGAAGGGAGACGCAATTCGAGCTAGCTTGAAGCTCTGCAACATGTTGACAAAAGGGCTAGAAGATGTGTCCTCAAAAATGTAACCCGCGGCATTGAGACAGCCTTGGTTTCTGGTTTTTGTGTCCCTCCCAGGATGGAGTGTCTGAAGCGTATGCTAGTCGCACATCATTCACCTATAGCCCAGCATTGTCAGAGGTGTTATAATTATCATGTTGAACTAACTTAGAATTAATGCTAAACGAAAAAATTTTTCGTCAAGCAATCCGCATCTGTGTCTGAATTTGAAGTAGTAGTTGACCTAGACGATCGTCACGTTTAACTTGTCTTTGAATAAATCAACCATACATTGCAGGGCGCAGAAATATTTGTCTACGGCAGGGATTCTCAAGCTGAACTGCCAGCTGCCTTCTGTCCATCGACCGTAGAGTTTGATGTTACCCACTTTGACGCTGGGATCATGCTGTAACCAAAGCGCTTTGGCATAACTAATAGCAGGCATCAAAGATATCAGCCTTCGCCACCAAAACTACTTGTTATTATTTGCATATCTGTTTGTATCTACCATAGTTGACCAATCGATCAGTTCAAAACACAGGTGTTCAACCGTTGAACAATCAAAACAAGAAAAAAAGGACAGAAACAGAACAAGGGTAACCTCAAAAACAGGACCCTACTATAAGTACCCCCGTAGGTCGAATGACAAGCCAATGTTGAACACGGGCGGAGAAAGACGAAATCTGACCGAGGTCAACATTCTATCTGGTACCCTTGAGGAAAGGCACGTTCCATGCATCAAAGTCCCAATTCAATTTTCTGACCAGAGAGTGGTCAATGTGGAATTCCACTCCGACACAGTGCTTTGAGGCTGACTAATGTAGCCCTCGGACACGAACCTCCATCCTATTGGATGCGACCACCCTTAGGCCAGAATGCCCCGCCGAGAGCCTACACAGGCTCCTATGCATAGGGCCCGATGTAATCCGCTGCGGCCTGTCCTTGAGCTTCCATAGGTCCGTTTCGGACGTTATCTCCAACCTAGGACTGACTAGTGTCACTCCGGTTCACCAAGATAGTATAATGCCACCTGACGGTAGAGCAACGCGAATGCGATCACAGTAAGCGTGAACAATATCCACCGCATCGCATCCCTCCGGTCCGATATCAAGTCACATACGTGTATTGCGCCCAAGATTATCGTAGAGATGGAAGCTAGCCAGAACATGAGGTTCACCCAGAGAGGCGCAGTTTCCCATTTGCGTGTCGTAAGGACGCAGCTCCAGGATCCTATTGCTTGAAGTGCGATGCTGACCCACAAGGCCCGTGTATAATTGGGATGGAGACGTAGAGGGTAGTCGGACGAGTCGGATGAAGTAGATGACGACGACGACATTTTTGGTTGTTCGGTTGCCATGTTCTCTTCGAGCTATGATCAACTGCGATTGCTGTACTGTTGTTGCGGAGTAGGCGTAAAGAGGAGTTGTTGTCCGTAGGAAAGGTCGGCAACAGACGAAAACGATTGGGTATTATGTCAACCAAAAATGCGTGCAAATATACCGCTAGGCCAAAAAGTGCCAAAGGCTCTATTTCAGCTCTTAACGGTAATTTTCACGGTTTTGACATAAACCTCTCTTATTCTTACTAACATAGAATAATATAAAAGAATTACTATACTTAGTTATACTCTTATTCTATTAGGGATCTTACTACGAAACTTATAAAAGTCCCTATACTATAGCTGGTTTTTCGTGTTTGCCATTGTCATTATTGATTGCGGATAAAACCTGTAGATTCAATTGTTTCCTGCCTGTCTGAGAAATCTATCTAAGACGCCAATGTAAAAAAAAAAAAATTGAACATTTTCGGGACTTATAGTATTCTAGGAGGCTTAAGCGCATTGATGTGCGGTAATCCGTTCCTATTCATCTAGAAGAGAGACAGAATTCGAGCTATCTGGAAGCTCTGCAACATGGTTGTCGCTCAACACTACCATCCCCCCATCCCCCCTTATGGAGAGGTGCAGCATCCGCGTCCATCATCCGTCCTGCAGACAACGGCAAGAGGTTACAGGAAGCATTCTAGACATCCCTGATGGCGACCTACCTAGCGCGGCGATTAGTATGAGAGGTCCTAGGAGCCTTGGAGCTCCTAGTAACGCTCAAAAGTTCCCAGGGATACCTTGACGCTCCATAACATTCGGCGGATACAGCTCGCCCAGCCTGGTCTAGAAACTTTGCAGGAGAGTAATAAACTCTCTTCGAAACCCGAGATACGGTTTTGTATCCTCAAAGCATATTCATATTGAGCCTAACAACGGTCGTACAACCAGTTAACCTTGATGAAATAGATACCTTCAGCAAATATCCTATAGTTATCGGCATTCAAGAGCGCCTTATTCACCTCCACCCTCTTGTTTTTTTCCGCCTGAGCCAAGAAGTAACAATTATCCCACCAATAAGCTTTCACGGTTCTTCCATTCCGTTCAAAAGTCTGATCGGTGACTGTTACACAAGTTAGCAGAGATCTCTAGTGCCTCTCTCGAGTATCCAATCCTAACACTTACTGATGTTATTGGTCGTTATATGCATGAGTTCGTGTAGTTCGATTCCAGATCGTGTGACTAGCTGATCAAGGTATCCTTCCGCTTCCATTTGCATTCTGGCTGCAGACCGAAGAGACATAGCTCTGAAATAACCCGGACACAAAACAAGCATGCTCTCAGTAGCATCAAATGTATGTCTTGTGGCACCTCTTTCATAGGAGGCAGTTTGCCCCATGGATTCACAGAATGATCTGCTTCTTGAACCGACTCCACCTTTGAGAAAGTATGCCGTCTTCCAGTCCCATCCATATATGGGGGTTTTATCTTTGTTTTTTCCCACTTTGGTTTGAGGTGACCAGATTTTGGAGAAAAAAAGGCCGGGATAGTTGTTCAGGCGGAGTAGACTCGTGAGAGACTTCTGGGAGTCCTTTACATAGCCCAGATCACCTAGAGTTGTCGCCCATTTAATGCCCCCGTCGCCACATTGTAGAATAATTGGCTTTTCATGACTTCCCACCCCATTGTACAAAAGGGTCTGGACGGTTTTGTATCGAGCTATATATCAGGAGATGTTAGCAAATACAAGTCATGCCATGATTTATGTTAATACTGGGAACTCTCTAACCCAAAGCTTCCCGTAATATACTTCGCCCCTTGACGACTTCCAATCGTCCATTAGGAAGCGTAGTATAATCGATTCCAAACATTGCCTTGGCCATATCTAGCCTATTTATCCAATCGTCGTCTCGTTGGACCGACATCGTGAGTAAGGGCTCGATAACTCCGATGGCATGATCTACCAATGTTATGGTGTTCTGAAGATCGTTTTCAATGCCCTTGTCCACGCAAGAGCCAGGAAGTTGTTGAGGGGCGGTGATCAAGAATCTACCAATGGCCACTTCAGACCACGCCCAGACAGAGGAGAGGAACCCCCATAGTCCGATAAGAAAGAGCAAACGAGGGATGAATATCATCATCGGAAGCGAACGAAACCTCGCATAGGATATTCGTGGGCAAGGGAAAAGGGTGGGTGTCTTTGGCCATTTAAGACCTCACTCGTCGGGTGCGATCTAAAGTGGGATAGATCAGGAGTCAAAGGGGCGCACGAGCGCCCGCCCCATTTCGGGCGCCCCATTGACAAACTTCGCCATAAGGGGAAAACACGACGTTGTCGTGAGGAACGAATGATGGGGGCCTTCATTAGCCCTGCATCCTTCGAGTCCCCATGTAAATGAGCGGTGAAACACCTAATCGGCCCCTAGAGTCGGACCGCCAGTCATTCGAACTGCTTCTTAATATACTTCGTGAATCTACCTTTATTCCGCTTAGGCTTTCGATTTCTGAAGATAAACTATGAAGATCCCCCGAGGCTTGCGGGATGCTAAGGCTGTCAGAAAAAGCAATATTTCCAGTCGAACAGTTCAATAAGTTTTCATTAGGGAGGCGGTACGTGGCACAAAATCATGTTCCAGTGGCCTATAAGTGAGGGGAATCTGCCACGAGCAAGTTCAGATCAGGGATGCCTCTGAGCATTCCACTATTCTTTTAGTTTTTAGCTAACTAGAGGAGTATGTACAACGAGCGGAAACATCACTATCTATATTCCTGATATTTTCAAGGGCTTAATTCTTTTTTCATGTACATTTGGGACCCGAACGTTCTGAATTTTTTTTTTTTTTTTTCTGTCGTTGAAGAACTCGAGTTTTTGGACAGCCCTAGATCATTTGACCCCCAGTTCTGTCAATCTCGTCTCTGCCCAATCGCCCAAATCACCAAAATATTCCTCCGGTTTCTCATCTCGCCACTTTCGCAAAGCAAACCAGATATGGCGCGCATCTTTCCCTGCCTGGATGGCACGCTTGTAATCAGGCGCTTGATCGAAGAGAATCTGGAACAGCAAGCAATTACCTCTCTGCTAATAGGCTTAGATAAGATAGAACATACCTCACAATAGTGTCTGGCCCATGCCATATACTGTGCAAGCTCATCTGGAGTTTCATTACCCTCTAATCGAGTGATTAAGGGTGCGGCAGTCCCATCTGTCACTAAATCGACACTGCACACCGCCATCGATGGATCAGACAAGATAGCCGGCATGATACACCCAGTCTCCCAATCATATATAGATGTCACGCGGGGTTGGCCATTTGTATCAATTGCAATGGACATGTTATGAATGCCAAAATCCCAATGATCGAGAACGAGACGATAAAGAGACGCCTGGTCGCCGTCCCTAGGCATAATGTGGGGGATCAGGCGTAGTAGAGACTGCTTAGCCGCCGCAGCACGAGGGCCAACTGTGAAATTATCCTCCCACCACCCGATCATATCGCCAGCATTCCCGATAGTTGCCTCGATCTTCGACGTGAAAAGACCCACGCAGAAGTCACGTGTAGGAGCAATTGGAAAAGGAAGCGATTGAGGTTTTTCTTGGAAGAGACGCTGGAGAAACCAAGTCTCGGAAAAGCTAGTTGGGGGATTAAAGTTGAATAGCGATGCGCGAATGCGGGCTGATTGAGAAAGAAGACAGTCCTACGGAGAAGATAAGCATCACGATATAAAGAACCAACTAGAAGAAACTATTAATAAGATAGCTACCTTTTCTTTCGGGCCTAGAGATCTCCATATATTATTTTCTCCCTCTGTTCTTTCAAACAAGAACAAGCGACGGCCAGTGATATCTGGAGGGGGACTAATTTTAGGACCAGCGTGCTGTACTGGGATACGGTGATAAAGCATGCGAGCAGCCAAGATATTAGGCTCTGAGCTTAACAATTCATACGCGGCGGCCTCGAACTTGGTTTCGCCAGTTAGAAAAGGAACTGAGAAGCTATCATATTTTGGCATGTTCACATCGGCACGTGCCAAACGTGCCACGATGTCTGGGCGATTTGATAGCTTGATGTGAAGACCCTACACACAATCCTTAGTATTGAGTCGAGGCATTAGAATTGCATACCGGAACTCACGTAGTTATTAGATCCCCTCGTGACAACTGGGATGTCAGTAACCTCGGCACCAAGAGTCTCCTCAATTTCTCGAATTAGTACTTCCACGTCCCAAGCTCCGCGGAAGGGACTGTTACCATTGCGGAGCAGGGTAAGTAGCTGCTTGCCGTCGTAGTCGGTGCCATCTAGGAGCTTAGGCCAATCATCCCAAAGGTAGCCATCATCTTCGGCATCCATATTAGAGTAAGTGAGTGTGAGAGTTTGTGGTACTGTAGTTCAGTCGAAAGGCACAGGTTGAGAACGAAGGCGGGGAGCGGAGCCATGGGGTTGAAATTAATACACCTGCCCCTGTCAGGCCCTTCACCGCTTCCGCTAAGGCGGCCTTTTTCGGCCGTCTCTTATCCTCACATCGGTTTGTCGAGTATTTAGGGTAGTGAAATTCCGCTAGAGGCCGCCAAGGGGCCGATTAGACGGGCGGGGGCCTACCCGCCCCCGATCGAGCGTCGCTAGGTGACCACCACCATACTTTGACTGTTGCATGTACTCTTTTTTTCATTTTCATTTTCTTTTTAAGTGCTGGACGGAATTGATCCTGGAAGCGAACAATCAACAACAAGGCAATTGATTCTGGAGACGGCCGTCATTGGCCAATTTTGACCGAGGAATCGCTTTCTGTTTTGTCTCTGGGCCACCAGCAGATCGCCGCAAGGACTTTCCCAAACAGGCTTAACCCGCTTAGAGGGTGCGACTACGAAACATATATCTCGGAACATCCAGGACTGAGAAAAGTGATTATGGAAAATCTTTGGAGACAGCCGTGAAAATGTCCTTGCTCGTTGATATCCTCGCTCCCAACGGGCGCAGCTATAAGCAACCCACTGGCCTATTCATCAACAACGAATTTATGCCTGCAACGGGAGGGCAGACTATCACTTCGCTGGACCCTGCGTGCGTCATAATCGAGTTCAATTGCTGGGAAGCTTGCTGATTGTTTATGTATGATAGAACTGACAAGCCAATTGCGACCGTGCATGCTGCCAGTGCCGAAGATGTCGATCGTGCCGTGAAGGCTGCAAAAGCCGCTCTGGTGCATTCGTCATGGAAACAGCTGCCCGCCACAGACCGGGGCCAGCTCATGATGCGATTAGCCGATCTAATGGAGCAAAACAGAGAACTTTTTGCTACCATTGATGCATGGGATAATGGTATGTCTTGTGTTGAAACAACACTCCCGCTACACAATTAATTGACTTTATCAGGAAAACCCTACCATTTTGCCCTTGAGGAAGACCTTACGGAAGCAATTACCACAATCCGTTACTATAGCGGCTGGGCCGACAAGACCTTTGGCCAGACAATCACCACCACTCCTCAAAAGTTTGCTTACACCATCCGCCAGCCTATTGGCGTTGTGGCCCAGATTATCCCTTGGAATTATCCTCTTTCTATGGCCACTTGGAAACTCGGCCCTGCACTTGCTTGCGGCAACACCGTTGTCTTGAAGCCTGCAGAGCAGACCCCTCTGAGTGTACTCATTCTTGCCCAGCTGATCAAAAAAGCTGGATTCCCGCCCGGTGTTGTCAACATCGTCAATGGATATGGGCGTGACGCTGGCGCAGCACTAGCATCGCATCCGCTGGTCGACAAGGTTGCGTTTACCGGTTCGACGGCCACAGCCAAGGTAATTATGAAGGCAGCTGCTGGATCGCTCAAGAACATTACTCTTGAGACCGGTGGTAAATCGCCACTTCTGGTTTTCCCAGACGCAGACATGGAGCAAGCCGTGAAATGGTCGCACTCTGGGATCATGTCCAACAAAGGCGAGATCTGCACTGCTACCTCTAGGATCTTTGTTCACCGAGATATCCTCGACGTTTTCACTGCCAGCTTCAAGAAGGCAGTCGAGAGTGTTCGTATTGGCGACCAGTGGGATGAATCCGTCTTTCAAGGTCCGCAGGTGACACGCGCTCAATACGATCGCATCCTCTCTTACTTCGAGATCGCCAAGAGTGAAGGCGCCACAATCCTCACCGGGGGAGCACCATACAAGCCTGCTGAAGCGAAAAATCAAAATGGATACTTCATTCAGCCTACCGTGATCATCAATGCGACAGACTCGATGCGGATTGCCCAGGAGGAAGTGTTTGGTCCGGTAGTAGTACTTTTCCCATTTGACAGCGAGGAAGAAGCCATCCGCCGCGCCAATGACACTACTTACGGCCTCGGCGCATCTGTTTTCACTCGTGATCTCGAGCGTGCGCATCGCGTGGCTGCAGAAATTGATTCCGGTATGGTGTGGGTTAATAGTAGCCAAGACTGCGATCCTCGCATTCCTTTTGGGGGCGTTAAGCAAAGTGGTATTGGACGCGAGCTGGGAGAGGCTGGTCTCGAGGCTTACAGCCAGGTCAAGGCTGTCCATGTTAACATGGGTTCTAGACTTTAGATTTTTCATGAAAAGCACCAGATGTGCATTATTATATAGGAAACAAACCGACGTACATACACAGACGCTTGGAAATAGAGAACTTTAGATGCTCCACGTGAATCATTCCATTCGGCTTCTTATTCCATCTCATATTTTGGATATGGCTATGCTGACGCTCGCTGATATGTTTGGCTGGCTACCTACCACCAATACTCAGCCGAATTTATCGATATTGTTAACGATTTCAGGAATAGATAGATTGCACTGCGGGCTATCTTGTGGGCCAGGCTTAATAAGAGATATGAGAAGAAATATTCCTGTCACTCAGCGTTTTGGCTTTCGAGTATGTAGCCAAAATCCTGCAAATGTTCCGGGACTCTCTACTTACGAGTTAGAATTGTCGGCACAAGTCCAGGGCCTAGAGACACCTTCCTTTTGAAGGGACTCGATGATGTCAACAACCGACCCATAAGTGCCAGCGATAGTTATGAATGTCCCAACCACGATTAAGAAACCGCTCCAAAAGGCAAGCGCAATCCACTTCCAGGTTCTCTTTGTAGTATAGATTTCACTCCAGTTGTCGTAGAACCACATACAGCCAGCAGCTTGGTAGGCTAAAACTGCCCCCAACAGTGCTCCGATGAGGGAAAGAAGGTTATTGAAAACTGGAATGCCACTTGCAATAACGTATGCAATAATGGTACACCCAAATGTGCAGCCGATCCAAGTACCCCAGTGGATGAATGTGTTTGACGTCAAATGTGGCGATCCTCGAAGAATGCGGACAAAAAGGTATTTGCTTGGTAGCTGGTGTTTATAGGGTATTATGAGCGTCGAACAGTCGAGGAAACGGGGTTTCTTTGGAGCCACCATAGTGTGAGTACAGACTTACATGAATCACGATGGTAGTTGACGCAATCAGGCCAGGCAAGGCAATTCCATAGGAGACATTCTTGACCAAAGGGCCAGCAGATCCTAGAGCAGGTGAAGCTACCATGGTCCCGCAGTAGTAGTAAACGGTGGCGCCCACGGCAACATACAAAATGGTTGAGCCTAATTGACTGACAAAGACTGCACGATTAAAGTATCGAAGATCCCGCATTTCAGCAGCAATAGAGAAGTATGCGGGCGTGGCAGAGCAGGCAAAGATCAGAGTAGACACAGCGGAAACGCCATCTGCGAATGATGGTCTTTGAACGACTTTAAAATCTGTGGTCCAGCCCTGTGGTGCAGAGCTCGGTCTGCCCTGGATAATAACCGCAATAACCACAGTAAGAACTAGAAGACACGAAGATTAGAATAAAGGAACGATGTGGAAAGGAAACGGGCTGAATGGTTGAGGAAAATGGGATGAGTACAGACCAGCTGTAACAATACTTGTCAAACCAACCCACGCTATCCAACTAATTCGATTCAGAGTTTGAATGCTGGCAAATAGAAATCCAATGATAGCAGCAACAACAACAAAAGCAGCAGTACAGGTGCCGTGGCTTGAGACAGCATTCAGGCTGATCGATATACCCAAGATACCGGACCCGGCAACGAAGATCCAATCTTTCGTAATTTAGTAATATATCATACTCGCATCAGTAATTCATTCACTTACAAAGGCAGAATGCGAGTCCACATAGTTCCCGCCCAGCTTTCCCAAACATCAACTCCCCTGCATCATTCATACCATATACTTGGCGATGATTCACCTTGAAGACACCAACCATGTAGCTAGTCCATGTTGCGATTCCTGCCACGATGCAAAGCAAGATAATTCCTGGCACCATTCCGAGCACATCAAAGGTCGCCGGAATAGAGAGAACACCCAAGCCAATCTGGGTCTTCAGCATCAAAGCAACTGTTCCCCACCAACCAATCTAGGTGCACTTGAGCTACATGGTTTTCATAGAGATTGTAACGATGTTTAGAACACTTACACTGCGATAATTAGGCCCGTCTTCGTTGGCTTCGCCGAACACATCATCATAGGTAGCACCGTCGATTTCTCCGGTCTGATATTTCCCACCCTGAAAAGGTATATCAGTCGTGTCCTTTGAATCCTCAACGGAGACGGGTATTGTGGTGTCCTTTTCAGCCATGATTAAAAGTTTGGAGCGGGAAAATGGTAAGTTTAAGATGTTGGAATGGGCTTGGGGATCTTTTATCTAGGGTCCCTCTATACGCACGACACTTTTCTCGGTTTGCGAGACATTCTGTGTACCGCATTACACATAGTAAATTACATAGTAGGTTATGTCACTCCCATCTCCTAAATAGCCCGCGTTCCTCACTTCATTCCAACCATCAAAACAAACCCCTTGATTATTCCCCTCTCCCCACTAGATAAGCTACGACATACTGCCAACGAAGCACCGGAACCATCTGCTCTCCGCGGGAGAGGGTGGCAGGAGCGCACTACTAATACACAAGAATTACTCTGCCTCCCTCTGGGAGGCCAAGACAACCCCGGACAGTCGGGGGACGAAAACAACAACACGAGATCGCACTAGAGAGTCCAATTCATCACCTCGTGATGCTAGAACCCCCGCACCGTACGCTATTAGTGTTAGGTCAGCTACACCAACGAGTCCTGAGGCTAGGTACGGGGGCAGATAAAACGGAAAAAAGAAGCTCGGAGGCTATGCTCGAAGAAATACATTATGCTATATACAATCTGGTATAATCAAGAAGTTTAACTAAAGAAGGTACAACCAAGAGGGTAAACCACCCCTTTGGTTCAATGGTATGATCCGTTGTGGTGTGAACCGCCTGCTCTGCTGCAGCTACCGGAAACGCTCTCGAGTTCTGCTCGGACCGGAATAGACGCAGGAAGCTCACGCATAAGGTCATGAGACTCAGAGTTCTTGTGAGCTGCCAAAGCCTGCATTTTCTTTCCCTTTCTCCGCTCCCACAGGGCCCAGACGAGGAACGCGATTGCCAGCAGTCCGAGGGGAACGCCGACGCCAGCCCCGATGGCTACATCGTTGTTTGAGTCACAGGTTTTACTGTTGGAACTGAGCACTGATGCGCTCGAATCCGCGGTGTGGTTTGTTGGTTCCGTTTGATTTTTCATTTCGGGTGTGATATGGGCGGCATTGGAGGTGGCATGGGAGGTGGCTTGGGGGGCGGCATGGGAGGCAGTATGCGACAATGTCGACTTCTTGACAAAGTCGGACAGGGCGGCCACTCCGGGAACGAGTTCTGCGTTGCTTACTGTAAAGGGTGCTGCGGGATCACCAGTCATGGTGTTGCTGCAGATTGCGTCGTTGTCATCGGCGATAATAGAGTTGCAGCAGTAGTATGATTGCGAGGCCGTGCTGTTGAAGAGTACTAATGATGATCCACCGGATGGTCCAAAGTCCACTACAGATGATGGGTCAGTATGTAGAACCTTTACAAAAAGCAGTTTGGCGAGGACTCACTTCCGCAGTACTGAGAACAGTTGTCGGATTGCCACGTTGAGTCGCTGCAGCTCCCGCGCGACAGGCCGAATGGTTGCTGGATAGCTAGACACAGTCCATTCGACAGGCAGATGGCATCTGGGCCACAACAGGCACTTGCCGTTCCATCCCCATTGCAAGGAACATCCCCTTCAGCCGGCGTGCCGTTTGGATAATAACACTGCGTCGCCGCTGTGACCACGGCCAGGGTATAGAAAAGAAGGACTTTGAGCGCCAGGCTCTTCTCAAAAGAATGTACTGCCATTATTTTGGCGGGGAAGAGGCCATCGATACTTCTCAGAGCAAGAGAAGGAATGCGTTTTGGGAAAGCAATTCACCTTAGGGAGAATTTGGAAGACTTAAGAACCGATCCTGCGGGCGGGGGCCATCATGTTTGAACAGGCGGCTCGCTCCACCGCGCGTTATAGCGGCTTCCAACTTCGCCCGGCATAGCGCCGGCCGGTCGGTGCGGAGACCATGCATGAATATACTTGTCGTTGTCGTCATTAGTATTGAATAGTATACCTACTCTATATACATAATGTACCATCTAACTACTGGGCGGACCAGCAGTGCTTGGGTGAGTTTTGCACCACGCACTGGGAGCTCCGTCGCAAAATACGGAACATGATCGTACTCGGTCCGTTACCCACACCAACAGCTCCACCGGTTATGATTGGCGGAGCAACTGTTATAGATCGACAGGGGATATTGACGTACCAGCGATGCCATATCCAGGCTACAGCTCGGTAAAAATAATGCGGACTACTGACCCCCTCCGCATTCGCTGCGAGTCATGAAATCCAAATCATCATGTCTGAGCCAAAAAACATTCATTCACCATTGGCCCGCTCGTTTTCAGCAGGGGCCATTTATAGTAAGGAAAGAGGGGGGGAGCTAAGGTAAATAGAGGGCTTGGGGCTTACTTATTTATTGTAACTAGCCTTGCGCGATGCTCAATGAGCGAGCAGCTTGTAGATTTCCGATGATCTTGTCACCCTCACGACTAAAGCTTTCTGGCATCGCATGGTCCAGAGAGCCGTTCCGAGCGACCCAGGACCAAGAGCGGGCGCGGCTTTGTTGTTTGGCCCCCAAATAGGGATCATCGCCCGATACAATAGTAATATCGGGGGTATGAACACGGCCGGCCCCTGTTAGTAGATGCGGTCCTAGCGTGTTCGGCTAGGCATCAGTCCCACTTCGCTGGGAGTGGGCACTGATACTCCGAACACCTAGACGGATCGTCAGGCCTAGCGTGCTCCGTGCTCCGTGCCCAGCGCTTGGGCTGTCGCATGTTTCGATACGTTGATCAGTTTCTAGATGCGTAGCGAAGATAAAGTCTGAGGCTATAAATACATGACGACGAAAGCACCGGGGACGGATGCGAAGTCGCAGTGGCTGAAAGAGACAAAAGACCAGCCTTTCTGTTTGGCAGAAGGACTGTTTCCTTTTTCGCCTTTTCTCAAGACCATTAATATCGAGCAGGCTTTCAAATGACCATTTTGCGCATCCAAGAAAAGAATAGGGTTCTTGCGATTCTGCTGAGATCTGATCTGACGACAACGTCTAGAGCTGCGGTGGTCGTGTTGACCTCCCCACGTGATTTTGGCCATATCAACGTGCCCAGGCAGAACTATCAGGCACTAGATCTCACGTGACATCAAAGGTCATGTGATTACACAGGATTTACCATAGCGGCCTCTAGCATGGTGAAGTATACTGAGATCCGCTTTTGTTTGGTATAAAAGAGTTCAAATTAAATATATAACTGAGACTACCGCTAGATATTTGATGTCTGCCCCAAATACATGGTTGCCAAGCGCTGATGGCTACTCCGGGGTCCCTATCCAGAGAACAGACTCTGGCTGAAACTGTGGCCAAAATAGAATAAAATAGGAGCATTATATTGAGAGAGATAACAATATAACTGTACTTCTAACGGTGTCTGAAGTAAGAGGTGATCTGGTCGATGGCATTGAAGCTGAGACTGAAAAGCGGATGTACAGTAGTAGTTAGGGTTTTAGCCGAGAAGGCCTCTCAACACCCACAATCAACGCAGTCTCACCACTCCAGCGACCATCCAGTCAATCGAAATGACCACCACAGATGATAGCCACAGTTCAATATAGCAGATACCAAAATCGCCGACCGTAGTCTCATAGAAGTAGTAACTATTCCGGCCACCCACACTAACCGAAGGCCGGCGAACAAACTCCCCACACAAAACTCTCCGCCTCGAACGAAGCGCATCATCACTTCAACTTCCCTCATCCAACCACCCACTTCCACCCCCCTCACCACCCACCTACCCGTTTCTCTCGAGTCGGTATGTTCTTGCCCTACGCTTAATTCATTCGCCACACATTTTTGCCCCGATTTATTCCTGTCCCGCACAAAGCTCCAACTGCGTCCCTCGGCTAACTCTCACCGTCGCGGTACAGGCGACACGACACCCCTCCAATCGTCACCATGGATCAGGCAAAGTTGGCTAGAATGCAGGCTAGCGTGCGGATTGGTATGTTCTGGCTCTTTTTTTTCGTGTCTGTTGCTCTGGGCGTGCTGTTGGGGATCCGTGATCGAGGCTCGAAGCTGGTCATGCTGAGTCGACTTCTCTGGATCTGCTGGCTTGTCTCTTTTTCGTTTCGCCTGGCACCAGATCTTTGTATGCGTTGATTTTGAACCTTTTACTGACTCACTCGCTTTTGAATAGGGTATGTATAATCTGTCTCTATTGAACCCGTCATTTCCCATACCCGACCTCCGGTTACCCGTCCTTCGATTCATGTTTCCTGCCGATCTTGGCACTGCAATCTGCCATTGGAGGTTTTCCGTGTGGGATTCAATATTCCAGGACTCTCCAATCGGACTCTTGCATCACCTTTTGGGACATTTCATTCCACTCCGATATAGCCGCCCGCTGTGAAGAAAAAATATCTCGACTAACACACTCTTCGCACAGAGGCAAGGGCACTCCCCGCCGCAAGGTCAAGAAGGTCCACAAGACCGCCGGCGCCGACGACAAGAAGCTGCAGACGACCCTGAAGAAGATGAACGTGCAGCCCATCCAGGCCATCGAGGAGGTCAACATGTTCAAGGAGGACGGCAACGTCATCCACTTCGCCGCTCCCAAGGGTGAGTCTGAACTCTTTCCCCACCATCCCAACCCTTATCTAACAGTGATGTCTAATCTTAGTCCACGCCTCCGTCCCCTCCAACACCTTCGCCCTCTACGGCAACGGTGAGGAGAAGGAGCTCACCGAGCTCGTCCCCGGCATCCTGAACCAGCTCGGCCCCGACAGCCTGGCCTCGCTCCGCAAGCTGGCCGAGAGCTACCAGAACATGCAGAAGGCACAGGGCGGTGACAAGAAGGATGATGAGGACGAGGACGATATCCCCGATCTGGTTGAGGGCGAGAACTTCGATAGCAAGGTCGAATAAACGTCCTAACTAGGATCTAACTTAACTACAAAAATTGTCTGGAAATACCAGTGGTTCTACACACTCGATGAATTGTATCATCTCAGCCTTCGATTTTCGGTTGTTACTTGCGCGCGCTTGGATAAGCAGTTCTGGATGTAGGCTACAGAAGGTAATTCGAGCGTCAGATGTCCAGTCAGGACTTTGTTCGTGTGATCTACCTACTGCGTAAGACTAGATCGACTATCGTACACGCAACGGATTGTCTGCCCAGTTGATCCAACTCCATGCTCAAATGAGTGCATATCATAACACGACCAGACCTCGGTGGCGAGATAGGGCACAAGCTCAAAAACTCGAAGCGACGAGTCAAGAGTACAAGTTGTCGCAAGAGCAGCACTCGGGCGGGATTAATGTGATATCAAGAAGACCTCGAAAGGCCTGAGCGGCAGCACCTCAAGATTCCTCCTTCAGCCCACAGATATCAGAGCCCAAAATCTTGTCCACCATGTACCAGAAACGCCAGTACGCATTAGACTTGTCGTAATCAAAAGTGCCGTCTTCGCGAAGTTGCGGTCCGTCACCCACAATATCACCGGTGAACCAGCTCAGGATTGGGATCGATCGAAGGACACGCTCGGTGAGCGTCGGCTGGGGTGGGAGAGCTTCAGTCAAGGGGCGGAGCTTCGTGCGGCGGACGGTAGGAATGTGCGTCATGAAATCTGACTCTGGCTTTGGCTCTGTGGCGACATGTCGTTGCTGCACTGGGGATGAAAGCTGGATGCCAGTCGATACTCCTGTCACAGTTGCTGTCCCAGATGTCGCGGTGGTCGTGCTCGAGTTCAAGGACTGGTCCTCGTCCACCTCGGTAACATCTGCAACGCTTGACAGATTGTTCATTGCGAAGGACCGCGGCAGCGTTGACCGATCCTGGTCCTTGCTCGAGAGGAAAGCCGTAGAGTGCGACGTCGTCAATGTCCGCGGAGCTCTGTTTCGAAGGTTGCCGGTCGTCGAAGAGCCGGCAGGAATCGCAGCATCTTCACCTGGGCCGTGGCCATGATACAGTTCGCAGAAAACAAGGTATCCATCGATCTCCTGTGGCGAGTAGAAGCAGGCGCGGTCCGCGGCAGAGGTCGAATCGAAGGTCACTTTGATCCAGTGATATCCTCCATCGTAGCGCTTGGATTTGCGGTTTGCATCGGCCGACAGATTTGCGCGGATTACCACGTCGCCTCCGCTCAAGAGTTGCGTGTAGTTGCTGGCCGAATTGGGGTCACTGCGCGGGTAGTCCTCGCAAACCAGGCCCTGCGAGATGCGCTCGTATTTATCGATCACCTTCCACTCGGAGTCTTTGGTCTTGTATCCGTAGAGAATGCACTCCGTCGCGACTTTTTCGGTTTGTTTCCGGGGGTTTTCGAGGCTGGATGACGAGGATGACTTTGGCAGACCCAGTGTCTTCTCCTCCTCTTGTTGCACTGCGAATAAACGACCGAACTCGGCGACGTTGGCATTTTCTCGCTTTGCGGGTGTTCCGGTTCGTGTCCGTGAGCGAGCATGGTCATATCGAGCATTCCTTCTCTTGCCGAAAGGTCCTGTCTCTTCTGGCGGCCTACGGGGATTGCGAGATTCACTGTGGTAGGTGTCAACAAGATAGGTCGAGAAACCCTCGAGCTGGCAGGAGCTCACTCTTTGTAAACGTAACCCCAGGGCAAGAGGTTGCCCTTCTCGTCTCGCGCGCGCTCCTCTGGTGGCACGGAGTGGTATTCCATGGCGACGCAGGGACGCCGCAGGAGGGCTGAAAATATACAGAGGCGATTTGGAGAAGACCAAAGGTAGCTTCAAGATGGAGAGATCGAAGTGCGATAGAATATCGCGAAGATGGCACGTCACCTCGAGCGGTAGAGCGGGACTTGGGAAAGGGAAACGCCAAAAGTTTTGGGCGCCGTAAACATTGGTACAGATCACGTGATTGCACATCTATATGAAAAGGAACAGATCGAAGCAATGAACAATGCATATAAAATTTACTTAATTCTTTCAAGATGTTCATTCTCATAGTTCACACTTGTTTGTTTCCCTTCGAGCGCTATATATTGTTGAATTGTACTCGTTCTATTCTATGAACCCGTCTCTCATAGCCATATAAATTTCACTATATTGGCTCTCATTCGTTGATGTAGCGACAGTTTTGGTCCAATGTCGATGGACTGGCAGCATTTGAAGACTCTGCAGAGGCTGATGGCTCGGCAGACTGCAGTTCAATCCCGAATTCTGTAGTGCAATGTCGAAGCTCGTCTGGGTAGCAGACATAAAAGCCGATCATGAGAAAGAGCATCAATTGACCGTCAAACACGTAGAGAGGCCACTCGTGTGTGACAAGATAGCCTTGTTGCGATATTGACTGCATAACATACTCAACCACTCGGTAGATGTTACGCACAAGCACGGCGGTGGACGTTCCATATAGCATGTTGAAACCCGACTGCCAATGGCTTTGAATAGATACCCGAGTTTCTTTAACGTAAAAGTTCATTCTTCTGTGAAAAACAATGCAGCAGACGATGAAGAATAGAAAAAGCAGAATCTGCAGAATCAGACCGACGATTATTATATAGTCGGCAATTCGAACGAGAGTCGTGTTATCACTACCCAGTAAGCCAGCAGCATTGCCTTGAACCATGAAACAGGTGAAGTCTCCACCAACGAATATCTTGGTAGTCCATCGCATGGGAACCGGTGAGAGACCTTCCCCATGAATGGCCCTGACGATCCGAGAATAAACCATATAGAGCGTCGCCGCGAAACCAAGGGGAGGGATGACGAGGAAGATGCTCTGGAAAAGGTACAGAACCAAGCTGCCAGTGTTCGGGCTAGCCGCTGTGCGAGTAGCATATCCGATTACCTCGCCTAAAAGAAGAGCGGAGACCACGAAAGTTGTCAGCGACTTCTTCCAGATAATCAATAACTGCATGTAAGAGCTCTAGGACGGGGACTCACATAAGCCTCCAAGTATGAGGGGGGTTGTAAAAATGGCTCTGGTCCTATATAGCCTCCAGCTGTGGACCGCGGTTGCAATTGCAAACAGCGCACAAAATGTGACGGCAAGGGGAAAGTTGGGGACATATTTCCAAAGGTATACGCCTTCGTAGGTTTGGAGGGTCCGCATGTTCAGGCTGAGATAGATCTGTGGTAGATGAGCAAATATGAATAAGACATTTGGCAAAGAAGAAGATACGCACAGTATTTATATATTATGCTCTCTGTCAGGACTGGACTGTGGCTCCAGGAACCTAGCAGGCTGAACTATTTCATTACTGCGAGTAATAGAGCCAGTCATTTTACTGCACTATAGTTTTGGCTCCTACACACTCCATTGGAAAATCCAGCAATTCAGATACGCGTGTTAGCTAATAAAGATGCTCCACCTTGAAGATTAGTAGTGATTTTCAAACTGCTTGGCATGTCAGATATGGTTAGTTAACTGAGTTAGTCCAATCCCTCTACTGTGGTAAGTTGTTAGCGACTAATTTTGGAAAATGAGCCGTATTACGTAATACGCGTATTCGGCCAAAGCCTCAACATTCAACGGCAAAAGTAGGGGGATATTCACCACTAATACGCTTCCTTGTATTATCAAAATTCCTCTGTGTATGTGTCCTGCAGATTTTTTTTGACTCGGACACGGAAATGCTGCGTCGCAGGCATAAGAAATCAAGAGGCGGTTGCCTCCCATGGTGAGTTCAACAGCACACTCTCTGTGGACTTTTGTCTCCGTTCATCCATGTCTAATTGCTGGTATGCCGTAGCAAAGAACGCCATGTCAAGGTATTGCTCAGCTACTCCCAAATTTTTCCTTTGATTATTTCTCAATAGAGAATCCCTGTCTACTTGGCTTACTCAGGTTTTCTTTTCCGACCAAAAGTGCGACGAAGGTCGACCAGTCTGTCTTTTATGTACCATTTCCCATCGTGACTGCAGCTATGCAGTACCATATCTGCCCAGAAGCCGAACGCCATCTGACCCCACCACTATTTCATCACATTCCTCCCTCGACCCTCAGATACATCATCAGTCCAAAAATTCAAGTAGCAACCAGTCGGACGATTCTTGGCAAAAGAAGGGCAGGGACTCAACTATCAGAACTCCTTCGCCTACTGGTCACTTCCTCCGCTCCCTTCCAAATGTGAGCCCACCTCAGTATTCGCACGCAGATATCCAAGACCGACAGGATCAACCGGGGCTCCTGGGGGGTGGATACGCTGATCTTAACATCAATCATATGGAACTGATTATTCACTTAATTTTGGACAATGACGTGATCTGCCTCGGTCTCGCTGAGATCGACTCTCACCACCATACTTCCTTCTCCCTCCTGCTCAAAAGTGGCCTGGAATATCCATACCTTCTGCATGAAATGCTCGCCTTTTCCTCCCTCCATCTAGCCGCTATACATCCTGCAAAATCGTTTCATTACCAGCACCAAGCCATGGCATTACAAACTCGCGCTGTCTCCCTCTTCAACTCACAATGGACGGAAATTGATGAAACAAACTGCGTCGGCATTCTCTTGTTCTCCTCCGTCCTTGGCCACCATCTTCTCGCCGACACGCTTGCAAATCAAGATATAGGTGGCCTCGACTGCTTTATGGCGAAGTACCTGCATTGTGTTGAGATACACCGAGGTATTCACACCCTCGCTATATCCGCTTGGCCACAATTGATGAAGTCGGAATTTGAGCCTATCCTTTCAGCAAGCTCGCGCTTTACATCGCGTTCGCCGAGAGGAAATGACTGCGAAGGCATTTCTGAGTTGATTTCTGCTTCTCAGGGGCTGGGAGACGAAGACAAAGAAGCTTGTCAGCTTGTCATTCGAAATCTGCAAATTGGCTTTGACGCTGTGTCGACAGAACTAGGGCAGGGATACCGGCACTATATGATCTACACGTGGTTAATGCTAGCACCATCAAGATTTATCAACTTGTTGTCTGCAAAAAAGCCGGAGGCACTGATCTTGCTGGCATTCTATGCTGTTCTGCTGCACCATGGCAGAAAGATGTGGCAAGTTAAAGGTGCGGGTGTACATGTCTTGCGCATGATCAACGAGTATCTCGACCCGGTGTGGTACCGTTGGCTTCAGTATCCGCAGCGGATCATGGCACAGGATCTTTAATAAAGCTGTCTACGCTCGTCTGCCAAATCCGCAGAGGACTAGACTATCAATATGTCAATATGTTTTGGTGCTCACATGTTGGACTCCTACAATAACGGCGCTTTGGATTAGAGTGTATGAATTTATCTGAAAGCAACTTGGGTGCTAGAATCATAGTTGCACTGACCGGACGCTCTCAACTGTTCGGCAGCTTTATTCGGCACCAAAGAGAGGAATGCAGGCAGGAGTATAAGAGTTGCACACCCTTTTAGATATCTATCCAGCTAACCCGAGAAAGTTGCCTTCGTCAAACGGCTAAGCTGCAACACTAGACACTGCAGCCGATCTCACTAATTTCCAACATTGAAAATCCAGACCTCCGATCAAGTAAGGGACTGCCTCCCTTTTTTTGTTTTGCAAGCAAATATCAAAAGTTCAGGATCTCATCTAACATGGGATGCATGGCGAGAGTTTATACAAAGGCTAAACAGCACGGTTCTAAACCCAACAGCAGCAATAAGCGCCGAGGGCAAATTTACATAAAGGCAATAACAACACATTTTCTCAAAGGGGAAGAGGCAGCACGGCCTCGAATCCAACAATGGCAGTAATAGCAAAATTGCCTGGAAGGGATTCGTCAGCAGTGTCAGGGACGACAAAGGAAAAAGAAAAGGAGAAAGGTGACTGTCTGCCTTCCACGTACACATTGCTCCATCAGCCAATCTCCTCGTGCCTCCACCAACGTCCCTGAATCTCTGAGGCCTAGCTTGTGACCGAGATCGTCAGATTGCCATCGCGACCCATCACTCGGCGCTCGTTTGTTCGGCCACCCGAATTTGCCGGCTATCTGTTTTTCACGCCCATGACATAGCCTTTCTTATCTTCCCCGCACTCCCCCTAGATGTCGCAGTTAAATGAGTTTTAATTCCCGTTTGAACTGACCCTGTCCGTGATACTTTAACTGTGGAGAAGAAATCAAAACAGCCATCATGGTCAAGGCACCACCTATCATTGACTTCGGAGGTATAGTTTCGCTGTCGCTTTTCGAAGCGTGACTAACATCTAGACAGCTTTTTACTCTTCTGACTCGATCGGAAAAAATGTTTTAGTTCAGCAAATTCGCGAAGCGTGCCAGCGCCATGGTTTCTTCCAGATAATCAATCACAGGGTGTCATCGGATCTACAGGAATCAATCCTACAGCAGTCGCGAGATCTATTCAGTCTACCGCTCCACATCAAAGAAAAATATAACAAGGGTCAGTTTGCTTTTCAGTCATACAATATGGTGGAACAAACTAAATTGGCTTTCTACCACCAGATCTCGGAACAGATAATCGAGGGTATGAACGACTCCGCGCCCAAAACTTCGAGAAACGAGGGGAAGGCGATCTGAAGGAAGGCTTCTATCTTGGAAAAGACCTACCCAAGGACCATCCTTCTGTAGTTGCTGGGAAATTCTCTCAAGGTTCTAACAGATATCCTTCCGAGGTCCGAGACCCTGGCTTACTCAAAACGACAATTGACACCTATCATGTCACCTTAACCAGACTATCGGAGGATCTTTTAAAGATTTTGGCACTAACACTAGATCTCGATCCGAACTGGTTCGAGGAATTTGCCCAAGAGCCGGTGGCAATCTTGCGGTTGCTACACTATCCACCCCAAAAGCCCGATGCTTCCGCTTTGGAACGAGGTATTGTGCACTTCATTGAAAATTCAGAAACATGTGTTGATAATGCTGTCTACCAGGAATCGGCGCCCACACTGACTTTGGGGCTATTACCATCCTCCTTCAAGATGACAAGGGAGGTCTTCAGGTGTGGGACCGCGAATCCTCTCAGTGGGCCGATGTCACTCCTGTTAAAGGGGCATTGGTGGTTAATCTGGGCAACATGATGATGCGCTGGACGAATGACACCTATTTGTCGAACTTGCATCGTGTGATTAACAAAAGTGGCGAAGAGCGATACAGCGTGCCCTTTTTCTTTTCGGGGAATCCGGATTTCGTTGTCAAATGTATTCCTAGTTGCGCAGACGGAGCACAGTGCGCCAAGTATCCGCCGATTACGGTGGAGGAATGGATGACGGCGCGATATGCTGATACATATGGGGGAACAGAGAAAAAAATGGGAGACCTGTCCAGCGAGGTTGAGAAGGCAAATAATTAAGATGCAGAGATTCTGCCTTTTCTTATATTGTCCTCATCCCCCCAATTCGTCTCCGTCATTGATCAAACCTCAATGACCGCTTCAGCGGGCTCGAAGTGAAGAGTTTTTGTTTTAATTCTTATATTCTTTACATGTATAGTATTAGAGTTCGAATGATTTCCGTACTTCAACCTGATAAAATCTCCGGAAGTTAAAAATGATAATGCGAGACAGGCCGTTTGATACACCCTGCTAAACGTTGTTGGTCTTCATATTACATCTATCCAACGCATAGCCGGATATGCTGTACTTATACTCTCAACTTGCATTGAATGAATCTATTGCCCGACCTCTGTTACCCTAATCTGCGATGATATATACGCTGCAAGGCCAAATTCTCCAACAAGCCACCATGCAAGCTTCCTATATATCCATTATCACGCCACTGAGAAAATCTAGGCGCTCTTGATAACCTCGGCCTCGTGAGTCGTTGCGATAATCGCCGGCGGCTTGGGGATCTTCTGCAAGAAGATGTATCGCCTGATAAACCAAGGAAGCCACACGGTCAATTCGTGGTGGATGAAGTCCTTCGTCGGGACAGAGAAGACCTCTATAAGAGACATTAATAAAAGGCCACATAGGTCCAGGGGAACGTCACGTACGATCCAACTCCTCCAGGGTGAGCTCCTTGGTTTCTCTGACAAAGCAGAAAATCATGAACCAAGCGATGAGGTTGAGTCCAGCGTAGAAGCCGACTATGAGTAGAGGTTAGCAAATTTGTAGGCGGGTCAATTCAGCAACGTCCACTTACAAGCACCTGGTGGCGTCATAACGGTCTGCATTCGCGGGAATGTCAAGCTAAGGACACCGGCTACATAGAACTTGTTAGACCATATCGGGGAAAATAAAGCCTGAATACTCACCAAAAGTGTTATTGATGCAAACGGCCCAAGCCATTCCTTGCTCACGCTGAATGGTGGGGAACACCTCGGCAGAATATTGAAAGGCAACTGGCCCTTCGCCCAGAGAGTAGCACACGGTAAATAGATAGACAAACCTGATTAAAGAAAGCAGTTAGCCACAGCTCAGTTGCAAACATCTTCAACAAACTTACAAAACAACTGGCCCGATCTGCGATGCTAAGCTGCCGGAATGGTTCAGAAGAGAGAGACCACCAGCGAGCAGGAAAATGCACATCAGAGGGAATGTCTTTGTAGGAAAAAATATCAGTAAGTTCCTTTTTCACAATGTTTTTAAATAGCTCACAATCAAAGTCAGAGTTCTTCGGCCCTTAGTATCGATGAGGAACAAAGTAGGGATCGTGGATACGACTTGAACAGCACCGTAGCCAAGAGATGCATACAAGGCTTGGGTGTCTGAGTACCCGACGTTCGTGAAGATACTTGAACTGTAGAAAGAGATGACTGCAAGACGTCAGGGATATTCACTGACGTAAGAGAGGGGACTTACCGTTGATACCGCACATTTGCTGGGCAAGCATGACAGTCGAGGCACCGTAGTTCGCACGCCTGATTCTAGGCACGCGGAAGCAGTCCCACATACGGGAGAAATAGCCTGCACCTTGAGCAACCTTGATCTCCTCCTCGTAGATAATGCACGAATAATAGAAGTCTCTTGCGGCAATGATGGGATGAGCTCGCAAGCGCAACATCGATCTGAAGCCTTTGGCGTGTTTGTTATGCTTCATGAGCCAGCGGGGCGACTCGGGGCAGAACCAGATACCACATAAGAGGACGAAGGACGGGATAAATGCTGAACCGAATTGGAGGCGCCAAGCGATGCGACCAGTGTTTTTGACAATGATATTGGCGGCGAAACCCAGGAAGATACCTGTGAGACAGTTAGCAATGTTATGGGAAGAAAGACGGGGCGTAGTTACCGGCCACAACCCAAAGTTGCCAGAACATGACAAGGGCACCTCGGATTCGAGCCGGAGCCATCTCGGATGAGTAGATGGGGACCGTGGCATTCTTTGCGCCAATGCCGATACCCATAACAAAACGTGCAGCAAACAATTGTTGCCATGATTGAGCGAAACCGGAACCGATCGGGGTGGCAGTAAGACAGCAAGCAGTGAGGAAAATTTCGCCTCGTCTACCCAGGTAGTGGTTAAGTGGATCGACGATGAAAGCACCACTAAGTAGAAAATCAATCACGGAGACATAAAAAGTGAGGGAATTGGCGTTGCTCATGTACTCACATTAGACCGGCGGTCAAGAAAATGATGGCATTGACTAATCCCACGATCCATTCGTCTTTTCCTTTGCCGTTAATGTGGAATTCCTTCGGGAAGGACAAGTTGGCGCCGTTGGCTCCAGTCTGATCCCATCCTTGCGTGGCAGCACCAACGGCACACAGAGCGATCGAGTACCACAGCATCTTAGGGCCGTGCCATTTATGGTCCCTCTCGTATGCAAGCGCGGTGAGCTCCTCTTCGCTAAGCTCGGCAATATTGCCGAATCGGTGAGGTTCGCGTGCCACCAGAGCGCCCCGAGCAAAAAGATCAGTGTGCTCTGACATGCCATGCAATTCGGCGAAAGCTCGAGCATCCGCGATGGTTTGCTCCTTAGAGCAGCGCTGTAGGAATGAAGACGGTCAGAATAGATGCACGACACGACCATCGGAGGAAGAGAAGAAATGCTGTAGATTTGGATGCTTACCTGAAGAGGATTCTCAATGAGGTTGAGAGCGGTGGACTGGCGTCGTTGAGTAGCCTCAACTAGCTCTACAGTCGCAGCCTGAGTCGAGTCCTCATTGTGGGTAAGAACGCCCGGGGATTCCTTTTCGGACATCGTGGTTAACAGCGCTGGTAGCTAAGAAAAATTCAGAGGTATTGGAGTATTGAGCGACTGAAGGTTGACACACGACCGACCAAATCTCCTGAAGAGTTCCCCGTGGGGAGGAAACACTGGCTACTCCACATATTATATACCGACGCCGATGCGCCCCGTGGGGTCCAAAAGGGCAAAAGTCAGTCCAAAAAGAGAGCGATCTTAGCTGTATTGAGAACTCAGTGGCTTGGTGGCTTTCCGAAGGATGGCACAGACCTGGCTTGTAAGCACTAGTTACGACCCTTAGAAGGGATCATAGCACAGCGGGTAGGGTCCCGGACGCCCGAAGTTTGTCCAGTGCTTTAGGTCCCACTCTATGGTAGTCTAAGCGGATAAAGCAAGAATAAAGTATTTTTCACCAACACTATTGCGGATAAAAAAAGTTCGCCACGGCACTGGGGCTTTAATAATTCTGCATGATTCATACAACCAAAACCCCGCAGAATACTAAAGCTGGCATCATACCAATAATGTGGTTGTGTGGTGGCGCATCAGGATGTATTATTCGGTCCCGGTGGTTGTACTAGACGCACGCACAGCGCATGCAGGAGAAGGAACGATTGCCTCTACGAGAATTATATTAATCCAAGCCTTGCCCGTTGCCCTGCTCGGGGCGCACTTTCTGCCCGTTTCGATCCTGCGACAAATCTGGCCATCTTTTTGTGTACTTGGGACTGGCTAGACAGCCTGCTGGTTAACTAGTGGTGGGAGACTGACTCACGCTAGAGTCCGGACTGAACTTAACGGAATAGCGCCTGACCGCGGGGCTGGCTACTAGGCCAAACCAGGTTAGCTATTTAGTGATGGTGCCAGCCTTGCTTGGCGGGGCAAATCAGAGTCCAATCGGAGGCTTTGGGTGCCCACATTTTTGGCTTGGCCACACTTAAATGGGCGAAAAGAACAGATGGCCCCCACTGTGCGCCTGGTTTCATCTGTATTCGATGCGTTATTTTCTAGCCTGAGTTTACTTGTTAAAGTTTCTCTCCAGACACATGATGATCGTCGGGTGGCCTAACTTGAGACGCAAGTAAGGAGTGCATAAGCTCATCTAGATTTTGCGATCGCACAGACAGACAGATAGTCGAATAGTTCTATATTTACACTCACCCTCCAGCGAAAGTGGGAGCATGAGAAAGAACCGCCGACTAGTTGATGAGTAGCTATAAACTTCACAATCATTTTCTCAACTGGTACAGAGTTGAAACAAATATTTTCTATCACAATCAGAAAGGAGGCCTCAGGGCTTCTTTTCTTCGAGTGAAATGGTCTGGCTTGGCCCCAAGATAGGCCCAAATTTATATCTCTACGTTCTGCAATACTACGCTTCAAATAAGCCAGCAAGTTCTTGTGCATCTGCAGATCGAACTAGACTGGACAGAATCCTCTCGTAATTGTGAGAGTGAAAATATTTATATCCGCAAGCGCTCTCCCGTCCAGAAAGGCATAGATCGCGCCAAGATTCGCTTCGAGCAAGGTCAGCGCCTGTTCTCACTTCTCCTCCACCAGTTTGAAACAAGGAATCCGATCCAGACCCGAGGTTTCGCACTATCATCACCCAAAATAGTACTGTCTGAACAACTCTGTCGAAGGAACAAATTAGTATTCCTCCGCCATTCCTAGAAAACATATATTTCTGCGTAAATCGAATTTTTGAAATCGCACGCCAACGCTAAGGGCTACGCCCATCATCTTTTGCTTAGTTTTAAATAACCTCAAGCGCTATCATCTAATACCATATTTGAGTAGTTATCAACATAGTAGCGCCTAGGAGTGACTGGCCACCCCTTTTAGGGGGTATAGAAGCTAAGCCACAAAACCTTACTAAACGCATTATAAACGCTAACCACGATGCAAAGCGGCTCCTAGAATATATCTAGGGTCATAATAACATCTAGGTTCCCCTACTAGTACTCTAGTATATTAAGAACATAGAAATTCTAGCCCTAGAACTAGTGAAAAACCTACTAGGGGCGGACTAGAAGAAGGATATAGATGCCCTCCGCTAGGAGACCCTCTAGATCCGCTAGGATATTAATACCGTCTATATCTCTACTAATACGCCTTAGAACTATGTAAGAACCTTTATAGAAGCTATTAGATAAGGGCGTCTACCCGCCCCTACTTACTACCTATCTACGTATAGGTTAGATAGTAGCCTTAGAATAACTTAGTCTAAGCTTAGCGAAGACTATAAGGTTATTATCTACTTAGGGGTCGCTAAGGTAGTCTAACGATACTAGGGAATAACTATAAAAGACGTAAAGAGGCGTACTAAAAAAGCGAAAGTAGATATAGTATACTATTTTAGGGTACTAACTCTAGCGTTAGTAGCTTTTATAGCTATCTAATAACTAAAATCTAGAGATATCTACTTTATAATACGCTTTATAAAGGAGGTAGAGATTATATATATATACTGAGGATAGGCTAAAAGTCTCTATAAGGAGGCTAAGGTCTATCTACTAACTTAGGGAGTAGTAGTCTATAATATTAACGTTAAAACTCTTAGACTTAATATAGTAGTAGAGTTATAGAATAAGTAGGAATAGAAGTAGCTAATTAAAGAACTAGAAACTATAAACTAGTATATCTAGGGTATAAATACTAGAGTTATTAAGCTATACTAGGCTACTATTCTAGAAGGTAAGAAGGTAGGCTTATTAGTAGTAGAACTAGACTTACTAGTTACTACTAAAGAAGTACTAGACATTAGTTCGCTTATTCTTATCAATGTAAACTAGAGCCCCTAGTCGACTTCTAGTATAAGCTGATACTAGTAGAAGGAAGGCTAGCTAGATAATTTGCTGTCTATTAGGGTAAGGTATAATGTCTTTCGTCTAATAGTAATAGAGTATAATATATAGATCATTAACGTTCATAATGGGCTTTTCTCTAATAGACATATCGAGTTTATAACGTAGGACTAAATTCTCTTTTATATACTTCTGCCTTCTTATTAGAATTTCTAAGATATAAGAGAGTAAGAGTAACCTATATTATTAATATCCTAGTAGCTCTTTGTATAAAGGCTACGGCCTATAGCTTTTCGATAGAGCTAATACTATAGCCTCTAATTCTCGTATAAGCTACTAAACTTTTTTATTCTAGAGTTATGTAAAGGACTAGTTTCCAGGATAGACACCTGTTGGTCAGGTGAGGAATGAGGTTCCTAAACGGGGGAGCGATACGGAAGCGAAAAGGTACAGAAACGGGTACGATTCAGTGCAGACTTGTAGACACACTGATTCTTAACAGAATCAGGTTTGAACCGTGGTTCGCATGCGCTTATAAAACAAAAGCGGGGTAAATACTCGTAAGCAGCACGTGACCTCACGTGATATCAGTTCTGAATGCCCTCACAGAATTCCAATATGTCACAAGTTATCTAATATCTATTCTAGAAATATTACAACGTCCTCCTTCCTCACTACTTTAAGTAACTTCAAAGGATCTTCTCCTAGATAGATACAATGCCTAGCATTTTGTTAATACAATGTTAAAAATGAATGTATGATAGTTATCTACCTAGTCCATTTTTTCTTAATATAGCCGATGTTGTTTTTAGTCGAGATAGTATGCCGTTTTTGAATAATATATTTCTCTAATCGCTAGCGGCGCTATTAATAATACTCTAGGCTAGGCGTCTACTTCTTCTACTTTATAGAAATATAAGGATATAAGGTAGTTATAACCTTAGGAAGTAGTTAGGTATAGAAGTTAAGAAGAAAAGGAGGATAGATTAAGAAAACAGAATTAGATAGATAGAACATAGTAATAATAGTCACCTATAAAAATTCTATAGAAGTAATTCGGTAATAGTGGTTATAAGCGAGTTATCCTACGCAAAGTCTATAGTTAACAGGGGGTAAGAGGCCCTTAAGTACTAAATAAAATGACTCTAAAAGACCTACGCTTAAAAAAATGACGGTTCTATTTTTATACTAAGTAGCTATAAGCGGATTAGAGATAGAAAGAACATACGTTACTTCTGATATTCTGCTCTAAGCACCCTAAGCGAAGGCTAAGTAGATCACTAAGCAGCCCTAAGCGCTTAGTAAGCGCTTAGAGAGTGCTTAGAGAGCATATAGTCTACTCTAATCACATGACTTATAGATGACTAAGATCCTAGTAAAAAGGGCGCTGAAAATGGCGTCCAAGGTAGCCATTTTTGGCGCCTGATTTACTATCACCTAGTGTTGGGGTGAAATAAGAGGTTAATACGTTTAGGAGTACTCGCCTATAAGTCGGCCATAGACTATAAGCTTAAGGTTTAGTAGTGTGAATGACAATGCCTATCAATATGTGTAATATTTTCGTTGGGAATATTAAATAAGACTATCTACGCTTCGTAACTACTATTTAGGCTACTATGCTCCTTTTGTATTGATTTACCTTCTATGAAAAATGAAAATAAGATAGCTTACCTAATTGTGACATCTACGATGGCTTTACAATAGCTAAGGATAGTGAAATAAGACCCTATAGCGAATTCATATAAAGGGGGAGAAACCGCACGAAGATATTGTTCACACAATATAATTAAGGAGCATAATTCTTTCGGTACGTTAGGCATTATTGCTCTTCTCTCGTCTCTACTAGGTTAGTTATCCCGTTTAACCACTACTATTAATTTACTTTAGTAAGTTATCTTTATAGCTACTTAGGAATAATCTATGATTATGAACTATAAATGGTCTATCATCACTACGTTGTGAAAACGGTTAAAGTGAGGCTGGTTACGTGAGAAGGGTATAGGTTAATACAGAACGCGTAGTAAGCGAAATCAGCGCACAATGCCAAGAATGTCAAAAATCAAAAGCAGTTTAGTGCTGTACAATACTTTTATCGATGGATCCACCATGCTGGCATCCCAACATATATAAACGGATTCCTTTCCTTCCAAGAGTTGGAAATCAGGAGCAGGCTTCCTGTCCTCTTCCTCATTGCCATGAGCCCCATGAGGTAATATCGGTACTCACTCTCTTCCTCACTGCCCTGAGCCCGCGAAGTAATATTGGTGCTCTCTCTCCTCCCCCCAGCAATGGGCAGGCATCTCTTCGTGGTCCTGGAGATTAGTACTGTACTCGGAAACATCCGAGGAAACTAAGATCTGCCTAACGCCCGTCTGTGCCTACGTAATAAATTCTACGGTATCCTGTTCCCTCTTACAGGTAGAACCAAAAACATTATGGACGTCCCTTGCACTCTCAATTCTTGATCTCTTCATGTCCGTAAGATAATTTTAACGGTGAGAGACACCTGAAGAGGCTTTTGAAAGCCCTCAAATCTAAAGATTCTTCAAAGACATTCGATGGGATAAAATGGCGTGTTGGGATATGTTCGAAGGGTGGTCAAGTTTGGTGAGGCCTCTTCATCTTGATAGTGGTGAAATGATCTTATGTGTGCTTCTCGGATGGTCAAATTGAGCCAGGTCGCTCAATCCTAGAAATGGTGAAATCGCATGTTGCGGTGTTCTTCAGGGGTAACCAAATTTAACTTCTCCGTCCCATCTGTGAAATTGGTGAAATAACATTTTTGGATGTATGTAACGAGTGGCGAGATTGAACAGATAATTGCTGAAGTGGTGAAAGGGCGGGTTAAGAGGATGTGGTTTAAAGATGGCCAAATTTAATGAAGGCCCATTCACATCACTAGAACTCGAATGATAGATGCAATTTGACCTCTTTACACGCCATCTCATTCCGCTATTCGATCAGTTCCAGGAACGATCGGAAGGATGGAATTTCACTACTTCTAGGAAAAGAACGGCGATCAAACTTAATATCCCATTAAATGCATCGCAACCTGATGAGTCTCGAATTTGGTTGAATTTCACCACTTGATCATTGCTAAAAGGGTAGAACCGCGAATTGCGGTCGGCAGGTCAAAGTTATGATCATCCAGGAGGCGGCGAAATGGTATTTCCTGATCATTAAAGTGGTGAAATCGGAACGGCTTGATGCTTAGTGAAGTAGTGAAATACAAAGCATCTTTATCATTTCTCAGGAGGTCGTGACACCTGACCACATTAAACACATCAGCATTTCATTTTACCACAGAAGCAATGATCTGGGTGGTTCAATCTGACCACCCATTTAAAACACCCCAACAAAAGCGATTTCACAGAATCGATCGGGCGATCATCTTTGACCACCCGTGGTTAACACATCTCTCGTGAGTTACGGAGGGGCAAATCCTTCCGCAAATCACCACAATTTTGAGCACCCAACGACACATCACGATATGTCACGTCGCTGAATTTGCGAGCTCGGGGAATGGTCAGGGTGATTAAATGACAACTCTTTTAAGACATCTCGACCAGGCATTTCACCACCCCCAGGTTTGGTTAAGAGATCAAATTTAACCACCCTTTGAACATATTTCATCCTAAGAGATCACCTTCTCATTAATATCCAGAGAGATTCGAGTTTCACCACTTTAGAAACGATTGGAGTGTTTAAATTTGATCAAATATAAAACATGGTGGCCATTTCACCACCTCAGCAATTATCGACGTGGTTAAATTTGACTACCATTCAAGTATGTCTCAGCTCAATTTCTAACTGCTAGGTCAAATTAATTTCAAAATTACAATAGTGCGCCCGTCTGATATCCAATGAAAGCTCTCAAACCATCTTGCAGACTGAATATTGCACATTCTGTCGATATTTCCCAAAGCATTTGATCGATATTCACCCACAGACAACTTCATAATGACTAAGTCTCATAAGTAGAATTTTTATTTTATTTTATAATTTTGGGCTCGTTACTGTAATTGGTAAACATGTTCTTTCTTTCTTATTTATATCCGGAATAGTTCCAAAGCTGCTACATCTCACCTCTTATTTCTGCAAATGAACCAAACCACTGGCATGCACAACCTTGTCACTAATCATCTCGAGGCTTCCGGTGCCCATGATGTCTAGCAGGGGTACGTCGGCACCTAAATCCTTGGCTACCCATGCCCGAAACTCCATGGCGACCAGGCTATCCACCCCGTTACTACTGACACTCTTAGCAGGATCAATATTCTCAACCGGAATGGCCAGTAACGAGGCAAGCTTGTAGCGGATACCATCACAAACGATAGTCATAGCTTCTTCAAGGCTGGAGGCGTGTGGCAATGCAGCCACGGCCTGGTAGGCGGGATCTTCGTGACCACTCTGCCGAAGAGACACACTAGTCACATTCAAATGCGTGAATAGTGGATAAGTGAGGTAGGTGAGCGGGGGGACGCCGCGTTGACGAAGGTACTCCGCTGTCGTGAGACCAACCACGAGCTGGCCCTGTTTGCTGCCTGGCAGGCGGCGGCTCCGAGGATCAATGGCGTATTCGAGTAAAACGTGGAGTTCGTCTTCACGGATGACTTCAAGTATATTGCCAAGCGTAGTCATGTTCTCGCGGTGCTCTGCAACATAACCAACAGATAGTACCGTACCCAAATCGACACTGATGGAAGGCATGCCTTGCTTGAGACGATATCGAGCCAGCCAATCCTGGTAATTATTTCCCGCAGCATAGTTGGCCTGAGATCGGTTGCCGAGAATTCCGGTCGCAGATGACAACATGACAAAGAAATCCAGTGTTTTCGGGAGGAGGCCATGTAGATTCCATGACCCCTGTACTTTGGGACGGACTACAGTTTGATAGTCGTCGAATGTCATGTTCTCGAACATGCCGTCCTATTGAATTGCAAAGCGTTAGACACGGGTTCCACCTATTGATCCTAAAGCTGCAGTCTACCGAATGGACATATCATACCTTAAGCACCATTGAGGCCTGAATACAGCCCTTGATAGGTGGCAGCGTCTGGGCCACATGGTAGACGACCTCCTGCACCCGCTGCCTGTCTGAAACATCGCACACGAATATATGAGCCTCGCATTTGAATCCTTGAAGGGCACACATCATCTGCTTCACCGACTCGGTGACTCGACCAGATCGAGACAAGAAGACAATATGGCGGGCCCCCTTCGCAGCCATCCACAGAGCAATGCTGCGACCGATTCCTCCCAGGCCCCCTGCCAAGACGAACGTTGCATTGTCCTCAAAGGTATAGTCTGTCTGCGGCTGAGGAACGAGGGGGACAATGTCAGTTGGAGATGGTACTAGGATGATTTTACCCATTCCTCGCCCAGATTGCAGAAGTCGCAGAGCTTCTTCAATTTTTCCATAGCTCATGACAGTTGTCGGCTTTGCTTGGTGGATCTTGCTCTCAGCATACAGGCGAATTGTATCAGCGATCAAACGGCGGAAGAGAAGCGGCTTGTGTCTCATCATCATAGGAAGTTCAACACTCGCCATTGTGGCTTGTCGGAGGAACGGCTCAAGCGGAATTCGCCCTCCTCCTTGAGAATCCTTCTTCCCGATTTCGATGAATCGTCCGAATGGAGCCAATATGTCCCACGAGCCTCGTAGCGCCTCTCCAGATAACGAATTGAGCAGCACATCTACCCCTCGACCGTCTGTCATTCGTCTTATCCCCGATACAAAAGTCAGATCACGACTTGAAAAGATGTGGTCTTCGGCTATCCCGTATTCAGTTACCAGTAGTTCCTTCTTCTCTGAAGCTGAAACAGTTGCGAAGATTTCGGCCCCGGCATTTTTCGCCAGTTGAATTGCAGCCTGTCCAATACCCCCTGCCGCGGCATGGATGAGGATTGTTTCACCCTTCGATAAATGAGCAATGTCGTGTAAGCCATAAATGACCGTGGAATATACACAAGGCAGTCCGGCCGCAACTTCAAAACTTAAGGAGTCCGGAATTCTGACCACGTTCTGCCATTGAACCCTTCCGTAAGTATGGAAGCAGCCCACAGACTCGAAGCCACACATGTAAACGACTCTGTCACCAGGTGCAAGGTCAGGTACCAGACTGCCAACTCGAGTGACAACTCCAGCCGCTTCATTTCCAAGCGAATAGGCCATGTGTTCACCCATAGCAATCATAACATCTCGGAAATTCAACCCAACGGCCCTGATCTCGATCTCAACAAGATTCTCAGGGAGGGGCTCATAGTATACCGTGTCGGTCACGAACTCCAATTTGTTTAAAAGTCCGGGAGAGGATGTGCTGAGTTTAATGGGGCGACCGGCCTCGCAAAGCGGCCTCATCTGTGGTCCTGGCTTCACGAACTTCGAATTCAAGAATTCATTTGGTGGTTCAGACTCGACGATCCGGCTAGTAAGGATAACATCCTCACCGAGCATGTATTCCGCATTTTTGGTCCTTGGATGGTCTTGCAGAAATTGATGCGTAAAGACTCGCATTATCTGGGAAACCAAAGCATCCTTAGAGGATCGCGGATCTGTGATCGACACTGGTACCAAGTTGGCGCCGTCGACATCCCTTTCCCAGCGGATGGATCGCATCATTCCCACGATCATACCAAGAGCAGGATTGCTCTCCATATTCGCAGTAATCCACAGAATGCCGTCAGAAGTGGAAAGTAGGTGCCTTATATTGAGATATTCTTCCTCGGTTGGGTCCGATAGTACTTCCCTTTCGAACTCTATACAACTGACGCAGACAAACTCATGAAGGTCATGCTTGGAAATGTCAAGATAGTGGATGAGAGAGCAGCCAAGCCGGCTTCGAATGAGATTCGCGAGTCCATCTGCGGAGGAGTCAGATGTGATGACCGCTAGCTTGCCACAATCTACCTCTTTGGTAGCTGCCGCAGCCGTTGCGATAAATAGACTTTGAGTATGCAAATCAGGACGTTCTCGGTCTTGCAAAGAAAGCGGTGATGCATCGAAACCGGCCTGAGCCAAGTGACTCTCCCATTCGTTGGTTGGGACCCACGGGCTCCATTGCCGGCTGGGTTCGACTCCTCGCCACCAGCCGGGCAATTGTCCAAAAGCGAGAGGGGACCAAAGAAAGTTTTGTCGGACGCCTTCCTGCATGAGAAGCCTTCCTCCAGGCTTGAGGAGGATACGAATATTTGTCAAAGTCTTTTCCAAACTCGCCGTTGTATGTACAACGTTGCCAGCAACAACCAAATCATACGAAGCTAAGGAAAGACCTTGACTGGTAGGATCCTTTTCGGCGTTGTATGTCTTGAACTCGATGATATCGCGCCAAGCGCTGAATCTTTCTTTTGCCTTTTCGAAGAAACCAGTTGAGACGTCGGAAAACGTGTACTGAATCACCCGGCAAGTTGAAGTACCATACGATTTGTTTCCAGGTCGAGTGAGTGCTGCAAGCAACATTGCTGTAGAAGCCCCGGTGCCGGCCCCAATTTCCAGCACCTTCAGATTAGACGACGTGTTATACATGTGATTCAAGTACTCTTGAAACAATGCGGGGATGTCGCCAAGCGCTGCTGCTTCATCGTAAACGCGGTCGAGAAGATCGTCGTCGAACATGATTTGGAGTGGATCACTTTGGTTGGTAAGGTATGGGACAATGTTTGCACCCATACGCATTGCGAGTGCTCCGTCCCCGTTGTGATTAGCAACCTCACGGAGAAGTTTCTTTTTAGCTTCCTCGTTCTGGGACATGTCCTCCCATTGCTGCTTGGAAATGTGGATGATTCGATCTTTGTCCAACTGATCTTTTTGATATAACAGCCAGTCATAGTATCTTCGTGAGTGAGCTTCCAAGCTACCCGGATCAAATGTTGGAGGCAACGCTTCCAGGGCATCAGTGACGCTCAGAATGACGGCCAGTTGCATACGATTTATCCAATAAAGATACTCTTCATCCTCGTTTGGGCCCGAGCGCTTCACATGCGAAAACAAGGTCGGCAAGATGAATTCGGGAGCTGGTGACCACTCAATCGTATGGCACAAGTCTCGGCGTTGTACCCCAGTGGTTGAACTGGACTCCAACGGAGTGGCCTTGAGTCCCTTGATCGAAAGAATTCCCTCATCTCTACGGCCGTCCCAAACGAGTATGTCTGACTCGTACTTTTCATATGCAATCATGGTGGACTTTCCATATCCCCGGAACTGGCTTCCAGGGTTTGGGTTGACATTGGCGGAAAGCCATATCTCCTTGACAAACACTGGAACCATGGCAGATTCCAGTATAGATTTTCCAGTGAGGTCAAGAACCGATAGGAGGAAATGGTGAAACATGCTATCCATTGTGCTGGGGTGTATCAAATGAGGATGGATATATTTCTTGGGCATGCATTCCACCACATCTGGCACAGTGATGATCGTGGAGATCTCACCCCGTCCCTTCCCACTGCCCTTGACATCGGACAAGTTGCGAAAGAGTGGACCAAAGTTAAGACCCGTTGTGACAAGGTTATCGTAAGTCTGTTCAATGTCGATGGAGGTCTGGCACTGAGAAAATGTTGATTCAATCAATTCCGACCAGCGGGACGATTTGTGCTTTTCTTCTAAACCATTGTCGATTGGATTCGTTGGCAATTCGTATTCCACTGCAATATATCCCGTGCAATGTTCAATCCAATCGTCACCGGTCGGGTTATACGATACGATCGAAAAGCGATTCCAGACGGAGGAGGCCCACATACTGGCTTCATCCATCTTTGTTATTGACAGACACATTTCGACTCCGTTTTTAGTATCAGGGATAATTAAAGCGCGCTTGATAGAAACATCCTTCAGGCGAAAGCCAATCAGGTTGAGATTTGGATCGGAGATCTGGCGAGAGGCTTCGATTGCCATAATGATATATCCAACTCCAGGATACACATAGCTTCCAGTGACGACATGGTCTCGCAACCATGGCTGCTCCGAGAGGCGAATGATGTGGCGCCAGCGTGGTTGGTCGTTGTTCCAGTCCGTGACTGGAGCTCCTAAGAGATCATGACGCTGGTATTTGCGCAGCCGGAAATTTTTGCTTAGCCGGCTTTCATAAATAACCCGTTCGCAATGGTTGAAACTGTACGGGGGTAGATTGACGAGCATTTTGGCGGGCTTCGTGTCCAGCAATGCATTAATTCCCCGGATGTCAACTGGGACACCCTGACAGCTAAGCATTCCCGCCACAGACAAAATAGTTCTGCTGCCAGGACGAGATCGGTCGAGAACGTTAAGATAGACGATGGATTTGCCGCCGGCTTGTGTTGCGAGGGTTTCCTTCACTGCACTGCGCATCGCGCCGTGCGGCCCGACCTCGACTACCATGCTAATAGTGAACTCGGACCCCGAATTCAACTGCAATGTCTGTTTTCCAGACCGGTGGTAGCACATGGCTACTAACGCATCCGCAAAACGTACGGGGGAGACCATGTTCTCCACCCAATACCGACTGCCGAGTCGTTCCTCCGTCACCTCCTTGCCTGTGACTGTTGAAAACATTCGAATCTTGTTGGAAAATAGCTCCGGAGGTTCAACTGTCAAGTCACCAAGCACATGCTCATACTCGTCAGCAACTTGCTTCATATGCGCTGAGTGGTACGCATTCGCAACGTTTAGCTTTCTGGCGAACACGCTGTTCTGATCAAGAATTGTTTTCAATGCATCAATCTTGTCCTCGTCACCCGAAACGGTGTTGTTTTTAGGGCTGTTCAGACAGGCCGTGATCAATTCCCCCTCGTGGTCCGGATTTGCCTGCTCGAGATACGCTTGTAAGTTCACCGTGGAAAGGCCTACAGCAAGCATTGCACCTTTGAGTTTGAGTGACTTTGCCGAAACGGCTCCTCGCCAATATGCCGTTTTCCAAGCTGCTTGACGGCTCAGTCGACCGGCAGCGTAGGCGGCGGCAATTTCGCCAGAAGAATGACCCATCACTGCTGAAGGTATAATATTCCAACTTAGTAGCAAATCTACCAGCGCAATTTGAAGAGCGGCACATGCCGGATGGGATAGGGAGGCCGAGTTCACCAATGAAGCATCCTTGGTCGCGAGCAACTCAGTCTCCAAGCACCACGGAGCTCCCAACTTGGACATATACTCTGACGCTTCCTTGATGCGGTGGCTGTAAATGGGAAACACAAGCAGCTCTCTGCCCATAGCATGCCATTGCGCCCCTTGCCCGGTGAAGATAAGTCCAATTCTTGCTTGATTCTGAAATCGGTTCTTCATCAGCGTGCCCTTCGCCACCAGACTCTCATTCAGCTCAGACAAAGAGTCGGCCACACAGAATGCTCGCCATGGAAAAAGTGATCGACATTCAGAAAGAGTATAGGCAAGATTCCCCAAGTATTCTACTTCGTTCGACGTGTGCAAATGCCGAATTCTGGACAGATATTCGGCCAGATGTTTCGCGTTGCGCTCGATGCCTTGTTCATCGAAAGAGCTAAATGTGAAAATACGAGACGCAGATAGACCTTCGACGTTCTCAATGTAGTTGTTGAAGGGATTCGGATAGTTTCCATGGTTCGCATCTTTAGCCTCCGTGGCCGTCAGCGTACTAGCTGCCGTCGCTCGATCCAAGAGCTCATTGACGATCTTCGGGCTGGAGGTCGAGGTGACGAAGCGAGTGACTTCTTTCAAGCTCGGTGGCACTTTCACCGTCTTATGGGATGCACTTGGATTGTTAGAGGCCAGATAGCTGTACGCATCATCGAGAATGGCATGACCGTTTGTCCCGCCAACCCCGAAGGAGTTCACCGAAATTCGACGAACGCCCGTGCTTGGCCATGAGGTGTTCGCTGTGGGAAATTTCAAGTTCCATTTGGTGGCAGGAATCCGGGGATTGGGCTTTTCGAAATTTACGTTTGCCGGGATGATGCCTGTCTCAAGAATGAGCACCGACTTGATGATCCCGGCAACGCCTGCGCCGCCCTCTAGGTGGCCAATGCCTGACTTGATCGCTCCAATAAAAAGCGGATCTTGAGAGCTCCGGTAGGGTCCAAACACCTTGGCCGCTGCGTTTGCTTCGATCGGATCTCCCGCCGAGGTACCGGTTCCGTGGGACTCTAGCATCCTCGTTTCCCGCATGTCTAGGCCCGCTTTATTGTAGACATCTCTGATCAAAGACTCCTGTGCTGTAGCGCTGGGTAGTGTAATTCCGGCAGTGCGGCCATCCTGGTTCACCCCCGTAGCTCTGATTATAGCCCGAATGGTGTTGCCGTCTCGAATGGCATCGGAAACGCGCTTCACAATGATGCTACCGACACCTTCCCCGCGGGAATACCCATTTGCACGGTGGTCAAAGCTAAAGCATTTGCCATCTGGAGAAAGGAAACCGTGATGAGCCATGCCCATGACATCGATGGGATTGGCCAGGTAGTTGGCACCGGCTACGATTGACTGCCAAAGTCAGTCGATGATTGAATGTCGGGAGTGAGATGGCAAGCTTACCATGTCACTTTCCCCAATCTGCAAGCTCGTACAGGCAAGATGAAGAGCCACCATACTGCTGGAACAAGCCGTGTCCAATGTCATACAGGGTCCTTTCAAATCATAGAACCAGCTCACTCGACCAGAAATAATGGAGTTGGAGGTTCCTTGCGGTTTGTATTTGAGAGTAGTCTCCGGGTCCATGTTCAAGAGTGCAGCGTGGTCGACGTTGAAGCCACTTGCATACACGGACGTCCGGGAGCCTGCTATTTCGTGGATTGGTATGCCGGCATTTTCGAGGGCATGGTAGGTGTTTTCCATGATGAGTCGCTGCTGTGGATCCAGTGTCCATAACTCGTTTTTTGTCACCTTAAAAAAGGGCGCGTCGAACAGGACAGGATCTTCAGCCAGGAAATGTGCACCGCGGACATGGAACTAAATGATGAAGCCAATGATTCAGTCTGTCAGGCTCTTTTGAATGTTCCAGGAGATGCTCATTGATTGTTGGCTTACTGTACCGCCATGTTCAGGATCCGGGTGGTAGTGAGCTTCCCTGTTGACACGACAGCTAGGAAAGTCTGTCATGGCTTGCCGCGCTTCTAGCAAAAAATCCCAAAGGTGGTCAACTGTATCTGCGCCCTGAGGAAAGCGGCTAGCCATGCCGACGATGGCGATAGGCTCTCTGGTTAGTACGTCCACGGAGCCCATAGTGTCTTTCTGTAGGAAGTCTAATCCAACGAGTGAAGGAGAGAAGTTGTGAACAGTCTTGACTGGGAAGATTCAGGGACCTAGAGCGGACTGCTACATAGTTTTATTCACATTCAACGACGCCAGGCTAATCTGTTTCCACGTGAGGTTCCTTCGTAAGCCCCTCTTCCTCCAACCCCCTCTTGCTCCGACATGGAGATGGGGGCATACGCGGTCACAGACCATCCACCAATGGAAAAGACACCCTTCCATTGTGCTATTAGCCCGAAATGACAAGAATATTCGCCAGGATATGGTCCAAAGGACCACATATGGCAAGATCGCCATCAGCTTGAAGTGTAGACAGTCAGCAAGTAGCGACTCTCGCAAACGGCCGAAAATCTCACACATCTCCACACAAAGGACTTTCGGGGAATTTTAGTCCGGACCGATTTATCTGCAATGGTCTGTGGAGGCTCCACGCCTAAAGCAACCGTTGGCAGTAGCAGTGCATAACCTAAGCTCACCGTCGTGGCAGCAAAGCGGGGCTGGCTGATCCGATTGAGGGGTTCGTGCAGATTGCAGCTGGAGACACCAAAGCGCCATGCAACCCTATACACCCGTGTCGTGGGGGTGTCAGCATTTGGTGTGAAACAGACTAGTTCTAGCCTGTGTCGAGGACTTGCCTAAAGAAATCAAGCCGGTGAGACCCCAAAGTGTAGATCAATGTCGGCTAATGCCAGATGAATGATCAAGTCTGACAACATTGTTGATCATTCATCTGGCATTAGCCGACATTGAAGCACTCAAAGTCATTCACTGGCATATTTCGATAATGAATGAGTTCCATAATTCTCCACATGCACTGTAAGAAGACTGATATCGTCCAACTGCACATAAAACTAACTAAACGCCAAAACACCATAGGTTTAGGCCCCAATCCATGGAAGGCCGTAGTATTAAAAAGAGCTGAGCCTCCCCTACGAGCATCACTTTTTAATCCAACCGGGGTCACTAGGCGCCGTTCATGATGCTTTATCCCATTAGAAGGGTGGCCTGCATTGAAGATCCGAACGAAAGCATTGTACTCTGGAATTCGGCTACAATCAATGAATACCTCGTGGCAACTAAAAACTTGGTGTGCCGGCTATGGTAGTCTCACGGTGTCAGTCTCCTCCAAAAAATGAAACAGTGGCTTTACTTCCAAATGTCCGGCCAGGGTCCATACTACGGTCATGGTATGTATGAGTTCCTGCTGGAGGTAAAGGTTTGTGTTTAGATTTACTAAGATTATCTGATTTCCATTGCGCTTATTCTAGCGGCTTGTTTTACATACCGACACTCCCAAGTACGTGGCGTACGATTGTGCGATACCGAAGCGAATTCCTACGAGTCATCGGGGTCTTGGATGTGGCTCTACTCTTCTAGCAGGCGTACCTTGGGGTTGATGCACTATCGCTGACCTAGCCTTTATAAATTGGGATGTAATGGCCCCAGGAATCTTCGAGGGGGAGGACTTCGTAGCAACACTGGCAACAGACGGTCCGGACTGAGCTGTCTGGGACCAGCTCCTACCTTCTCTTCCAGCTGTACAGACAATGCCCTACACGAAGTACCCAGAAGAACCCAGTTGCCCAAAATGCATGTATAATTCCAGAACCAAATAAACGGAGGTAGAACCACGTCTGCTTGGCTGAGAATATCGGCACTTCCCATTTCACAACTGGTCCTGGAATTCTCGCTCCGCTTTCTCTCGCGCGAAACGCGCCCGGATTTTCGCGAGTTTGCCAGCATCGCGTACTGCGTGCCACTGCTGTGAGAATCCTCGAACATTGCGCGCGGGATCCTCTTCGTTAAGCCACTTTACTAGCTGTTCGACGTACGTAACCTCCTCGTCCATGCGCGCGTTCATAAACTTGGTGGGCCCGCGCCTCGCTAAGCGTTGGGCATAGCGATGTTGGATTTCCGCCTGGTTAGGAAGGCTTGCTTTGCCCGACAGGACCGCGGCAATTGCCATGGCCTGGTATTCAAAAAAAGAGAATGTTGCGATGAACAACGAGATACCAACAAAACAGAGCGTGGGGTCTGGGATATAGAACATGTCCCGGTCGAGGTTCAGAGTGCACGTCCCATCTGTGACCAGGGCTTTCGTATCAACCTCCAAGTCGTCTGCGTGAAGATAGGGCATGAAGGGATAAGCATAGTGGTACCCGGTGCAGACGATCACTTGGTGGATATCGTAGAGAACCGTTCCATCGGCCATGAGTACCGAGCTTGAGATCGGTCGCAACTCGGCATCATCCACAGTCCCACGTGCGGAAGCTTCGGGTTCCACGATCGTATTGAAGATCGCGATCTGTCCGACCCGCTCACAATTATCGGGCAGGAACTCCACCGGTAGATCAAAGACACTTCCTCGGCCCGATTGGTACATTTTGCGCACCACTGGGCCCAGTTCACGGGCGATTTCCGTGGAGGAGGTGCCGCCGCCGACGAGCAACACATTCTAAGGGATATCACTATTGGACCAACAAATCGCGCACAGGGCTGGAATTGCGACATACTTGGTCTGCATAAGTCTGCGGTCGCCGGTATGACTGCGAGTGATGGACTCGGTTGGGAAATTGGGTTCGCCATGCCTGGAGTCCCGGAATGTCAGGAAGACGGGGCGTGTTGTAATGCCCGCAAGCGACCACGACGGCATCAAACTCCTGCATAAAAAAATCACGGTCACGACATGTTTCGCGCGTACCAGAGGATTGATTTAGAGCGAACTCACCCAGTCGCGTCTCTGAATTCGATACCTCTCTCGATCATCACCTGTTGTAGCCAATGTCGAGGTCTTGACCACCCATTTGCCACCATTGTTGTAAACGCGTTCTACCAAAGTGCGGTAATGCACACAATCCTCCAGGCCGAATCGTGATGCGGCGTTTGTGAGGTGCTGCAAGATCCGGCGGTGCGACGTCCATTCGCTCGCGTGATCCGGTCGCTCAGGAGTGACCTCCGGAATCTCCCATGGCCAAGAATGGTCTTTTATCTCCATGGCCAACACCGAAAAATTGTTGGTGAGTCCATCGTAGCACGGACCAGGGGGCGCATGACGAGTCAACCATTCGCCATGGGACCTAGCATCGATGATATCGGGCAACTCGCGAGTGCGACTGAGGTCGTACCAGGGGCATAAATCCCACGCCGTCTCCAAGGGTTTGTTTGCTGGACATGCAGGCTCAGGAGACTTTCGATCCTGGTAGATCCTCGATGACAGTCAGTACAACCTACTACTACATACTCCGTAGTAGGGCATCCATAGCAGCTGCTCACGCCCAGCCATGACGGTGATCGGAAATATTGGAAAGCCACAGCGGGTCCTTCGAGGCAATGGGAAGGACACCAACCAGATTCCACCTGCTTGGCGGTTGCGCTCGAAGACGGTCACATCCAAGCCAGCTTCTCGCAGATAACGCGTCGCCAGAATTCCACTGACACCCGCTCCGATAACAGCAACCGACTTGACATCGTTCAGGGTTTGTTGGGCTGAAGGTGCACTGCCCTCCATCGGCGAGATGTGTTAGAGAAAGATGGTATGGTAATAATTGCTGCAAATTCAGCTCGTCGATGAGACAAATATACAAGTCAGCTTAATTTAGCCCATCTGCAGGTTCCAAATGCTGACTTCGCTCACCGGGGAAAACATCGCCGAATTGTAAAGGATGGCCGCATTGGCACTAGGTTCCATCTCTCTTTCTCCCCCAATTGTCGGAGGGCAAGCCCAAATTGGAAAATTAAATTGGTCAGAGTTCAGACGATGAAATCATGTGGCGCTGGACTGCTGGCACGACGCTCGGGCACTTGAGCACTGATGCCACGCTAGAGTAATAAATCGAATCCGAAATTACCTCAGTGTCTCGGACAGTGACGACCCCTCAATGAGATGTATCCAGAGGTTTCATGATCATAGATTTACGGCAGGAGATTTGCGCACACTTGGACACACGTGTTCTCTTTATTAGAATCAGACATAATTTGATTCGGTCTTTTGGCCGGCTCTGAGACGGGAATATATTATCGGAGGGCCTCTAATCATGAAGTCTCTCGAGACCGCAGGTGTCTTCTTCACGCTCGTCACGCTGCTCCTACGTCCAATATTATCGGCACAGCAATTGCCCCTCGGTGCTGACAGAGTCAGCGTGGAGGAGAAAGATGGCTGGACAGCATCAACAAAGGAGTTCTCTCCAAATCAGTATCAGTGCCGACCCTATGTTTCTAACGGGTATTTTGGTCAAAATCTTCCTATTGAAGGCGTCGGGTACTGGGTCGATCAAAATGAGACCAGTGGAGATTCTGCTTTGAATGGTGGGTCTCAATCGAGCCCCTTGCTTAGCGACCGGTCTCAGGCGTGTGGGCCATGCGTTCGACAGCTACACTGACAGCAATCAGGCTGGCCTTTGGACCAACCCCGAGCCACATTTGGAACCATCTCTGGCTTTTGGGGCCTGATCCCCAAAGTAAAGCGGCCCATTCTTGATGAGAACGTGAGACGCGGCTGGGAGTCCGTGGTGAGCGGAATCCCTGACTGGACAGGATTAGTGGTGTCATGGCAGTCAGAGCATTATCGACCTGGCGTAGATCCAAATACGGTTGAACGTTATCGTCAGACACAGGATTTTCGCACAGGCATTGTCCACACAAATGTCACCTGGAGACCCGGGGGAAGTGAGGCACCATTGCAACTGGGCCTGAACTTCACAGTTTTGGCTCACCGAAGCATCAAGACACTTGGAATCGTTAGGCTGGATGTTGTCTCATCTCAAAACACGACAATTTCCATAACTGATGTGCTCGACGGAGCGGCCGCATCGCGTTCCGTGCCTGGTCCAAGGGCTTTTGAAAATGGTTCGCTAATTTGGACAAGTGTCCGACCATATGGGATTGGCAATATCACGGCATTCCAAGCTTCAAGTGTTAGATTTGATGGGCCTCGCTGCGACGACAAGCTTGTGCAATTGAGTCGCGAGAACGCGAAAGGGAAGCCATGGGTATCTCCCAACGCGAGCACGGTTGCTCAAAGCTGGGCGCTGGAACTCCAGAAAGGCGTCCCAGTAAGTATCTTCAAGTATGTCGGCATCGCATCAACCGAATCATTCCCTAGCCCCACCAGTGCATCCGTCAAAGCAAGACAGACAGCATTGAAGGCCAGGTCTCTGCCTTGGGATCTTCTAATCAGTCAGCACAAGAAAGCGTGGGATGAGGTATGGGATGGACTCGACATTGTTCTTCCTGGAAATGACGATCTCACAATTTTGACGCGGGCATCTTTATTCCATTTGATGACGAATCTTCGCCCCGAAAGCGAGGATTCTCTTATGGTCGGTGGGCTGGCAAGTGACTCGTATGCTGGTTTGATATTCTGGGACTCAGAGACTTGGATGTATCCCTCGATTCTGTTGATGCGTCCTGAATATGCATTGAGCATCAACCGGTATCGCAAAAGTCGATTGAAGCAGGCCCAGAAGAATGCCCAGCTGTATGGATACTCCGGTGCGCTATACCCGTGGACTAGCGCGCGATACGGGAATTGCACTGGGACAGGCCTGTGCCAACATTACCAGTATCACCTGAACACTGACATTGCACTGGCACAATGGCAATATTATCTTCAAACAGGCAATATTTCTTGGCTTAGAGAAGAAGGTTGGCCTGTAATCCGCGAAGTTGCACATATGTTCGCTGCTTTTGTTCGCAAGAATGAATCCAGACAAGGGCAGTATGAGACTATTCGCATGGGCGAGCCCGTGCGTATCATCGGTCTCTATCCCCAGAAAGAGACAGCTATACTAATGCAGATCAGGATGAATATGTGTGGAACGTCAACAATGGGGCCTTTACGAATGTTGGCATCAAACAGCTTCTGGGCGAATGGGCACCCATGGCTGCAAACGAGCTCGAGGTCGAGGCCCCTACAAACTGGTCCACAATAGCGGAAAACATAGTCATTCCTTACGATGCCGAGGAAGCACTGATTCATGAATATGACAACATGCCCGGCACAACTGAGATCAAGCAAGCGAGCGTGGCCCTAATCAACTACCCGCTCCAGTATCGCAGAAGCACCCGCCAGGCGGTAAATGACCTTGAATACTACAGTGTATTAACTTCTCCGAACGGCCCGGCAATGACCTGGTCAATTTACGCGATCAGTGCTGCGCAGCTGCAGCACAGCGGATGCGCCACGTACACATATCTGACACGGTCATACGAACCATATCTTCGAGCACCCTTTTACCAATTCAGCGAGCAAATGAATGATGATCCACGTGCTAATGGGGGAATTAGCCCTGCGTTTCCATTCTTAACGGGACATGGTGGTTTCCTACAAGGCTTGACCCACGGTCTCACCGGATTTCGTTCACACAAGGACGCCGTAATCCTGGACCCCATGCTGCCCCCACAACTGCCCGGTGGTCTCTTCATACGGAGAGTAAAATGGAGGGGAGCAACGTTTGATATTGACATTCAACTGGAAAATTCTACCATCACAAGGGGTTTGGATACAGGTACGCGGGCTCCAGAATTCCTTCCGATACAGATCAAAGGCCCAAGGACGCGACAAACCGACTACCATCTCCGAATTGGGGATACTCTCATTGTTCCTACACGTCGCCCCGATTTGAGTCTACCAGTTATTCCAGGAAATATGGCACAATGCTCTTTCGCAACCTCTAGTACGCCGCATGTCTCAGGCCACGGGCCATTGGCTGCTGTGGACGGCTCTCCTGCGACAATTTGGCAGCCGACAGATTCTTCTATCGCTGCTGAGCTTGTAATAGACCTTCAACGCCAAATGGATGTTGGTGGATTCTATATCTTATGGGGCAATGTCCCACCGGAAAGCTTCGACGTTTACATTGCCAGGTCGCTGGAAGAGGGCTTTGACACATTTCTCAGGACACGAAAGGTTGAAATATCGAGTCCGTATGAAGGGCCAGAAGAGGCACGAGAGGTAAAACGGAGGCCAGGGAATAGTACTTCATATACAGCGCCAGAAGGAATATCCAACGTACAGTTCGTCAAGTTGGTCGTCTTTGGAACTCAGGGCAATGAGAAGCAACTTGGGCCCACGGTGGCAGAAATTGCAATTTTATAGTTTCATAGTCTATTCCTTGTTCATGTCTTTGATAATCTCTGACGAAAACATCAAACATTTATTTGTTGATTATGCCATGTCTGCCAGTTCCCTAAAACTTTGGCTAATCTTCTTCAGCAGCTGGTGACCACGTGGAAAGTCATGCCCGAACGTGTGATGAATCTCGCGAGCGAGGTTGGGCTCGCAAAGGGCTAAAGTGTGTGCACCATTGCTGTGAATATCGTCGCCAGTCGGGCATCTTACGTGCAAGGTGGGAATTTCGATGAGGGTGCCGTGAAATCGAGTATCGAATCTGGTCATGCCGAGGACACCGTCTGTGAAGAAAGGCGTGCCGTCTGCTAGTAGTCGAGATTCTAAGGACTCTGCCTCTTTGCGGATTGCCCCGGTATTAGGCATATCAGCGGGCTTATGAAACCATTTTCGTGCTCTTGTGGCACTGGGACGCAGAAACTGGTCCAGTGCTTCCTGCACTACCCCCTCCATGGCTGGATCGGCCGTCAAAGTCGCCGGCTGTACCTCCTCGTCCTCGACGCGAAACACCTTGAGAGGACTAATTGCGTTGACAAAGCAGGCAAATCGGAAGGGCCTTTCCTCCCATGATTTGAAAGGATACTTTGCTGCGTCAGAACATATGATCTGAGCTGCGAGCGCTGCCCCGGCTGAATATCCCAGCACGCCGTCAAACGGCCCTTCTTTTTCGATTAGCTCTAACAGGGATTCTTCGGTTTCGAGGACAGAGTGTGCGGAAAGAGGATTGTAGTAGCCATAGAGAGGTAGCTCGGAGAAGCTAGTTGTATACAGTGACCAGTTTCCTTCCAAACATGAGAGGCCATTCACTGTGTTGTCAATCTTGATAGTCCCATACCTTCTGTGTGTAAAACAGTTCCCTGCAAGAATTCAAATTCCATGTCCTGAAGGTCCGCTCGAATGGAAGCTTTTCTGTCAACACAACAACTCTTCGCTCAAAGCCATGAATCTGGCAGGATGATTCACCCGTCTGCAACTTGAAAATCTGCTTCCATTAGATACGATTTGACCAATCCCCATAGTTCAAGCGTGCAGTGAATATAGATACCTCATTGTTGGATCCTCTGCCATGAAGACATAGGATGCGCATGTTGCCGAGGGGAACTGGACACAGCCAGATTCCGAGAAAAAACAGTGAATGGATATTGCCAGACAAGGGGTCTCACATTAGAAAGACCCCGTGGGGCCATGGTTGCATGCTGACCAGCGAAATGAAACGGTTCCCCTCAGCTGGCGATTCGCTTAAATTCCAAGATAGGGAAGCGGGGTGGTGTTGCATGCACTAATGTACATGTATTGAGCAGATTTCCTGCGATCGGCATAGGACGTTGCAAATTTAGTGATGATCTGATCTATTCGTCTTCTGCTGCTGATGGTCCTACTTTTAGCGCAGTTGCTGGTGATCTAGGGTCACTGGACACCATAAATCAATACCATTACCATTCATTTGCCCTTCCTGGTTATTCCAAGGAGCTATCGCGATGGATTCTTCGTGGTTTCCTGCTCTCTCATGCCTCCCGACTGGCTTCCTGGTTTCTGCTCTTCTTTGTATTATCCTCCTAACAACGTGGGTCCATTCATGGCTTCATTCGTTTCCAGCGAAGCGAAATACGGGCTTTGAGCCTCCGACAGTTCCCTACCTCTTGCCATACGTCGGACACCTTGTACAATATCTCAGTGACCCAGGTGGACTTTTGCAAAGATGCAGGTAAGTCCAACCCATTGGCGACATCTCTGCCAGATTGTCAACTGAGACCGTGCAGCAAAGCATTTCCAGACACACCTTTCTCATTGCAGCTTCCCGGGGCAAAGTTTCACATCTTTACTTCGCCCAAGACTGCTTTCTTCATTTTCACCAAGCCCAGGGACTTTATCTGCGAGCCGGTAGTGGCGTCCATGATGAGCAACGCCCTGGAACTAGATGGTGTGGATTATGAGAAATTCGACGTTCCGATCTCGCCGCATCGCAAGTCGCCCACCTTCACTCCAGCCCAGCAGGAATCATTCGTTTTTGTGACTCGGAACCATTCACTGTATCTCAAACACCTGTCGGGAAAGGCCTTGGATCCTGTCATGGAACTCTATCTGGATAGCTTTCTTGCGGTCATCCAGCAGAGCCTGCCTACTGGGAAAACACCTGAGCCTCGCGCTATTCGGCTACATGAGACCCTGCAAAAATTGGTATTTGACGCATCTTGCGTGACCTTTTTTGGACGTCGCATCTTCCGAATTTGCCCGCAAATCTGGGAACATTGGCGATCTTTTAACGAAGCCTCATATATCGGAGTGCGTTCGCGCGCCTCGTTTTACCTACGACCGTGGACACTTGGGGGCAGACGACGCTTACTACAAGCATTTGATAGATGGGTCGATACCGACTTGGAGCCCTGGGAAGACAACCGAGAGATGTGGAGCGAAAAATGGGGCGTGAAACTGAATTGGGAGCGGGAGCGAATGTCGCGCGATCATGAAATGACGATACGGGGAAGGTCGTGCGTGCATGTGTCTTTTCTTTGGGTGTAAGTCTTCAAATGGATCTGCTATTCCACGCTCTTCAGCCTTCGTCGATAGAAGCGTCTTGCTGATGTGCGGCACATCCTAGCATCGTCACCAACACAACGCCCATGCTTGCCTGGCTGATCAGCGCGCTATTGGCACACCAGGAGGTTCTTGAACGTTTTCGGGCTATTGTGGAAACTTTTATGACCCTCGATAAAGCCAGCAGCTTTGATTCGGCGAGTTTCTGTGCCGATCCTTTCATTCAGGCTGTCTGGAAAGAGGCGCTCAGACTCGGCGTCAGCAGCAGCGCCGCACGCGTCGTCACGCGGCAGACCGAGATCGAGGGATATATCGTGAAGCCTGGTAGTGTTATTCTTATCCCCACGCGCGTCCTCCACTTTGACGAGAACGTGTTCACCCAACCGGACCAATTTAACCCGTGGCGATGGATAAACGAGCAAACCGAAAAAGACGGCAATCCACTTCCTGCGGTGTCAGCCGACCAACTGAAGAAGCAAAACGACAGCTTTCGACCTTTTGGGGGCGGCACGGGAGTCTGCTCCGGGCGATTCATCGCCGAGCGTGAAGTGTTGATGGCCGCAGCTGTGCTTCTGCATCGCTTTGACTTTTTGGTGCAGCCGGGCCAGCAAATCGCGCAGCCGAATCTGAATCCAAGAGCGCTGGGAGCTATGTATCCATTGGTGGATCCCAATGTCACCGTGCGTAGCCGTCGGTGATGCGTGCCGCTTCAAGAATTGGTATCCCATACCCCGCTCTGCCCGCTAGATCGTCTTGGGCAAGGCCGTGGGACCGAAAATTGTCTACCTATACGCCAGTGATTCTCTTTGTTCTTTGCGAGATGGTTTGTAAGTGGTACCATGGCCAATCTAACGCCGGCGCAGTGCCTCAAATGACGTCGGTTGACAAATCGGATGGTCGCGTGCAGTAACATGGACGGGTCTTGGCAGTGGGGCTCAGAACCCACATTGGCATGATTGTTTGACGACTACAGTACGCAGTCACTCTTCTCCGAAAAGTCACGGCGGATTTGGAGTCGTTTCCCTATGGGTTGATTCTCCAGGGTTTCTTTAAATGCCAGTTTGGCCACTTTACCATCGGCCCAAGCCCATTCAAGAAAATGTCTTGACGCTGACGGAATAAAGTTCAGGAACTGTGCCAGTGAGACAAAAATTTATACCTACAGATAGCGTGGCGGTGGCATGTTTCATGGGGTATTATTGCTTGAGCGTTGCATCCTCATGGATTCCACTGGGAAGAGACGGTGCATGGATTTTTTTAATGTACTGTAACCCTGTAAGACCAAGTTAAATTGATGATATTAGTCTGAGAAGAGAAGAAAAAAGTCACCACAGATTCGGTAAATGTTGGGGGCTGAGCTCCCCCCTCCCCGCCCCCCAGCGTCACTATCTTCAGACCTGAGAGGTTGCAAAGCCTCAGTGAAACATAAATCTCCGATATGGCCGAAGATGCCTTGGAGATTTATTTTTCACCGAAGCCTAAGAAAAGAAAAGTTCTTCGAATGAAGCCAATTATCCTTTATACACACTGTATGAGTTGTGCAGATAGTTATATTTCCTTTGCTAACAGCGTGAATCAGGTCTGGGTCCTAACCCATGGAAAACGGCAATTGTGTTGGAGGAGCTGGGTCTTCCGTACGAAAATCACTTCTTGCAACCAAATGAGGTCAAACAAGAGCCTTTTACGAATCTCAATCCCAATGGGCGAGTCCCGTGCATCGAAGATCCCAACACACGAATCGTTTTATGGGAGTCAGCAGCTATCAATGAGTACTTGGTCGAAACCTATGATCCCGACGGTCGTCTCTGGTTTTCACAAGGCCATGATCACTTCTATATGAAGCAGTGGCTGTACTTCCAAATGTCCGGCCAGGGTCCCTATTACGGACAAGGTTTGTGAAGTTCCGACTTGACCTAGAAGACCTCCTTATCATAAGTTGATCATATCAAGGCTAACTGGAAGTGATTGATGTTAGCTGCCTGGTTCACTTACCGCCACACCGAATTCTTGCCCTCCGCTATTGATCGTTACCGCCAAGAGGTTCAACGGGTGATTGGAGTCCTGGACGCCGCTCTAACACATAGGCCATACCTCATCGGCGAGAGGTGTACCATTGCCGATCTAGCATTTATAACCTGGGATTTGATGGTGCCGGGAATCTGCGAGGAAGCAGACTTTATGGCAACGCTGAGCGAGGACTTCCCTCACTGGACCGCGTGGCATAATCGATTATTGGAAAGGCCTGCCGTAAAGCGAGCACTAAAAAAGAAGCAAGAGGCATTAGACCAGGCAGGAACTGGGGTCATTCCGACAGCCCTGGGAAGAAGTAGCACCGTCGGGTCTTCTATCTACATAGGAAACTAGGCCGGATTCCCTTTTATGTAAACTCAACGGTATATTCAGTAGTAAGAGAAAGTCATTGGCAATGAATTAACGAATACAAAATGACTGTGGATGCTGCATCTACGCGTGTCGGTGCTTTTGCTCCACCCTCTCACCAGCAAACTGTTGTAGCTCAGAGGAATGATTGCTCTTATTATTTCTGAGGAAATACACGAGGCTATATATACAGCGAGAAGACCAAGTTGATTGGAAATCAACTTGATTCTTCGTATAGGTAAACCGGGAATTTCTTTCCGATGTTGCGGCTTTGTTCCTGATCACCGCCAGCTTCATGTCACAACAGTCCTCCGTCTGAGATCCGCGGGAATCCGGGTTTGAAACTTGTTCGGATGACATGAACCCATGTCTGCCGACTGTGGGTAGCTCACCATCTTTGGCGGTGGTGGCGGCTCTTGCCAGAATTTTCTGTCAAGCTACATGGTTATTGGTGCCGGTTCTATAGGCGGCGGCTGGCCCGCCATCAGGCCCGCTCCAGACATGAGCGAATTGGGCGGTAAGGCCGATCGTATGGCCCCGGGATTCCCAGGCATCTGGTACCGTACTCGTTATCTGGCCCTTGCCCGCAGTTATCATGGCCAACAATGGAGGTTCAGGTATTGTTGTAATCTCATCCCAAGAGACCCCTGTACTCATTGCCGGATGTCCCGAGAATTCACCCATTTCTATCGGTCGATCTAATCAAAATCTCAGTCTTTAACCTGGGCGACCTGCTTGGCGCAATGCCGGTAGGGTAACCTACCTGGCGCGAAGCTCGGCATTGGGTAGTCGGCAGAAGCATTCCGATTGGGAGTTGAAGATGTGTTCAGGGGCAATCGTGGATATAGATAAGAGACTCCCACCGCTTCGGCGTTCAGGCTAGTTGCCCATGACGCAATTGGTATCGGAGTCGCGCGCTCCGTTTATCTTGTCTCCACCCCTGGTTGGTTGGTTGGTTGATGTCTACCCTGACCTCTCGCAAAGAGTTGATCTTCCAGCTAGACTAAAATACGAATCAGTACCCACTCTAGTGGGTGGTGGTTTAGAATCCAACTTTTTGCGAGAGGTCAGGGTAAATGACATCTTCTGGGTGACTGGCTTGTTCCAAATGTGTTTATAGGGTGGTCAAATTCAATCCCTTTGGGATTTCTTGAGGCGATTCAATAGCGTGTTGGGATGTGCTCAAAGGGTGGTCAAATCTAACCACCCCAGCAATTGTTGGTGGTGAAATGGCCTCTTTGTATATTATTAGAAGTTGGCTCAATTTAATCACCCTGGTGTTTCCGGACGTGGCGACATCGCGTTTTCTGATGTGCTTGAAAGAAGTGTGAAATCCAAACATCTCATTATCAGCTCGTTGAATAACCAGGGTGATCAAAGGGTGCCCTAATTTATCACCTTTATCCTTTTTTGAAGGTGTGAAATCGATAAAATTTAGCCATCCAGTCAATTGACGATCAGATCAGACCTTGTCGTGTTCTTTAGCAGTAAACTGGAAATATAAACCAAAAGAAGTACGAAAATGAAGCTTGCGTAAGCAGGTCATAAAATGGGGTGAAATGACATTTTGTGTGATCAAATGTAACACTTTGATAATTCTTGAATTCTTGAGGTGATTTTATGAAGTGTTAGGGGTGTAATTTAAAAGACATGGCATCGCTATGTGAGGGTGCCGGTAAACCGAGGTAGGACACGGTAATAATCGGAGACTGACTTCCTATTTACAACCAACAGGAGGTGATAATATTATGGCTGAAAATAATCTCAAATCACACAAGCCCTTTTGTAATGTGCCAGCGTACGAGTGGATCCGGATATTATCAAACATCGATTATTGCGCCCAGTTTGGATGGCTTCAGTAGGAGAGCGCAGATAATTAGACGAAGCGCCTTTTGCGCAAATCTGATGGGGCCGGGCCGGGCAGTATTTTTCACAAGGGGGCCCGGTGCGAGTTCGGTATGCTACTTGAGTGGATTTCATCCATCACATTGACATTCGCTCATTTCTGGGAGCTGATAAAATAGTTGATTAAGATGTAGCTGAAAGGGGGCCAATTTTCATCATTGGAGTTATAGTGCTCTTGACAGCCTCTGGGCAACATAACTTAATCCGCCTTTTCACCTCCTCAGGAATGACTGACTAGGTTGATCAACTCCCGCCCTTTGAATCGTACCACAACCGGGCAATTCCACCACCGCAACAACGCTCGGGACGATCAAGCTTGATCACACTTTGAGCACATCTCAACTCGCTACTTTATCGCAGAGGGAATGATTAGAATGTTTAAAATTGGCCATCACTTAAACACAGCTCAACACGATATTTCATCACCTCAAGAATCATCAAAGTGATTCCATTAGATTTACATTGGAGTATACCATTTTTTCAGTTCCAGAATTGGTCGGACGACTAAATTTAACCAGTTTGACCGAATCTCAAGCCGCCATTTCATCACCTCCAGGGCAGATCAGGTGATCAAATTTGGCTTCCCAATAATTCCATCACATCATTCCATTTCACAGCATTTTATGACCTAAGCAATGACTGGTGCAGTTCAATTTGATCATCCATCAAACACATTTCAACAGCCCATCTCATCTTCAGGATAGATCAAGTGATCAAATTTTGCTACCCCAATAAACCGGTCACAACATTTCTAAGAAGACGCAAGTGATCAAAGCTGATATCTCATTAGATGGAGCTCAACATCTCACTAATTTAATCCTAAAAGCCTCAAGAAAATTACATTTAACCATCTTGATGCGTTTTACTGTAGCCGGATTTTATCACTCGATCATTGCTGAGGTGGTAAAATAGCGAGTTGCAATCCAAGTTTTAGAAAGAGTGGTCACTTATCAATCCTGGAGCGGTGAAATGGTATGTAGAGATTAGATTATATGTTTGAAAAAGTCGTGCAGTAAAGCACGACCGGGGATCATGGTCGCTGGGACAGGAGGAACTGACTTTTCGAGCTCATGCAGCAGCTAGAACTCTACAGGAGTGAGGCCGAGAACCCATCATTCAATGGGTGCCTGGCCATACCAGAATTGAGGGGAATGAGAAATCCGATGAAGCAGCTTAGCTCGCGGCCAGCTGACCGGGAAGCCATCCAGAAGAAATCGCAGGACTCTCACTTGCGTTTGTCAACCGGACGTGCCCAGAGAACATCCAAAACCGCAAATAAACCTGGCTTGCCCGGGATTGTGCAAAGCGGTCTTGCTACAAACAGTGAACCTACCGACAGTATCAAGGCTGGGGACTGGACCCAGTCGCGACGCGAGCCCAGAAATCGTTGGCCACTCGCTTCTTCCAGTTAAAGAGCGGCCATGTGGCTATCGGGGTTCAGATCCTCCGAATCCACGCACGGAAAAGCCCGGCGTGTGACAAAGGTGATGCACGAACAAGAGACCGCGCAACACGTTCTCTTTGAGTGTAAGGCATGACAACACCAGCGGATCCAGCTCTACAGAGCGCTAGATCAAGCTGGGCTGCTCAGAGTTCAACTGGTGAAGAGACATACAGTGATCGATCCTAGTTGGCTGGTTGTTCTAGCAGTGACCAGCTTCACTTGACTGGTTCAATACGGCATCTTTTCGGATAAGACAATTTTGCTGAACTTGACATCAATCTATCCGGTAACTGCAAAGTGGCCTCCATAGCGCGTTGAGATCTGCTCTTCTATTTCCGCTAACGTCGTCCGGACGGACCGAGACCCCTCCTTTTCCGAGACGACGAATTTTGCCGTCTCTCCGGAGTCAGCGTATTTCGTGGAACGGAGAATTTTGGAAATGAAATGGGTAAGGCATTGAAACTCCTCCCATTACCCTTTGGCCTGTTTTGATACGGTGTGGTCGTAATCCACCCCTCAATTTTTCTTCGCTTGTGCGTACCATTTCTTTCGGGGCGAGCTATGGCGCTTTACAATAACGTGCCTTCTGCAGGGCAAGTTGGGTCGACGCGGACGCTTTTAGGCGCCAAGAAACATGCGCGAAGTCGAAATGGTTGTTTGACTTGTCGAAACCGGCACATCAAGTGTGACGAGAAGCATCCCCACTGTGGTCAATGTGCGACGACACGACGGTGTAGATACTCCACGGAAGCAGGTCGTAGGTTCCCCGATACTGAATTTATTTTCGCAATTCTGTCAATACCAACAAGAGACCTGCTAACACTCCTGAAGCTTTGGGACCTCTCGAGGTGCAAAAACCGCGTCGAAAGGAGACCCCGAGATTTGATCCAATCCGTAATGATGTCCATCCGCAGAATGTTCGACTCTACCTTTTTTTTCACCAAGAATTTGTCACGCCTCAGCATTATTTTCTAAAAGAGAGCAGCAAAAGTCTTTTGTTCACAATGATCTTATCAATCTTGCTTTAAAGCATGATCACCTGCTGTACGCCATCATTAGCCTGTGTTCATACCACCATAATCTGCATATTCTGCGAGGTAACGCATATGCATTTCTCCACTACTACAATGTGTCACTGGTGTTGTTAAGAAGATGTCTTGGTCTCAAGAGTCAACAAAATGAGGCAACCATTCTTACTATTTTGGTTCTCGCGACAATCGAGGTACGCGGGCCTTCCCTTTCCGAAATAGCGCCAGCACCTCTTAATTTTTGTCATCTGATGCAGGAATATCTTGGCGATCTGGTAAACTTGATAAACCATCATCAAGCTGCTGCAGTGTTGGTAAAAAATCTCTTAACACCAGAGTCTACAACCTTGAATGAAGTGCATGGGAATATTTTTTCTTGGTATAGTCGATTCGATATCTTATCTGCAGTTTTATCTGCAGCCGAGCCGACTCTGACTTTGGATTGGTACTGCACGAAGGAGCAGTATGATTCTGACAAGGCAAAGCGGGATCTTGACCCGCTAACAGACTGAATAAGTACATTAATTCTTCATTTTCCAGGAATGGTGGACTTACCCATTCCGTTCAATACTCGCGAGTTTCCTAGCTCAGAGTGCTCAGGGAGCGGCTCACCCCATGATCTCTGAGCTGATCGCTTCCTAAGAGGGTAGCCTTACCGTTACTAACATTACTAATATACTACCCTACTACGATTAATTAAGAACCTAAAGCATATAGGGATAGACTAACGAGAGAGGGCTAGGGCATAATATAGGGGCGAGGGGAAGTAGTAGGAGTACTATAGGCTTTTGATACTTTTAGGATTTGGATTATATATAGGATTATATATACTCTTTTCTATACTAGCCTCCTACGGAGGCTAGATTTCCCTTTGTATGACTATTTATTGCGATAGCGAATCTAGAGTTAGGAAACCAAGTTCTGCTTCGGGTTGGAAGAAGCGCCTGCATAGCCTCGACGCAACTAGTTAGGCTCCATCAGGTTAATAGAACTTTGATTGATTGATTGATTGATCCGCCATTCCTGGGGGCTAAGCGAGATTCCAATTCCTATGCGTGGAAATGATATACTCGCCCCCAGAGTAGCATTAGCCCCCACAGTTTGGATAACATATAGTAGATTCACACAATGATCCTCAAATCTAAAGCCGTTTGTCAGCTGCAAAGTCGTATAAATATTATCATTCCTCGAAATTACTCACTTGTTTGCCATTCAAAAGAACCGCATAAACCTCTTGTCTCACATATTAGACACGATCACCAAGTCCAAGATATTCATTGCATACCGGCAAGCTTCCACTTATTTCCAAGGGCCTCCAACCCTCTTTTCAAAACTTCAAGCGCCTCCAAGCTTTCCTGGTGTCCATCGAGGTTGTATCGGTCGTAAAAGTACCTGAATGTGCGGAACCCCCAAGATAAGAGAAATGGAGATGCTCTCTGCGCACTGGTCAAGTCTCCACTGATGTAGATCCTCGTCAAACATAGACAATCATGCGCTGATTTGCTTATAGGATGTTCTGGGTCGTAAATGCCACCAAGGTCATCAGCACCTGGTTCGTCGAAGGAATAAAGCACGAATACCGCGCTGATTTAATTAGACTTTGACGTAGTTCGATTGAGTATGAGGGAAATACCTATTGAGAGTGCTGCGTGCAACACTGACTGGAACGATCTTTGTTTGTTGCTCAACTTCTAACAAATTTACTAGTGCGCTGATCGTGCGATAGAGCTGGGGTCGTCTTGTTGCTACTGATTGGCGCACGATGTGATAGTCAGATATCAATTGAATGACGCGGCCCACGAGGTATGCTGCATGGACTAGGAGACGGAAAGTGCCCATGTTTGATCTTGCAGGCGACAAAAGCGTCAAGCGAGAGTAGGAGGAAGGATGCTGCTAATTGTTAGTGCTGTGGCTTTCAAGGAAACAAAGACCGGCTCTATACTTCTTGTTGCCATGAAATATCGTCTGAAGGCAGAATCTGATTTTCGTCGGGCTCTCTCAATAGAAGTGGGCGTTGTGGACAGCCAAGGGCCATGATGCTGTCACTTGTGATTTAACGCCACGCTGGTCGACATAAATGAATGGTCAACCTACCGCTCCATGACATAGACAACCCACCATAGTCGTCTTCGTTGCTCGCCATCCATCCAATCACCTGCATATGGGCCCGTTTCTATGTCCAGAGCTCCCAGGTACCGAGCACAGACGCCCAGAGTCGTATAGGCAGAGGGGTAGATGCCATGACCATGCTCATAGAGAAGAAGCAAGAGAGAAGCCTGCAAAAGTCTGATAGAGAGTGTACCGTAGATCTCCGCGCTAACGAAAGTTGACTTGACGGCGAGATACTGCTTGTTCACAGGTTGACCCTCTGGGCATGGCTCGGTATTCAACTTGATGCACGCAAGCAAAAGTATGTCCTCTCCCTTTAACTGCTTGCTTTCATTCAATAGCCTCGTGTGGAGCTCACTGATAGGAATATATGGCATCCAGGGATCAACAATTTTGATGAAATCAGAGATCCATAGCTGTCGCTCGGTTTGGCCAGGGCCGTAGATATATTCCAATACGTCAGCTCCCACCGAGGTGCTCTCCAGCGCAGTGGGCATTGGGAGACTTTGATTCGGATAGCCCAGAAACATTGCCGCATTGAATCGAACTCTCTGAGTGCTCTGGGTTTCATTTGCTGGGAGTGCTAGTGTTACGGTCGGCCTTATAGGGTGGCTAGTCTGGCCGTCAATCCGGTATTCACAGCGACCATGAGTCCTGTTCTGAATATTAGAACTATTCAATTGTGTAACGAATTGAAAGGCAAACCTCAGGCAGTAGGAGCATACTGGATATGCACGATCACATTTCCTCTTGCGCACCCTGCAGTTCTTACACGCTAGGGGGTTTTTCATTGTGGGCGACAGGATAAAGCACACGGCTTATATCCTCCTAGGCATTTCCGCCCAACGACTTCGAGAGTATACGTGTTTCCTCTGTCATAGTTTTCTAGAAGGAGAAGAAACATATCATAGCGCCTTGACAGTGCGAATTTTCTTCCGGGTGGCCGGCACATGATGCAACCCGCCCCTCTCTTGAATGGGTGGGTCATCAAATCTCGTAATTGGGCTGGAAGGGAGTAGAATGGAATGTACGCGGATGAATTCTAGATTTTACCGGTTAATAAGGTTGACCGAAGGCAAATGTTTGAATCTAAATCTGCATTTCCGATTGAAGCCCTTGAGATAAAAGAAAGCTCTGCGAGCTATGATGAGTCAACGCGAGGAAGACTCCAGCGATTTTTGTTTTAAAGTTACATGATTTCTCTGTTTCTGTACAAGTTTGATGAAATAAGACATAACTTTCTATTTAATCGACACTAGAATCTCCATTGCTCGCACCACATTTTCATCATATCTGCACTAATAGGACTCATTTGATCCAGTGTCTTACTCATACCTCTCGTCTTTGTTGTAGAGAACCCCGTAAAATGGGTCTCACCAGCCACAAGCGCTTTGTAGGTATCCAAGAGCTTCACGGCCGGGATATCGGTTCCTTTTGAAGCACTGGCCTCAACTATCTTGACCCAGGTGGCCACATCCACAAACTCAAGCTTGCGCCCTTGTTGCTCATAGAAGCTCTTCACAGCCCCGGCAAGATCTTTCCACTGTTCATGGGCTGGGTTGACAATATGGAAATAGCCACAGATCGCTGATAGTGGGTGATGAGATAATATCCCAGCAATTTCCAGTATTATTTTTGCAACATCCTCCACCGGAATCCAGTCGACTGTGTCATTTGTGCCGAGATCAGTAGGCAGCTGACCCAAGACCGCTGATGAAGAAACAATAGTAGGAAGCCACTCCTGCCTATTCCAAATGCCCTTTTCGCTCCGGGGACCGGCGATCTGACCTACACGAATCACTGCAGTGGGAACCTCAAGCTTCTCTGTTGCTTGCTGGAGAATCAAGTCACCAACAAATTTGGATTGGCCATATCCCATTGAAGCAAGGCTTAGATCGGTCAGAGGAGACTCGGGAACTGGACCAGGTCCGGCCCAACGGTCGGCGGTGCCAACGGAAGATACGAAAATGATTGGTGCCCGCTTCCCAGCGTGGAAAGAGAACTCTACCAGACCCCGAACACCACGGATACTAGGCACAAAGGACTCGACAGATAGGTTGAAGTTGACTGGCCAGGCGTTGTGGATGATGCGGTCTACCGAGGATGAAAGACGCTCGTAAACGGCAAGATCCAGTCCAAGGTTTGCGTGCGATAGATCTGCCTGCAGGAATTCAGTCTTCGGGAAGTCGGCCTGGAGACCGCGCTCTTCGCTGGATTGCTTTTGCTTTTGCCGACCGCCATCGGCGCCTCGGTTGAGGCAAACGATATCTGAGACAGAGTTGCTATTCTCCAGGAGGTCCAGGAGGTATGAACCGAGACTTCCTGTCGAGCCAGTAAGGATGATTGTCTGTCCTTCATCTTTGGGCGACGGTTTTTTGGGAATGCTGCCATTGATGGAGTCAATGCTGTACTTTTCCAAAGCTGCCTTTGCTGCTTCGACTCCATCTATGCCATTGGTAACAGTGGTATCTTGAGAAATTTGGGCAAAGAGATGCCGAGCGAGCTTTCGCAGGGATGGGTTGCCATAGATCGCTCGAGTTGTGATAGTAGAGCGGTCTTCAGGCACCATGGCATGTCGGAGGCCATCTCCAATAAGCTTTCCAAGGTTGATGATTCCGAGTGAATCGATACCAGCTGCAAAGAAATCCGTGTCGGGCTCAATTTTCTCAACACCAAACGATGAAACGACGACCTTGTGAAGGGAATCCAGAAGAGCATTTTCGGTCTCAAGAGAAATCTCCGGTACACTGTCTCCATTGTTTCTGTTGTACAGAGCTTCGATATCGTCCTTATAAATCTTCAAGAATGCACCCCGCTGAAGAGAACCCTTAGCAGAAGAGGGCACCGGCCTTGCAGGATCAGAGATCTTAACCAAACGTCGCGCAATCCGTCCATGGGCCACTGTCTGTTTATTCACCTGGTCAATGATAGGCCAGACTCTATCGATAAGGGCTTGAGCCTCGGCGTCGTCATTGGGGAATTGAAGCGGCTCAAGGAAGATACCAGCCTGAAACTTCCCTTGGCCGACCACTATTACCCGTGTGAGCGCGGGATGAGCGCCAACGATGGATTCGATGGTAACAGGGTTCAACTTTTCGCCGTTGGAAAATACGATCACATCGTCTGCGCGTCCCGTATGGAGCCAAAGATAAGAAGCAGTCGGGTGAGGTCGATAAAGATCCTTGGTATGGTATTCGTCGAGTTCGGGGAAAGTGTAGAAGACGCCCTGCATGCCAGGATCTTTGTCGCGACGAACGATGACATGTTCAAAGATATCGTCGCCGATAGGACGATAATCGGAGCCAAAGGTTTCATCGTCGAAGACGAAATATTTCCACAGTTTCATGTCCGGTTGGAAATAAATTGGGTACACTCCATATCTATCAATCATTAGCAATGAAACAAGGCTCTTTGGTATAACTTCTTACTCTGTGGTTGAAATTATATTGGCGAGTGTTACTCCTGCCTTGACAAGTTGATCACCGGCCTCAGCTTCTAAACTTCCTCCACCACAAGCTACAAAAGAGAGCTTCTTAAGTACTTCGATGTCCGTCTTCGCGTGACTCATGTCTGCGAGAATGGAGGGGGCGACGACGGCAGCATCAGCTCCAGAATGCTCGATGAAAGAGCAGATAGCATCTGGAGTCACCGCTTGGTCTGCAACTGGGAGTAGCAGCGGAGTGCCCCAGAAGATGGAAAGACTGATGAAGAAGTAAAGGCCAAGGGCATGGAACAAGGGCGCTGCAATAAAATCAATAGCTAGATCTTGAATAGAGACTTAGAGATACGAATAATACGTACTTGTACACAAGATCTTGCCCGCCATCCCCGAGAAAGCCTTCATAATATGAGAGTATCCGGCGAAATCGGGCCGCCGGTGGTATGCATCGGCCAGACAGAGAATACCATGACGGCAGATAATTGGCTTGGGGATTCCAGTGCTGCCGCTTGTGTGTAAAACAAAAGCCGGCTTGCTACGAATCTCGTCGAATGACTTTTGGTAGGGGAAAGATGGGACGCTCTCCGTAGAGAGGAAGGATATCGCTAACGGCGCTGACCAGGGTGGATTTCATCGGACGAGCACTCAACCACGACTGTATGGATTGTGCATGGTCTTGTGTGTATAGAAGCCATTGGCAATCGGTCGCTTCAAGCAGAGACAACTGACTCTCGATGTTGTTTCGTGGGGAGACGAAAAGAGCCTACATTGTGATCGAAAAGTCAGCTGCTTAATGTTCATTACAAAGGTACGCTTTTTCGCGTAACCCCAGAGACTGAATTTTAGGAACGTACCTTGTATCCGGCCTTGATAGATGCTGCCAACACAACTAAGTATCGTACATCGTTAGGGCCGATATAGGCGACTGTGGGGTACTCCCCGTCCTTGGCACGCCCGGCTTGTTGGACGATCCAGTGAGCAAAGCGGTTGATGGCGTTGGCGTATTGTCTAAAGCTCACTTCATCCCATCCATCTTTTGGATCCGAAGAGCGAGGAATATAAACGACAGGCCGGGATGGGTCGTTCAATGCGATTTCATCGATCGCGTCAACAAAGTTGCGCCGCCCATAAGCAGGCGTTCGGTTGCTCGTGGCACCGTTGGAGGTCATTGCAGGATTTTTGTAAATAGATATTGGTGAATTAGTATTAAAATGTGTGGCAAAAAGATTCAGGATTGAGTGTCCTGATCAAGAGAACGCCTGAGGGGTTTTTACCTCGGTTTTATATCTACTGCGTGTCAGCGAACAGCGGGAAGGAAAATGCCGAGTTTCCGGAGGTTGCACTGGTGATCATTTCTGGTCAAGGAAGCAGTGATGACACCTTGGGTTGAAATTTGCTAAATAGTGGGGGTTCTTTGAGGTTTGTCAAGAAACAACGCAAACTTGGATCCTGATGGCCGAATCTGACGATTCTGATCAAGCGGGTTGTGAGCGGACTTTAGCGTCGTCGGCACGACGATCTACAAAGCTTGTTGTGTCCATGCAAGGTTGCGGCTTGAGAACAGTACGTGGCTGCAGGGGCCCAAAATCAGACAACGAGTGCTAACTTAAATAGCACATGTGACTTTTTTTCGCGAACTATGTCATATTTAGTCTGCAGCTAGGTTGCACAAGCGTCGGAAGCAAAGTTGCCAAGATGACGAGGGATTCACGGGTTCGCGGGAGATTTGCTATTATTGAATGCCCATATTGTTCGAGAATATTCTTATTCTGGATGCACCGGAGCGACCTCTGTTAGCTTATTGAATGATGGACGCGTTGATGTTAGTCGGTGGAGCATTCTGCGTCCGAATGTCGGGCGGCCTCTGTCTTTGATAGAAGTAAGGCCAGGCAATTACAGCACTGGATAACAATGCGGGGTCATTTTGCCTAATAACAGCATAATGGTACCATACAAGACTACATGGCTATAATACCAGAAAAATGCAAAATTTCTATTATCATGGTTCTAGAATGCTCTGATAATAACACCTGAGCCGCACAGCACATCAGTGCCGTTAAAATAATATTAGCTCACTCGCATTCTGGAAACACCAAACTTGGAAAATCACCCAGTCCTAACATATTAAAGTCATCGAACCAACTGAGGAGTGATGCGTACGCCACATTATTTTCCCAGATCTGCTGCTCAGATGTGTCTGTCGTCACGACAGTCTTGACAGTAGAATTGATGGCTCCCGCAGGCACGATAGTTCTTCGATTTAATTTCCCAAATCCATCTTGCACGTCAAGGTTCCGATATTGGGTGCTTTCCATGGGGGCTCCCTGGTAATGATCATTCCGAGTTGGATTACTCTGAGCAGAGCCGCTTTCATTGGAGTCCAGAAGGCCGCTATTCGCGTTGTATGTGCTGTTAGATCCAAAGCTGCTGCCACTGGCACGATCTACTGCCTCTGCCATCCAATGTTCCCATTTCTCGTACCCAGACACGTCGGTATTCGATGAGACAGCGAGGGATGTCAATGGCCGTTCCCTCTTGATAGTTGCTATTAAGGCTCGAAGATTCTGGATTAGTCTGAGACATTTCTTTGCATTGCGGGCTCCAGAAGCCAAGAATTCCATGGATCGGAGAATCACGGAGATGGCGGAATGATAGCATGGATGGCTATCGACGATCTCGTTGATGATAACGATGATAGCAGCGGATGTACAATAATTGAAATCCGTATAGGAGTAGCGAGCAAGCCGGTGACTTTCTGCAAGATATCGTACACAACCGGCCATTTGATATGCTGCGCTGACGCATGCTCGGGATAAGGATTCATCTGCGGGACCTGAAGGGGATGACTGCAGCAACGGTTGAGAAGCGGCAGCCCGCATTCCATAGAGTCGCATTTGTATGATTCCTAATAAGGATGGGCGGCCCATGAAAATAACAATTTGGTGATAAGACATATGTAAATGAACGGCGCCACGAAAAATCTTGGTTCCGGGATCGAGATTACTTGGTTGTAGTTGTGTTGGGAGACTTGCCATCCAACATTGTAGATCTCGATTCAGATCCGGGATAGTAGATTCAGCAGCACTGTCTGCCAAAGGAACCGACTTTTCGCGTCTTTGAATTAATAAGTCAATTAGTTTTGTACAGCAACCGCCAAGCAGAAGATATTAAATACTTTACTGCACGGTTGAAGATAGACATGAGGCGAATGCTAGCTTGGAGATTTCCGAGATTGTTGTTGCCTCCAAGAAGGTCGAGTGCTTCGCATATTTCTGGGAAAGGTGTATCGATATCTTCTTCCTTTATTGTTTCCGGTCGATCCAAGATGATAGAAAGCCGTCTAGAAAATGTCAATATACACACGCAATGGAGGGGAAATGTTAAGTTACCTACCGTTCACTGACGTAAAGCGACCACCAAAGTCTGTTGCGCACCTCAACCACAATAGGAGCCAACTTACCGTCAGACGTCTTTCGGTGTAGCCCAGACGCGATGGCCATTTTCATTGCCATTCCATGGTACACATACGACAGATCCGTCGAGTTGGAAGGGAGAAGAAACAATGCCGTAAGGAAGCACACCTGGATTCCCTCCATGGTGCATTGTGTGATTACGTCGGGCAGAAGAAACTTGGCCTTTAAATAGAAGACCATTCCAGGCCCCTGTTTATACACCGATGTGGGGTGTTGTGTTTCCTGCGTTTCTGGAGTCTGAAGATGTGCGAATTGGCTGCCCATTGCGAATACCATCAAGGCCAGTGCGATCAGACTAGCATCAGATTCGATGTCTGAATGTAAACCATCAAGATATAACCGATTCAGCCGCTCTTGGAAGTGGGTTCGGTCCATGAAGTAGTAATTCGCTTCTGAATGGCGGAAGAAACATGTAACGAGAAACTCGGCTTCATTCGCTGATGGAAATCCTTCCAATGCTTTCTTGACCAAGGTAAGATCCGCGATGTTCTCGTGATCCTACGTACCAACATTAGGATTGTGGAACCCAGACTGGGGATCGCGTCAGACTTACTGTCGGTTCATCGTCTTCGATCTCGACTCGAGAGTGCACTACAACTGTATTCTGGATTTTGGATAGGAACGTTGTGTTTGAAACTTCTCCTTCATAATCTGTGATGAGAGTGTTAGTGAAACTGCATGGATAGTGACTGCCAATAAAACTCACGGGTTTGGTGGGAGCTTCGCATCAACAAGTGAGCAGCTTCATTTGACTGGACAGACTTTGGTGAGCTGGACGAGTGAAAAGCTTTATCCACCGGCCTGAATACATTTGCATCCCGCGGATAATCGGCATGCGCATTCTCATCGTTGCGCCTGCAGAAGAACAATTTATCTATATCAGTATGGAGTTCCGAAAACGAGTCCCCAAGATATAGTAATATCTACTAACACTGACGATCTAGTGATATTGGACCGCTCAAAGAAGAATGGTTCGTCAGCAGACGTGCACTCGACTCCTGCATTCAGGCATCGCAGGCAGGTAGCCGCTCGGCTCGGGGCCGGAATGCATCGGCTCTTGTGGTTTCGACATCTCCAGCACCTGTGATAGTGATTTGGTCATAAGCCTGCTTCAAGATAAGATTCAAGAGATAATTGGAAGATTGCCTACGCTCGTGCAGCGCGCTTGCGATTCGAGTCCGCGACCTTGGGTCTTACTCGAGCAACTCTTTTCTGCCGACGTAAGTCCATGCCTCATACGACTGATAAAAGAAGGTAACAGCAATCACTAAATGTGTTGAAGGTACGAGTGCATCCTGTATCAAGGTTTCGGCAGATTGCCGGTGCCGGGTGGTCGGTTCTTATTGGGGACGAATTGGTTCACTTGCGGAGAGAAGCGGGGAGCGCTCAGCTTGGATCGCTTCGATTGGCGAATTTGGTACAATTAGGGAGATAAGCGATACGAGAACTGCGCCGGGATTTTAACTAGTGTATCGTTCGCTCCTCATCGGACCCTCGTCTCCCGACTGCTACTTAGTCGTGGTATGGTCCAGGAATTTTGGTCGTTTGTAATATCAGGACAACTTAGATCGTCAGGATTTCGGTGTTCTGCTTCCAGAACCAAATTATCAGCTAGTTTTCCGGTTCAACGATCACATTGCTCACCATGGCGGTCCAAGAAAAGGCGCCCTCTGAGGCCCAGATCCAACCACAAGCTGTGGATGAAGGGTCGGTGGAGTACCTGATTGATCCCGAGGAGGAGAAAAGGGTTATTCGGAAGATTGACAGGGCACTTATGCCACTCATGTTTGCCATTTTCTTCTTCCAGTGTCAGTTCTAGTGCTTTCTACATTTCCATTTGAGAGGAAAGAATACTGACCGTCGGTTGATTGGCCTCATCAGTCCTGGACAAACAGACCATCAACTACGCCGCTATCTTTGGCATGCAAACGGAAATTCATGTCTCTGGAAATGACTTCTCTTGGGCTGTCAGTCTATTCTACTTCGGCCAGCTGGCTTCACAATTTGTGTCCGCCTATTTCATCGGCCGATTTCGCGTCGCTACTGTTGTAAGCATTTCCATGTATGTACTAAAAACTGTTAAATGATGTATAGAAATTGGTTGGTGCTAATTCAGTGCTAGTATACTTTGGGGAGTATGCGAGATGTGCCATGGAGCGCCCACCAATGCAGCAGGTTTGCTCGCCGTTCGTTTTTTCCTCGGATTCTCCGAAGGCATAGCTTCGCCGGGGTTTGTTATTCTGACTAGTAATTGGTACAAGCGCAAGGAGCATCCGATCAGGGTTGCGTGAGTTGTACCTCCTTCGTGATCGTGAACCATTGCTGATGGAATTTTTCCGACGTACAGTATCTGGCAGAGTACCAATGGCTTTGCTCAAATCATTGGTGCTGTTCTCATGTATCTCATTGGCCATTCGACGACTATGGCTATCGCCAGTTGGAGAGTCATGTTCCTTATCTGCGGTGGATTCACTGTCCTGTCAGGTGGAATCTTCTTCTGGTTGATGCCCACTGACACCATGACGGCCTGGTTCCTCAACGACCGCGAGCGAGAAATTGCCACCAAACGACTTGCCATGGACCGTGGAACGCGCGACAAGGCACAGTTTAACAAGGAGCAAGCGAAAGAAGGCATTCTGGACCCTCACACATGGATTCTCTTCTGTATAGCGCTGTTCATCTGCATCCCATCTCCAATCCTGAAGGTAAGACTTGCAGAACGAGAATTGTTTGAAATGAGTAACCTTTCTCATCCCCGTTCAATAGTTTTCTTCTCTCGTCATCAGCGGTTTCGGCTTCAGCAACTTCAATACCATGCTCGTCGGCTTGCCAAGTGGTGCCATTCAAATCATCACCTCATGGGCCGCCGCTCTAGCTATGCACTACACCAAAAAAGGACGCTGCATCAGTGGTATTGCACTCACACTGATTCCTCTTGTCGGAAGTATTGTCCTTTTGACCCTGCCAGCGAGCCATAAATGGGGCATCGTGGTTAGTACATGGCTGGCAGCACAATCATCATCTCTGATGGTAGTCTCCCTCAGCTTGATGGCATCCAACGTAAAGGGAAACACTAAGAAGCCCACCACAAATGCCATATTCTTTCTTGGGTACTCGGCAGGCTGCATCGTAGGACCCCAGTTGTGGCAAGCCCCCGATGCACCGCGCTACATCAAAGGCTGTATCAGCAGTATTGTCAGCTGGGTGTTACTCATTATATTCTTTGGCATGTATTACGTCCTTTTCAGACGGGAGAATTCTAAGCGCAGAACTCTTCTGCTCCAACAGACAGAAGATGAGACCGGTCATGAGGCTCCTCCCGAGAAGCTTGAGAAAGAGTTGCATGCCGGTGTGGATGTCAATTCTGACTCTACCGATAAGCAGGATTTGAAGTTTATGTATACTATTTAACTATTGAATCAGTATGCCTTGGACTGAAATTGGATTGTGATCGATCATCTAGCGCCTACAACCGTGTCTCACCCATGGAACCAGTTTATCACGCGGGGTAAACCCAGATTACTATTTACTGCCTTATCTCCTGTGCCGGATTGGGGGCCTAACCCGTTCAAATGATGGTTAGATGCCTAATGGTACCCTCAGGCTGCATGATTTTGGACTAAAGAATTCGGGTGCCTCGCCTTACTGGTCACTATTTAAACTCTCCATTTCTCTACGAACTACCGGCAAGAGCATCATCATCAGCACTTTCCACCAGCCCTTATCTATTTCAACAAAACACCACAATGCTACCACCGAAGCATTCGATTCTTCCCATCTCAGGTTCTGACCTACCCACTCTCGCAGAATTCCTCCACACCTCAAAGCTAGCTCTGACCGTAAACCGGCTTATATTCAAACATTGGCCGAACGATGCCACCCAGCTACCGCTTTACACTGAGGCTGTCGAATCCGGGTTTTCCGACCCGTCAATGGAATGTTTGAAAGTGGTTGACGATGAAACGGGAGACATCGTCGGCTACCTGGCCCTGTCTCGGAAACAGGCGGAAAAAGAAGCAGAAAATCCGGCCGGCTCAGAAGAGGATCCTGAGTCAAATGCACCTGACGGACTCAATATGCCTGTTTTCAAGGAGATTATGAATGCCGTGTCAGAGATCACCAAGGAGTTTGAAGCGATCGACCGTTTCGGTAATGCGTACTTTCCAGAAAAATGGGGCCCTGCTAACTTTTAGTAGAGGTGACATACATGTGTGTCAAACCTAAGAGCCGCAGACATGGGATTGGATCAGAGTTGGTTAGAAAGTGTTTTGATAGGGCGAAAGCTGAGAATCTACCGCTTGTCGTCTGCGCGGAGCCCGAGGCACACCCTTTTTTCACAGCGGTTGGATTTGAAGATAGAAAGCATGTCGATATAGATCTCAGCCAGTGGGCTCCGCCATATAGCGGGTTCGGGCCGTTCAGACTGACAGGCATGATCTGGTCGCCTTGAAAACGAAGTTGCCGGCAGACGTGAATCTAGAGGCAATTTAAATCCGGCAGATTCAAAATGCACTAGTCTAGAATACTGGAATCAATGGTTGTTCTACAATTTTCTCATTCTGGGACAGATCCCCAACTAGAGCTGGAGATGACTCATTCGACCAGCAATCCATGATCAGCAAACCGACTTCACCACAACCAATGAGCGCTAAGTTTATCGCGAAAATTCTTCCTCGAGGCTTGCAAGAGCCTGTTCCGTAATGCAGAAAAATCTTCACTTTGGTCTGTCCCTTCCTTCAACCTTCATTCCAAGCGAATGGCCCGAGTTCATCGGTATCTATTCAACACTTCGCCATGGGACAAACCGACACCTCTCCAAGAAAAGCAATCGCCGAAACCCCTCAGATCCAAGAGGAGACAACCAACCCCGATATAGATCCGGCAACCCCTCTTTCAGATATAGAAGATGGAAAAGCCAACCCTCTGCGGAACGAAGCGCCGGAAATCGTCACCTTCAAAGACAACGACCCCGACAACCCGCTGAACTGGCCCAGGGCCAGAAAATGGTCTATTACACTCGTGGTCTCCCTCTCTGTGTTTCTCATGCCGCTGTCATCAGCCATTGTTGCCCCCGAACTGCAAACGATCAGAAAAGAGCTCGACATGAATAGCTCTCTCGAGTCGGTGTTGGTTCTTTCGACTTTCGTGCTAAGCTATTGTCTCGGCCCTCTTCTCCTCGGTCCATTGAGCGAACTCTTTGGGAGAGTCGCTGTTTTGCATTCTGGTAATTCCTTCTATCTCGTCTTTAACCTTGTGTGTGGATTCGCTCGCAGTAAAGGCGAGCTGCTTGCCTTTCGACTGTTGAGTGGGTTTGGAGGAGCTGCTGGGTTAGTAGTGAGTTCGATGTGTCCTACACCTGACATCGCGGACCTGACCTCATCTTTCTGGGACAGGTCGGTGCAGGTATCATCAGTGACTGCTTCGCAAAAGAAGAACGCGGCTGGGTGATCGCAATCTACAACATCGGACCTGTCGTAGGGCCCTCCCTCGGCGCTGTGGTCGGAGGCTTCATCACCGAATACACAACATGGCGCTGGGCCTTCTGGGCAACCTCGATCTTCAACGGGGCATTGGTGATACTGGGTCTCATCGTCATGAAAGAAACATATCCGCCAGTAATTCTAGCTCGTCGGAAGAAGAACATGATCAAGACGACGGGCAAGACCACATTGACAACGCCATACGAATCTCCCGATAAAACCCTCAGCCAGCTCTATCGCACTTCTCTCATCCGCCCACTCCAACTCCTGAGAGTGCAGCCCATCGTCCAGATCCTGGCCCTCTTCTACGCCTACCTGTACGGGCTCATGTACCTAGTACTGTCGACGTTCGCCACGCTCTGGGAGGACAGATACCACGAAACCGTCGGAATCGGAAGTCTCAACTATTTCGCGCTGGGGTGCGGCTATCTCGTCGGGTCACAGATCTGCGGCTTCTTCGCGGATCCCATATACAAGGCGCTGCAAGCGAAGAATGGCGGGGTGGGCAAGCCCGAGTTCCGCGTCGTGCTGATGTTCCCCGCCTCAATCTGCGCGCCCGTCGGATTACTCTGGTATGGGTGGAGCGCGCAAGCCGTCACGCACTGGATCGTGCCCGATCTGGGCATTGCGCTCTTTGCCGCTGGCGCGATGATTTCTTTCCAGTGCACCACGGCCTATCTGTACGAGGCCTTTACGTTGTACGCGGCAAGTGCGACTGGTGCGGTGTATATTCTGCGCGCATTGACTGGTTTTGGGTTTCCCTTGTTCGGGCCTAGGATGTATGAAGTCCTTCAGTACGGATGGGGTGATACGGTGCTGGCGCTGGTGGCGGTGGTGATGGGTCTGCCGGCTCCGATGATTCTATGGTATTACGGTGAATGGTTGCGAGCTCGCAGTAGCTATGCGACTGGGTGAAATGTGAAATGCGACAGAGAGGTCTGGAACATGGAGCAATTGACGCTTTAACATACGTAGGGCCTGACTAAGTTCCGAGGCACAACTGCAACTCCGCTTGTGGTGGATCCTCACAATATCCGAATGATTCCCCGGCTATTTCTCTATTCTTTCCTTTCCTTCTTTCTTTCTCATAGCCACTGGTAAAATAAACAAGATGTCAGACAACTACGGGAGTTATCAGACAGAAATCTATGGCCAGGGTGCCCTGATGGGCATCCGGCCCACTGTGACCACCGACCCCCGGCTACTGGAGGAACAAGCACGGAAGTCGCTGGGCGTCCGATCATTCAACTACGTCTCCGGAGGCGCGGGCGAGAAAGCCACGATGGATAGCAACCGGCTAGCATTTCGGCAGTGGAAGCTGTGAGTCTTGCACTGTACACGAACTCTCACGTCTTGACTGGTCTAACTCTGGCTTCTAGCATCCCCAGGATGATGCGAAATGTTAGTTCTCAAAAACAGAACTGCGACTATGCACTACGGAGCTAATAGCCCCACCAGATGGAAAAGCAGGATGTGTCGATTGAGCTATTTGGCCAGAAATACGATAACCCACTCATCATGGCGCCGGTCGGCGTCCAGAGCCTCTTCCACGAGGACAAGGAGACCGGTCTGGCCGAGGCATGTGCCGAAGTCGGCGTGCCGTACACCCTGAGCACAGCGAGCACGAGCTCGATCGAAGATGTCGCGTCCGCCAGCGGCGACGGCAAAAGATGGTACCAGCTATACTGGCCCCAGGACAATGAGATCACGGCATCGCTGCTAAAGCGCGCCAAGGAGAACGGCTACTCGGTCCTGGTGGTTACGCTAGATACATGGTCGCTGGCATGGCGTCCCGCAGACTTGGATAACGCGTATATTCCCTTCATCAAGGGCGTGGGGAACCAAGTCGGATTCAGCGATCCGGTCTTCCGCGCGAAATTTGAAAAGGAGTCCGGCACGACGGTCGAGGATGATATCGTGGGTGCGTCGCGGGCGTGGCTGGCGGATGTGTTCTCGGGTCGTGCGCACACTTGGGACGACCTCGCCTTTTTGCGGGAGCAGTGGGAGGGTCCGATTGTGCTTAAGGGGATCCAGCATGTGGACGATGCGAAAAAGGCTCTGGAGTGCGGCTGTGATGGCATTGTGGTTTCCAATCATGGAGGTATGCATCGCCCTGATCCACCACACGCGCGGACGAACTACTAACCGAGGCTAGGCCGCCAAGTGGACGGAGCCATTGGTTCGCTGGAGGCTCTGCCCGAGATTGTCGACGCGGTCGGTGATAAGATGACCGTGCTGTTCGACTCAGGCATTCGCACTGGCGTTGATGTCATCAAGGCCTTGTGTCTGGGCGCCCAGGCGGTGCTGGTCGCCCGGCCGGTCATCTACGGGCTGAGCATTGATGGCCGGAACGGTGCAAAGCAGGTGTTGAAGGGGCTTCTGGCAGATCTATGGCAGAGCATGAGCCTGTCTGGGATCCAGAATGTTGCTGAATGCGACCGGAGCAAGATTCGCAAGGTGGTGTATGGGGGCGACGTGAAGGCGATGATGTGATGGGATGTGCTCGGATAGACTCTCCTACTCCCATCCTCATCTAGTTACGAGGGCCTAGATTATTCATCTTCATACTCCGATACAATCACATGTGACGATAAGCCGTGTAGTGTTATTGGCGGTCAGGCACCGATCGTCCACCAGGAACTTGCTTGACTAACGCCACTCTACTTTATTATTCGAGTCTGCTGCGGTTTGTGGTTTTGTATCTCAACACCGATGGATCACCATGTTGCTCAGAGACTCTAACCCCGATGAGGACGACAGCGCCAGCCATGTGCCCGCACCCTCAGGCACCACCTTGCTGCCACGCCCCGTAGCCTCGCTCATCTCGCTCCTGACGCAATCGACATCGCTCTCGCTGCGCCTAGGGACCTTTGTCGGTGGTTTCGCGTTGGACAGCGCGCGCACGACCACGCTGACAGGCCTGGAGTTGAGCCGAGCGGTCATCGAGGGCATCCTGACTAGGGCTGGCCGTGACGTAGCCGCGCGCTGCGGCGATGAGCATGGCCGCGCCGAGGCCGAATCGCTTCTAGAACGCAGTGTAAGTTTCGGCACTTTATTGCATTGCGCTCGCGGCTAACGACTACTTACACAGCTGGCGACACTCCACGCGACCGTTAGCTCGGCATCGTTCTTCGCCGCGGCGACCTTCCACTTCTCATCGACCACGCTGTCTTCCGTCGTCAGTTTCTCGCAGGCGCTGCTGTCGACGCTCGACGCGATTCTTGGATCCACGGAGTCGTCCCGGGCTATCGCGGCCATTATCACGCTCATCCGACGCGAGTTTCGGTCCATCGAACCCGGCGCCAGTGCGGAGAAGATTGGCGTGAGTGATCTCTTGATCGGGACCATTGGATTTGCGCTCTTGCAGCGCTGGGGCAAGAAGAATACAGAGCGACTTCTCCGTGAGAACGGCGGAGACGAGATCATTTGGGATGTCGTCATTCTGGACAATGGCGCACGAGCAGATGTCGTGGGGACTCACCAGGTGCAGCTCGCAGAGACGGGGCATGACGAACTACCTCCAGAGCCCTCCAGCGCCGCTTCATTCGTGATGCCGGGGAAACGCGACGAGGCCTTTGACGCCGTGCACCGTCGGGCCAGCTTGGCGGATAACATGGCCGGGGCGCGTCTATCATTCCCCTTGGACGGCCAACAGCCATCGTCGGATGAGGACATCCGTGCATACGTGATGAGCCAGCTCCCGGCTGGATGCCATGCCTCTGTGCGGTCTGAAGTGCTGACTGCGCGAACCATCACGGTGGATATCTTCGACGACGACATGGCGGAAATCGCTGCGCCGCCTGGGACCACGATGATCGAGGAGAGGTTCCATCATGATAATGGGTATGCCAACACCAATACTCCGGAGTACCAGCGGCTGCCGAAACACACAATGGTCTTCCGGACGGCATTCAATAGATCCCAAAGTACGCAGCTACGCCCATATGATGCCAACCCGTCCGAGGCTGAACCTGGTCCGCAAGCACTTCCCCCAGGAAATCAGCACACGCTAAAACGGCCTCGTCCTGCGGTATCAAACGGAACACCACATGGGATGCGCAACCAAGTTTCCCCCGAAGCAGCGCCACCGAATGCCAAATCCGCCAAGAGCTCGTTCACCAAATTCGCACAGAAGGTCAAACCCGCAGAGAAGAACGAGGGTCCAAAACGGCCGCCGACGTTGAAAAAACCGCCCAAACCCGCCGAGTCCTCTCGGGCAACCGGCTCCCGCCAAACTACACGGCCTGTGAAGGGCGCGGGCGCGGTGAAAGAAGCCACTGCGCGCGAGCATGGTGCCAGACCTGACCTTCGTCAACCATCTACACCTGCGCCCAATCGAGGTCTCCCACGGTCGCCGCTGCCTCATCACTCTCCGAGGCAGCCTCAATCTCCACAGCAGACACAGCCCAAATACGCTCCGGGAGATGCGCATCACCGAAACATCAGGCCCAATTACTACACCATGCGGGAGCGAAGCCAAGAGTCGCTCATCACTCAGACAGACACCTACTCACGCCAGACGATAGATCGGCGTCCCGGCTCGCCTGCCACGACCCGAAAGCACGTTCGCAGTAGCAGCTCCATGTCCGTGACGCGGTCTGAGGCGGACAACACCGTCTCACCGACAGACTACCGGCCCGGCTCATCGGCACTGCACCGCAGATCGCAGTCATACACGCCTAGCATGTACTCCCTGGCAACGGCGGGATCCGAAACATCGCTGGTACTTGCACATCGGCCGCGCAAGAGCGCCTACGAGGATATGGAGACCATTCACGCGCTCAACCGCGACGGCTATGTGCCTGGCATCTTTCCCGAACGCCATTTCGTGCAGAATATCCGCCGTTTCTGTCGCTTTTCGTCGGCTTCGTATGGGTCGAATGCCTTGAAGGTTATGGGTGTCTCGAAGGGGAGCACCAAGAGCCTACCTCCTCCAGAACCTTCGTCATCTGAGCCATCAAATACCCACGAGCACAGCGCTTTCTCAGATCATGCCGGTCTCCCCCCATCAACGATCCTGCTATCATCCTTCGTCGATCCCGCCGGTGGCTCCAACGCAGCCGGTGAGACCGAAACAGGCTTCCCACTCGTCCACTACCTCTGCATCGACCACGAGTCAAAAGCCGTGGTGCTAACGCTGCGCGGCACATGGGGATTCGAGGACATCCTCACGGACATGACATGCGACTACGACGAGCTGGACTGGCAAGGCAAGACCTGGAAAGTGCACAAGGGCATGCACGCCTCCGCGCGGCGGCTGCTTGACGGCGGCGGCGCGCGCGTTATGATCACCCTCCGCGCTGCGCTCGAGGAATTCCCGACCTACGGCGTCGTGCTGTGCGGCCACTCGCTCGGCGGCGGTGTTGCTGCCCTCCTGGCTACTTTGATCTCCAAGCCGAACACCACTATCGGCGGCACGTCGTTCGTCACGGCTTCGTACGAAGCCGCGCGCGGACCTCCGCTCTTACCACTCGACGACTCTCCCTCCTCGCCGCCGCCGGATGTGGACGCCCCAGCCTACTCCCTCCCGCCCGATCGCCCAATCCACGTCTACGCCTACGGCCCACCAGCCGTCATGTCCCCCTTCCTCCGCCTCGCAACCCGAGGCCTGATCACAACAGTAGTAAACGGCGCGGACTCCGTCCCGAGTCTCTCCCTCGGGATCGTGCACGACATGCACAGCGCGGCAATGTCCTTCAAAAGCGACGACGTGTCCGGCGCCCGTACGCACGTGAGCCAGCGGCTGCGCGAAAGTCTGCGCCAAAGCATCGTCCACAAATTCTATGTCAACCAGCCGCCGCTGGTGGTCAATGCCGGCGATGGGGTTGGCGAAGATGCGTGGGCGTGGAAGACGTTGCGGTTGCTGCGTGACCAGATGTCTGCGCCGAAACTTGTTCCCCCCGGGGAGGTCTTTGTTGTGCAGACTATGCGTGTGCTTCAGCGGGATGCGTTCGTGGCGAACTCTTCGGAGGCCTGGGTCTCCGATGCGTATCCGCGTCTGGGGCGCCCGGCGACGAGAGTACAGATGCGGTTTGTCCGCGACGTCGAGGCTTGGTTTGGTGAGTTGCGCTTTGAGGCGGGGATGCTGAGTGACCATAACCCGGCGAGGTATGAGACGAGTCTGGCGGCGGTGTCGAGGGGGGTCATTGATGAGTGATGTCAGTCAGTATTTTGGAGATAATTATCTGCATAGAGGATGGATTGAGATCTCTATTTGCTTTCGGTTTGGATATATGGCGTTATGGGGGATAGAATGCAGGCAAAGAACAAGAGGGTTGGTTGGGCAAGATATACATGCCCGGATTTACTGTTGGATGGACGGACACTAGTTACGAACGAGACACACGCAAGCTACATAGACGATAGAATATAAACGAATGGAACGAATGATAGGACTAAATATTTCATTGATTTATAGTTATAGTTCATGAGTGATCATGTAATTGGGATGGTATGGCACAGTCGTAGTAAATCTTCCGTCCCGCCGTCCACATTTCTATCCAAACAAAAAAAGACCAAACCGACACCGGATCCAGGGTATCATATCACACAACCAAAACAAAAACGCCGTCCATCCAGACATACAGACAGGCGGACAAGGAATACACATCAAAGCCAATCAAACAACAAGAGTCTGCGCTACCGAAGCAGCAACCGCAACAGGCCTCCCAGAATGACACCCGCGCTCGTGACGCTTCATATTAGAGCGGACACTGAACGCCTTCCCGCATCCCGCATGCGTGCACTGGAAGGGCTTCTCGCCAGTGTGCGAGTGGGAGTGGATGCGCAGCGAGGAGGGGCGCGAGAATGCCTTGTGGCAGGTGCGGCAGATGTAGCGGTCGTGGGTCTGTTGGTAGGGCGCGCTGCTGGAGGGGGGGAAGTAGTGGTGGTGTTGCCAGGCCGGTGTGCCGGGGGAGATGATGGACGTGGTAGCAGATGAGTTGGAGGATTGCGGCAGTTGGGAAAGAGGCATGGCCATTGGCATTTGCCTGGGCATTGCCTGCGCCGGGCCGGAGGTGACGACGGGCTGGAAGGTTGCTGAGGCCGGTGGGCGCGGGTAGTACATTCCCGCGGCGCTTTGGGGCGGTCCATCAATGGGCGATGTGTACGATGAGACGCTGGGTGCAGGCGAGGCATATGCACCCGCCAGGTGGGCCGACGAGGCCTGGCTGGAGATAGAGGAGCGCCCGGATGGTGGTTGGCGGTGCTGCGAGTCCTGCTTCACGTTCAGGGCTGGATCGCCAGGCGAGTGGCTGTGGCTCCTGACGCCGGACCCCGGCCGCATTGGCGGCGTTGGGGGCAGGCCGACGTCGTAGGACTGCGAGCGGCCTAGACGGGCTGCCTGAATTGGGGGGCTGAGGCGTGGACGCTCTGGATGGAGGTTAGCACGGGGATTGGTTTTATTTTTTTTTTTTTTTTGGTTTGGGAGAGTACGAACTGGCAGCGTGCTGGCCATCTGCGTTCTCGAGCAGAGTCGAGATGGAGGGGAGAGAGCACTTGGGTTTTTGTTGCTGCTCGTCGACTGGCGGAGACATTGGGGGCTGTTGAGGGGACGACCGCTTCTGTGCTGTGGTGGTGGGAGGGAAGTAGCTACCGGCTGATGGGGCATACGACGAGGCAGGCGTGTAGGCCGGTGTGATCAAAGCCGCCGGGTTCGGGGCGGAGAGGAGATTTGCAAGATCCATAGTTCTGAAGATGATGGATAGTATTGCTGGGTTGGGGTTGGGGGACAAGAGAGGCAAAAATCGAGAGATGAGACGAAAAACGGGCGAGACACGAGGTTTATACTACCCGAGTACCCAGGACTACGGGGGCCGACGATCGATATGTGAGTGGGAGGGTGCCGCCCCCCACCCGGGGAGAATAGTAGAAAATAATAATGGGCTGGATGATCGCCAGAGCCGAGGATCGCGGGCGATGCCGACTGTAATTACAGCGTACAAGGTATGAGACAGTCCGTTCGAAAGCTTAAATGAAACGATGTCGGAGATTAAGCCGGTGGATCGTTGTCCACGCGAGGTTGGCTTAGTGCAGATCGGTGGGAAGACAAGAGACAGGAAGAGAACAGGAGGGAGGACAGGTGGGTAAGGGCCTATGGGAACCCAGCAGTGGCCTCGACCAAAGGGGAATCCAAAATTATTAAAACACCAAATAGGAAGGTCAGTACTGCGCTAACCATAATCGGCAGAAGGTCCGCCTGGGGGGGCGGATGACGGAGTGGCGGAACAGGGCGAGACCACGTTGGGCGATCCATGGATGGGTTCGCTTAGGAGCTACAAATAAAGTATGTGGGTGTTGCGCCAGGGTGGTTAGAGTCGAGAATGGCAGGGTAGCGATGGGAAAGCCTAGGTGCGTTGTAAGACATCGTAGTGACCCCAGTGGAGAGCATGGAGTCCGAGCATGAATATCTCGCCCTATTCAAGAAGGTCGCGATGCTTCCGATCGTAGATCAGACCCTGCTCCTGAAGATCTCCCCCTTCAGGCCGAAAGCATTGATCCGCCGATCATTCGCAACCGTTGGCCCTTGTCTCGATTGATCCTCCTGCTCCGTGCACTAGCTCTACATAGGGAACAGACTGCCGGGGTCTGGCTCGGGCTAGGAGTGGCTCGGCTAATGAGCGTGGGGCGACGATCTACCTCCTGGACCACCGGTTTGAGCGTTCCAGAACGCGTCGATCGGGGTCAGCTCATCCGGGATACCGCCATTGGTGAACGTCCTTTTCAATGTGTAACCCGGTAAAAATGTTTCCCGCCATCCCTGCCTGGAGGATCCGCACTAAGGGCGCTTTCGGCCAATGGTCCGCTGTCCCCCAACCCCCCGGGCTCGGGTTCGCGTGGTAGACAGGACGGCCACGCGAGGTGTCTTTTCTCAACTGCCCTCCCCCCCCCCCCCCCCTTTTTGATTATTATTTTTTTTTTAAATCACATGTGGATCATCCCTTGCGTCACAGGTTGACGAACACATGGCACTTGCATATTAATAGACACAGTAGTTACAGAATATACTCACACACCGTTATTCCCACGATATAGATAGATCACATCACCTACGCCCTCGCCTCGTGCGACACGCCTGGATTTCGTCGCCGACTAGACAATCCCTAAATCCTTCTGTCCAGTTGGATGCACGCGACGTCAGGGGATGCACCGCACTTGGCCATAGCTCCCATGATCGGCCGCTACGCTAAGCGACGACCGTTTTGGCAGTTGCCCCGATGCCGTTCTCCGTAGTGCCTCAGGCAAACAGACATGACATCTCAGCCCCATCCCAATCCAACCCAACCCAGCCAATGTTCTAGGTTTGTCATTATATTATGTTGGTCATCTTCCGCCTCTTTTTTTTTGACTTTTTTTACAATATGCCTTGCCACCAGAGAAGGTTCCAATATAACACATCATCATTTTATTTTCCAAAAACCTAAGTTAAATAAATGGGGAATCTAACTTAACCCTTTTTTTTTTTCTCTGAGCAGTAGAGTGTACCCATCGCATGCCGAAAGGCAAAAACAAAAAACAGAACAAGGGAGGTCCGATCCTAGCAGATCTTGGGATTCTCGCGTCCAGCGTGTCGGGACCACCAACAAGTGGGGCGGTTGACCGTCCTCCTCGGTAGGGTCCGAGGTCCTTAACTCCGGGCAGGGGAGAGCAGGAGGGTCATGGTGAAACACGACCTGTTCGTCAGCCAACACTACTGACTTCAAGGCCAGTCGATCAGGCGCCGGGATGCAACCGACCGCGCCTTGCCCATCCGGGTATAAACCCCGTGCAATGATCGGCCTGATGCGCATGGCGATTGGCCTAGCGATGCGGGCGCCTGCGGAGGGCGTTGGCGACTTACCTCGTTAGGGAGGTCCTTGGGATTTTGGCGAAGAGGCTGTTTCAGTGTTTATTATTTGGGCAGGGTGTTGCCTCTTTCGTCCAGATAGTACAAAGTTACGCTCGATATAGTTTCGTAGTGGGCGGTAGTTCGACTCGACACCTCGCTTTTGAAGAACCCCGACTTTTGGCTTTTTGTTGGGGGGCTTCGCTGTGTTTGTTGTGTTTACCAGAGCAGAGCAAATCCCGAACCGCAAAAACCGGTGGGTAATGGTATCCTAGTCAACCCCCAAGCCCAGGAGATGTGACCAGGATCACAGCGCATGCGTTTCAGGCCTCTTTTTTTTTTATTTACTTTTCCCTGCGTGCATCCGTAGTCACAACGCCCATCTACAGCCGCCCACTACGGTACGCCTACGACCCCATGTTCCATCCAGGCGTCCAGTCATCTTGGCGCTGCGTATCGTGCTTCGTATCGTGGCTGCGGACCCTCCTAGAATAATGGTCTGCAGGCATCATGCATTGTGCATTGCAGTAGGAGGATGGATAGAAGGATGGATGACGGTAGTGGAGGGGGGCCGAGGGAGGAGGATCTGACCCCGGGCAATTGATGTACAGAACATACAGTTTGGCCACGCCCACTTGCCGAAGCGAAGGGGGATGGGAGGGAGGGAATTGGACTGCAGACGCGAACACATCAGATGGATCACGTAGATCGCTTCGACGATCCTCTCCGGGCGCAGCAGGTCGCAAAGGCACGGTGCTGGTAATGGATGGATGGATGCGCTGGACAAATACCGTTATGTCCCCGGACAGGAGTAAGAACGTGATCAATATTGATGTCTAGCTTCCTGTTATTGGGCGTTGCCATGTTCTGTTCCGGGAACTAACTATTTCCTTGTCCCTGGCAATAGTATCGGACGTGGCACCCTTAGTGGACACTAATGGCAGATCCTTGAAGATCCGCTCACATCACGGGGGAAGGTTAGGTTTGCGTGGCCGGCAATTGGCGGGGAGGGTGTTTCTTTCCAACGGGAGTCTAACGGGAGTCTGTATTGTATCCTCATCCTATAGCACAGCATCCATCCAGCCTCCATGGCCCTCCCTGTCTTGGGGGTTGCATCTCTTGCATCCTTCGGTAATAATACTCCTGCGACTGCAGCCCTGCCTCCGCCGGCATAGCACTTAGATTAGGTCAGGCCGACCATGCCAGCGAACAACACAACACGGTTGTCACCTGGTCGCCCAGATCTGAATATGTGCATGTATGGACCAACCATACATACCATCCGGAGCCCCGAGATCGAGCGAAGCGACGCTCTGTGCGACGCTGAGATCGGATCAGAACACAAAGTTCCTGCAGTGCTACATACACCACGATGATGAGGTGCTTACTACTTCGCTTGTGTCACAGTGTAGTTGGCCCCATCAACCACGAACCAGCCGTTAAGACACAAAAATATATTATGAAAAATATGTTATGTACAGTACCACTCGAACGAGGGTCTGTGCTGATTGAATACTGACGAGGGTTGGGATTTTGGGGGGGGGGGAGGGGGGAAAGGGGCCACCATAGACAAATCTCCACCGTCGGAGCCCCTGTCTCTGTAGAGTGCAGCTAGAGGCTCCGGCACCGCATTGGATGCAAATCACCGGACGCTGGTGTTCATTGGTGTTGAATCGAAACTTTTCGCGCCGCGCTCGTCATTCCTTAACTCCGTCCGCTTAATAAGCTAGCAAGGAAGGTCCCCCTGTCCTTAACTCCCCGGGTTGGTGATGTGCACCGCCTAGGCGCGGAGTCGATCAATTCAATCTCGGACCCCCACACCCGCTTGGGACTCAGACTCCTAAGGATGAAAGGAACAGGGGCCGGCAAGGATTATTGCCTCCCTCTGTAAGACTTTCCGGCGTTAATCAAGGAATAATACAGCGCTCGCTGGAGGGGGCAGGGCACCAGGGCAGGGGTATAGCAGACTTAGCCAGCCAAAGATCACCAGTCCGCGCGTCCGTTCGCAGCGGCCTACGTAGGGCCTCCCGGTGGCCGGGATTGAGGCAATTATCCCAGCCACGACCGTCGGTCCGACGTGCTTGCTTTCTTTGCTTAGGCTCATGCGCCGTCATATTCGTCGGACCCAACGTCGCAAAAGGGGAAGGGGAAGAGGGGGGCGGTAAATTCATTCCGCGTAAGACGGAACATCTTGCTGCGAAGTAGACTTTTCGGCTACATCCTACACCCACTGTACATCCATAGGATGCACCCACATCAAATCCACATGAACCGCGACCAGGCCAAAGTGTAACTGTACGCTCCGCCAAACATGCAAGCCCTGCCATACAGCGGTGTTGCCACTTCCTTTTCCCTTTGCCATGGCGGGCAGGAACACCATGATTCGCAGCGAGAATCGTAGAATATCAGACCAATCAGTCACGCAGCCCACCCCCAACGCCGATGAGCGATGAGGCGCAGTGTCGATCAGTCAGTGAAGGGGCAGGACAGCGCATCCATTTACTCGAGTGCATCATAGTCTGCATAGCGTTAATCATGAGACTAGATCCGATACTGCTGGTGAGTATAGGGTAGTCGGCCACAATGTTAGTAGTAGCCTGCCTTCGGAGATACTTCAAGTCACCGAGTCTCACAAATAGAGTTGCTTTTAGCGAGCCGCGCTATTATTGGCTCAGCAAAACTTCCGATGCGTGATCTGCGGCGGAAACGCCCGGCCCTGCGATCTGCACGCCAGCCACAGCCCAATCGCACGAGGATCTGCTCCCTCTTTCGTCGTCTCGTCCGATCCGAGCAGGGATGTGAATCCTTCGATCACAGCGAACTTTCTAGTCGGCGGACATTGGCAAGGCATCCTACGGCCCCTGTCGCCTCCATGCCCTGCTCCGGGACATGGAGGCGACTGCTCTTTTTTTGCTTTTACCTTTTGTCCGGCGATAATGCGGCCTGGTCACACACTGCTCTCCGTATGTAAGAAAGATCTGCTCCCCCACTTAACTTACGCCGGCCGTGCGTCTGGCCAGGCGGACAGCAGGAGGGCTGTGGGGGCGCAGGGTGATACCCAGTCAGGCAGGTCGAAAAGGGCTATGACATAGGATGCGGCTCACTCACTCTCTACTACTATCGGTCAGTTGTATGGGCAGAATCATGCAGAATCATGAACATTTCCAATTATCCTCCTAGGAATCATATTAAACAAGAATAAAAAAAAAAAAGTGATTCTACTTAGGCATAGACGTCCACTCGGCTGCTGCTGGCGATGGCCGGGGCAGTGCCGGAGATTTGTCCGCTCTCCCTAATCGCCTTCATATTCCGGATCGCCAGCTTGAAGTCGAGCTGGGCGTAATCCTTCGGCATGTGCTCACCACTGTAGATGCAAAGCACCCTCATGCCGGGCTTGTAGGCCAGCCCACTAAGTAATTTCGGCGTGATGAGGAAGTATTGGCCGCCTCCGCTGCCATCCTCGGACTCGGAGTCGCAGGCGATATCGACCAAGCGGCCATGTACCATACGCTCATTACGCGGGTCCATCCCCTGGTTGATCTCATCGACCACGCGGAATGGTGATGCGGAAAGGGACTGCAATGCCATGAGATAGAAGATCGTGCTCACGGCCCGCTCACCACCGGACTGCCGGTGGGAGTTTAGGATCGAGAGATTCTCATGGTCGCGGAACTTGACATGGATTTGAATCGACCACTGGTCAAAATCGTGGCCCCCGGGTTCGCCATTCGGACCCGGTTCTGCTTGTACCTTGTCCAAACTGACCTGGCCGGCACATCCAATGCGTGCGAAAGAATCTGCGAACGCATCGCTGATCTTTTGGATAAGCGCATCTAGTCTGGGCTCCCAGTCGCGTCGAATCTCGACGATGGCAGTGTCGATTTCAGCCAGTTTTGTCTGGAATTGGCTGAGCTTCTCGTGCAATTTCCCGATCTGCTTTTCACGCTCCTCAAACTCTCGAATCGTGTTGCTGTCTCCTCCATGGGTAAGTTCGAGGCGCGCCTTTTCAGAATCGATATCTGCGTTGAGCCGGTTCAGGTCGTGGTCGCCGAGGCTCTCGAGCACAGCCTCTGCGTCAGGTTGTTCTCTGGCGGTGCGATAGACAACCCTCGCTTTTTTGTTGAGCTCTCGTGCCCTTACATTCATGTCGTTGACCTCATTGATCGTGTTCATCAATTGGGTGTTCTTTTCTTCCAGCAACGCAGCACTATCACTGTGGCGTTGTCGCAGCGTCGCCATGTCAGACGTCGCTTCGAGATGTAGGATCTCAATTTTGATGAGTTCCTCATGGGCTTCTTGAAGTTCTTGAACGGTATCCTGTTGGCGAGTCAGAAGTAGGTCTCAATAGCCTCATATTCAGTAGACTTACAGCATATTCGAGAGTTGCCTCGGCTTTCTCGATAGAGATCTCGTCTTGTCGGTTGCGAATGTCGAGCACTCTTTGCCGAACCTCTTTAAACAGTTCCTGTAGGCCGTGCAATTTGGTCTCCTGTTGATCTAGATGATGTTAGCAAAACAAGCGAGTCGGCAGAGCTGGCTCAGGACATACTGATCTTCTCAGGGATGGCTCGATGCTGTGTATGTGCCGTCTGCTTCTCAGCCTTCTCGGCTTCGATCTCTTTCTGTTAAACACTGGTTAGGAGTGCATGGAATGTCAAGGCCAAGGTCGCGCGCGCATACCTTCTCTTGCTCGTTTTGATCATAACTGGCCTTGACCTCCGCCATAATCGCTTTCTCGCTTTCCAACGTATCTTTGAATTCCTGCAGTTCGCTATTCCACATACTGATATTCTGCTGGTGCCCGCGTCGGACTGAGTCATCGACAGGCTGCGAAGTCCAGGCTTGCGCAGGCTTGATTTGTCGAACACGGGTCGATGTGGCGTCAGGGCCATACTCCCGTCGTCGAGTGATGGTATAGCTGCGCTTCCCGGCTACCCAAGAGCTGAGGCTTCCATTCTCCAATCGGGCAAAGTCTTCGTCGGAGATGTCCCGCAGAGAGATCGGGGTCTGGTGCATTCGGTTTTCACTGCAGAACAGAGCCAAAACAGGCTCCGGGCCGCTGAGGTAGTCTTTGGCCCATCCATCGAAACCGAGTTGACGCAGTTCGTCATCTGAGAACGGAGAGCGGAATGAAGACAACTCCATCGAGCAGGTTTTGATACTGAAGTCATGGAGTTCCAAATCTCTGGTCAGTGCTTGCTGCAGGGTGCGGAAATCCTGGCGGCACTGCACGGTGAACACTGTCAGGTCGGCCCGTTGAAACAAAGATTCCAGAGCATCTGCGTATTTGGGGTCTTTGACAGAGCAAGTAACAAGCGGCGGGCCAAAGACCTCTTTTTCAAACTTGTCTTGGTTGTTGAGGATCCACCGATAAGCTCGGTGGGAGTCGGACGAGAGTTTCTCAAGCTTTGCTTCTTGTCGTCCGGAAACGGAATCCAAATTGTCCAGTTGTCGCTGAGCCTCTCGAATGTTTCCTTGAAGTCCTGATATCTTTTCCATTATAGGGGCTTTTTTGTCCTTGATTTCCCGGGCCTTTGTTTCGAGATCTCGGCCTTGAAGCCGTTTTTCTTTCTGTGAAAGATAGTCAGAGTACTGTTATACCTTTAGAAAGAGGCACAACTTACCAGCTTCTCGTTGTAGTAATCCACATCAAACTCCACAGCCTCTTCTTCCAGCTGACGTCGCAGTTTTTTGATGGTCTGCTGCGTATTGGTCGCTTCAGCTTTGTGCTTTTGGCTGCTTTTCTTTTCGGCTTCAATCTGTCCGTCCAGGTCCTTGATAGAGTCCCGAAGTTCATCGATTCTTTCTGTGCCAGCCTTTGCAGCCCGAGAAAGTCTTGAAACAGTCTCCCGTTGGTGTTTCTTGACTTCGGCCACCTGTTCAGCATAGGTCTCCTTTGCCTTGAGGGACCTCATGGCAGGCTCAAGATCTCTCATGAGTTGGCTGTGCTCGTCTGAGAGCTCTTTTCTTCTTGCTTTCAATTCCTCATGGACTTTGTGGTGGTCTTTGTACACCATGACCGGACGCAAGAACTCGAGGATCTCGATCTTCCTCTGAATCTCCGTCCGCTGGCGCATTCTCTCGACGTCTGCTCGCTGCATCTCCTGTCGGTTCTCGAGGTTTGTCAACACATCCTTATCGGCCCGATGGTCCATGTCGAGACGCTTCTGCTCGGCTCTCAATTTCTTCAAGCCGTCGTGCCACTGGATCATCTCCGGGCCCGCCGCGGCTCTCTGCGTAGAATGCAGAAGCTCGACTGGCGTGAGAGCAGCAAATTCGGCGACTTTGTCTTGCGGGAGAAACTGGCACAGATTGTCGACCTGGATGGAGAATTTTTGCGCAGCCCTCAGCACGTCTGCTTTAGAGACCGGCTTCCCATTTATTGTAAATGTGCTCTTGTTGCCATCGCGCTTGATGTTTCGGGTGATGACAACGTTCCGGCGAAATAGCGGCGGCCCTGCCAGTTCGATTTCGATGGTTGCTTCTCTGCAACCATGTTTGACAAATTCGCCCGTTTCTTTGGCTCGTCCCAGATGCTAAATGAGTGTAAGTGAGTGGTAAGAGTTGAGATTCAAGTGTAACATACTGCAGGGCCCCATCCCAGACCCAAACAGATCGCACAAACAAGAGTACTTTTACCCGTTCCATTCGGCCCGATCACCATGTTCAATTTCGGTCCAGGAAAGAATTCCGCCGACGTGTACGTGACGAAGTCGGTCACCTTGATCCGCACGATCGCGCCGGGCTTGTAGCCGCCCGGACCGAGCACGTTTTGAGCACTCGGTGGTTGCGAGAGCTGTGTGGCAGGGGCCTGTTGGGTATCTGTATCCTCACCCTCTTCGTCTGCAGAGCTCGAGTCATCGTCGTGGGTGGTGGAGTTAAGGCGAGGGCGTTTGGTGCTGGAGGTTTGGGAGGGGTCTAAAGAGGCGGATGAGTCGCTCTCTTCGTCGTCTTCATCCCGCTGGCGGCGGTGAGGAACTATGCTGGCCGATGACATCGTGGCTGGTGCCCTCGCGCAGCCCCGGGGCGTTGATCATGGGCTGGCTGGGAGGTTACTTGGAGGGTTGGTGTTAGTGACCAAGATAAATCGAAGGACGCGAAAAGAACGCGACGCGAGGGCACGAGAGAGGAAGGCGGTGAGGGCTGGCTTCCTAATGTCTATCGCTGGCAGAGCAACTTTCGAGAACCACGACTTGCTCACTACAATGCCCTCGCCTCAAAATGTCCGCAAGCTGGTTCTGACGGCGGCAGTTACCTCTATTACCATCGCAGGTTCTCTGTATGGGGCAAGTATAAAGACAGATCAAGAGGTGTCCGAGGTATGATAACTTTTTCCCTGGGCTAGCTATCTGTGTCCACCGTTATAGCCTAATGTCGACGTCTATGCTGATGAATGTTATTCTACAGGCCAAACGGAAACGCCAGGAAGCCACATTCGACGAGCAGATGACAGCCCTGCAAAACATGCGGTCCAATCTCACCGTCCGGAAAGGAATGATGGAGACACAGATCCGAGACTTGGATGCGAGGATGCAGGAGAAGCAGCAAAAAGGAATTGGTGGCGAGAGCAAAAACAAACCGCATGAGGGTCGATGAGATCAGTCGGAGGTGGTACAAGCACAACTTTCATCCGATTTACGATCCGACAAGGACACAACGGTCCCAGCTGATGACCGTTCTGCGCTCGCCGCTGTCAGGGCTCGCACGGTACCCGACGAAAAGCTTCTTAAGCATTCAATAAAACCGGACCACCTTCTGCCGGCTCACGATATATTGCGTCCGCAGCTGGAGCGATCATCATCCACGCGCCTGCCTTGCTCCGAAGCATCCGGATGCTTCGCTTTACGGTGGTGGGAATGATTGATGACGACCCCTACAATATCACGCTAAATTGAGACTTCAGAGCGATGTAAATAATTCTTCAAATATGTGCATAACAAGATCACTGTACGCTCTTGGTTTTTATCCTCCCACCAAACCGCATGTATCCATGTATATAGATATATATATATATATACTGTCGTTATGTCATATAACGTCTTCACAAAGTCTCAAAATTGTAAGAACCCGGCAAGATCGCCTACACTCAAGCGTCAAGGTTGAGATTCTCCAAGAGCGTGTCCAGCTTGCCCATCAAAATCTCGTAGTTCATCGCATCTTCGTCGAATTCGTCCTCAACGAGCGCACCATCCAAGGTCCGGATCTCTGGAATATGCACCTGCTCTTTCTTAGAGGCTGTCTCTGTCGGAACGGCCGCATCCGTCTTCTTGGACACATCGAGAGACTCAACTCCATCGGTGATCTTCTCCATATCCTGTGCGTTTGCGACATTCTCCGGCACCGCTCCGTCTTCCATCATCTCCTCAATGCCTGCATCGTCAAAGCGCAGTCTAAAGCGTTCATTGAGATAAAAGCGGATATCATCCAGTAATTCAATCGAGTCTGTTTCTTGTCGTGCTTGAATCCGAGACGCGGATTCCTGGATCAAGTCTGCAAACTCAGGCGAGTCGATGTGCGCTTCTAGTCGATAGGCCAGGAAGCGAGCGGCAAATTCCTCCAATCGCTGGACTCGCGTCAGCCAGGCAGCCCGGATGATCGAATATATATCAATGTCATCCTCTTCCTTTCCGCGGGTCCTCGCTGCGTTGACTTGGGACATGCCGCCGCTTCCCAGAGTGCTGATCACCACGGCGGCTTTGGCTTTCAGCTTCTCGATGAATAGCATATCGGCCGCGAACAAAACTTCAACTGCAACATCCAAGGGAAAATCGGCCTTTTCGGTGTACAGGAAGGTCAGGACGATTTCTAAGACTTCGGGCGAACAATCGACATCAATGATGTTCAGGTGGTCCTTCATATGGGCTTCCCGGAAAGAAGATGAGAACATGACTTGGAAGAACTCGGACCGAAGTAGCATGGCACGGTGGCAGGGAAACAATGTTGACATCCCTGCCACGGCTACTCTGGAACCTGGTGCGGAGGATGCAAGGCCGAGGGGAAGCGAGTCAGACCGCATGGCCGCTGCGTCGTTTGTATCGTCCTCCGCCTCATCTGGTAATTCATCGGCGCGAAGGAGAACATCTGCGAAGATCGCATTGTTCCGATCCCATTTCACATCATTTGCCTTGGAGGTCTCCACAACCACTCTGTTTCCCAGGACATTCTCTCGAAACCACCCCTCCAGTTGTTCTCGTCCCTTGGCAAGCTCCATAGTCCTCCGTTGTCTCGCCAATCTGCGATCTCCGCTATCGATGATACTGTCCACGAGACTGCGGATCTCCAGATACTTGGCTATCTTGTCGACGCCAGCAAAAACCTCCGTTTCGGTAAATCCGGTTCCTGGCCCACTTCTCAATTCCCGAGGAGGGTCTCCAAAGTAAAGGTATTTCATCGCGGCACCAAATGCTTCTGGCGGAATGGTGGTCGGGAGCTTCCAAGTCGTCGTAGCAGGCGCACCCGTTAATTTGCCGCGGAAGTATGGAGAGCGTGCTGCGAGAACGAATTTATGCAAGTAAAGAGATTCATCGCCAGCCGTGACGACGATGTCAGCTGTCACGGGAGATTCCCGTGTGAGCAGAGAAGTTATATGGGCAGCCAACGGTTGCAGCGGGTCTGTGGACTTGGAATAGTCATATGCGAGAAGCAGATTTCGTATGCGGTCATTCAGGGCGTTATATAGACATCTGACAGAACATGAAACAGTTAGTAGGAGGCACGCTTTGGGGTGAAAAGACGTACCGTTCACCTTGAAATGTATCTCGCTCGCATAAGGAGCCGGACTCGAGCAGTAGTTGCGCCACTTCATAGTGCCCACACAAACTAGCCTATTGACCGCCACGTTAATTGCAAAGCTATTTTGTTGGCCCTGGCCCATTCCACTGACCAAAATCAACGGCGTATAGTCGTACGGATCCCGGGCGTTCACATTGACACCCTCGGTGATCTTCTCCTGGCAGACTTTCAGATCGCCCTTTCGGCAAGCGCTGCACAGTTCACGAAAAGGCTCACTGAGGTCCAGTGGGTTATCATCCTTGATCGTCCCCTCCTTGATCAGCTTCTTTTCATTGTGTAGGCTGAGTTCCAGCTGGTCCTTGCGCAGAACACTCCGCTCGGCCATGGGGGGGGGGGGGGGGTACGGATGTGTCTGTAGAAGGATCACTAAAAGATTACAGAGCAGGGCGGGATGAAAGGGCTTATCGATAAGGCATCACGTGCTAGGAAAGCAAGGGTGGCGACCATTACAGCGTGGGATGTACCAGTGACAGGATAGATATAATTTGAGTAGAGGAGCGATGATGGTAGGGAAAAGCATCAATTATTATTCCTGACAGAAAGGACCATCCCAAGTGATCCCAGCGTTCACCGTATACTTCCATTGTGTTGGGGGCTACCGCCTTCCCGGGCCGGACAAGCGCCATACCCCCGTTGGTTGCTCAGCAACGGCACGAGGGCCCTAAACATTCAACGCCAAAGAACGAGCTCCAACCATACCACAAACCACCTTCTTCTCTTTTCAATTCACTTCTTCACTAACCTCCACAGGGCCTTTGGACCACACCCACCTCGTCCATGCCATAATTGCCCTCATCTCTCTTCCCTTCCTTCCTCTTTACACCGGTCTGTTGACAGCAATCTACAGCCACCATGGCGATTGCTTTGGCTGAAGCGGACAAGTATGACATCTTGGAAAAGATTGGTACGTTTCATTTGTTTTGTGTGATGATTTCAAACCCTGACTGTCCTCTAGGATGTGGCTCCTTCGGTATTATTCGCAAAGTCAAGCGGAAATCCGATGGATTCGTATGTACTCCCCGACAGTGGTGACAACGCGTTCAATCAACTAACTCGATGCCTCAGATACTTTGCCGCAAGGAGATCAATTACATCAAAATGTCCCAGAAGGAAAGGGAACAGCTCACGGCCGAGTTCAACATCCTGAGCTCCCTTCGACACCCCAACATCGTCGCGTACTACCACCGGGAACACCTCAAGGCCAGTCAGGATCTGTACCTGTACATGGAATACTGTGGTGGGGGAGACCTGGGAATGGTCATCAAGAACCTGAAGAAGACAAACAAGTACGCCGAGGAGGAATTCGTCTGGCGCATTCTCTCCCAGCTCGTCACGGCCCTGTTCCGATGCCACTATGGTGCCGACCCGGCCGATGTGGGATCCAACATTCTTGGGCCCGGCTCCAAGCCGGCTGGTCTGAAGGGCAAGCAGGGCCAGGTGACGATCCTCCACCGCGACCTCAAGCCCGAGAATATCTTCCTGGGCAGCGACAGCACGGTCAAGCTGGGCGACTTTGGGTTGTCCAAGCAGATGCAGTCACACGACTTCGCGTCAACGTACGTGGGCACGCCTTTCTACATGTCGCCGGAGATCTGTGCCGCCGAGAAATACACTCTGCGCTCTGACATTTGGGCGGTCGGTTGTATCATGTATGAGCTGTGCCAGAAGGAGCCGCCATTCAATGCCCGGACGCACATCCAGCTCGTCCAAAAGATCCGCGAAGGGAAATTTGACCCCCTTCCTGAGGTCTATTCGCCGGAACTCAAGAATGTTATCGGAAGTTGTCTGCGCGTTAACCCAGACCATCGTCCGGACACCGCTGCTCTGATCAACCTCCCCATCATCCGCCTAATGCGCAAAGAGAAAGAGGTGTTTGATCTTGGAAAGACCCTGCGCAAGCGCGAGGAAGTGGCCGTGCAGAGAGTCCGGGAGATGGAACAAAACCTCACCAAAATGGAGAAGGAGAAGCAGCAGCTCAAGGGCGAGATCGAGAGCACCGTCCGCCGCGAGTGGGAGGTCAAGGCCCGGCTGGAGATTGACCGGCAGGTGCAGGACGAACTGGACCGACTTCGCAAGAAGTTTGAGTCTGAGGTTCAAGAGCGAGTCGCAATTGAGGTGGAGAAACACAAGAGGAACAGCAACCCACCTCCCGTACGAGACGATAACTTTCGCACAAGCAGGCAGGGCTGGCGATCATCTCGAAGCAGTGGTCAAGGCTCTCGGTCCTCTAGTAGCATGACAGAAGAGTCAGATGCACCGTCAAGCATCGACCTCAGCCAGGTCTCTCTCGAATCGCCCACTTCAACCACCAGGAAACCCGTGAAGCGGGAGGCACGCACCCCATTCTGCCGGTCGAAGACGGTGGTCGAATCACCTATGGACGTCCAGATGGGCGAGCCCTCCCCAATCTCTATCGCTTCGCTCTCCCTATCTCCGCGTCGCACCTCTGCTGCCGGAGGCGGCCGCAACATTTTCGCCGAGGGCGAGCAAAAGAAAGCCAAATGGGAGCCCACACTGGCGTACTCCGACGATGAAGACGACACACCCGATCTGCCGTCACCCACGCGGCCCAAGGTGAAGCCCGACCCCTTCAAGGCGCCTCCACGCCCCCTCCTGCGCCAAAACACCGCGACCTTGATGCAGAAACTAAGCACCCAGCCACCTCTATTCCCGTCAAACGGCTCTCGTCTTCCTCAAGTGTCGCCTTCCGGCGCCGCTCCCCCCTCTCAGCCTGAGTCCCGACACGCCGCGAGCGAGAGCAGGGGTCGGTCACCTCATCGGCGCCTCTCTAAGATCCCATCCTCTTCCAACCTAGCTGCCGACGCCGGATCTGGCTCTCCCACTCGTAGGAGTGCCTCGAAGCCTTCTTCCAAGACAGCAACCGGTGGAGGCGAGGAGATGTTCAAGGCTGTCATGCAGCGGAACATGGGTGGTCGCACTCTCGTGGAACTCGCGCAGGCACGAGCCGGTGGTCGTCCAGTGGACGAGTTTAAGCGCTGTGCCAGCGAGTCTAAAGCGACTGGCTCCTGCTCGAGTCTGAAATCATTAGACCGCGAGCCACCTGCTGTCTGGGATCCTGAACGCGACGAGATGCCCAGTCCCTTCCTGGCTCGTGGGAAGAAGGTCATTCGCAACCTGCGGTGATATCATTTCTTCCATTTCGCTCGCTCTCTCTCTCTCTCTCTCTCTTGCGTCTTATGGTTTTGGTCTCTAATTTTTAATCTTGGTCTCACCTCGGAGTTGGTCTCGGTGTCTCGGTGCTAGTTCTTTTCTTTCCTCATCTTCGCTTCTTGCGCATACCTCTTTCCCCATCCGCGTCCCCATTCCCCATGTTTCACTGTCTCAATTGGAGTTTCCCTCGACACTTGCCTTGCCTTCCTTGTTTGTTGCCCTTCTGGGATGATACCTTTGCCGCCAGCAAGAACCATGGAGTCCATCAGCATCTGGGACTCTGCTTGTTTTTGCGCTGATTACAATCTTTGCATCCCCCCACCCTCCCAGCGACTACTCGTCCTTTTCAATTGTCTTTTCCTCTGTGACCCTGTGTGGATGTTCGACTGTACATGTTGTCGTTGTATCAGATCTGATATGCTTGTGGTCACTCACCCTTCCAAGAGGGCAGGCAGGCAGGCAAGGCATAGACCGATATCTGGTGCCTTGGATGCGTTTGGCAGCTTTCTCTCTGTCCCTCGTTTGCAAGGCCTTTTTGTCGAATTTGATTTTCTTTTTTCGTTTTAGCTCATTCGGTGTTTGCGGTTGAGCGGTATGGCGTCTCGGAGTCGTCATCGTTGTTGTTGGTGTACATATCAGAATTTCATGGAACTCATCAGTGTCCACTTTAGTCTCTTTTTCTATCGTACGGCGGACAAGTATGGTGTAAGTGTACAGGTAAGAGAAACTTGACTTTCTAGTCAAGACGATCTATCTTTTCTTTCATTCTTTTGCACGCACACCGAGTGAGTGAGTTATGATTACAAATGCCACTATAATACAGGTCCCAGTCAAGTCCATTCATGCCAGATCAAGCATCCTCATCCTCCACCTCCTCAATCTGCACCGTCTTCAACTCCCGATTAAAGCGCCTCTCCTCCTCCTCCATCCGTCTCTGCTCCTCCTCACTGATGCTCTCCGCAGGCTGCGGCTGTTGTTCTTGCCCTTGTTGACTCGTACCAGCCTGTCCAGGTCCAGCTGTATACCCCGCCATCTCTAGTTTATCCATCTCCTCCGGCTCAAGCAGCTTCCCCGTTCCCCGGACAGAATCCTGCTTCCGCCGCACAGCCGCGGGCACGAATCTGTTGGTCGCTTCCTGGCGCAAATCGCGGATCTCGGGCTTCGCCTCGTAGACGGTCTTGTGTTCCACAGCTGTTGGGCGTGATGGGAGAGGGTGTGGTCCGTGGCGATTTGTCTCGGTCTCTGCACCTGCATCTGCTCCTCTTCCTCTTCCTTGCCGGTGGCTGCGCGGAATAGGCGGCGGCGTATCTCGCGGCATGGGGATTCGCCGCACTTCCTCGTCCGTCTCGCTGCTTTCCGATTCAGGCTGGAACCGTCCCGTGTCTGAGCCTCGTCGCCGCTTGCCCAGAACTCCCCCATCCCGGCCTCGTCCATCGTTATCTTGGCTATGGTGGTGATGCTGAGCAAACTTCGGTGCCTTCTCGCCCAGCGCCTCGCGCGCCTTCAGAACAGCCTTGAGATCGCGCTCCAGCGCCTCGAGAACCTCCTTGTCGCGCGGGCGAAGCCGCTGTCCATTCTCCTCGGCAGATTTGAGATCGTTGATCTGCCGCTGGATGCGGTCTGGGTTGCGACGCGCGAGCTTCTCATTGCGTCGGGATTGTGCTTCAGCTTTGCCTTTCTTGACACTCTTCTGTTTCTCCTGCTTGCGCTGCGCTGCGGCGGGGTTGAGCGCACGGTCTTTGTCTTTGGCCATCCTGGTGGACGTGTATGGTGATGTGGTGGTTGATTGGGATTATTCGTTCGGGCCTGTGACAGGAAGGATTGACCCCGATATGACTGGCTGGATGGATGTGGCGTTTGGGGGGGAGGGAATCAGAGATTATGCGTGGTCTTTTTCGTTGGTCGAGAATGCCGGCAGGAATGAGGTAAGAGGGATGGAGCTGCCGCTCTAGCTGCCGGTACCTAGGCGGGCGGATGGATGGCTCAGGCGCGTATTCGTCGATCGAGGGGCTGCAAGTCGACGCTACTTCAGCCTCACGGGTTAGGCAGAAGAGAGGCGGGGTTTCCAATCAGTCAGTCCAAAGAGGGTGGCGCCGAAGAACGAGGGAAGAAGAAGAAGAAGCTAAGGCGGAGAGCGGGAGGGCCTTCCATGGTTCTGACAACAGACTAAGTCGGGCTAAGAACATCGTAGGGACTATAGGGATTATCCGGAGTGGTAGACTATACTACGTAGGAGGATATATGAGGTATTCTTCACTGACGAGCTTAGGGTTAACCTCGGGCGACAATATATCTCTTGACAGGATTATCGCACCGACAAGACCACCCGTCATACAAGTCCGCGTACAAACACACTGGGTACACACTGGGTCTCACAGGTGTTGCTTTTTTATCCCCTCTCTGTGTCCGAGGTATCATCCCACTGCTTGTCACTGGAATCTCCGACGAGCCGCCGCGCCGCATCTCACCTTCTCCTCTTCCTCTTTTTTCCCTCTTCTTCTCTCCTTCTCGCGCCCCTTCTTTCCTCCCCCTCCCAAACTACTGCCACACCCTCCCTCCTGACTTATTCCACCATGACCTGCGGTCCGTTCGGCCTCTCATCCAGTTTGATCGGCGCTTCGTAGACTGTCGCGGTCGGAGCATGTCTCTGCCGGGACCAAATGTCCGTCTCAGCCTCGATCCCCGACACATCGCTTGGCCTCACCTCCTCCGAGATCCAGATCCTTCGCCAGCAGCAGCAGATCGCCCTGCAGGGCCATGCCAGCAATGGGATTTCCAGGGGCCGAGGAACAGGGAGAAGCAGCAACTCCAGCTCGCGGGCGACCAGCGCCGCCAGCAGCCAGGGCCGGCTGCTCCTCGACCCCATGAGTCTTCGCGCCCTGTCGCACCAGCTAGATGGCTTGCAGGCGCAGATCCGTGGCCGTATCGAATATGTATGTTGCGTGAGGTTTTGCGTGATCAGCCATCTAATCTTTCATGCAGCTCGAGGACCAAATGCAACTCTCCATCCAGAACACCTACGATCGCGCGGGGAATATGATCCGCAATGCTGATGCCGAGATCGCTCGCACTCGCGCCATCCTCGCCTCGATCGATGAATTGGATAACGAGCTGGCGAAGATCTCCCACATTCGCGACATCGTCAAGGGTTTCCGCGCCCGCATCGAGAGCCTGGATCATCGCCTCGACCACACCTCGCGTCGCCGACATTAATTTTACCATGCATCCTAATCATCTTTGATATACCTCCTCGACCTCTAACCGCCCTCCTTCTACTCTCCCGCACCCTCCTCGCTGGCTACGGGATAGTCACGCTTAATCCGAACAAGAAAACCGCAAAACCTATATATATACCCATATCGTCCTCGCGGACAGTAACCGAGATTTTATTTCATTTTTCTGCGTATTCGCGCAATGGACAAGAGCGGAACATGTATGTGCCTCGCGGCATCTGTACTCAAGTGCAGCCTTTTCCGGTTGATGGGCGCCGGAGTTCTCCTTGGACATTCATTTTGCTATCTGCAATATTTGTTTCTCATTGGGACCGGATGAAACACCACAACAGCGCATAAACGTGATTCTCTTGCTGTGTTGATTTCTGGTTTTTGCAAATTCGATTCCCCTCTCTGCATGATTGTTCCTGTCCTCTTCGTGTACATTGATTGATCCAGGCTAAGTGGTTTGCCTTGTGCGGTGTGATCTGCCCCCGTCGGGCGTGCTGATCACAGCCCTTCCGGTCTTATATTTCCACACCGTATTTTGGAAGAGCATTTGACTCGTCTGAAACTTTCTCGTTCGGAACTTTTGTCTGTATTTTCCGATTCGTAGACTGCCCAGATCTGACAGCTGAGATGCACGGGGGAGGCGTAGCTGGGGGCTTCATGGCAATACCACTGTGCATCCGTCGTCCAGGTAAAGGATTCCCAGGTCTCCTCAATAAGTTTCAGGTCAGGCTGATTGGTTTGTCGATGTCGACTTGCGGCACCGCTTCCTTCCGCCGCTCAACTAGCTTCTTGCCTCGTTTGTCGGTCTGAGGAAACCGTTTCTCGGTCTTGCAGACAAGACACCGCACGACCCGTACATCCGCCCAGGGCTTATTGCCGCCTCGGCTGGCATTTTGCACTTCATGCGAGCAGTTTACACCGGGAACCAGGAGCGTATCGCACCGCTTGCAGAATGACCTCTTCACCTCGATGGGGAGCCGAGTTTGCGTTTTCATGGACACCCCGCGCATCTGGGAGAGATATACCCTCGACAGATTGGTCATCGGCTGACTGTCGCCCTGTGCCGGTGTCGAGTCGCTGTCATCTACACCGCGGCTGCCTGCATCTCCTGAGGCCGAGGCTTGGAAATGGGCCGCGGCTTGTCGTAGATATGCCAGACGAGCCTTGGTGTGGCTGTTGACATTTTTGGGCTCTTTCTTGCCTTTGGCCATCTGGAGTGTGCTGGTTCATGCAACAATAATAATGAAAGAATAATGCGTACCGTCGGCACTAACCGAAAGCGGTGCGGCTGAGTGTGACTAATCGCATCACATGACCGGCTCCCGCCCATCTCTTCATCCCTCGCAGCCTGCCCCAACTTGCCATCTCTCCCACTCTCTTGTCCCTCTCCATCTCCCTTGATCCCCCGCCAACCCCCAGGGAGCGCTTTCTTTCTCTCCCAATTCCTACCTCCCGCCACTTCTACCCCCCTTTATTCCAGATCTTCCAAGACGCGCCACCCGCACGACCTTACCCAGACTCCCCACCATTGTCAGCAATCATGTCGCACGAAGAGGATCTCATCGACTACTCCGACGAGGAGCTTCAGACCACTGATGCTGCCGCGACCACCGCTGCCCCCGATGCCGCCAATGGCGACGCTGCCAAGACGGGCGATCTGACCGTCTCCGGTGGCCGCCCCGACAAGAAGGGCAGCTATGTCGGCATTCACTCGACCGGTTTCCGTGATTTCCTGCTCAAGGGCGAACTCCTGCGCGCCATCACCGACTGCGGCTTCGAACATCCATCGGAGGGTTAGTTTAAACTCATTTCTCCCACAAGCGTTCCTCCACATTCTCCAACGTTCGTCAGTCCGTCCGTCCATCTCCGTGGGAACTATCCTGGTCGGTATTGGCAGTTTTGCCCCATACTCGAGAGAGAGAGAATAAATCTGCAGACGGCATGGGGTTGATCGTTTGTGCGACTGTCACTACCACATTCCACGGTTGCGGCGCAGTTCGTGGCAGATTGCCTTCCTCGAGTGGAAGTGTCTTGGTGGCAAAAGACCATGCGATCTCGTGCGATCTCGTGCGATCTGAATAGTGTCGTTTCAAAACACAAGGCGTCTCTCATGTCGTCTGCAGAAAATCTTCGGTCATGTTAATGGCCCCGGTTTGACATGTCCGCGGTGGACGATTGTGCATCTCCGATATCGATTGGGTGGTAACCGGGAGGAAAAATGGACGGACACGACGACGCGAATTGTTTTTTGCCTTCTTCATCTGTGGTCTCGAATACAGTCTAACATCCACTCCGCCTCCCAACAGTCCAGCAAGTCTGCATTCCCACTGCGATCCTGAATGTCGATGTCCTGTGCCAAGCCAAGTCCGGTCTCGGTAAGACCGCGGTCTTCGTCCTGACCACCCTTCACCAGCTGGAGCCCGTGCCCGGCGAGTGCTCGATTCTCGTCATGTGCCACACCCGTGAGCTGGCCTACCAGATTAAGAACGAGTATGCCCGCTTCAGCAAGTACCTACCCGACGTCAAGACTGCTGTCTTCTACGGTGGTACTCCGATCCAGAACGATGTCCAGACCTTGTCCAGCAAGGAGACCTACCCCAACATTGTTGTCGCCACTCCCGGCCGTCTGAATGCCCTCGTTCGTGATAAGAAGCTATCGCTGCGCAATGTCAAGGCTTTCGTTCTCGACGAGTGTGACAAGATGCTGGATCAGATTGGTGAGTATTCACTCTTCCCGAGACGAGGCTTTTACTAACCCCCTCGTAGACATGCGCCGTGACGTGCAGGAGATTTTCCGTGCCACCCCCGCCGACAAGCAGGTTATGATGTTCAGCGCTACTCTCTCCCAGGAGATCCGTCCCATCTGCAAGAAGTTCATGCGGAACCCGCTCGAGGTTTACGTTGACGATGACACCAAGCTCACCCTCCACGGTTTGCAGCAGTACTACATCAAGCTCTCCGAGGCCGAGAAGAACCGCAAGCTCAACGAGCTGCTGGACAACCTGGAGTTCAACCAGGTGATCATCTTCGTCAAGAGCACTCTCCGTGCCAACGAGCTGGACAAGCTGCTGCGCGAGTGCAACTTCCCCAGTATCGCGGTGCACTCCGGTGTCAGCCAAGAGGAGCGGTAGGTTTTGCTTTTGTCACATTTAGGATCAATGCTGACTGGCTGTCCTCAGTATCAAACGCTACAAGGAGTTCAAGGAGTTCAACAAGCGTATCTGCGTTGCCACCGACGTGTTCGGCCGTGGTATCGATATCGAGCGGATCAATCTGGCCATCAACTACGATCTTCCCGCCGATGCCGACTCCTACCTTCACCGCGTCGGTCGTGCCGGCCGTTTCGGTACCAAGGGTCTGTCCATCTCCTTCGTCAGCAACGAGGATGACGAGAAGGTTCTCAAGGATATTGAGAAGCGCTTCGAAGTTGCCCTTCCGTATGTCCTTCCTCACCTCCCCCCAGGTCTGTACCAACTACTAACCACTGTGCACAGTGAATACCCTGAGGGCGGCGTCGACTCCACCACCTACATGGCATAAACATAAACACAACCTCTCCACCCAAGGAAGGGGATAAGCCCTGATTCTCTTGTTCTTTTCTTTTGTTGTTTAATTGTTTACTACAAGTTTTCTTTCTGGCGTGATGGCTCGGCTGTGATTTGCTTTTCAGAACGAACAGGGTTCTATTCTCTGGTGGTGGCGACCTTGATGAAATGCAAGGTAACGGAATGCCAATGGAATCCAGAATGGTTTTTTGCAAGAGATTGAAGATGGTATTTAGGAGCTTGTCCTGTTCACACAAAACTGGTTTTGATATCAATTTACATATTCTTGCAGCCCTGAGGCTTCGTCTGGTAGTGTATGATCGTCAAGTGTGTTCTTAGATGTGTGCGTAGATTTGGTCGGAGGGAACTGAACTGATTTGTTGGTGATAGGAGGGTGGTGGTATCAGTATGTAGGCATCAACTACGTGGTAGAGAGACTCGGAAGACGTATATATATTTCTTTCAAATGTGATACTGGTTTCCAATATACTGCTAGATACTTCAAGAATGCTCATCAAGCTGATGCCACATGTTACGTTCAAACAAATTGACTGCCGAAGAGATATATTTCTTTCTGCGCTAACTACACCCACAATTTCACCAGCAAACCACAGTTCACCACATCCCCCTGAACCGAGACTCAGAGATAGTAGCTGAATCCCGTGAGTACCAGAACAGGTTTTGACAATAGTTAAAAGAAGGACCTGCAAGGCTCCTCCCTTTATAGGAAGACTAAGATGAGTTCGACTCTGCACTAGCTCGGAGCAAGACAGATCGGGAAAAAGCTAATTACAATAGGAGCATGGAACGGGTCAATGGTATTCCAACCTAGTGGAGACTGCTTAGCTACAGGAGCCGCTTGATCAAGCTTCGCAGACCTCGGCAATTCAGGTTGAACATGCAACCAGTCCGCATGAAAGCCCTTGTGACATATCGTTGTGGCATACTTAAAATAGCTACAGTGCGATAAACATGGAGAAAGGACGCGGGTGGCGAGTGCATACACACAGTTAAGATCAACGACACTCAGTCTGTTGGTGGGAGTTCTATGCGCCGGGATTGGATGGATGATCGCGCGTAGTTACATACAGAGTTGTGGCGAGATGATGTATGACTGGTAGCGGCTGTTTCCATATTGCAGTTCTTCCCCCTGAAATAGAAACGTTATCTAGTTCGGCAGTTGGGGCACTTATTCGCTGAATTTTTTAAATTTTTTTTTGACTTTTCACATTTCGAGCAACCGCGCTCGAGCGCAGTTAGTTCCTACAGCACAGCAATTGGCGCAGCAGCTGCAGGCCGTGAGTGACAGCTGTTCAGGAGGACGTGGTCTCGCAGCACCAAAAACAGGGCAGGGGAAATTGCGATATGTGATAGACGGAGGAATTAGAGTGGAAAAAAGGAGGCGAAGTTGATGATCATCGGCGACGGGCAGACATTATGAACGAACGGATGCCCTTTTTAAGGTTCGGGCTGAGGGTTGCGTAGCTTGTAGCTTAGGTGTGCGAACCCTGGTACTTCGGCTCCGCTCAGAAGAGGAAGCTCAGGAACGGTTTGGGTCAGGTACATGATGCTTGAGTTCCGAGTTATGACGTTATGTCAATCGAAATAGTAACGACAGGCGTGGAAAGCCAGAATTATTATTCCCTGTGGCGACTCGAGCTAGCGCATGTCCAAAACAGGGCAGCGAGCAGCCACTAGTGAGTCCACTGTCTTGCTTTAGTGTCCGAGGGTTGGGCTCGGCTGGCCTTGTCTCAGTTGACACAGCGCCGCAGGACTAAGTATCCTAACGAATGAACAAAAAGTGCGGAGTCTACTGTGCAAAAATTAATCAAACCCACAGCTAGGTCTGACTGTATCCTGCCTTTTTTTTTCTATTTACTTGAAGCACACGTGACAACCCGCCCCTCCTCAGTGCTACGGATTTAATCTCCTAGCCGGTGTCTCGACGCGAGTCCTCGAACCAGCCAGCCAGTCCTCGGTCATTTTACCACCAAGAGAATTATGAAAGAGATGTGGCTGCTGTTTTTTTTTGTTGTGGCAAGACACAGCCTGGGGCTCTCGGTGATCGACAAGAAGCAGAGACAAAAATAAAATAATAGTGTCCGCCGCCCACGGGGTCTTTTGACATTCTTCGCGTTGGCTGCTTCCGGGCTTCCCGCAAACGTGGTGCCCGCCACTGCGCGGCATGTTTTGTTGTGTTGTCTATTTCCGGCCATGCGGAAGTATACATAGCTGGGTATTTGTGTACATACACACTGTATACATACCATCCCCACTGTGACTGACCATTCCCGCTCAGGAAATAAACGGGCCGGCCAGACGTGTTTCACCGTTGAATAATAATTTTCGCGATGGAACCCGGCTGGCCCATGTCATCCCCACCGAAGTTAAACGGGAGGTTGTATTGTTCAGAGAGAAGGCTGAAATATGCGAAGAAATAACGGTCTAGGCGTTCTATTAGTTTTATGTATTATGCAGTTGAGATTTAGCGAGCTCACTACACTACAACAAATCCTTCCCAGTTAGGGTGCAAGGAATGGTCTGATCGATCCGGCTGCGATCGGTCCCTAAGATCATCTGCGAGCAGACATTGCTTCCTCACCCCCCGGCACGGGGGTATGCCGATCCCCTGCTGGCATGCCGGCGGCCCCCTGCTACGGTATTTGCGCGGTCGATCATGACATCCCTTGATAGGAGCATGGAGAACTCCTATGTCCCAGTACTACTAATAGAATAATTTGCTGGTGCCGTACATAAAATTTTTATTTTTCTTCTCTGATCATGTGGTGTCGAGATTAGTGAATTGTGAGCACGCCGACTAAATACCAGGCAACAAGCCTGAATACGGGGGGAGTGTCACCGAATATCCCTGTCGAGTACATTCGTCGTACAGACGTGAATTGTCGTTGCACATGTCTAGCAGGCCAGTTGACAAGGCACAACACACCGCAGAGACAATACACAGCAGGGCGAGTGAGAAGTCAATTGCGTCGTCAACTAGAATAGAAGTATACCTGCAGCCACCTATGTACATAGTGGGCGACAACGCGTGTATGTAGCTAGAGCACTTGTAGATCGGCCGTTGCTCCCTGTTGGGTGGGTGGAGCGAGCAAAGTCAATGACCCACTCGAAAAATTGATTGATCCGCTAATTATAGTCCGACAGGGACAGCCGTCGTGAGCGTCGTGTAGATATTTTACGGCATCGAATAGACTCTACGCGTGAATAGAAGAGTCCTCGATCGTAGCTCTGGTGCTGTATGTATAATAGGGGTCCATCGGGGTCGAAGCGTAACAACCGGGTACAGTACGTACCGCATTGCGTGGAGGGCCACGACATGGAGCGATAATCAACTAGTGCAGCTTCCATCGCCGCATCCAGCAGCCGCCGGCCTCAGCAACTTCTTATCGCCTCCGTTTCCGGATCGGGCGGGGGATCCACGACCGTTAGAACAATCCATTCATTCTTCTTCGGTCGCGCTCAGGCTTTTCGACCTAAACCAGAAGAGAAAAAAAAGAGAAGCAGGGACTGACAGAACTCAGCCCCCTCCCAAGTCCCAACTCACCTTACTAACTTTCCGATCCCGTCCATCCATCCTTCCTTCCTTCCTTCCTCAACTCTTCAACTTACTCAACTGCTCTCATCCACCTTATCGCCTTCCTCTCTCTCTCTCTCTCTCTCTCTCTCCCTTGTCATCTCCCCTTCTTCACTCTTCTTCCTCCTTCCCGCCACCTCCTGTCCCTTTCCCCCCCCACCAACCGCACTCCTACCTTCCCTCCTATCATCCACTCTGGATTGCTGGTGGTCTTTTCTGTTCTAGGCGGCGTCAATCGCGCCTTTGGACCTCTCGACGCTTGCTATCCTCTCTCCCCTCCCAGTCATTATGGCTCCTCCTCCGCGCCTGCGCATCCTTTCCGGTGAGTTCCTGGCTGCTGCATCGACGCATCAAAAGGTCGTCAACTAATCCGATTCTGCTCAGTCGGCGGCAATGCGGTCTCGGCTTTCCTGTCATGGCGGCTTCAGGCAACGACCTCCTGCGACGTCACCCTCGTGTGGAAATCCGGGTTCGAAGCAGTCTCGCAATACGGTGTCTCGTTCAAGTATGTTTCTTCGCGTCAGTCACGGCTGGAGAAGAGTGTTCCTAACGTTGTGGGTAGATCGAAAGCATTTGGCAACGAGCGGTTCAAGCCCCGTCATGGTACGATGAACTCCACCACCGCTGGAATCGCCGATCGTGTAAACTGACAAGAGTTCATTTTCTAGTCGTTCGCACCCCTGAAGAAGCTGCCTCCCGTGAAAACGCTTTCGACTATGTCATCCTCTGTGTGAAGGCCCTCCCTGATGTCTACGACCTTGCCTCCATCATCGAATCCGTTGTTACCCCCCAGCACACATGTATCCTCATCAACACCACCAATACCCTCGGCATCGAATCTCACCTGGAGCAACGGTATCCCACCAATGTCGTTCTTTCCCTGGTTTCGCAGGTAGAAATCTCCCAGACCGGACCCAGCGAATTTGAACACCTGAGTTCGAGCGAGATTCACGTGGGCGCTACCAACAAGCAGTCTTCGATCCCGGCCTCGATCCAGAACGACATGGCTGCTGCATTGGCCATGACCTTGAATTCGGGCCAGGTCGATTGCAAGGTGTCAGATAATATCCGGCAGGAACAGTTTGAACGGATGATTGGGTAAGTCCTAGTTTTGATTGATTCAGGGGTTCTGTCACGCCTGTGCTAATGATCTTGCCGCAGTCCGATCGCGTTCCATCCAGCCAGCGTGATCTTCGAAACCCCCAACCCTAGCCAACTGCTGGAAAAGCCCGGAGTCCGTCAATTGGTGACGGGCGTCATTGACGAGCTCCTGGAACTTGCCAAAGTAACAGGCTGCTCTTTCCCGAGCGATTTCCAAGAGAAGACGATCGAGAAGATGACCGCGTCGGATGCCCCCAGCATGATGTATCAGGACTTCCAAGCCCGCCGGCCCATGGAAATCGAGACGTTTCTGGGCTCTCCGATCAAATTGGCGACCAACTCCAACGTCAGAGTCCCTCGCATTGAAACACTATACGCGATGCTTCACCATGCGAACACGCTGAACCAGACCAAACCTCGACATGGCGATTCACCACCAGCATCGGTCATGGGCCACCCACCTCCCCGAATGTCTTCCGCGCCTCCACCTCAGAGACCCCCGATGAACGGTGCCGCCATGCGTGGGAGCCGAACCAGCTCGAGTATGGGAATTCCACAGGTGCGACGAGGTCCGCCCCCGGGTGCGATGCCACGGCCCCCTTATGCCGGTCGGGGCCCTCCGCGCGACGCGTCTCTAGAAGGTCTGGAGGAATTCAGCCATCTGGTGGTGTACGATGAAGCCGATGGAGCAAATGGTAGCAACGGATTCCCCACCAATGGACCTGGACCTTCGGCGGCGGACTTGGCAATGCGGGAGCGCGAGCTGGCCCTTCGCCAGCGAGAGTTGCAGTTTCGAGAGCAGGAGATGGGCATGCGACGGGGACCTGGACCTGGACCTGGACCTGGCCCTGGTCCCGGACGCCGTGGACCACCTCCAAGGCCAGCCCCATTCGAGGAAGAGGGCGAGGACTATTTTGATCCGATGGACAACATGGTCCCCCACGTCGATCCCGACAGCGTTGATATGATGAGCATGACCTCGCGCCGAGCGAGAAAGACCCCAAGCGCCAGCCAAATCCGCAACAACCCCGAATTGTCTGGACCTGCTGGTGCCGGCGGTGGCCGCCCACCTTCTTCGGCCTTCGGTCGATACTTTGGCCGGAAACGGGCGAGTGATCGGGTTATGCAAGAAATCCCTGGTCTTCACGATTCTCTTATGGATAACCCCATGATGAGCTACTCATCCAACCGGTACGGGGCCGTTGACCGCAATCAGATGCAGGCCGACTCGCGAGCGAATTCTCTCACTGCCAGCCGCATGGGCGATTTCCCACCACACCCTTACCCCCAGAGCCGACGCAACAGCCAATCCCCCGCAACGCCGCTTGGACCTGGAGGCCCCCGAATGGGCCGCCCGATGAATGCTCATGATCCGCAGAACCTGGGCCTTCCCAACGGGGCCCCTCATAATGGCCAGCCATCACCGCCGGGACAGATGCGCACACCGGTTCCTCGATACCCTCCCGGACATGGCAATGCGATGATGCCGCAGCAAGTTGAACAACACTATGGGGTGAGCCACCCCTATCCCGCCAAGGGTCCTCCCCCCAAGAACAAGAGTCTGACTGGAAGTGCGAGCGCCAGCGCGGAGAGTGGTGATAGCGGGGCCAGTGCGAATCTTGATTCCGGAGCATCGGCTCACAGCAGCCTGGCCAGCTTGGGCGGCCCGCAGGCCGTTCCGACAACTGCTCGTTGAACGATCTCTCTTTTTTCTCGGCGACCAAACGACGACAACGACACATTCGTTTTCGATATTGCGCCATTGCATCGCATTGGGGTCCTTTGCATCGTTGCTTGACATTCTACGGAGATTTTGTCCTCGCAGACAAGATACCCAGTCAATACTCTGTTGATCGCTTCTTTACATATACATGAGGGACATAGGGGTTTATCGCTTATTTCTTTCAGTGCTTGTTCCGGAGTGATCGGGGTGCGGGCGTGTGTTTAATTTTCCCCTCTCTGCCTCGATACTCATTCTCGTTTTGCGGCATTATGGATTTTTAATGAGGCCACCGTGCGAGCCTAGACTGGGATGTCCTCCTCATTTTTTCTTTTTTCTGTCGGCATGTCGATATAGCGCCCTCGGCGCTTCCTCTCCTGCTTTTCCCCCTCTCTGCATAACTGTACACTACCAACCTCCATCGGCGCATTCCTTGTTTTTTTTTTTGACTCTCTTACCATCTGGGCTCGTATATGTTATACCGCGATTCTGTTCTTTGTGTTATCATCATCTCTCTGTGTTCAGACGGGGCATTTCGTTCCTTCTTTTTTTTTGTCTCCATGCTTGCTGTTCTCATCTGGCGGGCTCGCTGGCTGCCAACGGCTTCGTTTTGTGTGTGGAACTGGCGCATAACCAAAAGAGCGGGCGCGTTCGTTCCATGTATTCGGGTTGAGTCGTTGTTCTGAGTTTCTGGCTGGGTTTGCGCTGTTTCTTTTTTGTTTGTCAACGTCACCTGGGAATTAATGACGGGCGCAGTGTTGTGTATGTGTGATGTGTTGTGTCCCTGCCATATGTCGCACTGCTGTGCCTCATCAAAACAGTCAATGCTTTCTGCGAAGAACGCACGAATCGATAGACCTTTCCTGACTTATAATGAAGTATCAAGTATCAAGTTCTTTTTGTACTGGCGTCGATCTAGAGAGTGGACCACGTGATCGCGTCCGTGTAAACAGTCCCGCGCCTAGTTAAGCATTTGGTCCTGTCAACAAACACCCCCAGCAGAAAGTCCAATCCAATCCTCCCAAAACTTCCCAGACAAAAAAACCCAGCAAAAACAATCCAAACCACCAACAATGCCACCTCTCAACACCCACCACCAACATCGCCGCCACGACTCCCAATCCTCCAACTACCCCCGCGCTTCCATTCTCCCTCACTCCACCAACTCCGGCGCCTTCAGCGGAGGCACAAGCCATCCCTCCGCAGGACAGTCCACATCCACATTCACATCCACAGCACCGGGAGGAGGCATGAGCACTATGTCCCCCGCCAAAACTCGGCAATACGCACACCTCCACTCGCAGCTCGCACAACTGAACGCCAACCTCGCAGACACGGAGAACCTGCTGCGCATGACGGCCGTGCAGGCGGGCGACTTGCGGTTTTTGGGCGGGTATATCGGGGCTCTGTTTATGGGCTCTGCGAAGGTGCTGGGTGAGGAGGGGGTTAAAGGGAATGCGGATTTGAAGAGGGAGGAGGGCGAGAAGAGTCCGGATGAGGGGGTTTCTGTTAAGAAGGAGGCGTTGAGTGATGAGGATTGATTCGGTTTTGGTTTGGAGGCCATTTCTTATAGATGGAGTGGTAAGTGTGTTCTATCTCTCTCTTTTTGATTGTTTGAATTGTGCTGATACCTGGGACCAGATCTATGAGATAACCTTGCCCCCCCCCATCGATATGCACCGACAACCAACCCGTGCCACGCAACTACTCAACTGCAAACCCTCCGCCGAGAATAATCGCCGGCTCATCGATATTATGGTGCTCATAGCTAGTTACCGCGGTCCAAATCGTCAGCCATGTTCTTCCATACGTCTTGTTTGAAACGCGCCACGCTCCTCCTCACTCACCTCAGGGTGCCAATACCACCCGCCTCCAGAATCAGCGACGTTTCCGTCAACGGCTTGCCCGTCCAGCGCATCGCGAACGCGCGCAGGATATGTCCGTGCGCAACGACTAGCACATCTCCTTTCTCGCCATCCGGATGCTCCAAGCTGGGCCGGTGGTATTTTTCTTTGATTTCGGAGATGAGGGCGTCGAGGCGGTTTTCCACGTCCTGGGGGGATCTAGCGGAGAATTGAGAATTAGCTATTGTCACTGCCACTGCCAATGACATTGCAAACTGAAAATGAACTGAAACAAAACATACTCCCCACCGGGACACCCGTCCCTCCAAATATCCCACGGCCCCAACCCCTTCTGCTTGCGATCCTCCCGGATCTGCGGGCTGGTCAACCCCTCATACTCGCCGTAATCCCACTCGCGAATCGCCTCCGTGATCTCCACATGTGCCTCAGTGCGGATAGGCTCGTCCTGCTCGGACTTCCGCTCGTCGGTCCAGGGGAGGCGCTCTTTGCATCCTATTTCGAGGAGTTCAAGGGTTCGTTGGGCGCGGGTGCGGGGGGAGACATAGCTAGATCGGATCATTTGGTGTTAGATAGACAGGCAGACAGACAGACAGGAATGACGTGAATGGGCTGTCAAAAATCAAAGCTGGGAGGGAGAGAAGGGAGACATACACATGGGCTAGCTTCTTGGGCACGATCAGTCGGTCGTCGCCGACCAATGCCTTGCCCGTGGCTTTGATCCGCTTCTCGCCGTTGGCTGTTAGCGGGAGATCGGTGGATCCGGTGTGTCGGCCATTGAGAGACCATTCGGTCTCGCCGTGGCGGATGATGAAGCAGCGGGGGGCCATGGGGGATGTTTTTAAGGAATTGGGGAGTTTTAAAGAAGGAGGAAGAGAGGGAAAGAGAAGAGGAAGAGGATGTGGATTGTTTCTTGACTTGGGCGGAGTGGAGTGGCATGGTGGACGGGTGGCGTCATTGTTGAGATAAGACCTGGTCAGTGCTCATCGCCAAGTATACCAGGTACTTCGTCGACTAATTAAGGAGTTATTAGGCAAGGAAGGCCTTTGGGATTTCTTGCATTTGAATATGAATAAATTGACTATACAGGGTCTCTGTAAACCATTGTCACTCACACACCCCTAGATGTTTCTTCTCAACCCGTGATCCTTACAGTGCAAGCAGATCTACAGGTCTGAACCACTGGAAAAGCTTCAATTTTCCCTCAATACTTGGCCAAATTCGCGTCCTTACGCGCAAAAGCTGACCCCTCAGTTTGCCTAACCCCGTCCGCAGCCTCCAACCACCCAACCCGATCCTTCACATACTGCTCAACCCGGGGCCTCAACTTCGTCTCGTGCAAACTAAAATCATCCACCGTCCCAATCCGCAGGATACTACGTCCCGGATACGCCTCACCAACACGGTACATAAGCGTTCCGCACGTTGAACAGAAATAATTCGTCATTGCCTTGCCGGACGCTATGGTCGTTGACTGGCTGAATGTCTTGAGGGTTTCTTGGCCGCGCAGGTGTCGGAGATGGGTGTCTGCCACTATAAAATTGGAAGCGAACATGGACGCTGTTATCTTGCGGCAGTCTGTGCAGTGGCAGATGAATGTGTCGAGTAGGCCTGGGGCTTGTGTTGGCTGGGGTTCGTGATGATGTTAGCCTATTTACTCTGTAGTAGGAAATGGGGCAATGTGTGGCGCACTTACAAATGCTAATTGCACCGCTCCGCAGTAGCAGGTAGCTGTTGCTTGGTCTTCCTTGGACCACCCATCGTCGGCGCCGCCGGACAGAGGTATGTATGGTTTGGATTTATCAGCTGCAGCTGCCATATTTTGTGCTTTTCTCAAGTGATCAGACGATAAGAGTTTTCAAGTAAAGTTGAATGAAAAGATTGTTATAATTTTTTTTGGGTTGACTGAAAGTAAGTTAATTTAGGCCAAAGAGCAAGTTTGGGGAAAGAAAAAAGGACGACAAGGCTGAGTGAGTCAGCTTGGCTTTTATACTCTCGCTCTCCGCTCCATACCGGGTCTACACTCGGCTGATGTAATGGATAACCCGAGGTAATTTTGAACCGACTTGTGCTTGGTTTACCATTGATCTTTTGAGCATTCAAAGTACGACTTTTGTGAAATGGTTCAGCTTTTACATTTAATTAACCTACGCCCGCTCAATACACAGTGAGTTTATAACAAGCGCCTCTCTACTTCCCTGTCAGCAGCTTTGCCTCTCTCTATTATCATGAACCTCCCACGTTCGGATGCGTGCTAAGAGGTATGCTTCTACTTTATAGTGAGGCTACCAGGAACTAAGGATAGCTGATCAGATGCCCACAGAGCTGGCTGATGAGAATAAATAAATGTTCAATATCAATTTCATCAGTCTATATATATAAATTCTTTCCTTAATCTAACTTGTTACATTCTGCACTAATGCATGGGAGCTTGTGCTATTGCTTTTGCTCTCAAGTTGGGTTGGACCCAAACATGCTGCTTGGTCAGTTATTTCCATGCGAGCATCTCGCACTGCAGCGCCGCGTACCAGGCATCCTCCATCTCAGCCCACTTCTCCACTGCGAGCAGTGTCTGCTGTATCTCTTCCTCGGTAATTCCAGCATCCAGCCAACCCTGCCGGAAGGCATCTCCCTGTTTCAGCTGGCCAGCGGCGCGACTAGCCAACCACTTGCGCGTTTCGAGGCCCGCGTACACCGTCGTTCCAGCGCCGACGTGAATCTTGCCACCATCAGCATCAAAGCCTACACTGCGGAAAAGCGCCGGCAGTCTCGTCCCAGTGGGATCTACATCGGGCGTCCCCTTATGTATCGCCCGACTGAGATTCCCCACCCACAGCCGGTCGAGATCCAGGCTCCGGGGGTCTAATGTATTTATCGGTTTCGCATTATAGGTTCCGCAAATTGCGCGGTCTCTACCAAATATATTAATATGAATCCAGGCCCTGCTCTGGTTCCATTAGTCCACTTTCATAAAATCTTCAATACCTTGACAGAAAAGACATTCTTTCATTTGTCACAATGAACCTATTGGGACTCAACACACGTATTCGAGTTCCCTCTTCCACGAGGTTTTTGTTCCGCACAGCGAGTCCACAATGGCGGAGTTTAGTGAGACCTGGAAACCACCGTCAACAATATGACGCAAAGCAATTCTTTTCATCTACACATCACCGTCTCGACAAAGAGTTTTTCCCAGCACCCAAAATATCTCGCATCAAGGAGACTGAAACGTCATGGGTTCATCCTGTGTGAGCTCATTCCCCAAGCTGACGATTGCGATGATTGTCCAGAAAGCTCATCGGTTGTACTAGATACACGAAGGAACAGATGACCCGGGTCGTCATCGCCCAAAGAGAAACAAAAAGCCGGTCCGATAGACTTGCCCTTGCATCAGTCCGTGTATTACGATGGGGTATGGACTTTGCTACGGGATATCAGCATCCTCCACCTGGCAAAGAAGGTCAGGCGGAATTCCGAATGGTAGAAAGAAAATGGCTCACGCGCTTTATCTTTTTGGAAAGTGTTGCCGGTGTCCCGGGCATGGTTGCTGGAATGCTTAGACACCTGCGAAGTCTTAGACGCATGAAGCGAGATCATGGATGGTACGAACATGGACCCTCTAGATTGCACCAGGCGTGGAACTAACTATGTTATAGGATCGAAACGCTTTTAGAAGAAGCATTCAATGAGCGAATGCATTTGCTTACCTTCATGAAGCTGGCCGAACCAGGATGGTTCCTACGCCTTATGGTTCTTGGAGCCCAGGGGGTCTTCTTCAACGGCTTTCTTCTCGCGTATCTTGTGTCTCCGAGAACTTGCCATCGATTCGTCGGTTACCTTGAAGAGGAAGCCGTGATTACCTACACTCGGGCGATTCACGAAATTGAGGAGGGCCGTCTACCCAAGTGGGACAAGATAGAGGCTCCTGATATTGCCATCAAATATTGGAATATGCCCGAGAACCAGAGGATGATGAGAGACCTGCTTCTATATATCAGAGCAGATGAGGCCAAGCACCAAGAAATCAACCATACACTCGGAAACTTGAACCAGGAAGCAGACCCGAACCCATATGCATCGACTTATAACGACCCGACCAGAGCCCATCCGAATAAGGGGATTAAGAATATGAAAGCTAGTGGATGGGAGAGAGAAGAAGTCATTTGAGTGTCATCTTTTCTCATACTCTTAATATGGGTGAGAAAACTTAGATACAAGTCTTCAGGAGATAGATGGTTATGATATATTACTCATATTGTCTGAACATTGCAACCTGCAACCCGATCAATAGACCATGACGGAAGGTTGTCCCCGAAATAATCATCAATATCCATGTTCAACCAGGGCAAAAAGAAATCTTGATCGGTCACAGGACAAGCATCAAAACCGTTGCTTTGGCTGTCGGTGAATGTCTCGGTCGTTCTGTCAGGAGCATTCACTCCAAGTTGCTCTGCTGGTTCGGCAGAGACTGCTCGCTTGCGGTTTTGATTCCGCTTCGATTTCAAGCTGGATTGAATTCCAGCGAACTGGAACGTACAATTGTGTTACATAAAAAGATAAATATAATTCTTGGGGAGGACAGTTGCTCCATCCTGAGGATAACAGCAGCAGCTGAAGATGTATGGTTGCAAATGTTTCGCCACACACTTGCGTATTGTGTTCCACAACCCCGTCACCAAACGGAAATAAGTAGGAACTGGCCTACTAATAATGCGAGATTTGAATATTATATCCTGAGCATAGATAATAAGTGTGGCCACTGCATGGGTGTTTGATGAGATGCGTGACTCGGGCAGGAATCACATTAATCAGCACGAACCAGGGAATTTGGGCGATCCATGCATAATCCAACTTCGTCAAGGAGATCACTTCACTCCGCATCCAGTAATCGAAAATATGTGATAGCATGTCACAGCGCCGTCAATATTCCAGTTGCGACCCATGCCGTCGCTCCAAGCGACGCTGCTCTTTTTCCCCCTCCCGAGATGGAGAAAAGTGTACCATTTGCCGGCGACTGGGCCATGCATGTACCTTTGACTTTGTCAAATCCCGGAAGGCAAGGTTCAGGCGCAACCCAGCCCATTCTTCCCAGTCAATGAACAGAAACGGGCTGCCGGAAATCGCAGCCGACGGCCTCTCCAACAGTTCCGATGGTCACTCTCAGACCGGCTCGATGGCCCTCGGGGATGTCCTGGCCCCGTGGCTCAACTTTGACGGAGGCTGTCGTATTGAGGAAAACTGCGATGATATCTTAGGCTTAGATCTAACCGATTTGCTGGCATTGGATGCTGCGACTCCAGTGCAAGTACCAAGCGAGGCCCGGTTGTCGGTCGTCCGCAGTCCATTGGACAGAGTGCAGTACACTATACCGTTTCTCGCTGGTGGTTCGCTGAGTAGCCCCATTCGGCTGCTCAATTCTACGCTGGATGCAACAATTTTAGACGCCAGGCTGGCAAGGATCCACGATACTATCATCACGGGATGCGCTTCGCGTTTTGCGGATTACGACTGCAATCTCTATGCAACAGCCTCACGCTACCGACTGGAAGGTGGGGGTGCAGGGTTCTCGCAAGAAAACACGCCTACTCCATTAGATCTAGGCATGCCGTTGAACGATGTGCCTTGCACGTTAACGGCCATAGGGGCCATCCGTTTCCTCGATCATTTCAGCGATCTCTACGATAACCGACTGAGCCCAACCGCACGCAAGAAGTCCGACGCTGCGCTAAAAACGGTGCTTCGCGCCTTCTCGCTCCAGTGGCTATCTACCGAGAGTTCATCAGGGGCTGACACAATATTGGAAGACAACATCACTGGAACGCACACGACATGCGACGCATCTAAGAACGCGTTTTATGATTCTTGGTTCCAAGCGCAGACAACTCTGAGAAATGCACAGTCTGTCCGGTCGTTCAGAGTTGTCTACGCCATTTTGATTTTCGATGGCATTGTCGTCCCGACCAAGGCTTCGGCCGAGCCAGCGCACGAGTTCCTGGATATCGGCCTGGAAAGGCTCTGTTCGTTGGATGCGCTTGTCAGACAATATTGCACTGCTCTGGGAGCAGACTCCATATACAGTGGTCTCTTAGAAGCCAGCCTGAATGTGGTTCGTTGGGGCGGATACATTCGTGACATCGGGGCATCGCTCACAACAGATCGTCGCTGCAGAATGCCAGCCATTTCGGGCCATGGTAAAGGTGAGTTGGACTCCCATCTGAGGGGAGTGTGGACAGAGGAAGCTGAGATTAAGTAGTGCTCTTCAGTACCGGGTCCACTTTCGAGTGGCCGAATGACCAAGATCTTCCCGACCTGGATAAAAGCATCCCAAGCATATGCCAAAAAGCAGTCGCTGAGGTCTTCTGCATCTGGAGACAGATCGTTGACGTCAAGAATTCGGTACGAAACGGTCTCCCTCCTGATTGCATCGAGGCGATCACCTCAACAGTGGCGGCCGTGAGCAAGTTCAACCAGCTGTTCTGCCCTTTTATCAACCACTGCATAGAAAATCTGGAGTGCCTTTCCATACACTCCAGAACTGCATCTGGTAGACGTTCCAACATCATTCATGTTTTCATCTACTGATCAGGTTGAATAGTTTCAATTGTATTATTTTGGAACCTGAGCCTCCTCATTCTAGCCGAGGTGTTGGAAACTTCCACAAGGGAGAGCGACTTTATTGATGACTCTACCATCACAAACATGCGCACATACCAAAAGGAAGCAGTTTCATCGGTTACAAAGACGGTGGAGCGCGTGCTCTCACTGCCTACTGAAGATGTCTTTAACATCGAAAACGGTCTTGGTGCAGAAGTCCCTCTCCTCGCCTACCACATTACTCCGAGCTTAACGGCTATGGTTTTCGAAAAGACCATCCAGACCTTGATTTACTCGCAGACCTCGGCATTTTGCATAGGAAGCTCACTCCAGATGGATCCAACAGCCAACCTCGTCTGGCAACGGCAAATTGACATCGTTATGAAAGGCCTCAGCTTCTTGGGCGTGACCGTCGGCGGATTCGAAGCGGCTACTTCGGTTTTTCAGTCACTAATGCCCCGACATGGGGATCTTCTCTCCGAGTGTTGGAGCTCTGATTTTAGCACATAATCGGTGTATTCTCCTCGGTACTGCGGAACCGCAGCGGCGGAGCTGATCGGGCACGGCCCTTTGTGAAATAGCAATTCCCAGCGGATCCGACCACAACATTATATGTTTGACGGCCCTGAATTGCGGTATTGTCAGCCGTTAATGGTTTTAATACTTTAATCTGTCCAGCACGACTGATAATTTGCTCGCGTGGGACCCGAAAGTCCAAGTGAGAAGCCTCATCGCCATGTTACATGTACTCGCCGTCTCAGGAATACTCTGTCTTCTCTGGACCTGCCTGTCAATCATTCGGACGCTATATTTTCACTCACTCCGCAATTTACCTGGACCTAATCTATGGATCGCCTTTCCCATCTTTCGCTATCTCTCTCTAGTCAGAGGACGGCTGGATATCGACCTGCGAACCTTGCACAATAAATACGGGGAGGCCGTCCGCTTTGGTCCTGACGAAGTCTCCTTCATCACAGCTCGGGCGTGGAAAGACATATACACCCATGGTCATGGCGACCGGCAACTCCCCAAAGTCCTCCACTCAACAAGTAACCCGTCCGACATCATCAGCGCCAACAATGCTGATCACAGCCGCTTCCGCCGCGTCCTGTCGCACGCCTTCTCCGCCAAGGGCCTGCAGGCCCAGGAGCCGATCCTCCGCGGCTATGTAGACAAGCTGATCCAACGCCTGGAGGAGATCGCTGCGTCGCCCAAACCAGTAGCTAATATGGTCAAGTGGTACAACCTGACTACATTCGACCTGATAGGAGACCTTGCCTTCGGAGAACCCTTCGGAGGGCTGGACTCGTCCGAATACCACTACTGGGTGGCGAACATCTTCCAAGCAGTCCGAGGAATGGCCTTTGTCAAGCTGCGCGATGCCTACCCTCTCCTTTTTCACGCCTTGTCGCTCTTCCTCGCCCCAAAGTCTCTCATGGAGGCCCGCAAAAGACAGATCGAATACAGCAACCTCACCGTCCAGAAGCGTCTCCAAAGCACCGTCCCTCGCGGCGCCGGTGACTTCATGGAAAGCATGCTGCGCTACAGCGGCGACAAAGAAAAGGAGCTCACCGCTAAGGAGATGGAAGCCAACGCCAATATCCTGATCATTGCCGGCAGCGAAACGACCGCCACACTGTTGTCGGGTGTCACGTATTGGCTGCTGCAGACGCCCGACGCCTTGCGCAAAGTTACACACGAGGTCCGCTCCTCCATAACTTCCGACTCGGACATCACTTTCCAGACTACCTCTCAGCTGCCATACATGCTCGCCTGCCTCACCGAGGCCCTGCGAGTCTACCCACCCGCGCCTGGGGCACTCGAACGCAGAACAATCCCCCCCAACCCAGCTAATATCTCGGGATATATGATCCCACCTGGAGTACGCCTTCCCCTGTAATCCACATAGAGCACAAAGCAGAACAGAAGACTAACAGAGCCCGTTCCGTGTGACCAGACAATAGTATCCGTTCACCAATCCGCTGCATACCGCTCCCCTCTCAACTTCCATCGCCCGGAAGAATACCTTCCCGAGCGCTGGCTACCGTCCGCCAGGGAAGATGCCTCGTCGCCCTTCTTCAACGATCATCGGGACGTGTTGCAGCCATTCTCAATCGGCCCACGCAGCTGCATCGGACAGAACTTGGCGAACGCCGAGATGCGGATGATTCTGGCGCGCGTGCTATGGAACTTTGATCTGGAGCTTTGTGCGGAAAGCAGCGATTGGAAAGAGCAGCGGTCTTTTCTTTTGTGGGAGAAAAAGCCGTTGATGTGTGTTCTAAAGAAGAGGAAAGGAGCTATGTGAACTACTGTGGTCATTAAGCTAGGTTCACCTTGCAGCATTGTATTGTTGAACCTTGAAACTTCGAAGGTGCTATTTTATTCCTCGCTCAATTTCAACCTACAATCAACGGAGGCTTTTCCTATAACAAGTAGGCACGCTGATGATCCTAATTTTTGTTACCTTCAAGCAGTTCCAAGTCAAATATCCAAATGACCTGCGCAAGAATAACTCGTAGCCCGCTATTGAAAGATCCTGGGAGTAATATGGCGTTTCAGGCCTAGAGATATACGGGATAGGTCTGGGCGAAGAATGGGAGTTTCAGGGTCTATGAAGAAGGCAATGTGGAACACCAAGTTTAATGGATTTTCAGTCAATTTACATGAAATCTTCAACTATCGGTGCCGTCGAATCTACCATCGATGAAGCATTGACTTTTGATTGCTTTCCGAAGTAGCTATTGGTCACTTAATGTGGGGCCTACCACAAACACCGGAGCCGACGCGCATCGGAGCCGACGGGCATTAGCGTCATGAATCGCGCATAAAAAGTTCCACAGACCTTTATCTTTACCAGGAAAAAAACAACCAGTGAAACGATGTCCTTAAACAACATAGGTCTGCGCATGGGTGGTGCTTCAAGAGCGGTATTCGCCGCTCAAGGCGTTTTCCTATTGGGGAATGGCTTCTACACCGTCTTTTATCCCTCCGCTGCAAATTTTCCGGGCTCTTCGCTTAGCGGAACCCCTGACGGCGCTGTTCAGTGCATTGGGTATGCATTCAGTATTGATTCTGTATCCGAAGTTGCTTCCTAATGGTACCAACTTCACAGTCTAACCTCCCTTGCTTTGGGAACATACTATCTGATTTCGACCTTCCAGCGGAATAGTGTCATTATGGCTTCTTCGGTGCCTTCTCGCCTGATGGCTGCATTTGTAATGTACCGCGCTGGAGAAAACTGGGTCCCAGTTGCGGCTTTCGAAACCGCAATGGCAATAGTGGCTAGCGCAGCACTCCTTTGGGATCGGAGCACATAGCAGGCATTGTATAACACGGGAAGAGCTTAGCAGCCGCGAGGGCAAAAGCATCGCACATTTTATATAGATATGGCTGCCAAGTCGCTTGCATAACGAGCATTGCAAGCTGTGTAGATTGAAATAGCGGGAAGGAAGGGCAGCCGGTTCAATAAACTGCGATGACTTTTGTAAATTAGGCTGGAAGGCAGGATGGCATCACAGCAGAATCGAGGCTACATGTATGAGCTAGGGATAGCAAAGAGATGAATAGAGCACACGATTAGGAATCTAACCAGTCACCAATGAGAGAGCTGCTTGACGCGAGATCTGGCTGTGTCTTCTGAGCGGTCTCAGCAGCCTTAGACCAAAGTGGCACACAGGTCGGGGTTAGTAGCCCCTTCCACTTTGTTTCAGGGCATAATTATAGTAATACAGAGTCCCATATGCCGCTGATTGATCACTTATATTATGTACTATGACAAAGCCATGGTCAAATGCTAGAAAACCAAGTCACTACAGCGGTGAGGTAAATCATTGATTCTGAGGGCCGGAGTCTAATCGCTCCGTCGTCACCCGTAATTCCGGCTCCGATACAACCGACCGCATCGGATCCGATGGTCGATGTGTTGATCGGTTTTGAATTTTGAACTGTCTGCAACTCACTGCATATTCTGACATCGTTCATACTCAAGATGTCCAGTCTACCGTCATTGATCTTCGTCCCCGGTTCCTGGCATAAACCAACATGCTACGACCCTATCATCAAACTCCTCCAACCTAAACTCAAATGCATCGCAATAAACCTTCCTTCAACGTCGGGAAACCCAGCCGCAAGTTTCAAAGATGATCTCGAAGCCGCGCGCTCAGCTATATCCAGTGAGACGACGGCCGGACGCAATGTGGTTGTCGTGGCGCACTCCTACGGCGGTATTGTTGGCAATAGCGCTGTCAAGGGATTCACTCGAACCCCTGAGGACCAAGGTCAATCCTCGAAGGGATACGTAATCGGTATTATTCTCATAGCCTCAGGCTACACTCTCACCGGATATGCCTTTATGGATCCATTCTTCGGCCATCCACCTCCTACCTGGCGTGCTAACAACGACACCGGCTATGCGGAATTCGTCACTCCACCACGTGAGCTGTTTTATCACGACTTGCCAGAGAAAGAGGCGGAGTATTGGGTTTCGCAACTTGCAACCCAGAGTCTCAAGGCTTTGTTCGAGGGTGCCGAGCTTACCTATGCTGGGTGGCAGGATGTGCCTTCATGGTATATCGGTACCATTGAGGATCGGGGATTGCCGGTGTTAGCACAACGGCTGACGGTAGGAATGGCGAGGGCAATGGGTGGTAACGTTATGCACCGGGAGCTGCAGACGAGTCATTCGCCCTTCTTGAGTCAACCGAAGGCGACTGTGAAGATCATGCTGGAGGCTGTTGGAGCATTTACAGGGGAGTCAGTGGATGAATCCGGTGAACCTGCGAGCGCAAATAGCGCGGTGATTACATTTCCGAAGGCTAGGCTCTTGCAGCCTTTATCGTGGTTTAAATTTGGATTGCCGCTGGCCTTTGGGCATATGCTAGGAAGAGTTTATGTCTTTTTCACTTGGGGTAGGAGCTTGTGGAGGTCTTGATTCCGTTGAACTACGTACGTAATATTTAATGCCAGTTCAAAGGAGGCATGTGGAAGGTGTACGCGAGCGGACACACTCGATAGACATCCTATAGGAAACCACACTTTTGAAGAAGGGTCTCACTAAAACAAACTCCCTCCGTAGCCAAGTATATCTATTTAGATCCTTTCTAGTCAAATGTTTTGCTAGAAATGAGATGGACAGGTAACTGATAGGAATCTGGTAGATCTTTTGAAATTGGCTGCTCTGATAGTGGACAATGCAGTTCTCTGAATGCGTGATATCATTTGTACAATATTCCGTGTATGCCATCGGTAGACGATTTTTACATGATCGCTATTTCTATGTAGTCAACACAATAATTCTGAGGTGTCTGAGGGAGCAATTCAATCTTAGGCTATTACGTACAGTACCAAAAAGTTGCAACTGCAAGGCAGTACCTCAACCGCTAGCGCCGCGTGAACTCCACCCCCGGTTTATCTACCCCGCAGTGGTCCCTGCTTTCTGGGTCCTAGCACCAGGACAAGCACCACCCGAGCACCGCATCTTGCCAAATTAAGCCATTTCGGAGGAATGAATGGGGATAGATACAACGAACTGTGAGTGCTCAAGCAAAGTTTGAGTCATCAAATTCCGCTCGTCCGAAGAACTTATTTGAGGCCGAGTATCCGAAAGTGAGGAGTGTGTAGCTCAGAATTGGGGCAAAATAACGCTAGACCAAAAATGAACTCTAGGCAATATTCTTAGCCTATACCGTCATTACCCATCTTGACAGAAGTGTACTCCGTACATGGAGTGCGGTTTGATGCCGACAACAAAATACCGCTAGGCCAAAAGGATTTCGGGACCGCTTCCTCATCATGGCTACTGCTCCCTCCTCGGAAACATCTCTCGATCACCGAAGTACGGCCCTTGAAGCCTATCAAGACTGCTGGGACTTCAACTCCGAGGACCGTGAGTTGGTTGAGGATTCCAAGCGAATCGACAAGCTTCAGTCAGACGAGGCTCCTGCCAATGCCGGTACCTTATATGTTTGCATTCAGATTCAAAACCTCGATGCAGTCGAACGACTGTTGTCTGCTGGAGTGAATGCGAATGCCCGATTACGCCCCGAGGACGACTGGATATTGATGATCGTAAGGGATTGGCACTGCTATACCATCCCCTCCCACAATGGTTTCTATGAAGACCACCGGGAGTGGTTCCCTCTGTATCAAGCGGCGGTCAGCAAAATTAGTGGCAAGGAAGAGCGCAGAGACAGAAAGACTGGCGTCATGGTGGCACTGCTTCGCCATAACGCCGATCCGTACGCGATATTCCAGCAGCCACTAAAAAACTTCAAATCCTCGAAGGTGGCTCTTTTCCCTCCCGATGTGGCTACGAGGGTGTGGGCTCCACTCGATGAAGATACTGACTACACAACCGAAACTGAGCTCGAGCATCCCCCTAAAGTTCGCCGTGAGAACGCTCCACGCAGTGTCATCCACGCTATTCTTCAAGATGGAGGGTTTGTGAAGCCTATCCTCAATTTTTCAGGCCTCACCTTGGATCTGGAGCATCGAGACCCGGAAGGCCGCACACTGGCCCTGTCCGCCTGTCGCAGTGCGATTGGTGCGGATGCTCCTGACGATGCTTCATTGAGCGATGTCAGCTCTGACTTTTCGCAAGCACCAAACACACTGCTGGACTTGTTTATAAATCGCGGGGCAAACCTACTTGCTGTGGATAACGAAGGGAAAAATGCGATTCACCAACTACTTGACGCCTACGACACATGCATTCGACCTCCGATCATTCGCCGGTCTCTACGAACTATCCTTGCAAAGCACCCAACAGTTGCAAACCAGCCAGATTATGCAGGGATATACCCTCTGCATGCTGCATTACGGCGTCTATGGCGTTATGATCCGGATCGTTATGGTCACCAAAATGATCATGATCATACTCAGACGGAATCTGTTATTGAGGATCTACTAGCCGGTGGTGCAGATCCCCACGTACGTGACAGACGTGGGAACACAGCTCTCCACTACCTGGCAAGCAATACACTAGCAGACCGGCGTTTTAAAGAGGACGCTAGACGTCTCTTTCACCTATTCATCGAGCGTGGGGTAGACGTCAATGCGCGAAACAAGGCCGGTCGTTCGGCACTGGAGATGTTGCTAGATTCTTCTGGTTGGGGTCTCACTGGTACAGTCATAACTGATGAAAGAGACCGCACTGTTTTTGAAGAAGAGAAAGCCATTGATACAGAGCTTTTTAACTTGCTTGACAGCGCTGGAGTTCACTGGACCGACAGAGACTCAGCCGGTAATACAGCGCTGCATCTTGTAGCCAGGCATTGGATCTCTAGAAATGCTCCAAGAGCCGAGTTTCTTATATCAAGAGGAGTTGATCCTATGTTGAAAGACCGAGAAGGAAGAACAGCTGGAGATATTGCGAGTGTGACTGAAAATGATGTGATGTTGAAATTCTTTCAGGATAAAGGGAAACTGGAATCGAATAAAGTTGAAGCGGGAGCCTTGACCTGAAATCTACGACCGATATCCGAGAGTCTTTGATCCTCTGGTCATATTCAGTTGAAGATGACCGAGGGAAGTTAGTTTAAAGAACTGCAGTCCTTACCGCAAGTCTTAGCAGAATGCCATTTTATCTTGCAAGCGGAAATCCCTCGAAAAACGATGTCAAAGGCCACGAAATTCCGTGGTATTTCCGGCGTCACCCTGAGTTACTCCGCACGTCTCGGTCAATCCCCGACCAACGACGGCCGCTCGCGAAGCAAACCTAATGTCACAAGGCACAACGCACAGTGATTATGCGGCCTGGCTTCCCTCTGTATTCGTTACGTGTATTTAATCCGGGGTGTCCCAGAAAATCTCTGTGCGAAAGAGTTGGAGCATTCTCATTCCCCCTAACCTTAGACTGTAATTGACCACATTTCGCCAAGGGCGAGGACTCATAAAGCACTTCAGACAAATGGGCTTCTCCGGATGGATGGGCAGAGGTCTCCGCCTCCAGGTGGGCATCTCGACCACTTGCCTCCTATCATTCGTTCTGTTCGGCTACGACCAGGGCGTCTTCAGTGGTATCCTACAGGACGAGGATTGGAAACGTCAATTCTCGAACCCGGACGCGGTTCGGACTGGCATTATTGTTTCTTCATACGTGCTGGGCTGCATCGGTGGCTGCGCTGGTGAGGAGTCTCCTCTGCCGAACAACCTGATCCATTAGTCAAACGCTGACTGCCGCTAGTCAACTTTTTTGTGGCCGAGTCTATCGGGCGACGCAAGCTCATTTTCTTTTCCATGATACTTATCATAATCGGGGCTATTATTCAAGCATCGTCATTCCATCAGGCACAACTTTTCGTCGGCCGTGTTGTCACTGGATTTGGAACGGGAATCGAGACCTCGACAGTCCCATCATAGTAGGCTCCTTGCTGTGGTAAACTTGTTCCTTTCTGAGATCCTGACCCTTGCTTTCAGTCAGTCGGAGCTTTGTTCTCCTCGCCTTCGTGGGCGAGTAGTCTCTGCAGAGCTCCTGTTCGTCGCCGTGGGCATCGTATTCGCCTAGTAAGTACATCTATAGATACATATCTATGAGGGTATTTGAGCCTTTAACTAAGAGTCATGTTAGCTGGTTCGATTATGGAATGTCGTTCGCCGAAGGTTCGATCTCGTGGAGACTTCCTATCGCTTTCCAAATCGTATTTGCGGCCACTGTTATGGTCCTGCTTCTCGATCTTCCGGAGTCGCCAAGATTCCTCGTGAAACGTCACCGACATGAGGAAGCCACACAAGTTCTGTGCCGATTTTTTGACGAGCCGGAATCGAGCGAGTCGGTCATGAGCGAACGGCAGTCTATCCTGGACGCAATAGCAATTGATGCGGGGGAGAGTGTCTCGTGGGTTTCATTGCTGAAGAATGACGATGTTAAGACGAGGCGGCGGACCCTGTTGGCGTTTGCTGTTATGGTAAGACTACATTGCTCTAAAGGGTGAAAATATATGATGCTAAATTATCTCTAGACCCTGGACCAAGCTACCGGCATCAATCTTGTTGTCTTCTATATACCTTGTAGGCTGGCTCCCGATTTGAATTGAACGGTGCTGACAAAAGAAGCTGCTTTGACAATCAACGTGGGCATGGCACCGTCGCAGGCTCAGATTATTTCTGGGTGGTATGCCTCAATGATCATCTTATAAGTAGCTATTTGGCTAACCGATGGCAGTGTTCAGATTGTCTTCATGTTGGCTTCATTGCTTCCGTCGTTTGCACTTGACCGAATGGGCCGAAGAAAAACCTTAATGACTGGGTTGGTTGGAATCGGCTTCTCCATGATGATGATTGCCATCTTGCTCAGCTTCGATGGCAACCCAAAGACCGCTTCAGCATCTGTCGCGTTTTTCTTCCTGGTAAGCCTCCAGTGACCAGGCTATACTCCTTCTTTCTATGCTAATATACCAATAGTACGAGTTCATCTTCGGGTTGACGATAAACTGTGCTCCCTGGGTCTATGCTCCAGAGATACTGCCTCTTCATGTCCGTCTTCGCGCTGCGACATTGGCCAATGGTGTCCAGTGGATCTGGGTAAGTACTAGTAACACAGCACTGCCTTGAATTTTCCACTAATATCTGTGAACAGAACTTCTTCGTGGTGATGATCTCCCCCGTGCTCATCAATAACATTCAAGGGAGGGCCTACCTCATCTTCATGGCCATCGCTGTATTTTCCCCCATCTGATTCATTGCGCTTATCCTGAACCAGTTGTGCTAACTCGGTCGTCCAGTATGTGTTTGTCCCTGTCGTTTACTTCTTCTTCCCGGAAACAAGTGGCCTGTCCCTAGAGGGGATCGACTACCTCTTCATCGAGGGAGGCCCTGCTGCGACTCCATGGGTGAAGGCAGCTGGAAAAAGAAACGTACAAAATATTTCCATGGACCTCGAGTCTTTCAATGACAAGAAGACGGCTGATGTCGAAGGAGCAAGGGAGAAGGGAGCACTAGCGGCATGAAATATCTCTGATCACACTGAGGTAGGTAATATAACTTATCAGGCGGGCATGCTTGCCCAAGTAGGCGCTGTGACTCGGAATAGGCTGGGGATATTCTGTATTGAATTTGGTAGAAACTGATCGGAACTATTTGTCACGGATTGACTCTCATCGCATTTCCTATTTTGTAACTACTAAGCGATTGTTCGTTAGTTTCGCCCCCTAAATTGTCGGGCATTCCTAAGATAGACGACAGGAAAGAGCAAGTCACGGGGCAGCAGGCATTATTTATATGCATCCTAATGCAAGGCGCCCGAAGGGGAAAACGACCTGCTACGTCACGACCGAGGGTCCCGATGGTGTTGGTGAGACGCGTCAATCCGCTTACTACTTAGGGCGTGTTGGGATTGACCTCTGTTGGGCCCAGCGTTATTCTCTTTCTCTCACATTCCTCATACTCATTATCCAGGATGCCCCTGCAATTCCCCCCTCTCTTGACGACTCGATGGTCTGCTTCTGACCCATCGCTCCAGTATCCAGTCTACAACCCCGCAACCGGTGAACTAATTACCACCGTTCAAGCTGGCAACAAGGACAGTGTCCATAAAGCAGTGCTGGCTGCACAGGCTGCCTTTGAAAATGACTGGCGCTGGCGCAGCCCTATGGAGCGAAGTGCGCTGCTCTTCGCATGTGCCGACGCTCTGAGCTCTCGCAAGGAAGAAATCGCCGAGATTCTGTGCCTGGAGAACGGCAAACCCTACGCTGACGCGCTCCAATTTGATGTGAACTTCCTGATCGGCGTCTTTAAGTATTTCGCCAGTCTAGTCGACAAACTGCCGGGTGAGCACTATGATCAAGGACCCACCTGCTCGTCCGTGTACTATGAACCGTTCGGCGTTTGTGCGGGCATCGTTCCCTTCAACTGGCCGCCGATCCACACTGGTGGTAAAACCGCGCCGGCCCTGGCTGCTGGAAACACTCTTGTCTTGAAACCAGCAGAACAGGCACCTCTGACATTGATGCGTATTGTGGATATCATCTCCGAGGTCCTGCCCAAAGATGTCGTGCAGGTCGTGCCGGGTCTGGGCACGGCCGTGCCTCAAGCCCTGATCGACCACCATCTTGTCAAGATGGTCTCCTTTACAGGGAGCTCACCTGCGGGTGCCAAGGTGGCAGAGGCAGCAGGCAGGGGCATTAAGCCCGTAGTGCTTGAGCTCGGAGGCAAGAACGCCTTTGTTGTCTTTGACGATGTGGATCTCGACAAAGTCGTGCCCACGGCGCTCGAAGGTGCATTTTTCAACAAAGGAGAAGCATGCACGGCTTCCTCGCGATTTCTGGTTCAGCGCAAAGTCTACGATGAGTTTTGCTCGCGCCTTGCTGCCGCAGTGACGAAATTGAAGTGCGGCAATGGCATGGATCCCTCGACGCATGTCGGGCCGGTGGTTTCCAAGGAGCAGAAAGAGCGTGTCGAGAAACACATTAAAGTTGCCCAAGACGACTCGCAGGTCCACATTGCTGCTCAGTCAGAGACTCCAACCGAGCCCAACTGCAAGAATGGATACTTTGTGCCCCCGACGCTGATCACGAATGTCTCGCGAGACCACGTTCTGGCCAAGGAGGAGATCTTCGGGCCGGTGGCAACAGTAACGCCATTTGATACGGAAGAAGAGGCAGTTTCTATTGTCAACGAGTCGGAATATGGATTGACATGCGCTATCTTCAGTAATGATCACGAGACATGTCTTCGGGCCTCCCGAAAAGTTGATGTCGGCATGGTTTTTATCAACAACTACTTTAGAAGCGTGTTGGGTCAACCCTTTGGAGGAACCAAGAGCACAGGGTTTGGCCGAGAACATTGCATCGAGACGCTGAGATCGTGGGCGCAGCCGAAGGTCGTCAAGCAGCCTTCGGGACTGGGTTCCGTGCCTAGTTGGAGGGCAATCAAGGATATCTTCTAGATGAAGTAGAGCATCTGGATTTAAAAATGCCTTATGCAGTAACGAGGGACCATATTAGATAGTGGATGATCAAGAGAGAAAATATACTTGAGGATCATGTGACACACACAATTATTCCTGCCCGCGGGTCAATTCGAATAAAACCGACCAGAGAAGTTATTGTGATGAGAAAACCATATCTCCGGTCGGATGCCCTGCCTTCTCAGGAAACCAACACTTGCAGCCTGCTCCATGCATTTGAGACAGCTCAAGTCGACACCATTTCCTGACAATCCGCGGATTGTTGGTCTGTGAGCTGACGAACCAACATGACAAAACCAAAGGCCGTACGAGATGCCGACAAGCTCTCAGGAAAGCCACTCCAGGAGACGGCCGAATCTTCCTCATCGGTTCTGGACATCGACAGTGAGGGTTGGCTCACCTCGAGAGACCTTCGGGAAGATGGATTGCCCTTCTCGCTAGAGAGGGTGCGTCAAATGTCAATCTATCTCGTTGCCAACCCAAACATGAGCTCTTCTTTTCTGTTTCGAGCAGATATCCTTTTCGATAGCCAAGGGCTTCTCGAAACGCCGCAGCAAAAAGAGCAAGCACTCCACGTTTCAGGGGGCAATATCGAATCAACAGAACAAGAAGAGGCTGTGCCTGCGCCGGCAATCAAGATCGGGGGGTTTTGTTTGACCAGGAGTGTCATTCGAAAACTCATCCCTCGCAAACCCGAGAAAGACCGACCATTGGAGCAAACCTGCCATTTCTACGAATCCACAGCCTCTTCTGTGGACCCTTCCGATGAGAACTCACACCGCAACCGATTTCTTGTCATGTACCTCCCCCACATTACAGCCGAGGAGGACATGCCTTTCTACCACCCAAAACTCCGAGCTGTTGCCTTTCTATATGACTTTCAGTCCGACCTCAACAATGGCCCAGGAACGGGAACAATGTCTGTTCATTTCTTGCCATTCAGCGATGACATACCAACCCGCTTGGAACGTACATTACACATGCTACTCAGTACGAATATCCGACTCGCGAAGCACCCCGGGCCTGCCGCGGCCGTTGATGGAAGCAACCATAACCCGACTAGGGATAATATCATTCCGCGACATATCGTCCAGAACACATACTCACGCCTCAAAACTACGTACGCGTCGGACTTGTGTGAGCGCTGGCTCGAGCACACAGAACCAAGCAAGCACGTCTTCGAGGATCTGCTTATCGCGTCATTTCTGATCGAACTTTGGAGGGACATGTATGGCGTGGCTCCTGCAGTGGAAAGAGGCCAGACCCAGAACAATTGTTCCTCTTTTCCTGGATTCGTGGATGTAGCATGTGGCAACGGTGTGCTTGTGTACGTGCTGCTTATGGAGGGATACGCGGGCTGGGGATTTGATGCCCGACGTCGAAAATCTTGGAAGATCTTTCCGGATTGGGTGCAGGAGCGATTGAAGGAGGCGATCCATATCCCCAAACCGTTTTTAGGCGCCACAGCCGATCAAGATCTCGGCGCGACGATCCACAGCGGAGATTTCGCCAAAGACACCTTTATCATCTCCAACCATGCCGACGAACTCACCGTATGGACTCCACTTATGGCTGCCCACGCCTGTCCTGAATCGCCACTACCATTTCTGTCTATTCCGTGCTGCTCGCACGCGCTATCTGGGGCCCGGTTTCGCTACCCTCCACCGAAAGGGAAGAATCCGAAACCCTCAAAGGAAAACAATGACAATACACCTGCGGGGGAAGGCGATCCGGCGGAAGAGTATGTAGAGCAGAATCCACAGCCTTCCTCTGGAGATCTGAAGGCGCTACGAGCAGCCAAGCATGAGGAACAGACTGATCTTGCAATGCTCAGTTCGCAATACCACTCACTCACTGCAAAGACCATGCGTGTGGCTGAGGAGATTGGGTACGATGTTGAAAAGACTATGCTGCGTATCCCCAGCACCAGGAATATGGGCGTGATTGGAGGACGACAGCGTGTCACAAAGGAGTGGAACAATAAGTCGACTTGGAAGTCTTCGGAGACAGCTGCGGACGACAAAGACGACGAAGAGACAGTCTTACAGAAGATTAGGGAGGTTGTTGAGCGGGAATGCGCTAAGGACAATGGTATTGATACCGCCGCTCGAATCTGGGTTGAGCGCGCCCAGGGTCTACACAAGGGACAGGGGAAAGGTAATCAGCCGCATTATTGAAAATAAAACATTCGAATCCGGCGCGGCATTATTGTGGATGGTCACCGTATACCGTATTGGGTTATTTCGGCACGATTCTCGGGGAATTCCCAGTCAGATCGGATAAAGTGGAGGAGATCGACAACCTCTGAATATCCGACATTCCTCCGTATCGACAAACAACACCAGGCTCACACAAGGCTCGGCAAAATGTACCCCGCTCCGTCCCCACGGGGATTTATAAAGTGACGCAAAATACCCCAATCCTTGTTTATGTGACCAAGTACAATTCGGGTTTGTTTCTGAGAATGCGGACCTCATCACTGCTCGCGGCCGGAGCTCTCCTGGGTCTCGCAAGTGCCCTCGACAATGGACTAGCGGTTGCCCCGCAGATGGGCTGGGTAAGTTATTCATTGACAACTATACCTAATTAAGAAAGAGCCTGAACCAATGCCTCCTAGAATACTTGGAACTCCTTCGCCTGCAGCATGAACGAGAGCGTCATCCTGGAAGCAGCTGAACGCATCGTCTCGCTCGGCTTCAAGGATCTAGGCTACGACTACGTCGTTTTAGATGACTGCTGGTCTGCAGGCCGCAACGCGACGGGATACCTTGTGCCCGATGCACAGAAATTCCCAAAGGGCATCGCCGATGTCGCGGATAAGATTCACTCCATGGGCCTTAAGATTGGTATCTACTCCAGCGCGGGAACTATGACCTGCGCGCGTTACACAGGATCGCTGGGGTATGAAGAGAAGGATGCTGCGGCGTGGGCGAGCTGGGGGGTATGTCACTTTCACCGATTCTCTCTTTCTTGGGCCTTTCTAATGCGCGATGCGGTGGCAGATTGACTACCTCAAATACGACAACTGCTACAACCAAGGCGAGGAGGGAACACCCAAGCTCTCCTTTGACCGCTACAATGCCATGGGCAAGGCACTTAATGCCACGGGCCGACCTATTCTCTACTCGATGTGCAACTGGGGCGTTGACGGGCCATGGAACTTTGCTACCACGATCGCCAACTCGTGGCGCACGAGCGGCGACCTGATCAACGTCTGGGACCGCCCGGATGTCAATTGTCCTTGCTCGGAGCTTGATGGCATTGACTGCAAGTTGCCTGGATATCACTGTTCAATTATGAATGTGGTCGACAAGGCTGCTTATTACCCATCCAAGGCGTACTCCGGCGCCTGGAATGATCTCGACATGCTCGGTAGGCATTGACACCCCTGAGTTTAAACTCATTCGCAACAAAACAGAATGGCTAATTAATGCATAAATGACAGAGGTCGGAAATGGCGGCCTAACTGACGACGAAGCAATCTCCCACTTCAGCTTATGGGCAGCGCTGAAATCTCCTCTGCTCATGACAAACGTCATGACCCAGATCGACTCCGCCACACTCTCGATCCTACAGAACACCGCCGTGCTCGCCGTGTCACAGGATCCAGAGGCATCGAGCGCCGTTCGGATCTGGCGGTACTTTGTCAACGGCGGCGAGATCCAGATGTACAGTGGTCCGTTGAGCGGCGGTGATCAGGTGGTTGTCCTGCTGAACAGTAGTCCCATGCCGCGAGACATGAATGCTACGCTTACGGATATCTTCTGGGACGATGGGGCCGAGGGCACGGCGAGCCAGCTGCAGAGTGCGTGGGAGGTGTATGATCTGTGGGCTGGACGGATGAATAACGGCACCGCGGAGGGGATTATTCGGGGAGGAAATAATGCGTCGAGACCCATTGATATGGCCAAGCTTGGGGGTGCGAGTAAGGTCTACTCGCAGGTGCCGTTGCCAGCGACCAAGGCGCTGATGGGGAAGAAGGTTGGAACCGTGAAGGCTAGGGGCACGGTGAAGGCTCATGTGAAACCGCATGGTGTGGCCATGTTGCGGTTGAGGGAAGTGAAGACAAAGGATGAGCTGTGATGACGTCCAATTGGCAACGCTCTGTATATCAACATGATAATCGGACTATGAAGTGAATAGTGAAGAAAGAGTTAGATAGTAGTATACATGATAATCCCGGGAGTAAAGGGGAGAGATGCTGTGCTGCGAAATTCTATAGAACCCTTCTCCAGCACCGTTTCTATTCGCCGGAGACCCAAAATTGAACGCCACGCGAATTCTAAAGGTATAGTTGTGGAATGCGGGAGTAGATATTATTGAAGGAGACGGTCCATCTGCCCTTCACGTTCTCCCCATCATGAGGCCACTCCTCCCTCGACCGCAGATGCAGGCGCTGGGCTGGGATCCGCATGTCGATCGCGACCAGCGTCGTCCGTTTTCTTGCGAGATGATCTGCCTTCAGCATGGTCCTGTTCCCGAGTGCCTAAACCCTGTGTTCTCGTTGCAGCGCCAGCCGCCGTAGCTGCGGCTGTTGCCGAAGCCCTCCGCGAGGCAGCCATGGCCGCAGCGTTCTCTCTCAGCCGTTTCATGCGCTCTGAGCGGCCTTCGCCCGGAAGACTGCTCCAAACCGGCTCGACCGAGTCAGCACGCCAATTTGTGCGGCTGAGGGGAGTCAATGAAGCGCCCCCTGCACCGGACTCCCCCCACATCCGCACGCGCTGGAGCTTGCGTAGTTTCGACAATCCGTAAACGCATACGATGGCGGTGAGGCCGAAGCAACCGACAGAGACTGCGCCGAAGCCGAGATCGGACTCTTCGATGAAGTTCTTCAAATTCATTCCATAGAGGGCAGAGAATAATGTTCCGGTGGCGAGTCCCAGAGTCCCAATGCTGAATTTAAGGTCAAGCAGCATTAGGGAGTTGCGGTTGGCGTCGAGAATTGCCTTCACACTGTGGCAGCTATTAGAATTTGCCCGGCCTGATGGTATAAAATGACTTACACTTCTTCTGTGTTGCGGATACCCGTCACCAGGTTACCGCCAGACTGGACGATTTCATCGCACACCTTGTGATACGATTCCAGCAACATCTCGACTTCCTGGTGATCGTCCTCATTTCGTTCTTTTCCGACTGCGCGTTCGCTCAGGTACATCGATGCCAGATCATCATCGGCCTCGAGCAGGTCATCAATGGCGTCCCGAACCAGCCTCGCTTTCTGCTCGAACGTGCCCAGTTTCTTAGAGTAGATCAATAGTTGCCGCAGCTTGTCGCGGTCAATGTCCTCTTCCAGAGCCCGAAGGACACGCACAACAGGCTCTCTCACACCATTGAATTCCTCCTCTAAACCGCTGGTGACGCTGACCAAAACTGCTTCTAGTGCACGGAGCTCGTACGGCAGGGCCACGCCGGGCTGTGCGCCCTGAGGTTGTTTCTGACGTAGTTTTCCTTCCAAATCGTAGATGAACAGGGACTGCATATAAGAGTCCGTCGAGCCATAGGCGTCGAAAACAAGCACCCGGTCCGCCTTGATCAATACCCGAAGATGTAGAAGGTTGATTAGAATAGCGCTTGGTCGGACCAGGATATGTGGTAGAGTCGACGAGTCGATTTTGCGGAGATCACGGGGGAGGAGGCCGTACTGGACAAGTAGATTTCGTTAGCATCTAGCTTCCAAACGACGATCGTTCAATACTAACCTTGGCAATTAATTCCAACTTCCGAAACTCCCCATTTATGAGCGTCACGTTCCCATTGATATCAAACTCCGTGCATCGAATCCGCATCTCATTCGAAGCCTTCGCGCCGAGAGTCCGGCCGACATTGAAAATCCCATCTGTTCCATCCTCGAGAAATGGCGCTCCCGGACTGCGACTGTTTTTGTGCTCAGCAGTCTTACCTCGCTTGAGATCCCAAAGTTTTCGCAGTAGGGGGCTGGTCTTGGTGGATGCATGTCGGGGGAGCAGGGATTGGCCCGGAACGCGCAACGGCAGTGTACCGGCAGGGACTGGTCGGCAGCTTGGGAGATTCAATGAATTCGACGGCGGGCGACTTTGCGATACGGCGAGACCTGCCCAGCTAGAGGACTTCCGGGATGCCCACGCTTCAAGCACTGGATCACCGCAGAGCCGCGACTTCGCAGGACGGGCGCATGTTGACGAGGCCGAGAAACCAGATTGCGATCGGAGAAACCGCAGCAGCGATGTGGAAGGCACCGATGGTCTCGGCGAAGACAGCATGGCTGTCTCTGGGATTGAGGCGGAACGCAGATCTGATCTGGCAAACCAAACAAGCGATGATTGATCTCCGTTGCCGCTGAGCGCTTTTTCTGCCGGAGGATTGTTGATCCGGGCCAACAACTATAGTTATACAATGAGAGGCATTTTATCATTCTATCGTTCGTATTCTAAACTGAATTGACTACTGTTGAAGATTAGAAAAAGAAAAGTCCAGCTAACATCTACCATTGGAAACTATATACGCAAAACGACCCGACGCCCCTTTCGTCTCCGAACTTTTGGGCAAAACGCTGGATCACGAAGCACCGCCTGCAAAACAAGACAATAGGTATCTTGAACACGATTCTCGCACAACTCTACCAATCATCATCGTCGTCCTTCTCATCATCTATAACAACCAGTCAGCAAATTTATCCTTAACCAAAATGCAAAAGAAAATACATACCGCTTCCGCTAACCCTCTGCTTTCTCTGTTTCAGGGCATCCTGCAGCGCACCAGCCAGGCCACCTTGTGGACCGCTTGGGGTGCTGGAAGCTGCAGCAGATGACTCCGCCTCACCTCCCGGTACCATAGCAGCGCTCCGGTCTTTCTTGTCGGAGGCCTTGACCTTGCGCAATCCACCGCCGCCGGTGCCTCCGGATGCTCTGATAGAGGCTAGAAGATCGTCCCGTCCACCGCTGGCTTTCGGTAAAGGTGGAGCTGCTCCGCCAGCTGGGGGTGGTGGTGGAGGGGCACCACTTCCACCAGGCGGCGGAGGAGGCGGAGGAACAGCCCCAGCACCTGGTGCAGGAGGGGGAGGAGGGGGAGCTGCAGGCCCGCGTCCAGGAAGCGGCGGCGGCGGAGGAACAGCAGCGCCTCCTGGGGGTGGTGGTGGTGGAGGACCGCCTGTGGAAGCTGCAGGCGCGGGCGGTGGGAGTGGTGGTGAGACAGGTCCTCTGGGTGGAGGGGGCGGTGCTGCAGCAGGAGCAGCAGCTGGCGCAGGCGGAGGAGGTACATGCCGCGCGGCCGGTGCTGGGGGCGGCGGAGGTGGCAGAGGCGGAGAGGCAGGGCCTCGAGCAGGTGGAGGCGGCGGAGGTCCAGGTGGAGTGCCTGTGGGAACCTTGGGAGGCAATTGGGGTGGGTGTGATGCCGGAGCCGGAGCCGGAGCTCGCGGTGGCGGAGGAGGGGGACCCGGAGGAGCTGGGCTGCGGCTGGGCGGCGCCGGTGGTGCTGAAACTTTACGATCACCCGTGAAAGGTGGCGGAACTCCAAATCGGGGCGCGCTATCATCCACAGGGCTCTTCGGCGGCCGCGGCGGCGGTGGAGGACCATTGACTCCAGAATTCGCTCGCAGGCGTTTCGGAAGAGCGGGGCCCGGAGCTTCAACAAACTTGCCAGCATCTGCAAAGGGGGGAGGTGCGTTGAATTTGCGAGCAGGGGGGGATGGTTCCCGAGGAGGTGGAGGCGGGGAGGCCGGCTCCTCTGGCGCTTCAGTACGGGCTTTCCGTGATGGGGGCGGCGGTGGAGGGCCACGCCGGCTTGAGGCGCTGGCTCCTGTGGGTTGAGGACTGATGGAATTTGCTTTGGGAGCAGCCGGGGGAGGCGGTGGTGCTGCCCTGCCAGTGGCTGGCGGTTCGGCCGCTGCACTCTGCTTCTGATCGATCCATGCTTTGATAAAGTCTGAATGCTCCGCAATTTGGTCTTCTGTGATCCCCATCTGCTTGAGTTCGTCTAGTAGTCCAGCCCACTCCGGATCGCTCGTGTCAAACGGCAGGTCACCCTTGGCCGCTGGAGCAGCCGGAGGAAGGCTTGGTGGCGGAGGAGCGACTTGTATCGACGGCGCTGGTGCTGCTGGCGCTGGGGGTGCGGCGCTTGCAGTCGAATGTCCGCGATGCAGCAAGCTGCCGAACAGGGATCGGCCAACTTTCCCATTGGAAACAGGTGCCGGACCCTGCCCTCGAGAAGAGGCAAACGGGGTTTGTTTGGTCTCTTTGCTCGCTTTGTCTTCGCGGTCATGCACTTTCTTGATGAAGGTCTTGGCCTCCTTCTCGTCGGCGAAAGATAGGCCAGCGGGGCATTGTTCGAGCTCGAACGTGTGAAAAAATGTACGGTCTTGGTTGTAAGAGAAGTTATCAAAGATCTCCTGGTCCCAGATCACTCCCCTTGCGGCGGGCTACATCAAGATCATCAATCATGTCAGCGGTGCTTCTCTCTCGCCAGGCAGAAGAAGCCACTTACCGAGATATCGACCACCTTCAGCCAAAATGTCCGCCCCACGAGATCATTGCAGAGTACCACCGCTCCTTGGATTCCAGTGTATGTCCATCGCTGGTTATCCGGGTAAGCGACATAGAGTCGCGCGACAGCTGCAGAGAGGATCTTGTTGGCTGGCTTGGGGACATATCGCTTGACGGTTTCCTTGTCAGCCTCACTAAGGGCGGAGGGCATGGCGAATCAACAGGAACACCAGGCGTGGAGGAAACAACAGGTTGAAATGGGGGTCTGGAGGGGGTTAGGTTGATAGAGAGCGCATTTCTGACGGGCGGCAGCGCTCGGACGAAGGATGGGGAAACACCCTTAGCACACCGGCTGACAGGGAAAAGGCAGTTCGGGTTTCGCTCCAACGGTGAGAGAGGAGCTTTGTGGGAAGGGGTTGTGGCGGAGAGAGTGAAAGGTGGGCGGGTGAAGAGAGGAACGGGATTGCCTTGCGGAGAGGATGAACTGGCCTGGGTCGAAGCGGTGGGGGATGCGGTACGAGACAGTGACTTGGGCGTGACGTGGGAACTCCAAGGGGCACGTGGTACCTCGAAAGTACTATGCAAGGATCGGTTTAAAAACATGACAGAATAGTTCGTCAGCTTTCCACGAAGATAGGGTCAGACATTAGGCTTCCAGGATCATCAAAATACTATCTATTATTCTGCCTGATGTGTTGACCACGGAATAGCTGCTCTTTCTGCCGACGTCATCCCGTTCACAATCTATAAACAACGGTTCTGTTCAAATCTCATTCGTGGAATCATCCAGCACATCAGACTTAGTGGCCTCGTCAATAATCAGATTTGCATGCTTTTCACTTCTTAGGGCGACCTTGACTGGAAACGGCTCATCTGCCCTATGATGATTGAGAATCATAGGCCCCAATCTATACAATATTAGCTTAGCATCTCGAACAGCAGATACTCGACTTACTGCGACAGAATCATAGCAAAAGACCAAATAATCAAAATTAATAAACAAACCCCTCTCCACGCATGCTCAAGCGATGGAACACTTTCGCAGCTTCTTATGACTGAGCACTGCTATCTGCTCCTCAGGTCATGGATCTGGTGTCGAAGATGATGCCACATAATCATATTCTATTTAGTCTAAGTTAACATCCTCAAATAATGGTTGAATACTGATTTGAGAACGGAGTGATTCTCCGTGTGCACCAATTCCTGCCTATTCAGCGTTCCTGGAAGATATGGAGAATTATGAAATGAGTCCGGAGCTGCGAGACATGATCAATTTTGAGAACGCTCGAAAGTTGCTCCCCCGACTGGCCGTACGATCTCGTTATTAATATTGGTTATCTATTTGGTTTGTAAATTGAGGACCTGTGTCTTTCAAACAGTGAAATCCCATTATTGACAAGACGCATGCACCTATTTTGCTCAAACCTTATTTCTTGGACTATAATAGCTTTTGATTATTTGACATAAGGCTTAGCGAGCCTCGCTCAATCTCGGGAGTAAGCCCTGGGACGATTACGGCCAGTAGCCACGTAGGCCTAGTAATCTAGCAGTGTTCTGCAGGTTAACTTCTCAAAACCAATCGCAGCGTCCTAAAAGCTTCTATTCAAGATATTGCCAACCTTTCCAGTAGCCGCGATTTAATTTTGGGTCACCGCAACCGTATGGCCCGGAGATGAGCTCATATACAGATTCCCAAGATAGCTACGTATAGCCATATGTTATAGATCAACCTCATGCATGCTTCAGCGTTGTTAGAGAAGGTTTCATGAAAGCAGTAAGAACAATTCGATGTGAATATAAAAACATAACAGTTAATCATAATATGAATTTTCTATAAAAACTGAACGGGACTAGCTATATTAATGTTAACTCCAAAGAGTTTTCTTGGTTCAAATTCTGAGTCATGCCATTGCTCTATGAGATCTATTGAAAGGACCAACATCCCTAATCTATAGGAATTCAGCTCCAATCCTAAGACCTCCCCTCTACTTCACGCAGCAGGCTTGCTCGATCAGCTCACATGTAGCCACCGTCGACGTTGATAACCTGGGATAGCCGCAGCAAGTCAGTTACACACCAACCTTGGGTTGAAGATACGTAGGAAAAATTGCACACAAAGAATGGGGGCTTATACCGTTCCAGTCATATACCCCGATGCATCGCTCAGCAAGAACATAAAAGCAGGCGTGACATCTTCTGGGTCCGCTATCCTGCCAAGTGCCATTCGTGGAGCGAAGAGCTGAGTCAGAGCTTCTTGGCCAAGCGACTCCGTCAGAGCAGTTTTGACCGGGCCCCTAGGTATTCAGTCAATAGACATTAACCAATAGCTGTATAAGAGACAGAAAGGCAATGAGGAAGGTGGCGAGTTCATACGGAGCAACGGAGTTCACACGAATCCCTCGGCTGCCAACCTCCCCGGCAGCGCCTTTAGTGAGCCCGATTACTCCCCATTTGCTTACTGAGTATGCGGTGGCAAAGGGGTTGGCCATCTGGCCTGAGATGGAGGCCGCGTTCACAATGGAGCCCGGACCCTTCATGGCTCTGATTTCGGCACGCAAACAATTCTTCACGCCGTCCAGATTAACTCTCAAAATCTTGTCCCAATCCGCATCTTTCAGGTTTTCAAGTCCGTGCGAGGTATCCGATGCCTGCCTGTCGCCCACGATCCCGGCCACATTGGCTGCCCCGTCTAGGCGACCGAATGTACTCAATACTTGCTGGATTGCAGCGTCCACTTGGTCGGCCTTTGCGACATCTACGGCTAAGGAGATTGCGCGTGCCTGCTTGGTGAGCTTCTGGATTTCGTCGGCAACTTCGTCGGGTTTTACGATATCCAGTAACCCGACACTGGCCCCCTGCTGGGCAAGCTGTATCGCTAATTTGCGTCCGATGCCGGAGGACGCACCGGTGACAACGATCGCCTTGCCTTGAAGGTCCGGATAGATGGCAGTCATGTGGACAGGTAGGTAGGTCTTTCTGAGATGGTGGAAGAAAACTTAATAGCCTTGATGGTCGTCTCTAACAGTCCATGCATTCTGGATTTTTATATAGCTATGCCTGGTCTTTAACCCGTCATGTTCCGCGGCAAGCCAGATGCATTTCAAATGTATCCCATAGGCTGTTGACTGTCCGCCGTAAGTCAAGTTACCGAGGCAAGGTGATTCTGCAAACAGATGACAAGATCTCTAATTACCCGGCGCAGGTGTTGCCTATCGATTTCCGGTGGGAATCTGGCCCCTTGGTGATTTAATCGTCCTTAGTCCCCTTCCCCTGCGGTTAGGGGGCTCCAGCTGAAATCTTTATTGCAGCTTCCGCCTGACTTTGCGCCATCTTTCTTTCTCTTTTCTTCCCCAATAATAGGCAAGGCTATCACCTTTACGGGTGCAGCTTCGCGGATGATGATGATGACGAATTCATTCGCCCTGATGTAGCTCGCTCTATATATATGCTACTATGCGGGAGTGCTGTCGTGCCTGCCGACAGCTAAAAGGTGGTGGCTAGCCTATTGGATGATCTCAAAAAGCTCATAGTCCGAGCCTCTCGCTGGTCCCATCGAGTGTACGTGGAATCCCATGCATCCCTATGTTATTCAAGCCATAGGAATCATAACCAGTCGGGTTGACTGCCCTCGGTCTCTTTTAGCACATTGGGGTGAAAATACTCAAGGCTTTCCATTTCCCCTGGCCCGAGGTAATGGCCCACCTCGGCCACTCGAATCTAAATTCACCTTTATAGAACCCCATACATAGCTCACTGCTTTCCAAGAATTGAGAAAAAAATAAACCAATTTGAGAATTCTATAGTAAATTCATTTTTTCCTTCCTCGTTCGCTACCCCGGACCGTTCAAGCCAGTTCACAATCACTTAGACAATCTGTTTTCTCTGGCCCTTTTGAAGTCTCTTCACATGGCCCAAACCCAAGACGCTGATGATCCCTGTCAGGGGCATGAAGCCGGATCCCCAGAATTAGATGATGCTGTGGTCGCTACCGGCATGAATCCACGTGTGATATTCATACTCGTGTTCCTCGGATTTGGCTCGACCAGCATGGGATATGCTAGTTCAATCATCGCGACAACTCTCTCTCAGCCGTCGTGGTACCAGAGCCTGCATCTATACACCGCATCAAATTCTACGGCGCTTATCGGCGCTACTGGTGCTATTTTTTATACCGGAGGCGTCTTTGGTTCACTCTTCAGCGGTTCCATTGTGCACAAATATGGGCGCAAGAAATGCGCTGCTCTTGCAGCACTTATTATTCTTATTGCTAGTGCTCTTGTGACAGCTTCCCAACACATCGGCATGTTCATCACATTCAGATTCTTTCAGGGTTGGGGTTCATTCCAGATGCTATCAACCATTCCCATGTGGATGGCCGAACTGGTTCCGCCCAAGAGAAGGGGTCTGTTAATGCAGGTTCACCCCGCAATGATCAATTTTGGTTATACTGCCGCCACTTACACTGGTGTTGGATTTTATTACTACAGTGGTGGCGGCGATAACCAGTGGCGCGGTCCGATAGGACTTGCCGCACTGTTCCCTTCCTTGTTCTTGATCGGACTTTATTGGATTCCGGAATCGCCTCGATTCCTTATATCCAACGGTCGAACAGATGAAGCATGGGATATTCTTCGTCGACTACATTCAGATAATAGGGACCCCGAACATCTTTTTGCAAAGAAAGAGCTGTATCAGATTCATCAACAAGTGCAATTGGACAATGCACAGTCGGTGGGTATTAAATCCGGTTACCTGAATATCTTTAAAACGAAATCTTTGAGGAAGCGTGCCTTCATTGCTATGTTCCTAACCTTTTCGCAAATGAGTTCAGGTGCTCTGGTTGTCAACAGTGAGCGTTACCCTCGTTTTATGTCCATGTGTTTATTTGATTTGATCTAAGTTTTCAAATTGCTGCGTGGCTTTCCTTATAGGTCTACAACTGAGCCTAGACTGATGCTTTCTTTTAGACTATGGTGGTCTCATTTATAAAAGCCTAGGATTCGACAGCGCCGCTGTTCTCCAAATTCAAGGGGGCTACCAATTGTGCGGATGGGTAGTGAACACCGTCTGCATGTTTATTATCGACAGATTCCCAAGAAATAAGTTGATGTCGTTCGGCTACTTCGCCTGTGGGGTCACTGTCATTATAGAAGCCGTCCTGCAGAAATACTATCTAGGAACAACCAACCAGGCAGGATTGGGCGCGTGCGCCGCAATGCTCTTTCTGAATGTCGTCTTCTTTGGCCTCTTTGTCGAGGGCGCAGGGTTCTCCTATATCGCAGAGATATGGCCGACGTACGCTCGTGGAGAGGGATACGCTCTTGGAATGTGCACTCTTTGTGTGACGAGCATCATTTGGCTACAGTCGTCGCCCACAGCGTTCGACACGATCAGTTGGAAATTTTATATCATTTTCATTGTTTTTGATGCCATTGCCATGGTTGTTGTCTGGTTCTATCCCAATACAGGAGGGAAGCCTCTCGAAGAAGTGGGCGCATTGTTTGGGGATAAAGACATGGTCGCTGTCTTCCAATCAAATCTCGATAAAGGCGATCCCCTACAGTTTCTGGACATGAAAAACAGCGGCGAGGCGATGAAAGTTGATTCGGATCACATCGAAAATGCAAGGAAAGCACAAAATTAGTTTGGCACAAGATCTTCAGTGTGGTACAAGTAGGTGAATCTTATGATGAGTGTGACAGTTTACCTGGCTACCAAAAACTGTGGCAAGGTTAGTATCGGAGGATAATCGAATGAAACTAGGGATTGAACGACAGTCATTACCACGTGTGAGTAGTTCGAATTCGATTATAACCGGATTTATCCTCGGTCAATTTATATTCTTCTCATCCTACACTGCGTAAAATCTCTTAAATGAAACAAATCTCTTTATCTGAACCCCCTTCTAACCAGGTCTAGTTCTGTATAGACTCCTGCATTCAGCAGGCTACCTACGGCCAAAGAGTGGTTGACATGAATTCATGAAAACTCAGTCTGGGTATGGGAGGGCGGCAGTGTCAATTGGTGTTTGCCTTCTAGGTTCGCCTCTCACCTAGAAAGGTACTTGTAGATCCGTATTGCCGGTGATAATGGCCGTAATTTCCGTCAACAGCTCGGCTCAGAAACGTAAGCAATACCATACTAGTTCTTAGAGGGGGGAGAAGGAGCATCTTATAAGCGCCCAGCCAGGCAGGGCGAGGAGGGAGGGACCCTGGCTGGGACTACAGAGGGGAGCCATTTTCGGCGTCGATTCCACAGGTCCCCATACTCTAGATGTAAATTTTGAATTCTACTCTCTTCTTATACTCCTCCATTGCATCATAGGCTACCACGTGACCACGCGCCTTCTTTCCTCGCGAGCAACTCCGTGCCGTTCTCTCACGCGTCAACTAGGGCTCCTCATGCCACCCGAACGCAGCAATGTGCCGGTGAAGCTGTCACTGCCCCTGGTAAGCACTCTGAAACTCAAATCTGCTGGCGCTGACAGTAGGCCTAGCAATATCAGCAGGACATCTTCACCGAACTACGCCAGGAGGATGAGCTTGTCGTGCTCGCCCGCGGCCTGGGACTCCTGCACTTGATCACCAACCTGCTTCATTTTTACGATGCCGTTGGCAACAACCTGGTCTTGGTGGTGGGTGCGGATGAGCGGGAGAATGAATGGATCGGAGAAGGTATGTCTGTGAAAACACCCACACTCGGGCATCAGGACGGACGCTGATGTGGGGTAAAGCTCTGGCGGAACATTATGCCACCAGCAAAGCTCCCCTTGCTAGAGGACTGAAGGTCATCAATACGGAAAAAGCGACGGTGCCGATGCGGTGGGTATTTGAGATGGTTTGGTCCGCAACCACGCTGATAAGTGCCCAGTGAACGCATCTATGCCCAAGGCGGTATTCTGAGTGTGACATCCAGAATCTTGGTGGTTGACCTGTTATCAAGTATGTGAAGGACCACATTTCTATAAATTCCGGCTAATATATCTTCTAGAACTCCTGGATCCCGAGAAGGTGACAGGAATGGTCGTACTACACGCTGATAAGTAAGATCAATACAAATCTCGAATGTGACATGACTTAATTCTATGCTAGGGTGGTGGCAACCTCGCTTGAGGCGTTCATTATTCGAATTTACCGTCAAACGAACAAGCGTGGCTTTTTCAAGGCCTTCTCAGACTCCCCTGAACCGTTCACCACTGGGTTCGCTCCACTGGCTAACATGTTGCGCAATCTGTTCCTGCGCAAGGCATCATTATGGCCACGGTTCCATGTTGCAGTGGCCGAATCGCTAGAAGGACATCGCAAAGCAGAAGTGATTGAGTTGGAAGTCCCGATGAGCGACAAAATGAGAGAAATACAGAATGCCGTTCTTGAATGCGTCGAAATCAGTATCAGCGAACTGCGAAAGTCCAACACGGGCCTGGATATGGAAGAGTGGACACTGGACAGTGCCCTGCACAGAAATTTTGACATTTCCATTCGACGCCAACTGGACCCTATCTGGCATCGGGTGAGTTTCAGGACCAGGCAAATTGTTAGCGATCTGGGTGATCTTCGAGCAATTCTTCAGTACGTGCAAGCCGTGCCACTTGGCAACATTTTTCTGACAAGATGACAGTGCTCTACTCACATATGACGCGGTGTCGTTTGTTAAATACCTCGACACCATTGTGGCTGCCCACTCTCCACCCTCTGGATCCAACAAACACAACTACTCCCCCTGGCTCTTCCTTGATGCTGCGCATGTACTTTTCCAGACAGCGAAGTCTCGAGTTTATCAAGGGAAAATTGGCAATGACCTTGCTCGCCCGTCGTCATCCATCACTTTCTCCTCTGAATTGGACCCCGTGCTTGAGGAGCTGCCCAAATGGAATGTTCTAGCAGAAGTTTTGGGAGAGATTGAGCATGATGCTTATCTCCACCCGACAAATCTGGACGAGTCGAATGGTACAATACTAATTATGTGCAATGACCAACGCACTGGGCGCCAGCTTCGAGAATACATTGGCACTATGCATGCGCGGCTTGCCCATAGATTAGAAAGCAAAGAAGACGAGGATTTGAGCGATGATAACCGCTCTGCAGAAGTGCTCATGCGGCGGCGCCTACGAGACTATCTCAACTGGAAAAGATCGCTTTCAAACGTCAACCGAAACTTGTCGGCTACAAGCGAAGACGGAAAAAGTCAGCAATCATCGACTCCCCCACAGCAACAAGGAAGGCCGCCTCCAAATAAACGCCGCCGAGTTCGTGGCGGGGGAGCAATCTCCTCGGCTGCTGGACGCGTGCCGAATGCCAGTGTTCAGACCGAAGTCGAGCAACCGGGTCAGGTCGCTAACCTACTCGAGGAACTTCAACCGACCGAAGTGGAGGAGATGCAGAAAGAAGAAGTGGTTCTTGACGAGCTTCAGGGTATGGACGACTTCTACGAATTGTACGATATGAACGATCTGGTCATGATTCACCCGTATGACGGTGACATGGATGAGCATATCCTCGAGGAAGTCCGCCCGCGATACATTATCATGTACGAGCCCGACCCAGCGTTCATCCGGCGGGTGGAGGTCTACCGCAGTTCTCATCTGGGTCGAAATGTGAAGGTATATTTCATGTATTATGGTGGCTCGGTCGAGGAACAACGGTACCTGAGCGCCGTGCGGCGGGAGAAAGACTCTTTTACGAAATTGATCAAGGAAAAGGGCGTAGGTTCTGCCTTCCAGACTTGAAACCCATTTACTGACCAGATTGCCAGAATATGGCTGTTACCCTGACGCACGACAAGAGCGCCGAAGATCCACAGGAACAGTTTCTTCGAACGGTCAACACCCGTATTGCCGGAGGAGGGCGACTCGCCGCGACAGCATCTCCTCCTCGGGCTGTGGTAGATGTGCGGGAGTTTCGAAGCGCGCTCCCATCTTTATTGCACGGGAACAACATGATTGTGATTCCCTGCCAGCTAACAGTGGGCGACTACATTCTCACGCCAGACATCTGCGTGGAGCGCAAATCGATCCGCGACCTGATCACCTCACTGCGCAACGGCCGTCTCTACAATCAAGCCGAGACAATGCTCCAGCACTACAAGAACCCACTACTGCTAATCGAATTCGACCAGAACAAGTCGTTCACGTTCGACTCCTTTGCGTCCATCTCGGCCGGCACGAATTTCTTTACCGACTATGGCTTTTCCTCGACGGGTGCAGCAACCACCTCTGCCAGTAGCGGTTCGTTGGCCAACCCCTCGAACCCAAAATCGGCGCAGCATCTGCTCGTGCTTCTCACGCTCGCGTTTCCGCGGCTGAAAATCATCTGGTCGTCTTCACCCTACCAGACCGCCGAGATCTTCGCCGAGCTCAAAAAGAACGCCCCGGAACCAGACCCGCTGCGTGCGGTGCAAATCGGTCTTGACATGGACCTATCTGCCTCTTCTGGAGATAATATGATGGCCGTCGCCGGGATCGAGCATCGCACCTTCAATCTACTTCCGCAGGACATGCTGCGTGCTGTGCCGGGAGTGACGCCGCAATCCCTTGAGCGTTTGATACTGGAGACGGAGAACATTAGCGATATTGCGAATATGGACATCGACCAGCTCGATCCATTGGTTGGGAAGGAGGCCGCACGCAAGATGGTGGGCTTCTTTCGGAAGAGCGTATTTGACGGCTAGTTAATTGGATAAAACTGGAGAGAACCTGTCACACAGAGCCACGCCGATCGGAATAGATGGAGGGTTTTTTTATATATACCACGTAGTCCTTGTAGTTGCGCTCGTCTTGGCACGGCTGTGAAACACTGGCGATCCGCCGGATTGACAATAATAGCAACGCCCAGTCAACGCCCGGCCCCAGCACGCAAAGAGGGTCCATCGGATCCCCCTGAAGGTGGAGAAGACCGAACATCAGTTAACTAACAATCTGAAAATGGCTACCTAGCGAACGAACGACTTCCCCTCAACCATGTATCTCCCGGTGTTGTTGGCGGTCGCGTTGGCTGCGCCCTGTGTTGTCTTCGCGAAAGATGAGCCCTGCGCCCACGTCACCAGTCTGGTGGAGGATGCCAACCAGAGCAAAAGTGCGTTTTGTTTGGGATTGATTCGAGGGAGTAAGTTACTGACAATGGTTCACAGCCTCGGTCGGCGTGCCGCTTGACCTGGCGCACGAGTGTCTGCTCTCGATGCCCTTTGACTCCGGCCGAGCTGTCACATTCTTGAGCCAGCTGCGCAAGACGCTGGAATTTCAGTCGACTGTTGATATTCTCAAGAGTAAGTCAACTCATAATCTTATTAAGCTGGAGCTAACATGTCTTCAAGACCCCCCATCCGGGTATATGATGCCTCCCACCGATCTGCTGGGAGGTGTTGATTCCGTCATAAATAAAGTCCAGAATAAGACCTATTCAAGCCAGTTTGAAATGGATCTGGACTTGTCTCTTCTCATTCAGTCGGCGTATGATGGCCACTTGACGCTCGATCTGTGCTCGCAGACAGTCTTTCAGTATCAGATTGATCTACCTCTGGTGTCGGTGTCAACTGATGGACTGGCACTGCCGCAGGTGTACACGTTGAGTAAGGTTCTGCCCTCAAAACTGCTTGAGCATGAACATTGACACGCATAGATGATTCAAAGCTCCTGCAGGCTGGCTCGACGACTGTCTCCGCGCTTGTGTCTATAAATGATATCGATGTGGCTCAGTATCTCGAATCTTATGCGTTGAGCCAGAGTCTCCAAGACCGAGATGCGCAGTATGTTTCTTTTACTATTCTCCGCGGCTTTTTCTCCTCTCTAATCATATTAGATACAACCGAGTGTTTCCGGCATTGGCCCGCAGCGTCACCAACACGCCCGTCACGCCGAACGGGATTTGGTCTTCCACCAACGCCTGGACCGACGACGCACGACTATCCCTCACGTTCGCCAATGGCAGTGTCACAACCATCGAGCGAATCGCCGTCCCAGCCGAACGGTTCTTTTCGTACCAGAACGGCACAGAGCTATTCAACATCTACTGCCTACCACAGGACAGCTCGTCTTCCTCCCTGCGCGCAACAGCCGCAGACGCCGAACAAGCATCCGACATCCCGGGCCTCCCCAATACAACCTGGTCAACCGACGGCGGCTCCGTATCTGGATACTTCTCCAACGCGCCCCATCTCCAAGACACGGGAATCATCTTCCTCCCCACCTTCGCCTCCAACCCACAGGACGTCGCCGGCGTAGTCACGACCTTCCTGCAGAATGCCACCGCAGCAGGCAAGAAGAAAATCCTCATCGATGTCACCGCAAATCCAGGCGGCTACATGACCACCGGCATTGATGTGTTTCGCATATTCTTCCCAGACGCTTTCCCTTACACCGCGACGCGGTTCCGTGCCCACGAAACGGCAAAGTACCTCACCATGGCATACTCGCGCTCCAACACTACGGACTCGAGTAATATCTTCGCATACAGGCAGATGGTCACGCCAGATCAGAAAAGCGGATTCGGCACGTGGGAAGACTTGTACGGTCCGCATGAGATACTGGATTCTGCGTCGTCGAGTCTGCTGGCGAACTTCAATTTCACTACCACCTCGACGAAATCATTCCCAATCAATGGCTTCGGGCCTGTCCCGTTGAATCCCAGACAGGCCCCGTTCTCAGCAGAGGATATTGCCATCGTACGTGTCTCTCCTCTCTTCCCGCTCAATATGATCTATCTCCTCCCACAGACTAAACAGTCACTAACAAATGACAAACAGATAACGGACGGCGACTGCGTCTCAACCTGCGCCTTCTTCGTAAAGCTAATGAAGCGCGTCGGCGTACGCACCATCGTCTTCGGCGGCCGTCCCAAGAAGGCACCCATGCAAAGCGTCGGCGGCGTGAAGGGCGGCCAGTCGCTACAGATCAACTATATCAACGGATACATCCAGCAAGCAGAGCAACTAATCGCCCGTTCAATGAACAGCTCGTCGCCGCTCCTCACTCCCGACCAGTGGCGAGCCTTTAACGCATCCAGCCCGAGCTTGGCGCCATCGCTGGCTTGGGGTGGGAGTGTTAATCTTAGGAATGAGTATGATCCCGATGACAATCAGACGCCGTTGCAGTTTGTGTATGAGGCGGCAGAGTGTCGGCTTTTTTACACGGTGGAGAATTATCTAGAGCTGGAGAGTACTTGGGGGGCGGCAGCGAAGGCGATGTTTGGGGATGGGGAGTGTGTGGAAGGGTCGATGGGGGGGAAGGGGAGTTTGGATTCCTCTTGAGGGAGGTAGGGCTGGTGTTCTTCTTGTTATTGCATGTTAGAGAGAGAAAGGGGCATGGGCTGGACACATATTGCATCCGATCGAACTAAAAGGACTAGAATTTACGAATAGAATCTGAGCTGATGGTAATAGTTACTTACTTATCGGGGTTCTTGTAAGCTCGCGACACAGCCCCAGGCGGGAAGCCTTAATTATGATTGCCTTTATGTTCTCTCTTCACCTCCAACCCATTTAGGACAATTAACCTGCTTCCATCATCAACGCTCTAGATCTGGTTGATTATTCTTACGGCTTCAATGATCGTGCATTCGGCAACATTCATAGCCATTATCGGGCTGCAAATAGGCGTGGATATTGCCACGCGACGTAAATCAACTTTGTGGATGCGGCCAACTCTAATATGATTTGATGAACATCTAGGCTTAATGGCGCCAGTTTTCTACTTTGGAACTCTGTATTACAAAACACATCGTCATGAGATCAACTTTTCAATTCTCGTAACCCTTTCTTCATAACTCTATTCAAAAGGAACGTTTTCGAAATGAAGGCAAAGCAAGACGAACCATGGGCATGCAATGCAATGTAAATAGACAAGCACGCAGTTTCATCATGCGCGTTGCAGCCATATCCTCTGTAACATGAGAATCCGGAAGGAAGAGACTGATAACATCAACGCAATCCCCCGGGTTCTCGGTCGATTTGTGCTGCTTCATACCCTGGGAAATTGGCCGAGTTTCGCAACCATCTCATCCGGAGAACAGCGTCGCGGGCCGAATGGTAGATGGCTATTCAACTGTGTATAGCCTGTCGAACCACGGTGCGCGGCCAGCCGGAGGAGGGAAGGTGGCGAAACAGGGAGAGAGTGCAGAAAAGCCTTCCTGCACTCCTGCAGGGCAGAGAGCACGAGTTGAAATAGAGGGTCGAGCTTAGAGCTCATCGACATCAATGTCCTTCTCATCCTCGCTCTCGCGATCCTCGTCGAACTCGACGTTATCTTCGAAGCCCTCGTGACCATAGGTATCGGTCTCGTTGATCTTGGCGCTCTCAGGCAACTCGCCGTAGGCCTTGAGGGAGCGGGCCTCGTCGGCGGTGTACTTCATGATCACGTCGCCCTTTTCGTCTTGGTAGTCGCGCAGCGAGAGCAGGATGATGTCGCCCTGGTTGATCCACACCTTCTTGCGCATTTTGCCGCGGATATGGGCTAGACGCTTCTCGCCGTCGAAGCAGAGTGCCTCGAGGCGGCCATTGCCTAGCATCTTCACGACTTGTGCGTACTCTTGGCCTTCCTCTTTGAAGACCAGCTCGCGCTTCTCATTGTCGTTTTCGTTCTTTCCACGACGACGGTTTTTACCGCCCTATTTGAGAGAAGTTAGTATATGTTTGTTTTTTTTGGTTGTAGAGTGTGGGTGTAGAGCGTGGGCTTCGACAGTGATGGTGGTTTTGGTGGCGGGGTTGGTCGTGCACATTCCACATTTCAAACAAAGAGGGGCAGCAGCAGAGTTCTCATTCTTACTTTTCCCTTGTTCTTGGGCATAGCGGTGGGAGGGACCTGAGAAGAGGACTTGTCTCGGAGGTCAGTTCGTAATTCAAAAGATATACGAAAGAAAGAAGGACGGTCCCGGACCGGTGTGCGTGAAGTGTGGGAGTGTCAGAGAGCGAAGTCAGTGTGCCTGCTCAAATCTCTGGTGCTGACCTAATCCCTGTGGCGGTGGCTGCCTCAGGAACCATCTTCACCGCTTGAACTTGTGGCTTCGTATTGTTCTCAGGCCATACATATTATGATGATTATTATTCTCATAGCTTAAACCATCAGCATGCCACCCTAGCCACTCCTCCGAATACTCTTACAGGCAACCTCCCTCCCTCCCTCCCGCCTCGCAATGAAGCTGAATTCAAAGAACCTGGTGATGCGATACAATGCGCAGCACACAACCCCCGCCATTGCAAAGCGCTATCTCTCCTCTCCCTTCCATCCGATCCGGCCCAAGATCGCACACATGTATGCCCACCGGGACCGGAACACTCTATGGTGGCAGGTGTCCATCGTGCAGCTTCTGGAGTACAAGGCGATGGTGCGCTCGTGGAGCCGCCGGCGGACTCGCACGGCGTTCCAGAACGCGCTGAGGAAGCAGGGGTTTGATCCGGACGGCAAGCGGACGGCGGAGGGTCTGCTTCGTTATAAATGGGACCTGACAGGCTCGGTTGATATCCACCCTCGTCCGCAGAGCGTCTTGAGCAGCTTTGAGGATGTTCAGCGAGATGCTGATTCTCTTCTCGAGAGGATCTTGAGACAGTGGGCGAGTGGTGCGAAAAGGGCGCGTGACGAGGATGCGAGTGTCTCTTCATATTCAGATAACCCATGACTCGAGGGTTATCCTGACTTGTATCAGATGGCGATGGCATAGATACTGTGGGTGCATTAGCATGGCGTTGGACTCGGCTGTACATTATTATATTCTCTCATCAATTCAATTTCACAACATTGAGCAACATTGAATCTCTTGATCAGTCCATAACCCTAGAATAGGTCCAATAATCACCTGGGAAGACCTGTGGTAGGTAAATATAGAACAAAGGACTTTTAAGCTCCCGCGCCTTGAACCCGACCGACTGCCGATCTGGCGGAAGCAAACACCTTCCAACTTTCACTCACCCTCTCACTTCCCCCAACAACAATCCCCATCATCCAACATCCGCCATCATGTTGGTCTCCTTGACCGTTGGCAAGGTAGACGCCGGCGTCGCCGTGCTCTTGACCCAGGATAATCGCCTGGTAAGTTACTGCCCCTGGTGAATGGTGGTGCCTGTCTGCCAGGCACTCACTGCGACCCTCGCCAGGAACACCTTTTAACACTCAGGCAGATTGAATTCCCCTCAGTCCTCCTCCCCAGCAACATCGCCTCCGGCAGCATCGTCGACATCACGGTCGCGCGCAACCACGCCGCCGAAACAGCCAGCGCATCGGCCTTCCAATCCCTCCAGAAGCGGATCCTGAACACATACGGCGTCAACCCCCCTTCGCCCCCCGTGCTCCGCCTTCGTAACGCCACGCAGACCTCGCTCGTCCTCGAATGGGACCCGATCGATATGGCCACCGCATCCGTCAAGTCGCTCTCTCTATACCGCAATGGCTCCAAGGCCGGCTCCATCCCCCGCCCGCTCGAGACGCGCAGCACCAAGATCAGCGGCCTGGCCATTCACACCGAGTACACGTTCCGACTCGTTCTGCGCACCACTGCCGGCACATACCAGTCCGAGAAGCTGACCTGTCGCACACACAAGATGACCGACTTGTCGGGCATCACCGTGACGCCCGGCGTCATCGATCCGCAACGGAAGGAGGCTCTGGGTGCCGCACTGGACCGGATTGGTGGCAAGATGATTGATTCCGTCCGCATTGATACTACCCACTTTGTCTGTACGGAGGGACGAGGCCCGCTGTGGGAGAAGGCCGTGGAGATGAACATCCCCGTCGTGGTGCCTGAGTGGGTAGACCGTTGCGAATCCGAGGGGACCATCGCCGGGGTCCGAGGCTATTATCTCGATGCAGACCCGAAGGCGCGCCAGCTGGGCCCGGTTCACGGCTCTTCGCACCAGCGGACCACTTCGACTCTGTCGACATCCACCACCGCCAACCAGGGCCGACCCAGCACGCAGCCTCAGCAGAGCACCGAGCAGGTCCAGACCACAGCCGAGCCTCCTCTGACGCCGTTCCCTGGTGGGGAGCAAAGCGAGCGGCCACAGGCACAGACGCATGAGGTCGGCTCCGAAGACGAGGAAGACGACCTACCCCCTCCGCCGCCACCACCCAAGGATGAAGAGGAGGACGAGAACCCGCCCGCAGAAGAACATGCTTACCAGAACGGCGAGACGCGATCCGAGACATCACCAGATGAGACGGAAGAAGAGAACGGTGTCGAGAACAAGGAGTCAAACACCCTGCCACAGAACATGCCCGAGGAAGAAGAAGAGCCCGTGCCGACGACGAGTAACGGCAGCAGCGTCAAGAACAAGGGCAAAGAGGGCGAGAGCGACTTCAACGAAGTCCCGCTCTAGGAAATCGCATTCCGTGACTCTCTTGTCTTTCTCCTTGCATTCATTCGAGTTTGCCCACTTTGGCGTCTGTCTACGACTTCACTTATATCCCGTTCTTGCTTTGCGTTACGTTTGTCGATGAGGACGTCTGGATTGGATTGTTCTGCCCTCTGCTGTGTTGTGTTCTTACTGTTGTATTGTACAGTACGTAGATAATTCTTAGGTCAGGTATCTTATAGTTTCTTCTTCCTAATGTACCCTTGGACTCGATTATCGATTCATACACAAAACATTATAAACGGCCGTAGATAAAACGGCCTCTTTTGTGAGCTATCTCCTAGATCAAACGACTGCAGACGGGTCACAATATTATCAGGAGATATAGATATGCTTAGCGGGTACTCAAGTGGACCACACTCAGTGAGTCAATCCGGGAAGAAGTTATTGCGGTAGAATTTCGGAATTGCATTGTTGATTTCTAGACCTGTTCATGCCAAACGCGAGAGCCCAGATGTCCACGCCACAAGCTACACTAACTCCAGAAACAAAGGGTCAAACAATAATCCTGGCCACTTCCAGCCACTCTCCACACGATCCCTCTAGTTTTTTCTTCCAGAATAATATTCCTGGGCCGACCCATGTTGATAGTATGAGGGCGGGGCGCCCTCTCCATTCCTCATTTGGGGCTCAACAGCGCGGGGTTGCGACTGGGGATAGGCATGGTTCATCTGGTTTGGGTACACGTAGCCCATTTGTTGATTTTGACCGCCGGGGCCATATTGCTGGTGGGCGGGATAGGACTGGGGTTGGGGTTGGCTGTGGCGCTGGTCCTTTTTGTCTTGATATTCATTCGCAGCTCTGTCGAATACTGTTAGGATGTATGAGAAGTGGGTAGGGGAAGTATTTTACTTTGAGGCGGCTTTGACGAGGCCGTAGCCACCAGCCAAGGTAAGACCAGTTCTGATGAGACCCATGGTGATTTGTGAAGAATTGGAGGATTTGATAAAGTAGACTGAGATCGAAGAGAGAAAGACAGGTCAAAAGCTTTGCTGTTTGAACGACGGTTGTAGATTGAATGGATTGCAGTCAAATCTCGGGGGGCTTTGAAGACGTATTTAAGCTCAGAAATCTACGCTGGTGTCTAGCTACTTGAGGCAGTGCGAGTTCTTCGATTTGGTATAGACATTGCCATCAATGCCATAGAGTCGGTGATCTCATGGAACCCGCACAGCCTTGTGGGTCTCCCCCAGCCAATTGCCAACCGCGATCTCCCACGCTATTCCCAAAAGTATGCAACAATCCGAGATCGAAAGCGAACTCCCTTTGGGGGGGGGGGGGGGGGGGGGCCTAAATCGTGGCGTCTCCTGGAGGTAATAAATCTGCTTCTGCACCTTCACCTTTCCAAATCGGCTGACTATCCCGAAACCGAGCTGACTCGGCAAGGCCGAAACCGAAGCCTCTGATCTTCTTCAGGTGCGATCGATCTACTGCACAGCCATGCCGCCCCGGTTGGATCATCGGAAATCCACCCGAGGCTGTCTTCGATGCAAATCACGCAAGGTCAAGGTAAGAGATAGTTCAGCTTGGGGGGCTTGTTTCGGAGGGAATGCCAACATCTTCGCAGTGCGATGAAACGCGGCCCAAATGCAATCACTGCGCCCGCCACCGTGTAGCATGTGAATACCCTTCATTGACCACTCGTTTCTACGATCCCACTCAACCCAAGCCATCCAACGCGCTGTCAATACGCACAGCCCAGGAAACCCCTAAACCCTCACTGCCTTCTCCAGAGCTTGGGGGAAGACGGGTCCTTGAGTTACGCCTGATGCATCACTGGGTAACCGCCACTGCAGAGACGATGACCGCGGCCCAAGTCGCGGGCGTGCGTGAAATGTGGGGTGTTTCAGTTCCTCAGATGGCCTTTGAATATGAGCCTCTCCTGCACACATTACTTGCCCTAGGTGCGGCACACCGCGCCACACTTTGTCCAGACGAAGCAGCTTCTTTGCGCCCCATCTGTCATTCTTATATCGATTCTTCTCTTCAGCAACATCGCCCGGTGGCAGCCAAGCTTGATAGGAGCACAAGCGAATCCGTTTGCTTGAACGCTATATTAATCTCGCTCTACGCTTTATTCCTGCGATCGGAGCCTTCCACGGAGCCATATGAGCCCCCGTTATTATGGCTCTCAATGGCACGTGGCATTCGCACTGTCCTGAAAGAGTCTTACCACCAGTTGGTACGTTCAAACTCGCGCCTATGTCCGTTACTGCTGGCCCAGCCAAGGGTGTGGTTCCAGGGACCCTACAAGAGCCCCGAAAAAACATTTGATTTTCTTCTCGAGTATCGTCGCGATCAAGAAGAGATGGACGAGAAAACAGAGAAGGTATACAAAGATACCATCGATTATCTAGAGCGTTTATACATGGCCGTACAAACCAACGAGCCGGACGGGGTGATTCGCAGGCTCTTCACCGGGTTTGCACCAATCGTACCCGGTGAATTCCTCGATTTTGTCTACGAGAGACGACCACGGGCTTTGGTGATCTTGGCATACTTGTTTGCGTTGGCGAAAAATATTGAGAATACTTGGTGGCTTCGTGGCATCCCGGAGCGAGAGGTGCGCGGCATCAACAGTATTATGCCCCCTGAATGGAAGTGGACTATGGTTTGGGCTCTCAATTCAGTCTCCGAAGAAAAAGGGATACTCAAGAGCGCACCCACCGTTCCTCAGGTGAATCGGAGTATGCTAGATTCTTTATTTTGATAGATAGTGTCCCATATCACGATAATCAACAAGAACGTCAAGAAGAACGTACCTAGTCTTAATTTGCAATCTACAGCAGATCGGGCAAATTGGCATTCTCGCCGAGGGTGAACACCGCCTCATGCCGATAGCAAAGCACATTCCGTGGGCTACTCAGCTCCGCTCTACATTTGGAGTGAGTGAAGTACAGCCTTTTCTGTCCTCGAAACAAATCTGACGTGCGCGGAACCCCACGCTAAAACTCGGTTTCGGTTTCTTCTCTATTTTCCCGCAAGCGCTCTGTCCCGCCAATCAGAGCCCTAGTTGACCGGGCTGGAATCGTCCGAAGTCCACACAGGCGCTGATCTGCACACTGAGTATCTGTGTGGCTCACAGCCCCCAACATCATAGCCCCAATATGGCAGCCTGCGAGGTAGCTCTCTGTGGCTGTCGAAACAGGCTGATAAAAGAAATATAGATGTTCAAGCCGTGGTAGCAGATATAAAATGCCTGGGGTCTTCCGGGATCATTTGCATCTCATTCTTTCAATTCATCTACAATAACTAAGTTATTTCCAAGTCTGTCCTTTGACTCGGACATTCTACCAGGCCAACTCTTGGAGACAATTTCACCATGGCATCCTCAGCCGAATCCCTCGAACTCACCAACATAGCCTTCTATGCCTTGGCTATTCTCCCCGCAATCTACTGCTTCATAAAACACGGCAAGCACGGGGTCCTAGGCTGGCTCTATGCAATACTCATGTGTGGTTTACGCCTGGCTGGCAACGGCATGGCCTATCATGCGCTTTCCACAACCGGCAAGCCCAATACGGCTGCATCCATCATCGTCGGAATTGGCATGTCTCCTCTTCTTTTCGCAGCTTTGGGTATTATGCGCGAGTCGTAAGTTCTCTTTTCTTCGTCCTCGTGGATCACTTTGACGGTCCTAATAAGATCCCAGCAACGTCTCTATCCAGCCAACCCTTTCTCCGTTCCTGGGTTTTGTTGGCACGGTCATCGCCCATCTTGTCATTGGAGGAGGAATCGGTCTGGCAGCCGCCAGTAGCAATAATCCCACTTTGTTGAAAGTCGGCATGATCGTCTTTGCCATGGGTTGGCTGATCGTCACTGCGTTCGTTGTTCTGTCGTTCAAAGCAAAGGCACACAGCCGCAGACTTTCAGGAGAAAAGAAGGTATGCGAGTCCCTCGTCCTTGCGGTTTTTTCATGAGTTGCTAGCTGACATTTGTATAGCTGCTTCTTGCTCTCATTGTTGCTATGCCACTTGTTGGAATACGGGTCATATACGCCATTGTAACAGCATTCAAGTACGGATATTCATCTGCGGCCAGTCTGCCCATTCAAGTGGTCTTCGGCACCCTGCCTGAGTTTCTGATTATGACGATCTACCTTTTGGCTGGCATTGTGACTCGGAACTTGGCTCACGACCGTCTTAAGAAGTCACAGGTCACTGACACAGCAGCCTATACCTCTGTCTCGGACCCGACCTATGGAATGACATACACGAATGTATAATATATGAGTTGCTGTTTTGTGACAGTTTATTACAGACGGGATGTATGGGGTTTTTCCTTTACGCATGACATTGGACAACTAAGGCGTTAGTTAAGATCAATGGCTCATATATACTGGCTTGCAGTTCCTTATGTCGAGTGCAAATGTTATCCAAAAAGGACGACTCTCCACAGAGGTCCTGGAAATCAATTAAGCGTGAGGTTTGCAAGCGAGCAATGAGAAAACGAAGAAGATAACCCCGTTTTTCCAATCAAGCCTTCTTCTTAAGCACGCCCCAAATCCTAGGCAAGCAACTATGCGGATCATCGTCCACCTCAATGTCACCAGGGTTCTCCCACTCTCCAGCAGCAAGAATATCCGCCTTGATATTCCGATTCAAACAACACCCGACGAGTGCGCTCCAAGCAGGATTCAAACAAACTATTCTCATATTAGCTCCTCCATACAGCTTCCAAAGCAACACTCTTAATATGATAAACAATACGTACCTTGCGCCATAGCTGTCGCAGTATCCTTGTTCTTCTCATGCTCCCAAAATACGAAACTGCCACCCGGTCTTAACAACTTCCACACGGCCCTCATCACACTCTTCACATCCCCCACCGCACACAATACCTGAATACTCGTCACAGTATCCATACTCCCCTCTGTGATGCCCTCCATTTCCAAAATGTCGCTTTCTTCAACACTACACGCTAGAAACTTGTACTTATCCTGGAGATCAAGTTTCTTGACCTTTGCGGCAATTTCGTCTCGAAAGTAGGGGTTAGGGTCAACGGCGTAAATTATGTCTACAAGAGATGGAACGTAGCGGTGGATTTGGTTTCCTGGTCCAGGGCCGAGTTCGAGTATTTTGCCGTGAGCGGACTGGACAAGGGAGGGGACACAGGTGGTGTTTTCATAGGCGATGAAACCGCCGGCTGTGCACGAGAGTTAGTAGGTAGGGCATTGGGTTGAGGACGGGGGACTTACAAGTTATGATGAACATTTTTGCTATAGCGGCATCTCGAATTCGTTGCGGATGTGAAAGTGAGGCGATGCCGTCTCTGCGAAGGGCTTCTTTGAAAGCGTCGTAGTGCACTATTGGGGAGTTGGTGTGTTGGTGCTGGTGTGGATAAGGAGGGAGAATTACATTGGACGGATAACCAGATGAGCTGCAATGCTCTGATTATGCCACTGAGGCGGCCTTTACCAGCCATGGTGCTTTATCTCACAAAACTTGTAAGCATAAAGATCATAATGTAGTGAGGTGGTAGTTAGTAGTATGTATACTCACGTAATGCAAGCGAGGATTTGTGTGAGAAAGTAAAATATGCGTAGGAAGGTAGCACACGAGGTGAGTAGCGCAATACATAGGAAAGAAAGTGGGGGCAGGGGGCAATCTCTCAGATGTACTCCGATCTCTCGGAATGTCTGTCTTATATGCGGGCCACTAACGTAGTCGGTAAGCGAGTGCCGCGCCCAACCAATCATTAATATTGTAACTCGATTTATCAGACCATCAACGCCACTAATTTCAATTTTTCTACCTATCAGACCTATTGGACAATGCGTTCTTTTATGTCCAACTTGGTTATAGTCGCTGCATCGCAGGGTGGCGCGTCTGATTGGCTGTGAAGCTAATGCATCTTCTTCCGCCGCCGCGGCCGGGGTGGTGAAGGAGGGGACGCAACTTGGACTTCATTAGCCTGATTCCTCGACTCCCTAGCTTCCAGTGTACTAAGTCCCTCTTTATGGGCCACGCGATTAGTCGTTTTCTTGAGACTTTGCTTTTGTGCTGCAGTTCTGTGCGCAAATTGCGGTTTTCCTCGTAAGAATTGTCGCTATATGCATCGTGAATTAGCATGCTTGGACCTAATATGGGTCATATGGTACTGAAGTAGTTGCTTAAATGCATTTTGGATGGTGGCCGTTTAAATACTTGAATGCACGCATTTAGGATGCGGCGGTGAAATGAATCTTGTTGATGTAGTTGACTCCGCATAGACCTCGGCAGAACCCGCAATACATGGGTCCAAACCTTGGACCCATTACCCACAATGAGCTTCTTCAGCGATAACTCTTGTATGATACGTATTGCATTTACCATCAATTCCATCAAGTATTCGCGCTGATCTCGCTTACACAGTCTTAGCTTTCCCTTAATCTATTAGTTGATTTACTTGTAGAGAAAGTAGCTAAGCTGAACGGGCTCGCTCTGATATGATTTCTATACGTTCTATCATCAATGTCGTAAATAAGTGACATGCTAGTCCCCGAGATGCAGAAATCCAAAATTGCAAACCGAAATAAAAACGGGAGAAGCAGTAAGAGTGAGAAAAGAGATTGTGCAACCTGAAGTGCAACTCAAGCCGCCACTTGTAGCCAGGCAGATCTAAATCAATCAATCAGTTCACGTTGCGGACAACGTCGTCGATAGCCTGTGCGACGTAGGCGACGTTCTTCTTGCTCACTGGATTATTTTGGATTAGTATTGAATCTACTGCCAAGTCAAAGTGGAAAGGGAAAGGAAGGGTGCTCCTTACAGCCGCTGATAGACGCCCGCCCCGATTTAAGCAGGTAGATGTGGTACTGGTCCTTGAGAGCGTAGACTTGCTTCAGGGTCAGACCGGTGTAGGAGAACATTCCATTCTGGACATCACATACATTAGCAAAACGCACTGTCAGTCCAACAATGAAAGAAAGACTCAACTCACCTGCTGAACAATATGCTCCCACGTCCCCGGCGTCTGCAGCCGCACAAGCTCAGCATACAGCGCCTCACGCATCGACCGAATACGCGAGCTCATCACCTTCAGATCAGCATGCCACTCCTTCACCAGGGCCTCATCGCTAAGCACCTTCTTCACAATCGCCGTGCCAGCACGTGGACCCATGCTGAACTCGCCACGGATCAAATGGCACAGATTGTTGACCACCACATCCCGCAGACTACTCGACGCCCGATTGGTAACGTAGTGAAACGCGCCAACGCGGTCGCCGTACAGTCCAAAGTTCTTAGAGAAGCTCTGCGCAACACACATCTCCATATCCGGCTTCGCAGTAAAGAAATACCTCACCGCCCAAGCATCTTCTTCCACCGACCCGGAAGCAAAGCCCTGGTACGCGGAGTCGAAGAAAGGGAAGAGCTTCTTGCGCTCGCAGAGTTCGGCGATCGCAATCCACTGCTCCTTGTTCGGATCCAGACCTGTCGGATTATGCGCGCACGCATGAAGGAGCACCACATCGCCTTCCTCGGCGTCGTTCTCCAGACTGCTCATCATGCCGTCGAAATCGAATGCCCGCGTCGACGCGTGGTAGTACGGGTACGTCTTGCGCGGAATCCCAGCCAACTCCCAGATCGTCATGTGGTTCGCCCACGAGGGATTCGAGAGCCATACCGTGCGCGGTTTCATGTGGTGCGCCAGAAACAAAGCGCCGAGGTGGTTTGCGCCGGTCCCGGCCACCGTCTGGACCGTTGCAATGCGCGCCTTCGCCTCCTCTTCACTGGGCTTTCCCTCAAATCCAAACATCAGATCCCGCGCCATGGGCAGGAACGGCGCATCGCCTTCGATGGCGGTGTACTCGTGCCGGAAGGCGTCCGAGGCAGCCTCGAGCTCCTTCTCGGCCTTTTGCACCACGGGGAGTGGCCATGGCTTGCCGTCGTCGGTGCGGTAGACGCCCACACCCAGACTTACTTTCTGGGGGTGTGTGTCGATGCCGAAGGCGTGATTCAGGGCGAAAATCTCGTCCGGCGGCACGGGGGCCACGTTTAGGCGGGTTGTTACTTTCGCCATGGGGATGGTCATATAATTTCGTGGTTATGTGTCTGAGAGGCTTGGACGTAGAAGTGGCGTTGGAAATGCTGTATGTGTTGCAATTCTGTAGTTTACTTCAATTGTAATGTAATCGTGAAGAAGCTGTCGAATAACGAAATGCTGGATCGGATCAGAAACCCGGCGCTGAGTCAACCGATATCGCTCTCTTTTTTTTTTCCCCCTCCGAGCCGCGGAAAGACCCGCTTAGCCACGGGTACTTCCATGCTGCCGTCCACAAGAATGGGTAATGTATTGGTTCTTGCTTTTGGCTGTAGCAGGGAGGGGATGGGCCGTCGATAGCCTTGGTGAGATGAGTGAGTGAGTGAAGAAGAGGGAAGTGGTTGGGTTGGGTTGGGTGTCACGGGTCATCGAGGACGTCATTTGGCGCTGGCTACGGATTGCTATAGGCTGCTGGTCTGGGGTACATGTAGCTATTTTTCTTCTCTTAGAACCTATAGATGGTAGGATGATGATGTACAGTCCGTCCCGAAACTGGTGTCACCACTCACACCACTTGGTTCTTTACTATGTGCATCTGGATGGCCCACTCGCTTATGGATTACGTGACTCGAGACTCTGGATTAGAACCACCTGGAAAGGGTCTGCTGATTGTTCCTATGAATTGTAATTTTAGTTTGCGAACTACGGTAGGCAAAGTATACACCAAACGACCCCGCTTCGACCACGCGGCACGCACTTCGAGGAGACATATATCTCCTCAATCTAGTCATCCAGACCAGGGCAGTCCTCGCTAGTCACACTGACAACAGAGGTGTAGGGGGAGGGATCGGTCCAAATAAGGTTGAAACTAGAGGCATAGTCAGATATCATCGTCTAATTTAAAGTCGCTTTTTCCCATACCTATCGTCGGGGTAGGTGGGCGCATCATCGTCACCAAGAGCAGTAACGATATCGGTCAATGCACTGTGCTCCCAGCAGATCAAGATGTTGCCAGCTCCCGTGTAGCTATCAATAACACCCTGGACGCAATCGGAATCGTCACGCTGGCAAGACGTGTCAACGGTAAGTCCAAGGCTATTAGCCAGAGGAAGAACCGTGTCGTAGGGGCGCTGTTGCGAGCCATCTGGTTGAAATTAGTAAGTTGCCCAATGAGTTGAGCCATTTGAAGCCAAGAAAATCCAAGATTCATCAAATTGACCTACCAGACTGGGGGGTCTCGGCCATAATATGTCCAATGTTGTAGGAGGAGTTGGCAGCGAACACATTCACAAGGCACTGAGCACGCTCCTCGCCCTGGCTATCCAGGCCGTCTCCGCTGGAAGGTTTCTCCCCGTGGCGGATAAGGTAAACAGTAGATTGAGCAGTGGCAGTGGCAGTGGCCAGCAGCAGAGCCGACACAATGGACTTGGAACCGAACATTGTCGAGGATCTCACGGAGGTGGAATGTACGGGAGTGTTAAGAGCAGAAAACCTGAATTGATTGTCGGTCTAATAGTCCCTCAACGTAGCTTTTATATCTGACGATATTTGAAGCTGAGAATTAGTACGGTCAATATCATTCTTAAGCGACAGTCGGCAAAACAAAAAGCTGAAACGTGCTATACCTGTTTAGATCTTCTAGGTCGTAAACTCCAGGCTAAAGCTACAGTCTAACTACAAAGTAGTCTCGCAATACGAGGCACGTGGGAACGGAACTTCCCCTTTGCGCAATCCTAGGGAAATCATATGTAGCTAAAACTAGTGAAGAAGGTCTACGTTGCTGAATGTAACATCATGGGTAAAATCTCAATCGTAACTGGGTGTGAAACTGCGAAGAAAGGGTTCTTATTTCCGGATGCCCCGTTTTTCTCAGTCTGTTTTGAGCTTCGACGCCATTGGAGACAGCCGTCTAGATTGTTCCATGCATAGAAGAACCGAAGGTTTTCGCCCTTAATGCAGGCCAAACTCGTCCGATTAGGGAGATCGATCGCGCGCCAAGGGTCTCATACATACACATGGGTCGAAGGAAGCGTCCGATAGGCTTGGCGCGCGGGGAAATTCAGGGCGAGGTTGAACCGAATCTTCAAGAACCGAAAACGTCAATTGCCCGGATATCGCGCCTGTGCGTGATCACGAATGGAGGGGTGTTGCACAGTCGCAGCGTCTGCTTTGGACGGCCAGTTTTGACTATATTCGGCCTCAGATTCGAATCTGAGGCCGAATGCCTCCAGACCGCTCCGTATTCCGGCAGTGCCAAAACCTGAGTATATGAGTTCGAAATCTAATTCAGATTATCAACTACCGTCCCCTCCATTAGAGTCTCTAATAACAGATGGTCGCCGAGTGCCCACAAAGTCTTACGCCAGCTGTGCGACCCCGGGGCTCGCATTTAACTCCGCCAAATGTCCGTACATTAGAGGGTATTCTCAGGTTGGTACGTTTATTGCAGCCAGCAGCCTATGCCATTTGCGGTACAGATAGTCTTCCACTACGGACCATGTCGTGGATAAGCTCGTGCTTTCGAGGGGCTTGGTTAATTAAAGATCTGGGCGTACCATTTAGAAGTGGAGTGTCAGGTGTTTCGGAGGTACAAGTGGATACACCCCGCCATATGCCCTGGAATAATCGAAGAGTGTAGGTGAGTAGGTGATGACAACAGCTATGGGACGTACTGTATTGACTATGGGGAGTTGAGATATTCTGAACAGGATATGTATTTCCACCGCAGTAGATAAAATTCTACCCTAGTGTAATTCAGTCTCACCTTCCCCTCATTCTCTCATCCTGCATCTACAACCATCACGATGAGCGCAACTCCAAACCCAGCAGGCGACAGAGCCCTACACAGCTTCCGCATCCCGCAAGTCCACCAACCCCTACACAACAGCATCCCGCCCTCACTGCTTCCCCGGTTCGACCCGACCTACGTCCAATACTACAACGCCTTCAACGCTGGACGACTGCACACCCACGAAGTGCCCATCGAAGAGTACCGCCGCAACCCTGGCAAGTACGCCATCAGCTACGGCCGAGACCCCGGCCCACAGATCTTTCGCATCACAGAGCAGAAATGTCCCGTCGCGGGGGGCGCGGAGATCACGATCCGCATCTTTGAGCCTGCGCCTAAGCCCGACCAGAAGAAAAGAGCGGTCTATGTCAACTTCCACGGTGGTGGATGGGTGTTTGGTGGCCTTGCCTTTGATCACGATTTCTGTAAACGGCTCGTCGACCGTCTGGATGGTGATCTCGTCGCCTTTGACGTGGACTACCGGCTCGCGCCTGAGCATCGGTATCCCACTGCCATCGACGATTGCTGGGCGGCATTGAACTGGGTAATGAAGTACCCCTCCGAATAATCCCGTCACAGCGCTGATTTTGTGTCCATCAGATCCGCAACGAGAAGGCAGCCGAGCTGAGCCTCGACTGCGATCGCTTCGCCGTTGGCGGCGTTTCAGCCGGAGGCCATCTCTCTGCCGTGATCAGCCATCTCTGCCGTGATGCGCACATCCCGCTACGACTGCAGATCCTGACGGTCCCTGTGTGCGACCTGCACAGCGTATTCACACCGAACGGCGACTTCGACCGCGCTAACTGTCCCTATGAATCCTACCGCGAGATGGAGTTCGCGCCCGCCCTCCCCGTGGCGCGCATGGAGTACTTCCATCGTCATTTCCTGGGCGAGACTCGCCCGGCAGCCTCTGACCTGGTGAGTCGCCTTCAACTTATATATGTAGCATGGACAGTGCTGACTGTGAGCAGGATTGGAAGATATCGCCCATGCTCGCGACCAACATGGCGGATCTGGCTCCGGCGCTGGTGCACACGGCCGAACTGGATCCCCTGCGCGACGAGGGCGAGGCGTACGCGCGCAAACTGGAGGAGGGAGGCAACCGCGTGGAAGTGGTTCGGGTGTCGGGAGTGCCGCACACGTTCCCGGTAATGGACGGAATCCTGAAGGGCGCCATCCAGTATAACGAGAAGGTGTTGAAAGTGCTGCAACGAGAACTACAAGAGAGGTAAACATTTAGCCATGACCGTACAAATACAATCTTACCGTCCAAATAATCAGCGCAACCCCCTGTATTGATGTAATCCACTAACCGGGAACTTTCGGCATCCGCAACCGAGTCCGTTTCGGGCGCATTTTTGTTCCTTTTTGTCCTTTTGCTCTAATTTTCATTCCCAGCGAGAGCCATTGACTCGATCCGTTACCATGAACGCCTCCGTCTCGCGTGCCGCGGTGCGCTCGTTCGCACATGCTCGGCCCCTGTGTGCGCGTGCGCCGGCCTGGACTTCCCGACTGCACAGCAATAGCCGACTACTACCACAGTCGAGCTTCCCCCGCCTGCAGTCTGTCTCTTCTGTCAACTCCGCGAGAGCTTTTGGAACAACTGTTAGAATGGTATGTTATGATCCATTTCGGGTCAAGGGTGATACTGACGGTTTAGTCTTCCGACCGGATTGAGAGCGATGCCTTTGGTGAGATCCAGGTGTGTATTTCCCTCGACAACGATGTCAGTCAGGCAGGGCTTTGGGGTTGACCATTCATTCTCTAGGTCCCTGCGGACAAGTACTGGGGTGCCCAGACCCAGCGGTAAGATGAGACACACCCTCGCACCCCGAATACACAATTGATGGAGATGCCTCAACAGCTCCCTCGGCAACTTCGACATCAACCAGCCCCAGGACCGCATGCCCGCCCCCGTGGTCAAGGCCTTTGGCATCCTGAAGGGTGCGGCAGCCACCGTCAACATGAAATATGGCCTGGACCCCAAGATCGGTGCGGCCATCCAGCAGGCCGCGGCCGAGGTGGCCGAGGGCAAGCTGCTCGACCACTTCCCGCTGGTCGTCTGGCAGACCGGTTCGGGCACGCAGTCCAACATGAACTCCAACGAGGTCATCTCCAACCGCGCGATTGAGATCCTGGGCGGCACGATGGGCTCCAAGAAGCCCGTCCACCCTAATGACCATGTCAACATGTCCGCCTCGTCCAACGACTCCTTCCCGACCGTCATGCACATTGCCGCCGTGCTCGAGCTGGAGAACACCCTGCTGCCCTCGCTCAAGCACCTCCGCGACGCCCTCCAGACCAAAGTCGACGCCTTCGAGCACATCATCAAAATCGGCCGCACACACCTCCAGGACGCCACGCCGCTCACCCTCGGCCAGGAGTTTTCGGGCTACGTCGCCCAGCTAGACCGCAACATCGAGCGCGTCCAGGCCTCCCTGCCTCACCTGCGCCAGCTCGCCCAGGGCGGCACGGCCGTCGGCACGGGTCTGAACACCTTCAAGGGATTCGACGAGGCCGTCGCGACCGAGATCAGCAAGATGACCGGCACGGAGTTCAAGACCGCTCCCAACAAGTTCGAGGTGCTCGCCGCGCACGACTCCGTCGTCGAAGCCTCGGGATCGCTCAACACCCTCGCCTGCTCGCTGTTCAAGATCGCCCAGGACGTGCGCTACCTCGGCTCCGGCCCGCGCTGCGGTCTCGGCGAGCTGAATCTGCCCGAGAACGAGCCCGGCTCGTCGATCATGCCTGGCAAGGTTAACCCCACCCAGTGCGAGGCCCTGACTATGGTCTGCGCTCAGGTTATGGGTAACCACGTCGCTGCGACTGTCGGTGGCATGAACGGCCAGTTCGAGCTGAATGTCTTCAAGCCAGTCATGATTCGCAACCTGCTGCACAGCGTGCGCATCCTGTCTGATGGCATGGATAGCTTCCGGGTGCATTTGGTGGACGGCCTGGAGGCGAACGAGTCGCGCATTAACGCGCTCCTTCATGAGAGGTAGATACTCCCTCCCATCAACCCTGACTCCCCCTCTTTTCTGCTGTATTGTATTGTTATTGGAGCATTGCTAACTTTGATTCTATCAGTCTGATGCTGGTAACCTGCCTGAACCCGGTGATCGGCTACGACATGGCCTCGAAGGTGGCTAAGAACGCTCACAAGAAGGGTCTGACGCTGAAGCAGAGCGCGATGGAGCTCAAGGCCCTCAGCGAGGAGGACTTTGACAAGCACGTTCGTCCCGAGCTGATGCTCGCTCCTAAGGAGCTGAAGTAGGTGCATTGCATTGCTCTCTATGTGATAGATAGATAGCCCGTTGGGTCTGTACAATTGAAGCATTCTTTTTGGTCGGATATAAGCCAGTAGTGGTCCGATCGGAGTTATAAATAGCATCTTCAGATCTTCGGCATGAAGAGGCCAAAAGTATAGTATGTAAAAAAGCAAAAAAGAAGAACAACGACAAGAAATCAAGCCTCACCACACATTCCATTCCCAATGACCCAAATTCAAGGTTCCGTGTGGCATGTATTAATAGCACTGCCCCTGGGCGTGTCTCACCTGCGGAGCGGCGAACCGGTGTTGATCCTTTGGGCCTCCGCTTTTTTTTCTTGCTTCATTCCTCATCCTTCTCTCTTCCTCCTTGTTCCTTTCTTGTCTCGTGTTCGCATCACTCTCCTCTATCGACTCAACGCTCCCAAAACCGATTTGGCCCCCTCTCTCCGATTACTCTACTCTGCTTCAATCTACCCGAAACACAAACACAAATACACCCCTCCGTCACCACCATCAACCATCCCCTGGACTCACCACCACTCCCACCACCACAACCACCACCTCCCAAAAAATGACTGCCCAACCCATCACACCACCCAGCCTCCAAGAAAGCGCCACCAAAACCCCAATGTCTTCCACAATCACCCCGATCAGCCTCTCCTCCTCGTCCTCCCCCCAAGATAACATCGACGGCCCACTCTTCCCCTCCAGCCTAATCAGCCCCGAGATTATCGCCATCCTCCCAACAGACTACACAATCCGCCCGCTCCGCCGCTCAGACTACCATCGGGGCTACCTGGACGTACTCCGTGTCCTGACAACCGTCGGCGACATCAGCGCCGAGCAGTGGGACGCGCGGTTCGACTGGATCTGCTCCCGCAATGATGAGTACTACCTGCTCGTTGTGTGTGATGGCGATGATCGGGTCGTTGGCACGGGGAGCTTGATTGTCGAGCGCAAGTTTATTCATGAGCTCGGTCTCGTGGGGCATATCGAGGACATCGCTGTTGAGAAGGGACAGCAGGGGAAGAAGTTGGGGTTGAGGATTATTCAGGCGTTGGATTATGTTGCTGCGAAGGTTGGCTGTTATAAGGTGTGTCCATCTTTTCTTATTTCTTTTTGTTTTCTTTCCTTTCCTCTGTGCCTGATGGGTGACTGACTGGTTCTTGCAGAGCATCCTCGACTGCTCCGAGGTCAACGAGGGCTTCTACGTCAAGTGCGGCTTCAAGCGCGCCGGCTTGGAAATGGCTCATTACTACTAAGTCTTTTTTCGTTTTCTTTTTCTTCTTTGGTGCATGGCGTTTGAGGGGTCGGCTCGTATCGGACGACCTACCTCACAGGATGGATAGAGTGTGCTGTTTTTCTTGCTGGCGTGGTCCGTCATATAGCTGGGATTGTAGTGGGGACAGCGTCCACGGCGGGATACCTTGCGAGACTGGAGAAAATCCTTGGCCGTGTTGTTTCTATAGAGGAGGGGTGCGCAGTAATGTATCGAGGCAAGAATTGAGCTTGTGTTGGGCATTCATCCTGTCGTCCTCTGATCATTGTTCTGTTGCTCTGTAGTACTCGGTGGGCTGAGATAGCAATTGCTACAAGTATAGATGTCGCAATAATACAGTATAGTTATCCACCTTTAATAATGAATAATCGGGTAGACAAACCGTGCGATCGAGCCTACATGTCGAGGTGACCGTGTCTGTCCATTTGAAAATAGGAATTGAAATCATTTTGATAATCCAGTGTTTCCATTTTGCTGCATTGCACAAAGATAATTCAGAAACAAGGTAATAAGAGTGTCGAGTCAAGTTGAGACCAGCACTGGCAAAAGACAGCACTGTCCCCCCAGGCCACAAGTTTCCTTTCCATCATAGAACACATCCCATCCCAGACAATCCACCAACAAAAATCCCAACTTAGCGGGACTTGGCGGCGACCTTGGGAGCAGAGCCCTTGGCACCCTGCTTGCTCTGGATGCGCTGAGCACCGCCCTTGGAAGCGTTCTTGGCCTTGTCGGCCTTCTTCTGGCTCTCGGACGCGGCCTTCTTCTCCTTGGCGTCCTTGATGGCCTGCTTGCGAGCAGCCTCGCGGGCCTCGGGGCGCTGGTTGCGGCGCTCCTTGATCACGTCCAGAGAGGCGCCAACGACGGCGCGCTGGTGCTTCACCACACGGCGGGTGCGCTTCTTGGCAACTTCCTGTATGTCACGAATCTCTGGTCAGCGTTGGTCCTTTTGGGGGGTTTTGTGTGTTTGTGTGTTTGTGTGTTTGTGTGTGTCTTTTTTTTCGATCTTCCTCGTTCATGACTTCATCCACAAGTCGTCATATTGTCCCACCACATATGATATAAATTGAAATTGATCGATTCAAGGAAGAGAGGGGATGGCTGACCTCAGAGATACCCTTGCGGTGCTGGCGACGGAACAGAACAGTCCAAGCTATCCGGCGAGGGTTCTTGCGCTGGAGGAAGAGCGACTCGGACTTTCCATTCTGGAAGCGGAAGATCTTGCTGTCACCGCGGATGAACAGCTTGCCCTGTAGCGATCAAAAAAAAGTCCTATTAGCATCGAGATTTTCCTTCTGGTTTGTGCGTGCGTGATCGCCACATAATTCATTCATTCATTCATCCTGCCGACCGGGTTGGGTGGATGGTGGATGGCGAATTCGCGGATTGGATCGGTGGCACAGTCTCGCAGCGGGAAAAAACGCACCTTGCCGGGGTAGATCTTCTGGCCGCTGAAGGAGTCGTCGTAGGTACGCATCTTGACGGGTGGGCGTTGATGCGCAAGACGGTGGGTTGGCGGTTCAGGTGTTGTTGGGAGATCGAAATGCGCGGGATTGCGGGTGTGACTCGCTGCTGACTGATTGTGGACGCTCGCTAAGCGTGGCACGTGATGTGGATTGCCCTTGCCGTTTTCGGTTGTATACTAGACTCGACATCTACAACCTCAGTTATCTTATTAGTGATCGTGAATTACTGCTTTGTTTTAGTCGTCGTGAATTCTTGTATTTATTAGTAAATTGAGGAAGTCTGGTATCATTTGTTCTTTCTCATCGAATCACTTTACTGGGTCAATCCTGACAAGCAGCCATGGCAGCAACTACATGTCCACCATTTTAGGAACCTTGGAAACAGCGACGGTGTTCTATGCACGTGTAATTCATAACGGATAAAATGAGAGAGACCGACAACGCCCTCCTCAATCCTATCAAAGACACTCGGGATGCCAGCAAACAAGCTTCATGGTCACATCACAATTTTACTTCAGGTCATGGCATGCGTCCGAGTCCACTCCTTGGCCGTCTGGATCGCCGCCGGCTCATCATCCTTCCACCGCTGTGCGACATCGTTGGCGAGCGGGTCGTCCGGGTTGGGGGCTCCGAGCAGTGCCTGGATGGACAGCAGAATCGTCCGGATCTGGAGAGCGGGGGACCAGTTGTCTAGCGCCGAGTGTGGTTAGAAATAATGCCTGGAGAGGGAAGAAAGAAGTTCTCACTCTTCAGCACATCCAGACAGATCCGTCCCAGACGGTCGATGTTCGGGTGGTAGATCTTGGTCAGGAAGCGGATCTTGGGGGGAGTCATCGGATAGTCATCGGGCAGGAAGAGTTCGAGCCGGAAGATGCCACCTGACGGGAGTTCGTTAGCGATTTCCACCACCGATCGAATCGTCGAGCATACATACCCTCGTATGGAGATTGGGCGGGGCCATGGATCGAGACGTCAAAGTATCGCAGGTTATCTTCGTGGGGCACTGCGTTGATACCAGGGACACTATCCCAGTCAGTCAGCATGTGGTGATCGTCTGAAAGTAGACCGACACTCACGGCTCCGCCATCAGGCGCTCTGTCTCCTTGATGATCCGCTTGGGCAAGGCCATGTCGTCGAATCTTTATCACCGGTGGTGTAGATCGACGGGTAGTATTGTCTGCTCGCCCGAAGATACGACAAGACAAGATGCACTGCAGGCAATCGTGTCAAAAGATCGAACGGGAAGAGGAAAAGAACGAGGGACGCGACACGATCAACAATCCAGAAGCACGATAAGAACGTCAGTCACGGCCGAGGGGCGTGTTGCGTAGTGAGTGTCTGCCGAGTGCCGTAGTACACTCGAGCCACACCGGCACCAGCCACCACTCGGATCATCAGCCACACGGCCTCCGCGTTCGTTATCGCAGCTCTCTCGCGTGGTCAGCTTGCGATTGACTTCCAGCCAAGATGGATTCACCCGGTTCAGAATAATCCTCTACAGCAGAACGAAGACGCCAGCATGTCGAGCTCCATGGAGCCACGTCCTCTGGCGTCGGCTTTTGAGAGCCCGACCTTCGAAGAGGACAGCTCCTTTCACGTGGAGCAGCCCGTTGGGTCCATGTCCATCTCGCCATGCGGTCGAGATGTCGTGCTGGCTTCCAAGGAGGGCCTCCATGTCATTGACCTGGACTCGCCATACTCGCCGCCGCGCTACCTGCCTCACCATACCCCGTGGGAGGTGGCCGATGTCCAATGGTCCCCATTCGCCTCGCGCGACTACTGGGTAGTCAGCACGTCCAACCAGAAGGCTTTAGTCTGGAACTTGGCCATGAAGACCTGGCAGAACTCAATCGAGTATGTGCTCCATGCACACTCCCGAGCCATCACCGACATCAACTTCTCCGCGTTTCACCCGGACATCCTCGCGACGTGTGCGGTCGACAGCTTCATTCACTGCTGGGACCTGCGCACTCCGTCGCGACCAGCGATTTCATTTTCGGATTGGTTTACCGGCGCCACGCAGGTCAAATGGAACCGACAAGACCCTCATGTCATCGCCAGCTCCCACGACCGGTTTCTTCGCATTTGGGATGATCGCATGGGCGCAAATCCGATATGGTCTATCGAAGCTCACAGCACCAAGATCTACGGCGTGGATTGGAATCGTGTCCGACGGGGCGCTATAGTGACCTGCTCCCTGGACAAAACCGTGAAGTTCTGGGACTATACCTCCGAACGAGAAACACCCGAAAAGCTCATTCGCACCCCGTTTCCAGTATGGCGAGCGAGAAACACTCCCTTTGGATGGGGCGTGCTGGCGATGCCGCAACGGGGTAACAATGACCTCCATCTGTACAGCCGGCGAGCTGGCGAGGGCACCAATCCAGACGAGGACCTACCCCTGGTGCATAGCTTTCCCGGACACAAGGGCCAAGTGAAGGAATTTCTGTGGAGACCCCGTGGAGGCGTGGCGGACGGCATTGATCATCGCGATTTTCAGCTCGTGACCTGGGGAGCTGACCGAGAGCTTCGGCTGCACCACGTGGATCCAGATATACTGCAACGCGTTGGCTATGAGAAGGGCAAATCCTTTATATCCACACGAAACCTGACCCGCCTAGGCTCGGTATACCGAAGTTTCCGTGATGTGAACTCAGAGCTGGACGTCGAAGACCTCGAATCGGCCTCATCCATCGCCCCGAACGCCTCAAATCCGCACCATGGAGGCTCTGGAACTGTGATGAATGCGATATCCGTTCCCTACTCGCGCGGTTGGACACGTGGAGGTCATGTCGACACCCGAGTCGGCATGCAGCCACGCTCGAACCTGAGGGCCGACACCAACCCGATTGCCTGGATGCGAGGTGTGAAGATATCGGGTTGGGATATTGAGACCCTGGGCGACGAAATCAGCCATGTCGGCGAAAAATTTACCAAGGTGGTTTTTGACTCGGTCGATGTACGCCAACGGAAGACCACTATATCTCTGAACGGACCCTGGGGCGCCGAGGGCGCTTCCCTCTTCCTCAAAGTGGACATCAAGTTCCCAGTCAGCTACCCCAAGAGCGCCACACCGACATTCAACATCCAGAAAACCGCAGCGGTGACCGACGAACTAGCCGGAAAACTTTCTGCGGAGTTGCGAACCATTGCTGAGACCTACATGTCTCGTATGCGGGGGTGCCTCGAAGGTGCCGTTCGCTACCTTTTGGGTGAAAGCAGCCTGGAAGAAAGTATCGCGTGGATTCTCGGCGAGACGGGTGAGAATGTCAAGTCTCTGGTGAACGGCGAACTAGAAGGCGACTCCAGCGACGAGGACGAAGTGGGCATGACACAGAGCCAGGAGCTGGGCATGAGTACTGAACTGCTACGGCCAGTCAATGCGAACGTCATGGTGCCCGTAGCCAAGGCGTGCGGTGCGCTGTGGGCCAACGACGGTCGCCTCGTCTGCTTTTTCCCGCCCAAGAAAGATAAATCAACGGCCATGTTTGAAAACCTGGGATTCAAAGAAATGACCCGTCTGTCAAGATCAGGCAAGGTCTTTGAAGGCTTTGGTCGCTTCCAAACAGCCTCCCCTGGTCCGCGCGGATCCATCACCATTGCCAGCACGGATGATGATGGCACCTCTGATTATTCCGACGAGTCAGAGTCAGAGAGCTCCAGCTCTTCGGGATCATCCGATGATCTTCTTTCTGGGCTGCAGACCCGCTTTCCCGCACCCCAAACCTGGCGTAGCGCTGGTAGTTTGGGTATACATCGCCCGCGATCTACAGACAATTCTCAACGATCGACAGGAGGAGCTGGGACCGTTAAGTCGGCCGAAGCGCCCAAGAACGTCGTCTCCATTCATGACTTGAGCGATATATTGCCTGTGAAGCGGGAGCTGGCGACCAAATACCGCATCACCGGAAAAGGAACAGATGTCTGTGCCCACAACGCCGCCGTCGCTCTGGATACTGGCTCCTACGAGCTGGCCCAAATCTGGGGTCTTATCAAGCTCATATTGCATGTGCGAAGAAACCCCGGCACTCCTTTGGAATCGGGGCTGGGAATGCGGCGCATGCTGCAGCAGAAGAAAGACGAACTTGCTTCCGGTCCTTACAAAAGCGTTGCCAATAGCGTTATCCGATGGGGGGATCATCCACTTGGTAGCCATTGGCTGGTGCCCGCCCTGTTCGAGCATTTTGAGCGCATCGGTGATGTCCAAATGCTAGCCATGCTCTCGTGTGTGCTTCTTGAGGCCAACCCAGAGGGCGGAGCGATAGACGAACCGGATAAATCCCCTTTAAGGGGCTCGAGGCAACATTCTACTTTCTCCCTGCAGTTTTCTACAAATGGGTCTACTGCGCAAAACAAGTCACTGGCCCCTACACCGGCGTCATCGGTGCCCAGAGATACCTATACCCCGACGCGATCGTCAAGCGAGACTTGGCGGGTTGACGGGACACCACCATCATATTCGACTGGCACTACACCTCCAATCAGCTCTCGCCCACGAGGCATTGTCGACCGGAAACCACAGAGTCATAACATTTCCATTGCTGCATCGCCGGACCAGCATTTCCAGTCGCGCGGCGGATTCGGATCTGTATTGGCATCATCACTTTCCCGGTCATTCACTTTTGGACCGTCGTCAGCTTCGCCGCCGGTAGCCAACAAGAAGAAACCCAGTCCGGGAGAGGGCCCACGCGCTGCTGCGGGTCAAGGGGTAGGGTCCACCACCAAAAAACCAGCGATTTCCAGCGATCTAATCACTTCTACTACTATCACCTCACAGACCTACTCCGATACCGAAAGCGACAGACCGTCTCAACCGACCAAACCGTCTGGGAGGTTCAAAGTCACGTTCAAGAATCAAAACGCGTTCGATGGGGACGGTGCACCCGCATCGGACTCCCTTCTTGATCGTAACAAGGAGTGGCTATACCGATCATACCGAGCCGCGTATGCGGACCTGCTATCAATTTGGGACCTGCCGGTCCAGGAAAGCGAGGTCCTCAAAATCGGTACGGTAGCTGGATGTGAGGATGACTTGCACGCGAGCTCGTACTGGACCCGTCACGGCTCGGCCGTTACTGCGATATGGGACGACTCCTCGGAGCTGCAGGGGTTGGACTTCCAGCGCCACTGCATGAGCTGCGGTCACGCTCTACAGCTATCCATCTTCACCCCGCCAAGCGAGAAGACCGATTCAATTCGGTCCAGTCGTCACTCAGCCACTTCGCCATCGTCCCCGATATGTTCGAACTGCAAGCCGCGACAGCCCCTTCCAACCAGACTTCCCTGCGTTATCTGCGCCGAAGTCGTGGACGGCATGCTGATCCCTTGTCTCAACTGCGGCCATGTAAGCTGTTTCGAGTGTCATCGACAATGGTTCCTCGCACCGGGCGATCGATTCGACAGGCCCTTTGAGCAGCCAGATCCCACCAAAACCCTACCCAGCTGTCCCACAGGGTGCGGCTGTATCTGCTCCGAGCATGTAACCGTCGACGTCCCCATGCCAACACGGGAAGAGCCTAATGTCGTTGCACCCGCGAGTCCCGCGAGTCCCAAGCAGGAACCTTCCTCCTCATCTACTACTCGTCGCGGCCAACAGCCCGATAAACGCCAGAGCCGCCGCAAGTCTGAGCCCGCACCCGCCGATGTAGGTCCGGTGCAGCCATCTAAACTCGGGGCCGGACAATTGGAAGATGACCTCGATCTGTGGCAGGAGACGTCCCCGTTTGCGTCGCTAGCTCGGGGACTGGGCGGTGGTCTGAGTCGCGGGTTGCGCACCACTGATGAACGACGGAAATCGAAGTCTGGATCTCCCGTTGTGGCTGTGAGGCGTACATAATATGTATACATCCTGCGATTATCTAAGGAGTTGGTTGCTTGTGCTTTGGTTTCTTTATTTTGGGAGGGTCCGTGCATGTTTAGAGATGTTCTTTTTTTTTTTCCTGCGAGATACCACTTTCTTCGTTGCTGTACAACAATGCATCCCTTCATGAACTACTGGAACTGTCAGCAGACGACTAGCTAAAGACAAACCATCTAGTCAAGCACTAGTAGTTGTTCGCGCCGATCTCGGCGATGCTTATTGTTGCGCACTGACAGCAGCAGGGCTGCGTGCAACCAATCAGAACCCTCATCGACAAGTATAACCCCTCTCTACAATACAAAATAAAGAGCAGCTCATCGAATCATTAATTTATTTCTATCGAAGCCACATGATCTTAAGCAAGCAAGCAATCCGGGCGGATCTAATATCTATCGCAGCACAGCCCGCAGAGCGAAGAGGAGAGAGCAAAATCTAAGCGCGAGGCAGATCAATCCACGTCTAACAATCAATCAGCCAACCGACGCAATTGCCCTACAGGTGCTTGTAGATGTTCTCCGCGCTCGAGACCTCGAGGACATTCTTCGACTTCTCCTTGGCGGCGTAGGTGACCTTGCCATGGTCGATGATCATGGCGTAGCGGTAGGTCCGGCCCTCCTCGTCGGCCCAGCCGATGCTCTTGGAGAACTTGGCTTCCGGGTCGGAAAGGAACAGCTAGAGGATGGTCAGTACCAGGCATGATTTCGAAGGGGATGGAGGGAGGGAGTGTACAATGTCGTCACCGGTCACCTTGTTCGCCTTGCCCCAGGCGCTCATCACGTAGGCGTCATTGTAGGCCAGCACGGCGACCACATCGACGCCCTTGGCGCGCAGCTCGGGCAATTTCGCGATGTACTCGGGGACATGGTTGGCGGAGCAGACAGGGGTGAAGGCGCCTAGACACAGAAAAATTAGCTTGAGTGGTGGCGATCACAACACAAGTAACAAGAAAACTTACCCGGCAGAGCGAAGACGATGACCTTCTTGTCCGCCCATTCCTTGGAGGCGTGGTAGTTAATCGGGATGCCGCAGGAGGTGATCTCGCCGGACTCTTCGGACCAGGGGATATACCTGGTGAAGAAAGGTTGTTAGTCAGAGAGGGGCACGACGGAAGGGGAGTACTGAATACGCACGAGAAGACAACGTCCTTGGGGAAGCTGTCGCCGACTTGGGGACCCTTAGACATGGTGAATGAGTTGCTGGGTTGTTGGATTGAAGAATTGAAAGGGTGTGTTAAGGTGGGAAGAGTGTGCTGTTGTTGTGGTGTGTTGTGGGAAAAGATAAGAGTGGCGTCTAATATAGGGCCGATGACGGCACATGAGCTGATCCGAAGCCCAGAGATACCGAGCCCGATTCGCCGATTAGCAAGAAGACCGCCCGAGACTCCCGTTGCTTAACTAAACACGAGCTGACTCACTCCCCGTTCCAGACTCACGAGTAAACATTTTTCAGGGGTTTATTATTAATAGTTGATTGGCTGGCGATGGAAAGTTCTCGAAGATGGCCCTGTCTAGTCGGATGGTGGGTATAATTAGTCGCTGCGCAGGGAGTACACTATGCATGAATGGGTTTTGCACATAGGAGGTACTCACATAGGAGGTTAAGTAGGGCTGAGCGATGTCGCTATGGAATAATAGAGACATTTCTCCCAGGCCTCTCTGTCTTGACAACCACACAAATAAAAAACACCCATTGGCTTTTTTTTTATTGTAAGCCTTGCTTTGGCCATGGAGGAGGTTGTGGTTACCCTAGATGGATGGTATCCCCGCACCCGCACTGCGCTGGACTCGCAGAACAGCAGGCCGACGCTATCGGAGCATCTAAATATGATTTGACCCTGTAATGTCTTGATCGCGTGCGCGGATTATACTTCTCTCTTCACTATGGCTCTATCTCCGCCTCTTCTTCGCCGTCGGTCGCGTGTCAACATTCCCCACGATGAATGACGTGGATGCATTGCGCGCTGAGCATGATGCTGTCACGTAGTATGAGTCTAGTTGTCTCTATATAGATACGTATAATGTGAAAAATAATTCTCAATGTCTATTTCGACTTTTAACTTTGCAGAGAATAATGATGCGGGCAACCGGCTAACACCCCCTCGTCCCCCTCATCCATCGGAAGCCTACCCGCCCGAGCCACAGTTGGAGACATTCCACTGCAGTCCTTCTCTTGAACCCCACTCAATGACTGACATCACCTAAGAATGACTGAACTGAAGGAAACAACTCTCTCTCTCTGTATACTAGGCTGCGGTATGTCACTACCCTCTCCGCATATTTCCCTCATGCTGATTGACTTCAGGGAACCTGGGCACTGCCATCCTCAAAAGCCTGCTCGTACCCCCACTCAACCGAAAGAACGAGATCCCATTCAGCCATTTCATTGCCTGTGTCCGCAGTGAGAGCTCAGAGAAGAGACTGCGAACGAGTTTCCCCGCGGATCTATCCACCCTATCCATTTCCCGTGGGGGCATTCTTGAAGCTGTGCAAGCCTCGAGCGCAGTCATCCTCGGTGTCGACCCCGCCGATGTTGAAAAAGTACTAACACAGCCGGGATTTCGTGAAGCACTGTCTGACAAGCTCCTCATCAGTATCGCAGCAGGTTGGACACGGCAGCAGATAGAGGAGAAGTTGTATGGTAGTGCCACTACACTGGAGAATAGCCACAACCGCGCCTGGGTCGTGCGCACATTGCCTAACATCGCTGCACAAGTCTCTCAATCGCTCACGGCGATTGAGATATCTGAACCTGCTGTCCCAGATGCATACATACAGGCTACGACGGCAATCTTCGAGCGTGTGGGCAAGCCAATCCAGGTGCCTCCGCGCTTGATAAATACGATTACTGCGGTTGGAGGGTCCACGCCTGCTTTCTTTGCGATCATCTGTGATGCCATGATCGACGCCGCGGTGGCGGTGGGTCTGCCTCGAGATATGGCGCACACGACGATTGCGCAGGCGATGCAGGGCACGGCGACCATGCTCCAGGAAGGAATGCACCCTGGCGTGCTCAGAGACCAAGGCACGTCCCCGGAAGGATGCACAATTGGTGGTGTGATGGTTATGGAAGAGGCGGGCGTGCGCGGACATGTTGGACGCGCGCTTCGAGAAGCGGTCACGCTGGCCCGCCTGATGGAGACGACGGAGCATGTCAATGATACCAGACATTAGGTAGATTATAATCTATATATGGGGTACTTTTCATTCCAAATCCTATCCGAGAATGGTATCTGTCGCTTGTGTTGCGCTGGAGATGCAACGCAGTCCAAGTACGTGCTAGACTGGTGGAGATACATGTCTACATGATATCCTATGAAGAGTGATAGTCGCCAACAAACTGTCACCTCACCAAAGCAGTCGATTTAGTCTGCGCTAGCGCCTGCGCTGCCAGACCTGGAATGAGCAGGATCATCATGCTGCGCGTTGGATGGGAGTCCAAAGTCAGATTCCTAACCGGGTTCGGTCACTAAACTAGGGAAATCATAATCATCATAATGATCCGTGAGAACAGTCGAGTTAGAAAAGATCCCCCCTTTCTACGTCCTGCACTTTGTGGCTGATCTCAACCGTGAGAGCGGTGAGGGCTCTAGGAATGGTCTGCTCTAGACCACTTCGCTGAGCTAAGTGCTGAGTGCATGATAGGCTTTTTCTTGCTTTCCGATACCTAGCCTGACTGAAAATTTGCTAAGATACAGATGAAATGCAAATATATATAACTGGTGTATTGAAGTCGACGCACAGGCATTTACGTATCTATGTGGAGGAATAGCAGAGTGGATATATATACTTCACAACCTTTGCTATGGAAACAAGTTACGGTGGTAATTCTTTTGCTCAACGAACACGGCTTTAACCAGCATCTTGATTTCCAAGCCCAAGTGAAGTTTACTGAGTCGCTGGTTAGTTTCCCATAGAGTTTGTCTACCCAAGGCCCTATTTTTGAGCTATAGTTTCCGTCTTCTTCTGCCGTGGAACGCTGTACTACGCCACACCCGTCTAACTGTCGATCTCCCGTGCTGATCCGAACCCGACACTTTCCACTTCAACCATCGACAATGGCCGACCTGAAGCCCCCGTTCACCGCGGAAACCGCAAAGAAGAAAGTGAAGATGGCCCAGGACATGTGGAATACGCAGTAAGTTTGATATCCATGTGGTTGAGAGAAAAAGACCGGTTTCATGTACTCCATCCCTTGCATTCCTCGAGTCCCGTGCTGGTTCTTTCCTTTGCGATCGCCAACCTGACAAGGGTAATTAAAGGGACCCGCCACGAGTCGCTCAGGGCTATACTCCGACCTGCATCTGGCGTAATCGCACTTCGTTCCTCTCCGGCACCGAGGCCATCATTGCTTTCCTCACAGCCAAGTGGAAGCGCGAGCGTCACTACTGTCTGCGCAAGGAGCTTTTTGCCTTCAACGACGATCGCATCGCCGTGCAATTCTGGTACGAGTTCCAGGATGCCGAGGACGGGATGAAGTGGAAGCGGTGCTACGGACTGGAGGACTGGACCTTTGCTCGCGACTCGGGCAAGATGCGCAAGCGCATGATGAGTGGCAATGACCTGCTGATTGGACCGGACGGCAATGGCGAGGGCCGCTGGTTTGTGGATGGTGTCGACGTGAACGCGGTCACGATTGGCGAGCAACATTGGTGATGCTCTCAAGACTGTGCCCACACGTCACTCTCTTTCTATTTCGATCTGATGAGGATTTCAGGGTGTGGAATGTCTTGAGCTATGAGCCCCTGTCGGAGAAGCCTGCTTGTGCTGTGGATAACCACCACCTCCTCCCCCCTGCGCTCGTGGAATGTCCACACAAGACTAATTACCTGCCTTGACTATCACTAATTTCATTGTGAGATTTTTTTCTTATCTTGGAGGAGAAAAATGGTACGGGATAACGACATCAGAAGTAGAGAGTGGTGCTGATGTTCCGAATTATAGAGCTATTAAGATGGATTTATACTGGTCGGTTTGAATGGCTTCACAAATTGAGAGTGAGTATTAATCTAGTGAAACGAAATACAAATCTAAGAGAGAAATACAATTGCGATTTGGGTGTTTACATAGTGTGGTGCATTCCGTGGGTGCCCGGGCAGAGCTGGAATCCCATCATTCCTGGCACTGTTGTGCCGCAGCATACCTCCCATACCACACACGCTCTCTCTCACCCGTCCCAACTTGCTCCATCTCGACCTTCTCATCCCACCTGTTCGACTGAGACCGACAACCTCGCCGTCGACGGAGCTTCTCGTTGTCCTTTCTGTTTCTTTGCTAGTCTTTCGTTTTCGCCCAAAGATGTTACGTTAACCAGTCTGGTGTCCCTCATTATCATCCCAAAGTCTGCTCGAGTCGATCCTTACCATCTTTTCGTTTAACCCACACTCCCAGCGGGTGTCCGTTTCTTCCCTTCCGTCTCTCTTAATTTTCGGTGAGTATGGTCCCATACCATTCCAAAAACCACCCCAAAGGTCAAAGCTAATGGACTAGATTTCTCCCGAAAAAACAACGACCCCATGTCCTCGTGAACACACACCCTTCGTTTCGTGACGCTCACCTGGAAATAAACCAGATAATGGTGGACGTGAATGATCCCCATCGGAGGCGTCAACCCCTAACAGATGCTTCAAGCCGAATCAACCACCCAAGGTCTCCCAAGCCCACTGATACCCCGATTTTACGGCTGGAAGATACAGAAATGAAGTCCCCAGATAGAATGTCGGCGCTCATGAGTCCCACTCCCAGGGACAACAAGGAGAATCAGCGTCTGTCCGTGGCCACGGACTTTCACCCTGATTCTGCTCGAAACTCAGTCATGTCGGCTGCGTCTATTCTTTCCAACAAGGGCAAGAGGAAGACCCATGTCGGACCATGGCAGCTGGGACGAACTCTGGGTAAGGGAGCTACCGGCCGCGTGAGGCTCGCTAAACATGCTGTGACTGGCAACACAGCTGCTATAAAGATTGTGTCCAAGAAGTCGGCGGCTATGGTGCAGAGCGAGAGTATTGCCGCCATGGACCGCAATGTCGGCCACTATCCAAGTGGGGGGAATGCTCGGCAGATGCCTTGTGGCATTGAGCGTGAGGTGGTGATTATGAAGTTGATCGAGCATCCCAATGTCATCAGTCTTTATGATGTGTGGGAGAACCGTGGTGAACTGTACGTGGCTAGACCTGATACTCAACTTGGCATGGACTAATTTGTGAAACAGGTATCTTGTTCTGGAATACGTTGAGGGAGGGGAGCTTTTTGATTATGTCTCCAACAATGGACCGCTACCAGAGGAAGAAGCAGTGCGTCTGTTTCGCCAGATCATTGCGGGATTAGGGTACTGTCATCGATTCAACATCTGCCATCGGGATCTCAAGCCGGAGAACATCCTTCTGGACGGACAGCACAATGTCAAGCTCGCTGATTTTGGCATGGCTGCTCTACAACCTGCCGGTCACTGGCTGAATACCTCTTGTGGAAGCCCACACTACGCCGCCCCGGAGATTATCTACGGCCGAAAGTACCGTGGAGACAGGGCAGACATGTGGAGCTGCGGGATCATTCTCTATGCCCTGTTGACTGGATACTTGCCCTTCGATGGCGGTGACCTTGCCAACACCCTGCGCCTGGTTAAGAAGGGAGATTACACCATTCCGTCGGAGCTGAGTGATGAGGCGGCCGATCTCATTCAGCGCATCTTGCAAAAGAGACCCGAGGACCGTATCAGCATGCACAATATCTGGATGCATCCGTTGCTGACCAAGTACGAGAAACTGCACAATGCCATGGCCGACCACTTCATTGGCCCCCCACCTCCTTTGTCCATTAAGGATTGTGGAGCGCCAGTGATGAGTCGACAAGATATTGACATTGATATCCTGCGAAATCTTCAGACCTTGTGGCACGACGTTAAAGCGGACGCATTGATGGACAGGCTGATGTGCATTGAGTGAGTTTATACCAATCAAATATAAAGAGCGATGCTAATCTTGTTTCCAGACCGACTCATGAGAGACTGTTCTACAATGCCCTGGTCAAGTTCCGGGACGAGCAGCTCGAGAATTATCAGGGCCAGCCCCTCGAGTACTCCGCCAGTGACTACCACCACATCTCTCGCCCTGGAGGTCGACTGCGGAGGGGCCGGAGCCAGAACAAGCGGCGTTACCAATTTGCAGCCATCAAGGATCTCCCACGTCGTCTTAGCTCTGCGCAGGATCCCATGTCTTCGGGGACTGTCGAGAGCTACGACCCCTACCGATCTCCCAAGAATCGAATGTCTGCTGAAGCACAGTACGCAGAGATTACAATCTACCGGGGCCCTGATGTTCCTGACTCCGAGAAGGGCGAGGGATTACCAGCTGTCAAGCCACCCCCTGTTATCACGGAAGAAGTTGAGAAGGAGGAGGAAGAGGCCGATGACCCAACGGGCTCACCATTCACAGTTCTTCAGAAACGGAAGCACAAGGCAAGCTCTATGAAATCGTTCCACTCCTCCAAGATCCCACACTCCAGCTCTCGAGCTCCAGTCATGGCTCCTCGATCCACCAGCTACCGGCGCAATGTTTCCTTCCGCCATGCTCGCAACAAATCGCAAGGCTCAACCAAGCCAAAGAGGCAAAAGACCACTCCAAACAACAACCACACTGACATGAAGCGTTCACCGAGCACGAGTAGCCTCCAGATGATGGCTGATGGCATGGACGTTCCCGAGATTCCCAGCAGCCCACCGCTTCCTGCTCAGCCCACCGTGGTCCGAGGTGCAGATATCCGGGTCAAGAGTATGTGCCGAGCTGGAAAGGTTCGGGATTCAGACATTACATGGAAAGAAGAGGCCCGCAAGGTTTCGCATGAGCTGAGCCAGATCTGCGAGGAGGCATTTAACGGCAGTTCCGTCACCACCATGCGCACTGCCAGTACAGGCACGGGCTACGAGACGCCAGCAACTCCCGTGTCGGCCACTGGTCCAGAGCAACGTACTCCATTAACAGTCAAGGCTCCATCTGAGAATTCATCCTCTGACAAGCCGACTCCCACACCCAAAGACACTCCACGATCTTACAGCATCAAGGAGCTGGTCGAGACTCGCCGCAAGTTGGTTGAACACAGCAAGGGCCGGAAGGATAATATCCCCCAGTATCTGTCCGGCGTGATCGGCCACCTTGACCGGTTGATTGAAACTGCCGAAGAAGGAGAGCACTCAGAGAAATCCGCAGCCGTCGACGTCGTCACTGCCCTTCCTGAGACATTTGATGGAGGCTCACAGGAGACTCTGCCGGTTATCAATGAGGAGTTTGCCAGCCCTGTTCGTGGAGGCAATGACTACAGCCCTCAGCCTCAACAGAAGCCGTGGACATCTGCGCCGGGCCCTCCGCTCAGCGATCCCAAAGCAACCATTCGAATGGTGCCTCACAGCTCCGTGAAGTCACTCGACGAAGTCCAACCATTGAAGATCCGCAAGAAGCCATCCAACAGACATCTACCTCCGGATGTCCAACACACTCTCAACAATCACTCCTCGGAACCCACCCGTCTACTCTCAAATGGAGCTCGACACACCCGCCACCCTTGCGGCCTGGATCCAATTGAAGAGACTCCGGTATCCCCCAAACGCACGGACAGCCGTTCAGAGGGCAAGAAGTGGTCATGGTTTAAACACCGTTCACAGACGGTCGAGACGGCACCGGTACCGCCGCCCAAGGACAGCCAGCCTATAATACCTAGTAACGGCACCGTTGTGGTTCATCCACCGCAAGATCTCACCGCTCCCACTCGTGATGAGCCAGAGGGCGAAAGGGAAAAAGTGGGAACTCGCAAATCATCCATGGAGCGATTCGGAGGCGTTCTACGGAAAACATTCATGGGGAAGAAGTCGAGTAAGAACGCTCAATCACCTGCTGCTGGTAAGTCAAATCCCAGACTGTTCCTTGACCAACCATATCTAACCCATTTTCATAGAGAAAGAGAAAGAGAAACACTTCCACAGGGACAGCCGTAACTCAGCCATACTGTGCAAAGGCCTCGCCGACCAGGACAGTTCGTTCGAAGGCTACGATCCCCAAAGTCCACCACCCGAGCACGCCAATCGCCGCTCCGCCGCAAGTCAGAACTGGTTCGCCCGTGTATTCCAGATCAAGCCCGCTACCCGTGTCATTGCCCTGAACACTTCGAAGATCAAAGGCCGCAAGGAACTGTACAAGCTCCTCCGCGATTGGATTGAGTACGGTATGGAAGATGTGTGGATGGACAAGACCAACAGCGTCGTCCATGGCCGAGTCGGCGAGGTTAACTGTGAGTACACTCCCCCAACTACTTTTAGTGGTTTCATGCTAACATGTGGATAGTCCTCCGTCTCCGCGAAGTCGAGTTCACCGCGGAGTTCTACACCGTCCTCGAGCACGGCCGCCAGGCGAACCTGAGTCTCGTGCGCTTCAAGCAGGAGCGCGGCGCTGCCTCGTCTTTCAATAAGGTTGTAGATACAGTGCACATGATGCTCCGACACCGCGGTATGATTGTCGAGGATCCAGTGCGCGCGAGGAAGATGTCGCGTGTACTTGACACGGTGCCCAACCCTTCTTGATCTTTATTCCTTCAACCTTCACCCACTTTCCTTCCCATCCCATTCCATCCCGCGCAACATTTAATCAATATTCACCACTCGCATCGCATGAACCAACTTCCGTCTCTCGCTTATCCCCTTACCATCCTCACCCATTACCACCAAAGTAAACTAGCATTGCTGCGTTCCAGCCCTGCCACTGCCCTGTCTTGCCTTTTCTGCAAAATCAGCAAAAAATTGCCTTTTTCTCTGCCATCGCATTTTGTCTGCGTCCGCATCCACATTCCCCCCCCCCCCACACTCGTTTATCTCACTTCCAGTCTCCAAAACTACTAAACATCTATGTTGATATTTCCTTTGTCTTGCTCCCGGTCTTTGATTCGACTATCTCACCGGCATTGAACCACCTCGGAGAAAGTTTCTCGAGGAACATGTCTGGCTAATTGTTGTCATGTGATGTTTGTTGGTGTTTGGGATGCTGCTGGTGTCAGTATTGGGGGTTTGCGGTTTGAGCAACAACCCCAACAAATATCCATTTACCTCTTTTTCTTGTCTTGTCTCCTTTCTCATTTCATTTCATTCTTCACCATCGATCCCGTTTCCCTTCCCGTCCCCAATAACACCGTTCCATTTCATTTTCATTTTCATTTTCATTTCATATCTCCTATGTTTGCCTTCTCCCTTTTCCTTTCCTCTTTTTTTTTTCTTTACTCTCTTTTCTCACCATTCCACACCGTGTCGGAGCGGGTGAGATTGGATCGAGGTCCAGACAGGCATAATGCTTAATCTCCTGTACGCCAACACGGTTAGCTAGACTCGCATGTCATGTACGTTAGATTAGCCTTGAGATGGGAGGTAGAGATGGAAATTCAGTTGCAATTCAGTAGTTCTGTCATTTGTTTTCTTCTGTTGTGCAGTGACTATAGATTGAGTTTGTCCGCAGTAGGAAAAGGGGATTGGTTAGGGCTTGTCACGTGGTAGTATGTTCGTCTTCATTGTCATCTATCTACCAATAAGATAGACTCTACTCCTTACAGAGTAGAGTAGAGACAGAGTAGCGAAACCTGACGCAGAGAATACGAAAAAATTCAAGACGAACAATCCCTCCCAGAGCTGAGCAACTCATGAAACAAACCCGTTGAGCGTAAATTAGAGACTACCAATCAAGAGACAAGATAGAGCAACTACGGCTAGATGGATGACCCACTGTTTAATGCAAGACATAAGGCTCTGTTCCACTTTTCTACCCAATAGACAGGGTAATCTTATACTTACTGTTAGTTCAGGTTACACAGAATCAGACTAGCATAGCATAGCATAGCACCTTATTTGGATGAACCTCTCGATTCGACTATTCGACTTTTCAACTACACGGTCCGAATAATGGTGAACGAGGAGCAGGATAATGCGTAGTGAGTACGAGGGAGAGTACTGGTAATGGTAATGAGTAAAGCAGGTAGCCCTGAGTTCTGTAGTGTAGTTGTAGTAGTGGTGTGTTCAGATTGACGGCACGTTCGTCAATCAAAAGAAGTGAAGAAGAAGTTACAAACATTATAAGAAAAACGCAGTAGAAAGATAACACAAACCAAAAAAAAGTGATCAGACAGCCTTCCGGATATAAGCAGACAAATAGAAATGGGAACGATGAAAAGTAGAAAAATAGCAAACAGCCGACCCGGTCTTTTGGCGCGAGACTGCAACAGCAGCTGAAAAACAAAAACAAAAAACCTATCCCAACCAAAGAGAGATATAGAGACAAGAGATAGCCGAAACGGACTGACAGAATATTCAGTAAAAAAACCGAAACCGGAACGCAGCGCAGAAATGGAACTGAGACAAAACAGTTGACCTCCCGAAAGAAATGGAAATAGTGCTGGCGATTGTGGTGGTCATGATATTGTGCCGCCGCCGGGGATGGAGTGTATGATGGAACGGGGCCTTGAGAGTGAGAGAGAGAGAAGAATAAAAAAAAATAAAAATAAAAGGAAACATGGGTTTGGGTTAGCTGATGCCACCACCCATCCGCTGGAGTTTTTGGTCAATGGAGAATGCTCAAGTTGCAAACGAGCACATCTCCAAAGACACACAGATTCCAGTGATTGCTCGGAGGAAAGAAAATCGTATGCTCGAAAAACCAGGCCCTGGAAGCCAGGTCTGGCCATGTCGGATTCAAGGTCGTTCGGCTCGTAATGCTCATGGGTCCGCGTTTCGTAGCCTCGTATTCAGATCGAACCGCGCCGCAATGTTGTCATGTGTCGTCCCGTACAACTCGTCTTTCATATCGTCTCGTCCACCTGCAGGCTGACTTCTCGTGTATTCGTCGTAGGCTCTCCCCACCTCCCCATCCAACCGTGTGGCCGGCACAACGGTTCGGTTTCTCGAAAAGAAACCCCCACCCCTCCCCGCCAAACGACTACTGATTCAGCCCGCGGCGATTCAAGGCATTCAGCATGTCGCTATCTGTGCTGGAGCGGCCGTGCGAATCACCCGGATTGAGCATGTCGCGCACATTCAGGCCCCCGCGCGCTGCGCCGCTGGGCGTCGAGGTTGGCGGCGGGGTGACTCCTCCCTGGGGAGGCTGCATCGGCGGATATGGGGAGTTGGGGGATGCAGAATGACGACCGTCGTAGTAAGCGGATTGCGGCGAGGTGCGTCGATCATGTGGCGGGGGGTAGTAGGGAGATGGGGCGGTGTGCGCCTGATAGCCTGGGGTGGAGCCGGCAGGCGTGACGGGAGCGAGATTGGTCGGATCTGGGTACTCGTAGCCTGAGCCCGAGCCTCGGCGGGCTCCCGGGTGTCTCTGCACGGAGAATCAGCAAAGGGGGAAAAGAGAGGACCTGAGCGCGGGGGAGAGAGTTGTTGCCTTACCGGATCCGGTGGCATGGACGACGCAAGGGGCGGAGGGGCACCACCGTCCATGGACGGCCGCCCGTACGGGTACATCCCTTGAGGTGGCGGAAGAGTGGTGTCCGGGCTTCCTTGGGGCTGTTGCTGGGGCGGCAGTGGCTGGCCGTGGGCACCGTAGAGCGTCACACCGGGCCCGGGGCGCGGGGCACCTTGATTGCGCAGATGGGGATAGGCCGCGTGAGCTGGGACGAAGGCTTGCGCCTGGGAGGAAACGGGGGTGAACATGCACTCCTGATTGAAGCGAATGCAGTTGCTGCAGCGTCCATCCTGCGAGGTTTCGAATCCGGAACAGCGAATCTAGGAATACGTCTTAGCGCATGCGCGCGCGCGCAAAAGGCGCCACCAAAATAACATACCTTCCGCCTGCGACAATACCGACACGCAATAGCCGTTCGCTGCCGTGGCGCAGCAGCTTGGTAGACAACCTGGGGAGGTGGTTGGCCATAGACCTCGGGGCGGTAGGCACCTGGCGGCGGAGGCAAACGATAGGGATCCTGGCCTTGGTGCGGGTGGATAGCAGCCATGTTGGCGGGCGGCGGTGGATATTGCGACGGCGGCGGATAAGCGTAAGCGCGATCGTCTGGTGGGGGAGGATAAGAAGATGGAGGATACTGGAGAGGCACGTCAGTCGGCCAGACCGCAGGTGAAAGAGTAGAAGACTCACCGGATACTGCGGAGGGTGATCGTCCGGCTGGCCGTGCTGCCACTGCTGGGGTGGATACGGTCCCTGTCGACTAGGGTCGTAGTCGGGGGGATGACTGGACATTTGTAGGTGTCGAGTCGAGAGAGGGAGAGAGAGAGAGAGAGAGGAGGAGGGAGAGGGAGAGGAGGAAGGGAGGAGAAGGAAGGTGTCAAGGATGTTGTTGTTAAACAGGGATATGTGACGTGAGATGAAAGGGGAAGGAAATCAGATCGATAGTTAGTTTCGTTGTCGGGTCACGGCAGGGGAGTCGGGACAATGAGAGGAATGGCCAATGGAGAAGAGAAGAAAAAGGAAAAAGAAAAAAGAGCCTCGGCGATAATGACGTGAGCGCAGCAGGCCGGATTCGGCGAGGATGGATGGTATCGATAAGATGGAAAAAAAAAAAAAAAAAGAGGATGGATGGAATTTTCTGATTGGGGGGGGGCGTCAGCTGAACCGAGAGAAGGTATACAGCACGCATATACTCGGGACGCTCCTCTTCCTCTGCTCTAGTGGGATTATTAATCCTAGTATCTACAACTACCGGCCGACCGTGGCCTTCCCTCCCGTCCAGTGCTCGACTTCGTCCTGGCGCTGGAGGACCACTGGGTAGGACTGTGTAGCGGTGAGTGGCGATCAGACTTCAGCTGACGAGTGGAGTCCTGTTCAGCTGTGTGGAGGCCCCTAAGTTCCCAGTGCTACAGCCCCGGGAATGGGAAGGTAACCTGCATTAGTGCCGCTGACAGGGGGGAACACCATTCACCCTGTACATACAATCCATCCAGTATACGGCGTACGTGCCACGGGCCGCTCCGGGCTTCCCGCCGATCTCCTGCATGTACACTTTTGGGGTTTGGGGACTGCCTGTGATGATAGCAGTCCGTCATCCTCGGTCCCTCGACGCTCGACGGGACTCCGTCTGCCTGCCCGGACTGACCTCTACCTGCCACGTTCCCGGTCGGGCCCGCCGCCGTCCGTCCGCGTCTTTCCGCCCGCACCACGTCTTTCAGTCCCAAGCAACATTCCACGCCGGACTCCACCCGACCCAGAGCTGTTGGCCACTCGATCCGAAGGACTGAGCGGCCTGGCCCCCCTCCTCCACACCCAGGTCGGCCCAACGCAACAGCCCGACCGATGGACGGGTCTGATTGGTCCGCACTGCCCCTCTCACCCACACGGGAAGCGCGTCTATCACCACCGGGATGGGGCCCAATGACTGCACTAATAGGCGCAGCCCGCATGCGATGTTGGTCACGGGAACAGGGAAACACCAAAGTGTCGGTGTGCTTTGCTCGTGTGATGTGCTCCCAGCGAGATGTCGCACGGGGATTGGCGGGCTCGGCTTGGGGAGTGTCTCAGTGACACCGTGGATGGCATACAGAATGCATTATGTATGGTCGGTGGCCCACGAGATTAATAATGACATCGCGTATGCTTCAACGGCTGCAGGGCATCCCCGGCCTAGTAGGGTCGGAACCTGGTTTAGGGCTGGGTGGTGAGATCATGGGCTTGGGTCGTGACAGGCAGCACTCTGGAACGCCAATGGAATGAAATCCATCAGAGGGATTCGCAGAGTACCGAGAAACTCGACGTTTTGATCGCGTAGTGGATGACATGCACACACCCTTTAACCTCCGACAGCCTAACCCGATAAATCACCTCGAATGCTGTCAGAAATGTAAATCCCGAAGCAACTAACACTAACCCCGCTCTAACACTCACTAGTTCGCCCATCCACCCCCAGATACTATATGACAATTTAATTTCCTCCAGCCCACTCTACGATCGGGCATGTCCACTGTGCATGCTGTACCACCACCGCCCACTCACCCTATGTACTCAACCCCAAACCCCCAGCCGACAAAACAGAGACCGAGTCATAGACTCTCGCGCCCTCCAACCAGGTAACTAATGAACCCACAATGAACCACCCAAACAACGGGCCGGAGCGCCACACCAATGCACGAGCGGATCGGGCCACTAATGCCCGACGAGGAAGGTCCTCAAATCCTTTCATCCATCCGGACTGTTTCAACCCAAAGTGGGGATGAACCAGACATTGTTTGCTGACAAAAGTTTGGTTGAGCTGGGGCGGGCTTGCCCGACCACGGGCCGGGAACGGCGCGCTGCGTCCAATGTCCCAGGTGGCGAAAGTGGATGGATCGGTACCCGGTGTCCGTGGATTGGGTTATTGGGATTTACATACCTCGGGGGGTGTGTGTGTGTGTGTGTCTGTGTGTCTTGCAGATGCATGCGGGACGGTGGAAGCGAGCATAATGCAAGTGTTGAGAAAAGGTAAAACGCTAGAGCAAGCAACTATTTTTTTTTTTTTTGGCTTTTCGCTGTGTGATTGGCCCTGTTCCACGGTGCAGCATTAGACCAAGGCAGCCGCTTGCTGCTAGCTAGAATGTGCAGAAAGCGAGACGCTACTCGCGTAGTACATTACTACTACTGTAGACAGCAGTACATAGTAAGTACCAACGTGTGGATTCCATTCGGTTGCGTGTGTGTTCTCCCTTCGTACAATCAATCAATATCAAACAGTCCAAGAAATCCCCCGAGTTTCGTTTCGTTCATCAATGGTCCGGCCGGACCACGCTGTTGAGATAGGTCACCTGTCGACAAGCGGTCAGCGCGACAAGGAAAAAAAAAATGTGACGGCTGAGTAGGCAGTCGGCCACGCTGATTCGGCGGCGGGGATCACAGGGACGCGGTGGCTAGTCTCAGAAGGGAAAAGGGCTAAGGCGAGAGGGGGCAAAAGTGGGCGGCAGATTGTAGCCAGCCTTAGCCTCAGACAGTAGTAGAACAGTACATACCCAGGGCTCCAGGATGCCGACCAGATCCGCGATGCGCTCCTGCGCATCATCCGCGTTCGTCAGCGCTGCGTCTATGACGGGCCGGCCGAGCGTGAAGCTGCGTAGTCGGAGTAACGGGATGTTCTCGTTGTCGGCTTCGTATCCCTGAAGTACAGACACGAAAAGATTAGCCAATAATAATAATAATGATCAGAAAATCGGCGCGGACGGAAGACCTTGGCCCCGGATTGAACCATGGAACCAAAAGGGCCGGCGTCAGCAATAGAGCAAAAATTATTATTGTAAGTGCCCAAGACACGAGAGCCGGACCCAGCGCCAGGGAACACTGGTCTTGCTCTAGACCCCGAACACGGGGTCTGCCGCACCCGTGCCTCGTTTCGTGTCTTGCCACTCGGGGTTCTGTTCTGGCTCGACCACGAGCTCCATTGGGGTAGTTTGTATTTCCCTGGCTCTCATGTGAAGAGACAGCCCAGAACTCTATCAATCCCGGTCGGACGATGGTCACGACTGCCGAGATTCGCCTGCCCACTCCGCGAGAGTCCCTGAGGGTATGGTCGGCGGCACCAGCACCAAACGGCGCCGATTCCATCGAATGAACGCATACAGTGCAAGAAGAGAAAGGAAAGAAAGAAAGAATAACAGAAAGAAACAGACAGATAATGCAATCCCATACCTTTGGTTTGGTTTTGAGCGCCGACTCCCTGTTGTGATGCGCAAAGGCCTTCACGACCGCGTCGTCATCATCCGCGACCCCGTTGAGAAACTCGCGGCGCATCCCCGGCGCCCGGAGCAATTCTTTCCAACGATCCGAGTTCTCGTCGATATCCTCGCGCAACGCTGCCAGCGAGTCTGCCTCCGGGTGCCAGAGGCCGCCGCCTGTTCAGACGAAGGTCAGCCGCGATGCAATGCAGATATACCAGAGAGAAAGGGCGCGATGGGCACGCAGACGAAGAAGCCAAAGATATCTTGGGGCAGGGCTAGCTAGGGTTAGGGATCACCGACCGACAAAGCATGACCCGGGCTGGAAATGGACATAGTACGCAGCATAAGGACCCTTCTTGCCCGTCCGAGACCTGGTTTATATATAAGGGGCTGCTGTGACGTCGATTGAAAGGGATACTCACCAGGCAGCGGAAAAATGAATCTATTCGTTCGTCAGCTTCGGCATATGCGACACTAACGACTCATCACAGTGACACAAGCACGCATCTGGGGGGTGATCACAGCCTTGGTTGGTTGGGATACAGCACTGCACATACCTTGTACGGAAGAGGGTTCTTGCTGAATCGAATATCTCTGTATATGCGGAAGACCTGGTCGCAAGCGGAATTAATGCTGTGTCGTGGTGGGCCTGGCGATAAACAAAACATACCAGGTCCTTGACTGGCAGTTCGGGGATAGTGCCATCCCGCTCGCTGATCTTCGGAGTCAGAGACTCGACGAACGTCTCCCAATCCTTCTTTGCTGTGCGGAAATCCGCGTCGTGCGCTACGCGATCGATCGTCAGCTGTGTTGTTGCTCTGCAGATGAATGAATGCCTGTCACTAACCCTTGAGCCATGGCCGCTCGTTGTTGCCCGCCAGGTCGAGCAGGAACAGCCGCGTGTTGGGATGCAGGGTCTCGTCGCGGTACGGCACCTTGCCGGCGTCTCGCGCCTTGAGTTTCGCGATGAAGACCTCCTTGCCCGGCCCCAGGCCCGTGGTGACGCCTTCGCGCCACAGCTCTTTGCCCTTTAGGGCGTCCCGGTCGTGGTCGTGGTCATCCTTCTTTTTCTTCGAGCGAGACGTCTTCTTAGACTCATTCTCCTTCTCGCTGTCACTGACCTCCGGCTCCAGCTCTGGCTCAGAATCGGATTCCTCCTGGTCGTCTAGAGGCTCTCCCTCATACACTGAACCTTCCGACTCTTCGTCGTCTTCAGACTCGTCAGAACTGTCCCCTTCGAAGTACTTGCTCTTCCGGGCCGTGGATTTAACCTGCGTGCTGCCTGCCAGGTCGGTGTCGGACTTGGCCCGCTTGACTGCGTGCGACACGGACAGCCTGGCAGAGGCGCGCCTTTTAGACGCCGCAGGCGCTTCTGGCGGCGACTGCACAGGCGGAGACGAGCGACGAGGCATTATCACTCTGTTTATGTTTTATATCGGGCAGTATTTTGTCTGGCCGCCTTGTTTATGTATTGGCCAATAGGAAATAAAAGAAATTTCGGAATGTGTTGTTGTTCACCACAAGATTCCCTAGTAGTTATTCGCCTAGTAGTCGCACTGCTGTAGAGATGGCCCTGGTCCCTTGAATCCGACGCGATCAGAAAATAAATCAAAAGAGAGAAGCTCCGACACGAAGGGGCCAGCCTGCATACCTTATAAACCGGATTCTTCGTATGTAATCAATAGTGCCGCCCGCACCGAACTTCTTTTTTTTCGGACATCAACGCCAACGTCAAGTCGAATGCATGTGTGTGGTTTGATTGGTTTTGTTTCTGGTCGACTCCAGAAATCATTCAATCACTCAAACATTCAAGCAAATCCTTGAAAGACAGAATGGAAAGAGAAAAAGCAAATATCCCACAGGCCTTCCAGGCCCGCAAGACCAAAATCCTATCCGAGCTCTCTCTCCCAGACGCGGAGTACACGGATCTCTCGCCCAAGGGCTCCGTGGACGAGGGCATCAGGGATTTGATCCGCGATATCAATGCACTGCCAGGTCTGGTGACGACGAGCAGTTGTGCCGGGCGCATCAGCGTGTTTCTGGAAGGGCGCAAAAAGCAGCAGCCGCCTCAGCCTCAAACGGTGCAGCCGCAGGAGGACGAAAGCCAGAGTCAAAGTCAAAGCCAGAGTCAAAGTCAAAGCCAGAGTCAAAGTCAAAGCCAGAGACAGTTCGCGCCCTCCGGCGGTAAAGGCGCTGGGCGATGGCTGTATGTTTCGCATGACCCGCTAGTCCAACCCGAGGGCCAAGATCAAGATCAATCGTTGCCATTGCATGCGCTATTCGGCATGCGGCCGGGTAATGGAAAGCCGCCGTTCAGGAAATCAGATCAGGCGCTGCGCTTGGTGCGGTTTTCTTTTGAGCCATTGGTATGTCTTGCCTTAATCTAACAACAAGAATTGCATTCCCTTCATTATTATTCAAAAGATGGATGGAAAACTCACTCTCATCCAGATCCTCCACATAATGGCAGCAACGCTGTCCCACGCACAACCCGTCCTGTCCGCAGCGACGAGCTCCGGCTTCCGCGAAAGCGGCCTGCAAAGCCTGCGCTGTCTCGAAGGCGACGATGGACCCAGTCCCGTCGTCGGTGTGCGCTCGGCTGGTCTGTCACTGGAATCTGTGATTGGGTATTGTGATGATGATGATGACAACGACGGCGATGAGCATGAGCATGAGCCCATCGTGCGCAGCCTCGTCTCGGAGGAGTATCTAGCCATGCTGGTTGCCATGTCTAATGAGCGGTTTGGAGTCAATTCTGAGCGGAGGGAGAGGTTTCGGGATGGTTTGATATCCGCGTTTTCCGGGGAAGATGCGAATAAGGGGAAGAAGGCGGCGCAGTGGGAGGATCCTGATGTGAGGAAGGAAAGGAAGAGGGCGGAGGGGTTGGCGAGGAAAAGATTACTTGAGGAGCAGAAGACGGCTGCTGGGAAGACGGAGGACGAGCCTTTAGATGATGTAGCGGGCTTAGAGGGTGAATATAATCATACTTAGTCTATCCGTGTAGAAGCTAGAGTTTCCCCGGATCTATATACCTACGAAGCGGTACGTGCAGAAAAACAAGAAGTCCATTGATCTACTTCATCCTCCGTTATCCCCAGCAGCCGCTTGGGTGCCCCATGCAAGTTAGTTCCACGTTCAACCAGTCTATCCTCGACGCCGTCCCGATGGTGGTGTCAGCATCAAAGTCAGTCAGGGATTCACAGTACGGGTCAGCACAGTGCTCCCTGCAGCCAAGTCAGGGAACCGACAGAAGCCGTAAATCTCAAGGTGATAAAAACAAAACAAAAAGGGAATTAGGGGCAAATGTGTGTAAATACGAAAGTTCAAACCAAATTGTGCGCGGGAAATGTGCAATCCATGCTCGAAAAGTTTGTTGCTCGTCGTTCCTTCGTTGCTCGTCATTCGTTCATTGCTCATCGTTCATCATTCGTCATTCATCGTTTCATCGTGCTTCCGTAAAAGAGTACTGTCAACCATCACCACTTCCCGGAGGAGCTTGAGGAGCTTCCCGAGGACGGGTAACGGTGGTGCATGCTCTGGCCGATCTGGCCACTTGGCTGGTGCGCATAAGTAGGAGACGAAATGGAACCGCGCGAGACGTGCATGCCAAATGGGGCAGCAGCGGGATTCATGGTCTGACCAACGTACGGCGACACCTGGCTACTCTGAGAGCCAGGCCGAGTAGGCTGGTAAAGGTAGCCAGCAGAACCGCTCACACTGGGAGCGGCAGGGGGGTTCACGGTCTGACCAACGAACGGCGGCATCTGGCTGGTCTGAGGGCCAGGTATGGTAGGCACGTAAAGGTTGTCAGTAGAATTGCTCGCAACGGAAGTGGGAGCCGGAGGGAACATCCACACATGGCCGATTCCATCCTCCTTTTTGTTATTACCCTGGAACCTGTGGCTGAAACCAGACGAGTTGCGGCCAGACGAATTCCGAGAGGAGCTGCACAGGGTAGCAGAAGCCGAAGCCGAGCCGGAAGAAGTGCGCGTGCTGGTAGGCTGGGTGAGCGGGAGGGAGACACCGCCGCTACCGCAGACAGTCTTTTGGCTGTCAACCGAGTTGGTCGGGGAGGTGGTCGACTTGGGAGCCGTGCCAATGGAAGAGGAGAGGGTGGTCAGGTTACCGCTCAGATAGAGATAGCCAGTAACGACTATCTCGCGCATGACACGCCGCTCGTAGGCAATGGCGTCGATGAACCTCTTCTCCTTCGCAACAACTTCATTCCACTGAAACCAGACCTTGCCGTAGATCTTCATGAGCTGCTGGTTGTGGTGGCGCTGCTCGAGGCCATGGGTGTGGGTGTCCGGGACATGGCCGTTGGCCATCAGGTTGGCGTAGTACTAGTGGACAGAGTCAGCTTGATCTTTGGAAAGAAAGAAGGGAATCCATACCATGAGGGTAGGCATGCTACCATTAGGAAGCAAAATCAGCGAGTCAAAGGGGAAGTAAACCGAGTACTCCCAATTCATGTTGGCCACAATGTCGCGACACTTGCCGAAGATACCAAGACTGTACTTCATGCGAGGATTGAAGACAGGACAGTTGAGACCTGCCAGGACAAGCTCACGGACCAGGCGGTCATCAAGTCCAACCGTTTTCTCCTTCTCCATGCGCTGAACCAAAGCGAGAATCATCGAGCGCAGGGTGTCGTACAGCTTCTGGCGGGCGTGAACAGTGTACATGTTGGTAGCGCGCCACGGAAACTACAAGAGTTAGCGGGAAGCAAGATCAACAAGAGAAACCAGACATACCTTCCACAGGGTGCTGATGATAGACTCATAAGTGCGCTGGGGTACTTTGGAGGCAAACGAGCTCTAGATACAAGGATTAGCCCGGGAAGACAACAAGGGGGGGGGGGAAGAGTACCCGCTGAGGCACCTCGGCATGGCGAAGCACACAGAACATCTCCTCGTCGGTGAAAAAACCCTGGAACCCAGTCGACCACGGGTCCTTGTTCTCCTGCAGGACCGGCTGTCCGTCAACCCACTTCATGCACTTGGCACGGGGGAACAGAGCCTTGAGGAGCTCATCCTGGCTGCTCATGGCCACGTCGACGTGGCGATTGCCCATGCGAGGAGAGCGACCCATCTCATGAACGCGATTGATACGAGTCACGGTCTCATTGGCAGCAGCAACAGTATCAAACTCGACGAAGCAGTCCATGGTCTTGCCAGTGGAGCGCTCCATGATAATGTGCACCGGGCATCCCTTCTGGGAGCTGATGACTCGAGCCGAGCGACCGACGAACTGCAGGACTTCCTGACGGGTGACGGTGTAGGGAATCTGTAGGGCTGGTCAGCTTACTTATCAGTGATGGAAAGATCTCGGAGAGTCCACGTTGGTGATGATGATGACTCCCCAGCGATGGGGGCCAAAGAGGTGAGCGTTGCTTCCGATAGGCATGTTTTCAGCGTGGACGACCTCGTCGAGAGACAGGTCAGCAAAATAGGCCATGGAAAGATTCTTGTCTGAAAGTCGGGTGTCCATGAAACTGGCAAGTTGTAGTTTCTCGAGAGTTTTCTCAGTCAAGCGGAAGCCTTCTTCCTCAGCAACTCTGGCAGCCTCACTTGCAGCAGTGTCTTCAGTAGATGAGGAAGAGGAAGAGTAGAAGGTAGGAGGTCGAGGAACAGGAGAATGGACTGCGGTGACAGGCTGGTCCTCGTCTTCGAAGAAGATGGGAGGATAGCTTGCCAAGGCAGGTTGGTAAGTTGGGAGAGGGTAAGAGAAAGAACGGAGATGGGCGTCTTCCATCTTGGCTGGTCCAGGCGGATATCTGATTTAGGAAGGGGGCAGAATGGGCGGTGGGGGAGGCGGCAGAGAGAGGAAGAAGGACAGAAAGAAGGTAGGCAGAGAGAACGAAAGGAAGAGGGGGAGCGAGGAAGGAAAGAAAATGGACAATAGAACTTTGGAAGTGAATGGCAGGGAGTGCAGGCAACAATCGGATCACCCCCAGCCAGTAGATTGCTAACAATACGATAGGAAATGGTTCACACGGTTCTCTGTTTCATTGCAAAGGCGCCTGTACAAGAGAAAATGTATTCATTCGAAGACCAGCAACGAGTACACAATTAATCAAACTGCCAGGGTGTTAGTGAGAGACTAGCATTTGTATTAAACACACACTCACCGGAGTCAAAAAGGATTCAGCAACAAAGCGAGCCCGAGCATTCAACTGCAATAGAGGATTAGTTCGGCGAACAGCACTCGGGTTCCAGGGGGATGACGAACAAACAGTTTCAATTCCGACACTTCCTTGTCCACATCCTCCATGAACTGGAACTAGTAGTTAGCATCCACACCTATCCAACAGGTCAAAGCATGCTTACTTGGATAACAAAGTCCACCAACTTGTGCTTGAGCAGCATCTCTGTGTGGGTGTTGGTGATCAAAAAGGAGATGTCATAGCCCTATCTCGAGTCAATGGGGGTGGTGTCCTCTCAAAAGCAACCCAACCACATACCTTGACTGGCTTTCGACGCAGAATAAAGAACGACTCGGCGCGTTGGGTGAGGAACCGGTCGAATTTGTGTACCAGGATCTGCTCGATCTCATCCGCTGCGGAATCTGGGTTAGCCGGGACACCTAACATAATTGCGGGACGACACATACCCTGCTTGATGCTGATGCTAATTCGTACACTATTGACCGATGGTTCAATTAAACTGAAATATGTTGTTTGTCAGCGTGTCTTCTTGTGCCGTCGCCAGATTGTTTTTGGTCTTACACTTTCTCATTTTCGTTCCTGGAGATATGTAAAGGGTTCAGAATGAGCTCCGGAGAGCTTGCGGCTTCCACTTCTGGCACATTGTCTATAATCTGGTCAGCCCGTCTTGTCCGTGGCATACTATGTTCGCAGACTCACGTCGTTCCGATGTCTGAGACGCGAAGTTGGAGATGGCAAGGGCGGCGGTAAGGGACGAGCGAACGCATTGAAGATAGGGGCGAAGTGATTGAGACTGGAGGGTATCAGCAAGATTCACAGCTCGGACAAGCGGCCAGACGTACCATTGTGCAGACACAGCGATCAACCAGGCAGATGTGATGGTGTCGAGGGGGAGGAGGTGATGTTCCGCGGGGCGGTGACGAAGTTTGGTGTGTTTGCACTGCCCCACGTAACATCCGCTCAGCGCCTGTTTACTCTTCTCTTTCCATCACCTTCTTCCTATCCTTCCTATCCCAATCATGGCTGCGATCCCAAGTATGTTCTCAAAAGCTCTCTCCTGATGCTCTAATTGACACCCTTCCAGTCATCGTCAAGCACGCGGGCAAGCGCCACGAGGTCGAGCTCGATCCCACCTCCAACGGCGAAACCTTGAAATACCAGCTGTTCTCCCTCACCGGCGTGGAGCCCGACCGCCAGAAAGTGCTGATCAAAGGCGGCCAGCTCAAAGATGATACCCCCCTATCCTCCCTCAATGCCAAATCCGGCCAGACGTTCATGATGATGGGCACGCCCTCCGGTGGCGCCGGGTCCGCCGAACTGGGGAAACCACGGGAGGCCGTCCGGTTCTTGGAAGATATGACGGAGGCAGAGATAGCTAGGCAAGAAGGCGCCACACCGGCCGGCTTACAGAACCTGGGGAACACTTGCTACCTGAACTCCACCCTGCAGACCCTACGCAGTGTCCCCGAACTCCAGCAGGAGCTTCTCAAATACCAGTCAAGCTCCCAACCCGGTCAGGCAGGACTTTCCGACCTCAGTAGTTTTGGTCTGAGTGGGTTGGGCAGCTCGAATGACCTGGCAGCCTCCCTGCGGGACCTGTTCAAGCAAATGTCGGAAACGCAGGAGGGTATTCCGCCACTGATGTTCCTCAATGCGCTCCGGACGGTTTTCCCGCAGTTTGCCCAGCAGGATCGAAATGGTCATGGATATGCTCAGCAGGACGCCGAAGAGGCGTGGTCGCAGATCGTTAATCAGCTGCGCACCAAGTTGGTCATCAGCGAAGGCGAGGGGGAATCCGCGCAGAAGACTTCGTTTATTGACAAATATCTCGCGGGCAAATTTGACTCCTTGACTCAGTGTGAGGAGGCGGCCGACGAGGAACCGACCAAGTCCTCGGATGTCTTCTACAAGCTTGATTGCCACATTGGCAAAGAGACCAACCATCTCCAGGACGGCATTATGGCCGGCCTGGAAGAACAGATTGAGAAACAGTCGCCTTCTCTGGGGCGCAATGCGGTTTACACGAAGCGCTCTCGCATCTCTCGGCTGCCGAAGTACCTGACCGTGCATTTTGTCCGTTTCTTCTGGAAGCGCGAGACCCAAAAGAAAGCCAAGATCATGCGTAAAGTAACCTTCCCACACGAGTTGGATATCGTCGAGTTCTGCACCGAGGAGCTTCGCAAGCAGCTCGTTCCCATCCGCGACAAGGTCCGCGAGATCCGCAAGGATGAGCTGGACGTGGACCGTTCTCGCAAGCGGCAAAAATTGGCGCAGCAGCAGGAAGAGACCCAGAAAAAGAACGATGCCGAGTCCGGCGGCAGCACGAAGGAGAAGGAGCAGGAGCCGATGCAGAAGAAGAAAGCCGCCGAAGAGAGCAAAGCCAAGGCCGGCGACAAGGATGGTGACACTGCCATGGGCGAGAGCTACAAAACCGACGCAGAATATGAGGCAGAGAAGATCGAGGCGATAAGGACGGCTAAGAAGGAGCTGCAAGACCTCCTCAACCAGGAGGGTAGCGCGGATGGCACCAACCAGTCTGGTCTGTATGAGCTCCGCGGCGTGATTACCCACCAGGGCGCCAGTGCCGACAGCGGCCACTACACGGCGTATGTGAAGCAGCAGGGCCGGCCGTCGGCCGACGCGCAGACGGGCAGCAAGCGCCGCGAGGAAGAGGGGGAGAAGTGGTGGTGGTTCAACGATGACAAGGTGACGGAGGTTGAGACTGAGAAGATCGAGACTCTGGCCGGCGGTGGTGAGTACTTTTTTCTCGCCCTTTTGCTGATCATTTTGCTGACAAGATTGTTTTGCAGGCGAGTCCCACTCCGCGCTGATCTTGCTGTATCGTGCCATTGAGCTGCCCACGGAGGAATAGTCTTGGCCACAGCGATATGTAGATGATATACACGATGTGCACGAGATGGCGATTGGCACCATGAACGTAGATGATTGGACGTTATCATCCATAAATTCATAAACAACTTCGGTAGTACAAACCTCCCTCTAGTTCACTTTCGAGGATTCTTCTTTTTCTCCCTCTCAACCCATAGTATAAGATGACTAAAGTTCACGTGACCATATTCTTCAGCCCAGCTCCGCTACTAATTAAGCTCCTGCTCTCTCTGACCGTATATATCCCTCTGGCAATGTGAGCACAATGCTCCAACCTCGCCCACTCTTCCACTACCCTCTACGCACTCTCAGCATCCGGCGATCTGCCTGCCGACAACCTCTCTTTCGCCACACCAGCACCACCACCGCACCATCCCACTCCCCGCCCTCCACCGCATCCCGGTGGACCCGCCGTCTGCTCTATGCTGGGATATTCGGGAGCTTGGGCGTGTACGCCGGGACGCGAATGACGGCCGAGGGGTGGCTGCCCCTGACGCCGGGGTCTGTCGCCGATCAGCAGGAGCTGCAGCGCCTGCAGGTAATGTTCGACGTCGGCATTCCCATTGTTCAGGAGCTGCGCAGGGACCCGGATTATGTGGAAGCGCATGCCTACATGAACTATGATGATGAGACTCGGCCACATCGGCTGACGTCAGGTCCGCTAGCTGGGAGTCGGGGGTTGGGGTTGCAGGTGAGCATTAAACAGCTTCTTGAAGACATTCTGGTTCCAGTTGGTGGTGGTGGTGGTGGGGATCTAGGACCTCATTGGGTACTGTGTTTGGCGACCAGCTATGATCATTGGCCATCTCGCCAATGCAATGCGCGTGCGATCCACCGCCGAGCCCACCGGGGCCCTCCACCACTTCCAGGATTGAATCCATCGTTACTGACCATGTATTACCCTAACAGAAAATCTTCTGGAACGATAAGACCAAAAACCTGATCAGCGTGATCTACCTAGGCTGTGGGATCGAAGGCTGGCCACGGGTCGTCCACGGTGGCGCGCTGGGTACCGTGATCGATGAGAATCTGGGGCGCGCGGCCATCCGCCATTTCCCGGCGCGGACGGGCGTCACGGCCAACCTCGACATTAACTACCGGGCACCTGTCTTCTCGGGGAATTTCTACACCTTGCACAGCGCGGTCGACCAGACAAGAAGCACCGACCGTAAGGCGTTTGCCACGTGTGAGGTGAGAGATCTGGGCGGGAGGGTGTGTGTTGAGGCGAGTGGCATCTTTGTCGTGCCGAAGCGGTTGCAGTTGGAGCGGATTGGCGAGGAGTATTGATCTGGTCTCTGCGTTGGCCGCTACCTCGGACTGGCCAGAAGTTTAAAACTAGTTTCCTCAAATTGTATCATAATACCCGACCCAGATGCGACGAAGATATGGATCGTTCCACTCAAACGCTGTCAGTCTAACGCTCCCCTTCGGTTACAGTTTCGGACTCTTCCTCATCCGGGCTCGATTCCCGTGTCTCGTTGTTCCCCGCATTCTAGCCCCCCCGGACTGTCCCCCCAGATCGTCTGATCCTTGCCTCTTCGGACCTTGAGCCTCGGTGTTTTTGAGGTTTTGATCTCGCCCCCCCGGCTAAGCTCAGGAGTCTAGCCGTGTCTCAGCTTGTTATTCGCCCTCCCAACCAACCCCCTTCTCCGTGCAGACTGATCCGTCTAATCTGACAGGGTCCACCCTGATGCTCACTGCTCGGCTCGTCTAATGTTTCTTTCGCCCCGCGGGAAATAGGTATATATCTCCGAGCCTGCTTCCCCGTCTCCTGTCCAGATATTCCCTTCTTTTTTTTTATCTATTAAATAATAGCTCTGTGTGGAACTACTTCTCCGGCGCTGCGTCGCCAATCTCCACCTACCATGACGGGTTCTATCGATGATTACGACCGGTCGCACGTCGACGAGAAGGCGGCCGTGCAGCCCCATAACGGGAGCAGCGACCTGGAGCCGCACCATAGTCACCATGAGTCTGCGGAGGAGCTGCACGAGTCGGAGCGGGATATTCCAGTACGCTACAACCGACTACCCGTTTCGGTCGGAGAGCAAGCAATGTGTCTAACCGCTGATAACAGATGACCTTTCGTCGCTTCATGGGCTTCGCGGCCATGGCGTTTCTTTGGACGGGTAGTCAGATCCCCGTGTATCTCTTTGGTATATCCACCCCGAGACCCCTTTCTGGTTTGAGGGAATGGCAGTCTAACATCGGACGCAGGTGGTATTCCGCCGTATATCTATGGATCGATCGGAGGCTCGGATCGTTGGATCTGGTTTGTACGTACACGCCCATTTCGTGTGACGGGGACGAGAGCTAACAGGGTCGAAACATAGGTCCTCGCAAACCTGCTCGGTCTGGCCGGCGTCTGCCCCTTCGTCGGATCGCTCTCTGACCTGTTCGGCCGTCGCTACGTCGCTATCGCCGGCGCCTCGCTCATCGTCCTGGGGATGATCGTCTGCAGCACCGCGCACACAATGAACATCTTCATCGGTGAGTCTACCTTCCCAAGGACCCAACTACCCAAATTTCTGACGGGGGAAAATAGCCGGCATGGCCATTGCAGGCGCCGGCGCCGGCGTCAACGAACTCACCGCGCTGGCCGCAACGTCGGAAATGGCACCGACCCGCAAGCGTGGTGTCTACGTCGCCGTGCTGATCTTCACCATCGTCCCCTTCTGCCCGTCTGTGCTGTGGGCCCAGCTCATCGCGTACTATAGCAGCTGGCGCTATGTCGGTGCGTTCTGTGGTGCCTGGGCCGCTTTCGGTCTGTTGATCACCGTCTTCTTCTACTTCCCGCCGCCGCGGGTCAACTCGATGGGTATGACTAGACGCGAGATCATCGGCCGTGTGGACTTTGTCGGTGGATTCTTGAGTATTACGGGGTTGATTGTCTTCCTCGCTGGCACGCAGTGGGGTGGGTATATGGTATGTCTCTCTCGTTCTCAGCTGGGTAGTTACTTGTTGATTTTGGTAACTAATTGTTTTTCCCCCCTAGTATCCTTGGAGCTCCGCCCACGTCCTAGCCCCCCTCATCATCGGCTTTGCGTTGCTCGTTGCCTTCGGCTTCTGGGAGGTCTATGGTGCTAAGTACCCGATCTTCCCGTCCAAGTTGAAGCAAGAGCCTCGCACGCTGGGCTTAACGCTCGTTATCACTTTTATCTCTGGCGCAAATTTCTTCTCCGTGCTGATGTTCTGGCCGACGGAGTCGTTCAACGTCTACGGGCATGACCCCGTCGATGTCGGCGTTCGCAGTATTCCCATTGGATTCAGCATCTTGGCCGGAGCGTGCATTGTTTTGGTCCTGCTGAGTGTCTTCCGGGGCCATAACAAGGAGTTGTTGATTGTTAGTAGTATTTGCATGACCGCAGGTGGGTTCATTGTTCATTTGGGGGTTCGACAATTGCTGACTATCAACCTAGGCTGCGGTGCCTTGTCCATTGGACGCCTCGATAATCTCTACCAGATGTGGGGAGTCCTCGTGCTAGCCGGTCTTGGAATCGGCGGCATTGTGGTGCCAGCTTCTATCATCACGACCATCATTTGCCCCGACGTAAGCCTTTTGCGCTCTTTCTGCCATCCGAACAGCCACTGACTCTAATTGACAGGACCTCATCGCCACCATCTCCGCCCTAACCCTCTCCATCCGCGTCGTCGGCGGCGGCGTCGGATACACGATCTACTACAACGTCTTTATCTCCAAATTCATCCCGAAAGCAACAGAATACATCGGCGGTGTGATGGAGATGGACCTGGGCATCACGGATTCCAAGCTCATCGGCGAGGCAATTGAACTCACGGGCGCGTCACTGCTGACGGAGTTGAAAGGGATCCCCGGCATTGGCAACAATGAGACGGCGTATAATATGGTCGTTACGGCGGGCCAGATGGCCTATGCGCAGTCGTACAAGTATGTCTACTATGTCAGTATTGCTTTTGGCGCCATTTCGATCATCGCCGCGTGTTTCCTGGGCAGCATTGAGAAGTACATGACCGATCATGTGGCGGTGGTCATGTAGATGGATTCTTGCTTGTATACAGGAGGTCTGGTTTAGCTGCTGTTGATATATACGTTTAACGATACTTTTTTTTAACATTGCATAGTCACACTTGGCATGAGATATTTGTAGTGTTACCAATGGGTACATGTAGAACATGTTATTCTCTCGGTCTATAGTTTGTCGAGTGGGGCGCGGATCATGACGCGCCAAGTCCGATTTCTTCCCACCACTCGGAGTCCTCTTTGTCGTTGTCACTCACTCTCTCCGGCCACAATGGCCCCCCTCCAACCCCCCAAACGCAAACCCACCCTTCCAAATGCCTCCAATGCATCCCGAAAGCGCGCCAAAACCTTCGACGCGCGTACCCTGGCCGTCCAGTCCGCCGACGCCGCCCTCTCCGCGACAGGCGAGCTCGACGTCGCCGCCTATGCCGCCGCGCGCGCATTCGAGATAAATGCCCTGGAGCAGGGCATGCAGCGATCAAGAAGTGCGTTGACTACTCGTGCGTTTCAGAAGGTGCCCCGTGCCCTACGCCGCAGGACGGCGAGTCATAATGTCAAGCGCGTGCCGCGGAGATTGAGGGCGCGGGCGAAGAGAGAGGTGTGTATTTTCTCTTTCCTGGAGTCTTGGGCTTGTGGGAGTTGTTGGCGAACGAACAACCATTAACAATGTAACTAGATGATCGAGGATAATACCCCCACCGTGACAGCGCGACGCCGCAAACCAACCCAGCTCATGCGTCTCCGTCTCGAATCCGCCCGCCGGCTACAGAACCTCAATGCACGCACCAAGGCCCGACGCACCGCTGCGAAAGCCAAACGGACAGAAAGCGAACAAACGGCCCTCAAGGAAGCAGGGAGCCATCCCTTCGAGATCGCGCCGCGCGTGCCCAAGATCAAAAAGAATAAGCTCTCCCGCCCGCCGCCGGCGGAGGCGAAGTATCGCAAGCGCCAGCGCTGCAAGACTTGGTTGCCGACACACATGTTCCATGCGAAGCGCGCGCACATGGCCACCTCCAAGGATCCTGTCTGGCGCTTTGCCTTGCCGCTCTCGCCTACTGAGAAGAGCTATCGTCCTACTCATCGTGCGAGGGGGGCACGGGGTGCTGTTGCTTGGGATATGAGTTATATGTCTACTATCCAGTTGGAGGGGACGGGGGATGCGATTGAGGCTGTTTTGAGAGCTGTGGGCCTTGATGGCGATGAGGCGTGGGGGGTGAAGGGGAGGAAATGGCGCGCTGGAACGAGGGCCTTGCAGGCATGGACGTTTGAAAAAGAGTGCCATGCAAGACCGATTGCGCCGGTGACTTTGATCTGGTGTGCCCGGCCACGTTCCGAGGATGTCGAGATGGGCGATGTGAGCAAACCCAAGAAAGATCGGTCGAAGCTTTGGATCCGCGTCCATCCCTCGGCATTTCTGCAGCTGTGGAACGAACTTCTCGAGGTATCGAAACGACAGAATCCTGTGGTCATGGTGGAGGACCTACGCTTTGAAATCGGCAGCATTGAAATCACTGGCCCGGGTTCTACGGAGGCCCTGCTGGCCGCATTGCAGCCAATTCGGGGGTCGGATGGAAATGCTGCAACATTGCAAAGCCCAGAAGATACCTGGCCAGCACTACTAGGCGTGTCGAATCCGTCGTCTCTCCCTCAGAACGCTCTTCTGTCCTTCATGGTCTCCGATCCTCGGCTTCATTTCCCTCCGCGCACCCTTCGACCCCGGGAGAATGATGAGTCGCACATGAATGACCTTGCCACGTTACTAGCCTCATGGCCACCAGACCAAACACAAGGCCCGTCTCCGATCTGCGACCGCCCTGCTCGACTAACCGCTGCGCGCCAACTCCCAAGCCAGAAGGCTATCAATCGCCGCCGCGCCCTCGCCGGTCCGGGCAAATATCCACCTCCCCAACCATCCGACCCCCAAATCCCAATCATGGCCATCGCCACACGCCCACAATCCCGCAACAACCAACGCAACAATGCCCCCGGCTCCTGGACGATTCTTCTCCCTTGGAAATGCGTGACCCCCGTCTGGTACTCGCTCATGTACTACCCGCTCTCCAGCGGCGGCAACCCGCGCTTTGGCGGTCTGATGGAGACACAACAGCTTGCCTTTGAGGCGGGCGAGCCTTGGTTCCCTGGCGATTTCCCCGGCACGCGGGCTGGCTGGGAATGGGGCCTGCGTGAGACAGAAAAAGCGCGCGTGGAGTGGGAACGCAGACCGAAAGGTCGTCGGCCTGAGTTTGACTCGCTGGTTTTGGGGGCTGGGCACCCGAAGGGCGAGATTGGGCGTGGTTGGGCGTGTGATTGGGAGAGATTGGTTCGTGGAGGACCACCACCACAGGTCGGTGATGGTTCAGCAGACAAAGACGTGGACAAGGATAAAGACAGTAATGGTGCAAATACTCTAAACCCACCCCTCGACATGCACAACCTCCGCTGCTCCCCATCCGAAACCAACCAGCTCCTCACCAAAAAGTCTGCTCCCTCTACCCTGGTGACTGTCCACATCACCCTCTCCACCCGCGGCACGCCCACGCCTCGCGCGCGCATCTACCGGCTCCCTAGCGACCCAGCTCTCCGACAGAAATGGCTCGACCTCGCCTCTCCCTCTGCTCGGGGGTCTGCTCGTCCTCGTCCTCATCACCGGAAGCCTCCAAAGAAGAACTCCTCTCCGGAAGAAACGCGCCGCCAACTCATCGAGTCGCTAATTTACCCCTCCGCCGAGTCCGACGCAGAGCATCTAGATGTTCCGCCTGAAGCGGATCTCATTGGCTTTGTCACGACGGGGAATTATAACCTGTCTGAAGGGAAAGGGACGGGTGTTGGGTGTGTTTTGTTGGAGAGGGTTGTTGGGACAAATGCCAAGGTGTCTGAGAAGAAGATGTGCATTGTTCGTGCTGCTGGGGAGAAAGTGGGTAGGTTGGGGGTTTGGGAGGTTGTTTGATGCTGGTTTTGGCATGTCTGATAGATAGATACCCAATGATAGACTTTCTCATGAGATATCCAGCAGCCAGGAGACTGCTCATCTCACACCATACAGAGATCAATCCCAAGAGGCAAATCAACACAACACAAAGGAAAAAAGTAGTCACAATTCTATACATACACTACAGCCATACACCACACCTATTGCCCAGCCAACAATTTATCTAGAAGAATAGATCCAATAGATCTACCCAACAATGCGATCCACAAACGCCTCCTCCATGCGCGCAACCTCCCTCTTAAACGCCCCAACCTCCTTCCAACAATCCAACGGCCTCCGATCATTCAACCGCAAGCACCCAACAACCTCCGACTGGGCGCGCGCAACGCCCTCGTCCAGCTCCGCCAGTTTCCGGCGCCCGTCAAGCTTGCTTCGCAGCTGCTCGATCTCGCTCATGACGCTCGTCGACGAGACCTGTCGGTTCGCAGCAGGAGATGCACTGACGGGGTCGAAAGCGGGGAGGGGATCATGGTCCCGTCCTGCGAAGGGGATTCGCGGTGCGTCGAGGTCTAGGGATCCTGCCGAGGAAACGGATCCGGCAGCGGGGGCGAAGGACTTCCTCGTCGTAGGGGTGGGCGTCGACGCTCCTGAGTCTTTTACTTCAGCGAGCCGCTTCTCGATCTCCGCGAGGGTCTGCTGCTCGCGTTCGCGGAGGCGGGCCAGTTCCGAGGCAACGCGGGATTGGATTTCGAGTTCGAGGGTTTTGGCGCGTGAGGAGTCGGTCTTTTTTTTTTTTCTGTCGTTAGTTGCTTCTTTCTTCTAGGGGTGAACAATTGAAGTTAAGATGCAAAGACATACCTCGGAGCTGGATTGGAGGGCTTCCACTAGGTTCGAGGAGAATTGGACGGGGGAGTTGCTGGTGACGTTGGATGTTAGTCTTCATTTTTTCTTGGTGTTGGGTTGTTGTGTAGGATGTTTGAGGTGTTGTGTTGTAGTGTAGTGTACGGTTGAGGCAATTGATCGTGCTTCAATTGACCAGAGCAGGTTTGGATACCCTGCGCCCATGTTTATGCCGCACCACTAACACCACCATCCACATCGGGGAACGTACCTGGAGAAGACATGTTTAGAGTCGGTTGCAGCCTCGGGTTTGGAGCTGCCGGCACCCATTGTGTCTGGAGGGTCAAGAGGGTGAGAAGTTCAGGGCAATCAATCAATCCAGGGCCAGCCGGGATCCGCATCACCGGCAGAGTGATTGATTCGGGTGGTCACGTGTGACGGTCATGTGATCGGGTCTACTTTGTTACGTAATTCGACCAAGGCGTGTTGATGAAGGGAACGCAAGTATGAAGAGGTATAAATAGCAATGGCTTCGTCCTTAACACCGGTTTTTTTTACCAGGGGGTCCACTTAATTGGGACAATAGAATTGATAGTATTCCGTGTATCTAGTATGTCTATATATATTGCAGAGAAGCGAGAAAACTCTGCACCAGAGTAGAAAGGGAGTCGGTAGTTGGAGATTTGCCGAGTAATCTTCCTGATAGAGTGGTTACCACGCAATCCGTGCAGTGAATCCCTTTGGCCAAATCCGCACCGATAGCTTGCGAATCTCATCCATGCACAAGATCCCCAATGCAAGGGGAATAGGCAGGAACCAGAACTCTAGAGGAGCGGAGCCAGTGCCAAATATTTGCTGAATGCCCGGCACCTCCGTGACGAATATTGCAATAGATAGGCTGACTACCAGGCTTGCCAAAAGCCAGGGATTGCGGCGTTGCTTGCGAATGGGATCTGCCTGCAGGATGGAGAGGCGCTTGTTGCGCACACTGAGGATGTTTCCCCATTGCATGATGAGAAGGGAAATAAAGTAAACACTCTGGCCGACGACGTTGAAATGGGTCAATTCGGCCTCGGTGTAGCCGTAGAATCCATCTGCATACTTTTCAAACGCAAAAAAAAGTGCCCTCACAGGAATGCCGGCGTACTTCCAATAATAGAGAAAGTACATTGAATGCGCGCAGACGGTCTCCAAGACGCCAATGAAGAGATAACTTTGAACATAAACCTTCAAGTTGATCAAATGGTCCTTTTTGTGATTGCGGGGCGGGAGATCGAGCAAGTCAAACTCCTGCTGTTCCATAATCAGAGACAGGCAGCAGAGCAAATCGGTAAAAACGCAGATGATGATCATCAGGAATGATGACAGAGGAAGGGGAACACCGAAGAAAACATTCAGAAGTACCGGCCAAATCTCAGACCACGAACCCGCAGGAAGAAGATAGCTGATGACTTTCTGAAGGTTCTGAAAGACTAGACGGCCAAGGCGAATCGCTTCAATAATTGAGTCGAATTTATCCATCAGAATCAGGTCTGCGGCTTCCAGAGCCACATCACTGCCAGTGATCACGGCCACGCCAACATCGGCAGCGCGCATGGCGGGCGCATCATTCACACCGTCGCCGGTAACTGCGACGACATTATCGCGCGCTCGGAATTCATTGACGATGCGAAGCTTTTGGTCTGGCATGGTGCGACCAAACACAATTTCTTCATATTGACAAACCAAATCCCAATCCCTGTCGGTCAGCTGCGAGATGGCGGGGCCCTCAAGAAGCAGGCTGGTCTGCGAGCATCTAGGATCAGCTTCTTTCGATGACTGGGAAGTGGAAGAGTCATCAAAGCTCCGCCTCTGCACAATGGTTTCAAAGGTATCAGGCTCGGCTGTCCCACTGAAAATACCGATTTCACGAGCAATAGCCGCTCCAGTGAGACCAGTATCACCAGTAACCATGAAGAAACGAGCTCCGGCGCGTCGGCAAGATGCGACAGTCGCTGCGGCTTCTGCGCGAGGGGGATCGATGATACCAAACATGCCGATCAGAGTGAGACCAGCTATTCCACAACGCTGAATCTCATCTCTAAAAGCAGTTGTTCCAAAAGGCTGCGTGGGAGTGTAGGACCGTTGACAGAGGAGAATGACCCGCTCAGCTTTGCGAGACATGTGTTCTTGAGCTGCTGCAAGCTGCTGTTTTGCCGCATTATCGAGTGGCTGGACACTATTGCTCACACAGGACCAGTAGGAAGTGCAATGCGGCAGCAAGATGTCTGACGCGCCTTTCATCAGGAGGAGATATCCGGGGGTTCCCTGCTCGGCTGTCTCAATCTCATGTAATGTGAGCATCCATTTATTCTTGGAATTGAACGGAATGCTGAAGACCCGGTGATATCTCTCATTCAAATCCTTGACGGCGCCTTCTTGGGCTTGTTCAACAAATTTGAGCACAGCGCCATCAGTGGGGTTGCCGAGAACCTTTCTCTCCGAAATGGGATGGTTGATGGTTGTGGCATCAAAAAAAGCATCATTACATAGAGCAGCAGCCTTGTGGAGATCCACAAAAGGCTTCAGGATTCCTTCTTCAATAGTCGAAATAGCCTCTTCTGCCGACATAATTTTGTCCACAAATGCAGTTGACATAACGCTCATCCTATTTTGGGTAAGAGTACCCGTCTTATCGGAGCAAATGACATTGACACATCCGAGGGTTTCCACCGTGGAAAGTCCTTTCGGGAGAATGTTATTGTTCTTCATGCGAGTCGCCACGAGCATAAGTGTCAGGGCAACTCCCACAGGCATACCCTCTGGGATGAATGCAACCACACAACCCATCACATCGTCAAGCATGTCGATCACATTCATATACGCGAAATGCTGAACTCGGAGCCAGCCAACCCAGGTGAAGAGTATAAGGGCGGCAAGACACACTGTCAACACGACAATGATTCTGACAAAACGGCTAATCTCACGCTGAATGAGAGTAGGCTGCTCCTTGACAGAGGTAGAGGACACTGTGATGTGCCCCATCACGGTGTCCTTTCCGATCAAGACCACTATCCCCGTGGCGCTTCCATTGGTAACCATTGTTCCCATCAGCGCAACGTTGCGGGTTTCCAGGAAGTTGCTTTCCGTCATCTCGGTGGCGCCGTCGACGTCTTCAGATTCTCCGGTCAACATCGAGCGGTCAAAACGAGTGTCTCCAGACGTGGTAATAAGGCGAAGATCCGCTGGGACCTTGTTTCCCACGCCAATTTTGATAATGTCTCCAACGACAATGTCTGTGGCGGAGATTCTTGTGGCCTCGCCAGATCGAACCACCAATGCTTCGGTCGGGACCAAATCCAAAATGGATTTCATAGTACGAGCGGTGGACCAGTCTTGAAACGCTGAGAATGAGGCTTGTAGGAAGATCACGATCAGGACCAGGATGGCAAGGCCCAAGTTGTACGGTGCTGGGTCCGGGTCGCCGAGAGGCCGCCAGCAGATAAAGAAGATGATCACACCAATCCAGAGAATCGAACAGAATCCACCAAAGACATACTTGAGAATTTTCTTAGTGTAGTTCGGTGTAATGTGTGGCAGTTCATTCTTGCCATTGCGAGCCAGACGAGCGGCGGCTTCCTCTGGAGAGAGTCCATCAATGGTGCTGTCGAAGTGTTGATAGATAGCGTCAACGGACTGGCAATGAAAATCGAGACTCTCGAAATAATTAGAGTCAATGGGTGTCTCCTCATTTTTCTTTTGGTCAATTTTCAGGTCCACTTCAGATTTCTCGCGTGTCTCGGATTCAGCGATTTGGAAACTCATCCGGCGGAACTCGATTGGAATGCTGGAAGCGGATTGAGCGCGGCTGCGAGAACGCGAGCGTGAGATGGATCGTCGATGCTTGGACCCTTTTCTTCCACGCTGCTCATCGGGCCCGAAAGAGATGGTCCGCTGGTGCATGCTAATTCCATACTGCTCGGGTTGAGGTGGGCTCTTTGCATTCTTTTCGGGATCATCGTCAAGCTGGGCGCTTGACTTGCCTTTAGGCATACCGCGAAAGAAGTATAGAAGAGGCAGTCAAAACGAGAATCCAAAGGAATGGAAAGTCTGTTTTTGCAGACGAAAGAAAAGCTGGTAACAGGGATAATCCTCAGATTGCAGGGTCGAAGCTTAAGCTATTTAACACTTAAACAATCGTGCAGCGACCCAGCTTATACACCTGGGTCTGTCTCTCCTCACACGAGAAAACGCCCGACCCACGCGCTCCATTTCCGCCCTCTGTTTTACGGCCATTTAGGTAAATTTGACAGAAGGGAATGTGTCAAGCATACGACGTTTAACCATGAATGAATGTCTTCTGCTATTTGAGCGAGTCGGGATAGGACAGAAAAATCCCGCAAGAAACAGAAATTCATTGATCAGGGATGGGACGGTGGGGAATAGAAAGAACTCGGACTACAGTGTGCCATCACCGAAGAATCCTTTTGGGAAGTCTAGTATGGTGCAAAAGGATGAACGGCCAGTATTGGAGGGTCATTAGCTGGATAGAGCCTAGGACTCGAAATGAGCGATTTGTTTTCTCCATACGCTCACCCCCATGCCGTTCTGCCCCAGCAAATTTTGAAATATCCATTTCATGCAGTAAATGCTCGTGAGCTTCAGATTTGCCGAAAGAAATCCCTCATCGGAGCGTTCCGACAAGTAAAGAAAAAGATCACCGTGAGCTGATTTCAATGTCGAATCATCACTGCTGTCTTGAGAACCCATGAAGCGCCACAGGAAAAGAAAAAGTTATGTAAAAAAAAGTCATTTATCGGAAATGGATATTTGCTCTTGTCCTCTTGGATTTAAAATAATCGATGCCATGTGCTAATGATGAACGGTGGTTACAAGAGAAGGATATGAGTAGTGCAGATGCTACGACTGCTAAGGGTGTTTAGACTATGTATTCTAGTATCAGATGGGCAAGCAGCTTTCTGAGTGAGATCTCATGGAGCGCACATTGTCTTATATTTCACGGCCGATTAACTGAATGTCCTGGGTATTGTTGAAAGACGGTGCTCGTGTATGATTAACAATAACCCCCTTTTCGTCAAAGTGCATAACAAAAGTATCAGAGAAGGGTGATCGAGTATAGAGGAGCTTCAAAATGAAAGTATCATCATTCCACAACCCAGCGCACGCGACTTCAGAAAAGATATCAGCTAGCCCATCGTCATCGGGCCCAGTGCTTGTTTCGATCCATTTTCCATATCCTACCCGGCATTGGCAACTCTTTTCACCTCTCCAGAATGTAACGATTCCCTCCGTGAATCTATCCTCGACGGAGATTCGGCTGAGATACAATGAATTGGGGAAGAGCTGGTACGTACGTCCGGAGAAGGAGCTTTCCTTTCCAGAACTTCCAGTGGGTGGCTGAATTTGCAGTGTAGATAACTTTGCTAGCAGCTTCGGATCAGATGGAATATCATGATCCAGCGCAGGAAGCAGTATACTCCATAGGGCATCGAGAATGACATTCATCTTCACTGTGCCGGCTGTGATAGCGACCACAACGTCCTGGTCTGGCATGACGATACAGAACTGACCGTACGCGCCATCTCCTCGATAAACTCGAGGAACCGCACATCGCCAGAACTGGTAGCCATATCCAGAGTGCCAGTCCGGCATGCCTAATGGATGGTTGCTATTGTCAACCTGCCAGCCAGTGGCCTGATCAATCCATTCAGTAGATAACAATTGATCGCCATTCCACTTTCCCCTGTTCAGCAAGAAGACTCCAAATTTAGCCACATCTTCTGTACAAAGCTGTGCTCCAAATCCACTTGGATTGAGACCCATCGAGTTCACTTCGCAGTGGTAGTTGGTGATCCCAAGGGGTACCAAAAGCCTTGGACCCAGGTACTCAAATACACTCTGGCTCGTGAGAGTATGGAGAATGGCTCCGCACATGTAAGTCGCAGGTGTATTGTAAAAGAACTCGCTTCCAGGCTCAAAATCCAGATATGATGTGAGAAAGTGGTAGATGTGATCCTTTTCAGCATTTCGCTCCTCTTTTGATTTGCCAAAACCGTTCCACCTGTTTGGGTGTTCGACCGTATGCCCAGTCGTCATTGTCAACAAATTTCTGACTGTCATCTTTGTCATATATTCGCATGGCATGCACGGAAGAACTCCAGGGAAGAACTTCAGGACATGGTCATGAATTGAAAGGAGTCCTTCCTGCACAGCGAAGCCGATGGCAATGGAGGTGAAACTTTTCGTCAGGGAAAACATTGTATGTCTATACTCTTTCCTGTATGGAGCCCACCATGCCTCAGCAACAACATGACCGTGGCGTACAATCATGACAGAGTGGCAATTTACTTCACCAAGTTTGTCGACGAGTTGTGAGACCGCATTGCTATCCAGTTGATTCGCAGATGCAGACGCGCGTGGGAGATTCATGTTGAAAGAGCTTGTGATAATTCACTCCAAGATCACTCAAGAGCGGCAACAAAAATTAAGATAAAAAACGGTTACTTTCCGTCAAAAAGATGGGGCCTAACTTTCACAGATTTATGGGCATTCGCGTGCACCAAAATTGGGGGGGGGGGGTTTCCATGCTAGAAACAAGGCGTGTTCTGGTACGTACTAGTAACCTAGCCCAATTTTACGGCGTCTAGTTTTTACGAACATGAATCCGCTAAAATTGGTTTAATGGAGATTCTAACTGCGGGGGAGCGAGTTCTGACCTCAGCTGACCACAAGGAAACCACGGAAGCCCCGCATCGGCTCCAGATCTAGCCTGGAATTCCTTTCCTAGCTACACGAACCCCAGATTTGGGCCCAGCCCAATTTATTCACTAGATTTCTGAGGCTCGCATCTTTGTTCGGGCTTTTCTGCACAATATGACATTGATAATATTATATGGTGGAAGAAATGATTATCTTCTACTTGGGAGCTCGCTGTAGAAAGCTAGAAACATCGTTTGGTGATGCCAAAAGCCCTGCAATGAGCCAGACAATTTACACGAGAGGAGTGTCCCCAACAGAAACCCAAGCGTTACGTTGGTCCATTGAAACTTGGCCGAGGAAAAATGCCTGCTCCGCCTTGGCACTGGCTAGGTTGGTCCTTTATGCCATATTGATGCGCTGCAGGTAGCTCGCGTGCTCTACTCCACCGCTGAGAAAGCCGCAAGCCGTATCGGACTCGCCCATAGAGGTCGCATAGAGGGGTACCTGTTGGCCCGATAGACCGAATTTAAGTCCTAATAGACGTTCCCACAATAGGCTAAATAAGGATAGTGTAGGTCGGGGATACGAACTTAGTGTGTGTTAAAGGGATCTGTTAGGGGCCATGTTAGTTAAGGGGCTTACCTTCAAATTTTATCGGTCGATTAACTTAATCATTGTGGATGAGCAAATCAACATCACTGAATTCACGATTCTTAATCGACAATAGATGCTGTTCTAATTACATTTCTCGCCCATAATACACCAATGGAGCCCCTATAGAAACGGGGAGGTCTAGTAAAGGACTCCAGACCCTGAAGTACGGTAGTTGTCAAATTAGCATAATGTAGGGATACCGGGCACCGAAGTGGCTTGCAAGTCGGTGGCCAGAAATAGCACCGAATTTCAACGTCTGTCATAATCATGTATCCTACCATTGGCCACGGGTTCCTCCCCTGACACCTAGGCGGGTAGAAGCCGGTCATAGGTTTGAAGCCGAGTCATTAAATATACCCGAAGTATAGCCGAGCAGTATCGCTTGCAGAGCCCGTCAATTGTGATTGGACGATAGCACATATGACAGTTTACGAGATCATGCGCGGGGCCTTACTTGTTTCGTACCGATTTTGTAAAATGGCCCACAGACATGGTTCTGGGCCGCACTAACGTCCCCTGATTCTTCGCGGGGCATAAACCCGACGAGACTTACCCCCTAGAGGACAATCTTCGTACGCCCTTGATGATTCTGGGATTGATTCCGGGTTGCGCACAGACAAGAACGCCTCCGGACGACTAGAGTAAAAGGATAACCAAGAAAATCTGCTCCCGCACCATGTCTCTGAGAGGGCCAGAAAAGTACTTTAAGGCCGAGCTTCGTGTTTGGTTTCTCGCATCTCGTCCCACCTTTCAGAAGAGCCGGTGAGCACATATCACACATCAACCGGACTTATTTGTCTACCTTCCTGGGTCAATCCTAGGCATATTCCTACGATGGCAGCCACGATCAACGAAGAGCGAAAGCCAGTCCCTCTCGAGGTGGAGGAAACCTCAACCACAGTTGGCATTAGACCAGCCGAGTCAACCAACGTAGCTGAGTCAACCAGCATATCCATTCTCGAAGCGATCAAGGCCAACCCCAAAGTTATCATGTACTGTGTGTTGGTGACGACTGGGCCATTGATTTACGGATTCGACAGTATAATCGTCGGTTTGGTCACTGCCATGCCATCATTTCAGTGGGCGTTCCAAGGGTACTCTGTCGTACAGGAACTAATCCTCTCGCACTTAGGCACTCGTACGGTGAAATCCTGAATGGGTCTTATATCATTCCAGCTGTCTGGCTCGCTCTGTGGAACGCTTTCGTGCAGTTGGGGGTCATGTTCGGCGCTGGTATTAACGGTCCGCTGGCCGATCGATTTGGCAGAAAGATTCCCTTCATCACTGGCGGTCTTTTTGCGGTTGCGGCGGTCGCCATCTTCTACATGTCGGACAGAAGCGACTCCTTGGATCATCGACGCGGTGCTTTTCTTGCCGGCAAGACCGTATTGGGCATCGCTCTTGGGATGCTCATTTCGACCTGTCAGACGTACATATCAGAGGTTACCCCCACAAGACTTCGAGGGCCTCTCTTGTCTATTTTTACCTTCGTTATGGTCGTCGGTCAGCTCATTGCAGTCTCGATCGTCTATGCTCGGATAGCCATCCCAACACCAGCAGCGTACCGGGTGACTTTTGCCTCCCAATGGGCGTTCGCCGGTTTCGCAGTTTTCGTGGGACTCGTGATTCCCGAAAGTCCAAGTTACCTGCTCAAAAAGGGGAAGATTGATCAAGCCTGTCGAGCTTACAGAAGACTGCATAGCGCCGACATGGTGGACTCCGGAATCGCGATTCTGGCAGCTACACTAGAGAACGAGAATGATCTCCATCAGGTGGTTCAGAAGCCGGGCTACACGGAGATCTTCAAGGGTACGAACTGGAGGCGGACGCGGATCATTTTCTATGCGAACACGCTCCAGCTAACCCTTGGGATAACTCTTCTGTCAAATTCAACCTACTTCTTGGAGCTTGCGGGTTTGTCTCCGCATAATTCGCTCATGATCACTGAAGTCGCCATTGGCCTCTCACTGCCGGCAAACGTGGTCTCTTGGTTTGCAATGACTATTATTGGCCGCCGAGCGATCCTGTTGCTCAGTACCGGCATTGTTGGGATACTCTGGCTGGGGATTGGTATTGCTGGTTGTTATCCAGAATCCTCGAAAGCTCTTTGGTAAACTTAGCCCTTTTATATTATAGTTGTGCAAGACAGGCTAACAAGGACTGCTAGGTTTATTGGCATCATGATGATTATTGTCTTATTTTTCTACGACGTGGGCATCGGTGGAGCGTGTCCTGTGGTTGGCGCGGAGAGCTCCAGCGTACGTCTTCGAGCCCAGTCCCAAGGCTTCGGATTCCTCATCAACGGCTTCTGGTCCTGGGCTTTCAATTTCTTCGTTCCATACATGTTCGACGTAGGCGAGGCAGATCTCGGCGGCAAGATGGGATTTTTCTTCTTTGGCCTTTGTGTGATTTCTTTCATCTTTATATATATCGAGATCCCCGAGATGAAGAACAGAACGTACGCTGAGTTGGATGAAATGTTCGAGAAACGGCTCCCGACAAGGATGTTTTCCACATATGTCTGTGAAAACACTCTTACTCGGGTCGCAGATGGGAAAGGGGATGGAGTCTGAATTTGTGGCCTATTCTCTGCTTTCTCTCGGTTTACAGTTTCAGGTACCTTCAACGATATGCCTTTTTTTATTCCGTCTTACTGTGGGTTCCAAGAGTTATTATCAAAGCTAGACTGAACAATAGCAAGGGAGTATGATTTGTGTGACATATACCTGTGTCTTGCCTTCGCCTGCCAATTAAGTGTCCGCAATTTTGGGTCGCATTTATTTCTTATAAAAATTTATTAGACCTGTCAACAGGGCGAAACAAAGAGCGCTGTCAGGCGGCAGCTGATACAATTGCCTTTTCAGCATCAAAGTGGCATTTCCCCACATCGTAATCGTCCCACGCTCCCTGTGTCGGTAGAACTTCGGGATAATCGTGACTTCGAACTTGACATCGGCAGAGGGTGGTGGACCCGCTCAGATGGATGACGGGCATTATCAGAAGACGCAGAGTCTGACTCCACTCCCTCGGGACAAAAAATGTGACCGACGCCTGAGCTCACAATCCTGGAAAACTGTCACTATGGAGTTGACCCCGCCTGAAATTCATTTTATAACCGACCCCAGAGGATCAATTCCCTCGTTGTCGTCGAGAAATTTCTCATTCAGAACTTTTGATCAACCGGACTCTCTTAATTGTACGATTTTAGCGACAACTCGACAAGGGACTATCTTCTTTTGCTAAATGGCTCCTCCCGCAGCGGAAAGCCCCAATCATGATTACAGGGATAGTTCAAAGACGATCGATGAAAGGGTCTTGGACCTTCTAAGCCGCATGACATTGGCCGAAAAGGCTGGCCAGCTCTTTCATAACATGCTTGTTCCTGGGGCGGATGGCTCCCTTTCTCCAGAAATACCGGCATTTGGTATCGAAGATACAAAACAGCTTGTTACAAAAAAGCTCATGACCCATTTCAATCTCCTTGGTCCCATTACCGATCCATCGATGGTTGCTAAGTGGCACAATGCTATGCAGCAATGTGCTCTGTTACAGACCCGTTTGGGTATCCCAATCACTTTCTCCTCAGATCCCCGGAACCATTTCACAGAGAACACGGGGACTGCGTCCCGTGCCATCTCCTTGAGCTTATGGCCGGAAACCTTGGGTTTCGCTGCTCTACGGGACACCAAGCTCGTCGAGCGGTTTGCCGATATTGCCCGGCAGGAATACCTCGCCTTGGGCCTGCGGACGTCTCTTCATCCACAAGTTGACCTGGCAACGGAGTATCGCTGGGCCCGGATCTGTGCCACATTTGGTGAAGATGCAGATCTATCAGGAGAGCTCGCCGAGGCTTATATTCGTGGATTTCAAGGCGACAAAGAGCTGGGCCCTTCTAGTGTTTCTACGATGACCAAACATTTCCCTGGCGGGGGCCCACAGATGAATGGAGAGGACCCGCATTTTGCCTATGGCCGCGAGCAAAGCTATCTCGGAAGAAAGCAGGGATATCACCTGAAACCTTTCGAAAAAGCAATCAAGGCCGGCACCCGCCAAATGATGCCCTACTATGGCATGCCGGTGGGCACCGATTGGGAGGAAGTGGGTTTTGCATTTAACAAAGACGTCATAACCGGACTCCTACGAGAAAAGCTCGGTTTCGAAGGAATAATTTGCACCGACTGGGGCCTCATCACAGATGCTACAATCCTTGGCCAGTCTATGCCGGCACGGGCGTGGGGTTGTGAAGGCCTGTCGGAGCTGGGGAGAACGAAGAAGATTCTCGAGGCCGGATGCGACCAATTCGGAGGGGAGTCACGAGTTGAATTGGTCATTCAACTCGTGAAGGATGGTTTGGTCCCAGAAAGTCGGATTGACCAATCTGTCGTGCGCATTCTGCGGGAAAAATTTCTCCTCGGCCTTTTTGATAATCCATTCGTTGACGTTGAGAAGGCTACAAGGATCGTTGGGCAACCTCAGTGGAAAGCAGAGGGTGAGGCTGCCCAGAGGAGAGCCCATACACTCCTGAAAAACGACAATGACGTTCTTCCACTGAAAGTACAAGACTGCAACTCTAAGAAATTCTACGTGGAAGGTATTAATCCGGCTACTGCCGTCGCAAGGGGTCTCAGATTAGCTTCGGCCGAGGAAGCAGATATTGCCATCCTTCGACTCCGTTGCCCTTATGAGCCCCGCCCCGGTGGCTTTGAGGCCCAATTCCACGCGGGGTCGCTGGCGTATTCTGCAGAAGAACAAGTCCGACAAGCGACGATCTTTTCCAACGTACCCGTTACTATTGTTGACGTGTATCTTGATCGTCCCGCTGTTATTCCAGAACTTGCCATCCAAGTCACTGCTTTAACAGTGAGCTATGGAAGCAGTGAGGATGCATTTTTAGATGTCATTTTTGGAACTGACGGCGCTGCACCGGAGGGCCAGCTTCCTTTTGACCTCCCCAGATCCATGGAAGCAGTGCAGAAGAGTAGGGAGGACGTCCCTTATGACACTGAACGACCTCTCTTCAAATTTGGACACGGCTTGAGATACAGTCGTCCCTCTGGGGGCTTATAATGTAATCAATCAATTGCATCAGCGTTAATCATATCCATGATCCAAATAGAAATGCCTGACCCGGAGCTTTCGGTTCAGAATACAAGGATGTACCAGAGGTCGGATTCGCTTATGGAGACTTATTTCTTCATTCTACAATATACCTTTGGCCTCCACGAGGTACACTACCAGTGACTTCGGGGATCGGAGGTTGATTATGTCCGAAGTTTCCATGGAGAGCCTTTTCCGAGATGCCGAACGGCGGCGAGGAGCGAGGAATCAATTTCATTTGCTCCCTGACACGCCACTTGTTTGTGAAATTTTTATCCTTTGTTGGCTTACATTGAGTCGCCTGTGAAGCCATGTTGGTGCAGGAAGACCTTAACCTCGTGACGGTCTGTGATGATGCCAATTGGGACATGTTTCTCGACCGCTTGACGTGCATTAGCGTCAGTAGTCTTTTTATGTGATAAAAGAGGTTTGACTGAAGGGGTTAAGTTGAGCAAACTGTCTAGATGTCATATCTGCGACTCTTTCTCAGGCACGACCCGGCATCATGTCGTCATCTCTGCTCTAACACAGTCCCCTGAATAGTAGGGTAGAAACCCGTCCGGAGTGTCCTTGATCTCGGACTCCGTTCGAAAAAAAAAATATAAAGTGGGGAAAAACTGGCGATAACCGAGAAGACAAAGCGACAGTAGAGCCACTAACAACAGCATTAGCATGATAAACACCTTCCCTTCGGTTCCCCACACCTCGGACCTACTTCTGATCCCGAACTTAGTTGCCATTACCCCTGATAGACAATTCATATATCCCCGCTAATCTCAGCAAAGAACCCATACGAACCATGTCTGCTTCGACACGCCCCTCAGTCACCCTGGCCCAAGGCCAGGTAGTGGGCATACAACTTGAAAATCAGACTGTAGACTCCTTCCTGGGAATTCCATATGCCCTTCCCCCCGTGGGAGACTTGCGCTTCAGACACGCTGTTCCGGTTTCTCAATCAACAGACACGCTTGATGGTACCAAATATGGCCCCGCAGCGCCAGGCAAAGCATTGCTTCCAGGCGGTCCAAATCTCGAACAAAGCGAAGACTGCTTGACTGCGAACGTGTTTCGACCTGCCGGGACTCATGACGCAGCAAAACTCCCCGTGGCGATCTATATCCATGGTGGTGCCTTCAATCGCGGCGCGGCTGCCATGCATAATACTGCATCTATGGTGGCATGGTCGGAAGAGCCTTTTGTAGCTGTGAGCTTTGGTTACCGTGTCGGAGCTCTAGGCTTTTTGCCTTCTAGTTTGAGTCAAAAAGAGGGTCTTCTCAACCTCGGCTTACGCGATCAAGTGCTCCTTTTTCAATGGGTGCACGAGAACATTGGCAGATTCGGTGGTGATCCTGGACATGTTACTTTGTTTGGTCTCTCGGCGGGAGCTCACTCGGTGAGACTTATATATACTCTATGAAAGTTTGCTACATACTAACCGGTAAATAGATTGGTCACCATCTCCTTAACTATGATGAACAGCGCCCGCCCCTGTTTCACCGCGTCATTCTAGAATCCGGATCACCAACCTCTCGAGCAGTTCGTCCCTACGATGCAAAGATTCATGAGCAGCAATTCCGGGACTTTCTACGAGAAGTTCGCTGTCCAGATGATCTACCTGAATTGGAAATATTCCCCTTTCTACGTTCCCTACCAAGCAAGATAGTCACAGACGCTCAGACGGCCGTATTCGACAGATATAATACATCGCTCCGATGGGCTTTCCAGCCTGTGATAGACGGAGACATCATCTCTCGCAAACCTCTGGATGCATGGACTTCGCAGCTATGGAACAAAGTACCTATCATGACCGGCTTCAATAGCAACGAGGGAACGATGTACGTCGATAAGAAAATGTCGCAGTCCTCCGATTTCCGAAAGTTTTGGCACAATTTGCTCCCAGAACTGTCAGCAGAAGACCTAGACACGATTGAGAAATTATATCCCGATCCAAGTGCCGATCCTACGTCGCCGTACGTCGAAACCCGCAAAGGACAAGATCTAGGTCTGCAGTATAGACGCATTGAGGCCGCATACGGTCACTACGCCTATGTGGCTCCTGTTCGCCAGACTGCGCAGTTTTCTTCGGCGCAAGGTGTACCAGTTTACATGTACCACTGGGCATTACCCAGAACACTGGTCGGGCGCGCGAACCATGGCGATAATATGTATTATGAGACATACAACGGCGCAATTACGGGGATATCAGAGTCACAGAAGGAATTGTCCGGATTTCTCCATGCGTATCTGACGAGTTTCATCACCAAAGGCGATCCCAATGCCCAGGGCGGTCGGTACGCTCAACGACCACAGTGGAAGCCTTATACACCGCAGGCGGAGGGCGTGATGATTTTTGGCGAAGACAATGAAGAACTAATTGGGGGTGCGGTAGCTCCGGCTGCTAAGTTTGTAGAGGACGACTGGGCCAGACCGGAGACGGATTTCTGGTGGTCAAAGGTCAAGATTTCGCAGCTTGCGTGAATAACTAGAGATTTAGACAAATACTCGTTGCACAAGCACCTCAATATTGAACCTGGATGTACACCTGAATAACATTAGGCCTTAGATAATCATAGGGTTGAGAAAGCTTCGGCTATAGTAGTAGATATCTTGAGTAGAGTTTAAAAAAAAACACTCTAAACCTACACTAGTAGCGGGAAATGAGAGAATGTCGCGGGTAAGGCTTACATGCGCCAGAAATCCATACTAGTTCTCCTTCTAGAAGACGCGAGAACTAGGCCGGATGGTTCCTATTAAAAATATTAGTTATGAATAGCCACTGGTTGTCGAGATATATGATCAACGGGAAGAGAAGAATATCGTCCGCGACAAAGCAACCGCTTTTCCCCCGTAGAAATTCAAGGTTGAATAAAGAGCGCGTAATATCTACTATTTACAGTATAGTGTCTCGATCTTCGAATATTTGAATGTATTAAATAACCCTAGCATGTAGGGCGATAATTTCCGCCAGAGAAGATTGTACACTTCACTAGCCTTCAGTAGCCTTCACTAGCAACGATATGTACTAGCCAGATCTCGAGGCTCTGCATTATAAGAATAAATAACAAATGCACCCTTGTATTAAAGGCAAGCAGCAGCTACCACAGCGACGTTGGTGTATCCGCCGCGGACAGCTCCGCTGGCAGCGTTGTAGGAAGGGGAAGCGCTAGCATAGCTTAGGACGAGGTAGTCTTGTTACCACAGTCGTTCATGCTGCCAACCATAGGGCCAATCTATCGAAGCAGAACGTGGTTAGAAAACAACAGAAGTCTATTTGTTGAAGAGGAAATTCAATTTACCTCGATGATGGCGGGACCGGCAACGATATTGTCGTCAGTGGCCTGAGAGTTGCCCTTAGTGAGGACAACGTAGCTCTGACCAGCGACACCCGCAGGAATAGTCACGGAGAATTTGCCGTTGCCCATGAAGGACAGAGGAGCCCAAACGGGGCCAGTGACGGTGACGAAAGCGGCATAGAGATCCTTGGTGTTCATAGACATATCAAAGCCAGAGCCCACCGTTACCTGGACCTTTGAGCCAGTCATAGCAGCGGCCGTAGAGGTCATGGTCAGAGACGGGAATGCTTTGACAGGGAGCATCACGTTGCTCGATGGGCACGACACGATGAAAGGTGAGGCCACAGTGTAGACTTCGTTGAAGTCCAATGGGCTATCGAATGGGTCGGGGGAAGCGGCCTCGCCAAGGGCAGCGCGCAGGTAGGCGCTGTGGCGGGCCTCGACGGTCAGGATACTCCCAGCAGCTGTTAGGTAGGTATCGTCCATGATAGAAGCAGCGGCACCGAGGTAGGCACTGACACCGACACCTTCTAGGACATTGCCAAGGGCGAGGAAGCTCTTAGCATCGGTGGAAGGGAAAGCATAGGTGCATTGTTCCACGGGCTTGGCTCCAGCAGCTAAATGCATAAGCTATTAGTATATTCTACTCAAGTCAGAATTTTTGAATAGCACATACCAGTAAGAGCCTTGGTGAGGAACTCCACGTGAGTTACCTCATCGCCAGCAATCATCTGCAGGTTGGCATAGGCAGCCCCGTTCAGGCCAGCATCGGCGAAGTCCTGCATAGTGTAGTTCTTCAAACCCTCCGCGTAGAAGGTGGCCTCGAGGTGCTCCAGGGTCAAGGCATAGTTGAGGATATCAGCTATACATCAAACATCGTTAGCAAACTATATTTTTGAAAAATCACAGGACTCAGGGGTAGAATACCATCCGTGATAGCGCGCTTCACGATAGGGCTGGCGTTGGCCAGACCCAAAACCGCACCGGTAATAGCGACAGAGGTGAACTTCATATTGTTAAGTTGAAAAGAATGGACTGAACAGTGAGTTCGGTATAATTAATCCTGTGCGAAGTGAGTGAGACTAAAGAGGCAGCAGGTTAGGGTGTTTATATACCTCAATTATTTGGTGTACCTGACATCATGCGAGCTCTTAGCTCCGAGCCGGACCATGATTGAGACAGAAAAATACGATTACGATAGCCATAGCCTCGCACATTGTGCCTTCCTAGTTCGGGGTTTTCGAGCTGTAGCTATTGGGATCTGCAGTGGCACCTCCAAAGTTTCCGACCATCCGAAGTACCTTTCTTTACCGCCTCATTATTGAGGACATGCCGCCAACTAACTACAGCTTATGAGTGGTGCGGCCACTACTTACCGGCAGAATAATTAGCGCGATACTTCGGGTGGTCGAGAACCTTGGACCGTGCATCGCCTGGTGCTCGATCGGGAGATCGCTCCTGTGCATTTCGAGGCCTTCAATAATGACAAATGCCCGAGGGGGTCGAGTCTTGGTCCAAACAAGGACATTACATCAGGAAAATAAACGCTTTGACCCGGCCGAGCAGGGATCCGCAGACGCTGCAAGGCCTCATTGGCACGGACAGGCATGGTTCCAGGTCCCGGGTGTGGGGCAACCAGGTACCATGGCCGGGAGCCAATCGGATATTGTGACGAACGAGCGAGAGCGAACGCGGAGGCGGAGCCACTATGTCAATAGATGTTCGAACACGTACCTTACATAGTTCCTAAATTCTCCCAGGAAACAATTATGCTGGCTGAATAACATAGCCGGCTCTCGGATAATTATTCCCTCCAAGTGCACCAACCCAGTGGGAAGGCATAGTAGAAAAGTTCAGGACATGTTGTATAGTAATCTCGAGTAAGAATGGTTTGCAAATTGTACACCCTCGCTGATCGGGCAGGCCACCAACTCGTCCGGGCATGGCCGTGAGTGACCAGGTAAAATCCACCAAAGGCAGAGCTTTCCCTAGGGTCGTCGACCAGCAACTGAAGCATGGACGGAATATTGGCCACAGCGAGTCTTCTTCTCATTCCTGAAGAATGGGCCTTTCCTCATAAGGACGGTTTAACGTCGCTCTTATTACATTCCGTTTGAAAAGCCATAGAAGCGCACACCAAGTTAAATTTTCAGATTCCGGGATCGAAATCGCTCTCGCTCTCGCTCTCGCTCCACTTTATTGCCGCTCTATTGTGGCCTATTGCTCGTGGCGTTGCGAGCTATGTTTCTCAGCGACCTAACCCTTCCGCCACCTTTATCTAAATCTGGAACCCCTGATGCGGATCACAACAGTTGGCCTAGGAATACGTCCCTTCGACTGCGACGCGCCCAGATTCCAGAAAAGAAAGGTACGCGGGTCTAGTCATTAGCTAGGCAAGACATGACAGCCCGAACCCCTTGCAAGAAGTCAACAACACAAGGGGCTCAATGGACATCATGTATAAATACTCTTTTCCGTTTGCTTTGGAAATTAAGAAGTTTTCTATTGTTTCAAGACGTACGATTTAATCTACCGAAACATCTTGCCAAAGGCTCTACATCGTCCCACAATGAAGGTCACCAACATTGCCCTGATTGGTGCGATGCTCGGTATGGGGCAGGCTAGCCCTGTTGCCACCCGTGCAGCCATCACCGACGGTTTGTTTTCCCCACAAACTTAATAGCTGAATGGTCTTTAACAAATTTCAATTGTTTAGCCGATATCCTCAACTATGCCTTGACGCTCGAGCACCTCGAGGCCACCTTCTACGAGGAGGGTCTCAAGAACTACACCCATGGAGATTTCTTGAGAGCCGGGTTCAAAGATCCGTTCTACGCCAACTTGCAGGAGGTTGCTTCGGATGAGAAGACCCACGTGGCTTTCCTCACGAAGGCTCTTAGTGGTGAGTATCAAATAAACGATAAAAAGTGAAAACTAATAATTTCCTCTAGCTGCTGGTGCTTCTCCCGTTAAACGTTGCACCTACTCTTTTCCCTCTAACGATGTGAAGAGCTTCATAGCCCTTGCCAGCGTCCTCGAAGGTAAGAATATCCATGATAATTATACGACGTCTGCTAACGACTCTTATTAGGTGTCGGTGTTAGTGCTTATCTCGGTGCTGCCGCTTCTATTGCCAATAAAGATTATCTTACCGCCGCTGGGAGCATTTTGACCGTTGAGGCCCGCCATAGCTCCTACTTGCGCGCCGCGATCGGTGAAGTTCCTTTCCCCCAGCCTTTCGACGACCCTCTCGACTTTGACGAGGTGTACACCGTTGCGTCGCCCTTCATTACTTCATGCCCCTCTAGCAACGGAAAGCTCCCAGTGAAGGCATTCCCTTCGCTGACATTGACCTCAACCTACCCTATCGTTAGCGGCGCCCAAGTCCGCCTAGAGGCAGGCAGCGGCTTCGACGATTCCAACCAGAGCGATCTATACGCTGCTTTCATCACTGTTACTGGACCTATCTGGACTCCCCTCAAATTCGTGGGTCATAGCACGTTCATCGTTACTATCCCCAAGGGTGTTGCGGGCCAGAGCTACGTGGTCATCACCAAGGGCAACAGCAAGGTGACCGACGATAATATCGTTGCTGGCCCCGCCATTGTCGAGGTATTGTCGAGGTAATTTAGACGTGCCTCTTGGGTTACTTCGAGCTCGTGTTCTCGCAAGCCTGACATTGATTTCTTGATAGACTGGTATCAAGGAGGTACTGGCAAGAGCTGTTTAGCTAGTAAGGGCGATATGCACTACTAGTTCATCTCGCCCTAGAGCAGCCGAACAGGTCATTCTCAGTCTGCGTTGGAGCTGATATGAAAGTGACTGGTAGTATCACTGTCGTTGTCGATGCCTGTTTGTTAATTGTGCTCATTCTCACCCTTGTCTTTCGGGTAGTAATAATATTCTTAATGCCATCTTTTTTTCCACGCCCTTCTACATCCGTCACAACTCTCTTGATACGTAAGAAATGGGGTATTTAATAGCTCAATATCTCGATAACGATAGCTTCATATGAGGATTTACGACATTCTAGTACTATTTAAATCATATCGAGCCTATCCATGAGCTTTCAAAGATTTCTGGCCTCGTGTGGCTTAGATAGGTGAATCTCTTCCATCGTCAGAGAGCCAGATCGTCCAACATTTCTGGTCTTCAATCAAAATATCACGGGATTGGGATCTTGGATATGTCATAAAATGAATACTGCAGTTCTGGCTTCTCGCCTCGAAACGTAAAAACTCCATCAATTGTATGTTTCAGAAGGGATGTAGAAGGGACGATAAAGAAATAGACTAAGAATTGTGGATTTAGTGTGATTCGAGGGGGAAATCAATGTCGGGCATTCGACATTACCGTGTGCTCTTGAACACTCTCTAAACAAATTCTACGAGTATACGAATCCTCGAAGCATACGAAGTAGAATAGTGGGGCAAATGTAAAGCATAGTATACATCCTATAGATATGCATCTATAATTAAGGCCGGCGAAATGCAGATTACGATTTCGGAAACTGTTTTCCCTAAACCGTAAGCAGCTTGATAAAGATCTGAAGGCGCCTAGATGCATTTAGAGCGACGTCATTGCCTTCTCTAGCAGCTTTAAATGCATTGAACGGGCGATAGGGCCCTCGGGTCAAATTTTCTATACCTTTGCGAAAGAAGGCCTCGATGTGGGTAGCCGCAAACAAAAGATTACTTGTGTCTGGCAGATTACGGACGGTCTCTCTATCACGTATCATTCCAGCATGTAGGATAAGAAATTTTGTGTTGGGCGATAGAATATGGCGTTTCCGGAGGTCGATGGTTGAAAAATCAGGAATCAGAGAGCTTAGTAGAGCCAGATTCGAACTTGACATTTTTGCGCCCACTACGTAGTGTGGTGAGACCGCCTCGCATCGGCTCTTCTTCCCCACCAAGGCCGACAATCACACACACTCGGGAGCCAACTTGCCAGCCACTCCCACTACTGGCCCGACGGGTCCGATGACTGGCCGAAGTATACAATAATGTAGTACACCTTCAATCTTATTTGGCCAAACACACAGTCCTCTCAGCGCGTAGTAACTCCGTCCCCTGTCAGTCTCCCGCAGCGCTCCGTCCACCTAAGCCTCAGTCGCTCACCGGTGAAGCCGGGGAACTTCGTACGTAAAGGCACACCTGTTTAGTGTGCCGACTCCCCACATCTGCAGTTTTCATCCATGGCGTCATGAAACTACTGGTTGTGTGTGCGCGGCGGAATATTTTCTGGAATGTAGGGAGGACCTGCATGCGGACAGAATATTTGTAAAGCCAGCAGTCACTCATACATAGATCGCGGTCAATAATAGATCACAATAATTAGTTAGTAGTCTGCTTATAATCACCCTCTCCGGTGAACCCGGCCTTGGAAGATACGCGCCCGGTACTTTGTGGCGTACTCACACACCACGACCGGATCAAGTACCAGCCAAGTATCCACCGGACTGACCTCATGGACTCCCCTCCATCATCCATCCCACCAGACTTTTTCTTTCTCTCTTTCCTTTCTCATTCTGCCGTAATTCGCCTTCCCTCGCAGTCGCGTCCATTCAACTCATATCCTTCTTCTTCCCTCTCCTCCCTCTAACCACCACCATGCCTGCACTGCTAGACGAGGCGGAGCGCATTGCGCGGGAATTCGAGTACCCCGCGGACCAGGTGCAGCGCGGCGTCGACGAGTACATCAACCAAAGCAACGAGGGCCTAGCCAAGGAGAACACCACCCTGTCGCAGATCCCCACCTTCGTGACGGCGGTTCCCAATGGCACCGAAAAGGTGCGCCTCTCGCCTCTTTGTGTCTTCCTAACCCCGCTGACACAGTGTGTGTAGGGCCTCTATCTCGCCGTCGACCTCGGCGGCACCAACTTCCGCGTCTGCTCCGTCCAACTACACGGCGACACCACCTTCAATCTGACGCAGTCCAAAATCATGATCCCGCGCGAACTCATGGCCTCCGGCACCTCCAAAGACCTCTTCCTCTTCCTGGCCCGCCAGATCGAGGCCTTCTTGCGCATTCACCACAACGAGCACTTCGAGGCCCACCTACGCCGCCCCGGCGATGCAACCAATAAAGAGAACATGTTCGATCTCGGCTTTACCTTTAGTTTTCCCGTGCGCCAGCTGGGTATTAACAGCGGCACCTTGATCCGGTGGACCAAGGGCTTTAATATCCCCGACGCGGTGGGACATGATGTATGCGCACTGCTGCAGTCCGCGATTGATGAGCTGTATCTGCCGGTGCGGGTGGCGGCGCTAGTGAACGATACAGTTGGCACGCTGATGGCGCGCTCGTACACGTCTCCCGGCGAGACGGGGACTTTTCTGGGCGCCATTTTCGGGACTGGCACCAACGGCGCATACGTCGAGAAACTGGACAAGATCACCAAGCTCCAGACCATGGAGGGCGCGCACTACGATACATCGACGGGCGAGATGGTCATCAACGCTGAATGGGGCAGCTTCGATAACCACCTCAGTGTCCTGCCTAGCACCGTATTCGACCGTGAGCTTGACGCAGACAGCAATAACCCGGGCGTGCAGATGTTCGAAAAGCGCGTTTCGGGCATGTTCCTCGGCGAGATCCTGCGGCGCGCATTGCTCGCTATGCACCAGGACCCCGCGCTGGGTCTGTTCAAGCCCAGCAAAACCTCCAAGGTTATCTGCCCCGAGAACTCGGGCCTGTACCGACAGTGGGGTCTGGATACCAGTCTGTTGAGTCTGGTTGAGGCTGATAAAAGTCCCCACATGGCAGAGATGAAGACTGCCATGTACGACCACCTGAAGATCGAGAACCTGAGCGATGTCGAGTGCAAAGCTGTCAAGATCCTGGTGCATGCCATCGGCAAGCGTGCCGCGCGACTCAGCGCCGTCCCGCTGGCTGCTATCCTCATCCACTCCGGAAAGCTCCAGACCGAGAACATGGTCGATGTGGGTGTCGACGGCAGCTTGGTGGAATTCTACCCCAACTTCGACGGATACATACGCGAGGCCCTGCGGAGTGTTTCCAAGGTCGGCGAGGCAGGCGAAAAGAAGGTCCGCATCGGTATCTCCAAGGATGGCAGCGGAGTCGGTGCTGCGCTGATCGCCTTGGTGGCGAGCAAAGATGAGACCCTAAAGAGTGCCTCGGAGAAATGATTCTGTTCTCCCTCCCTCTCTTCTCGCATTTGCTCTCGATCTTGAATTCGTCGGCTGGATTGCCATCTAGGCTGGCCCTTTTTGAAGCCTACCCTGCGTTAGGCTATATACCACCCACACTTTCCACTCTGTTCCGTTGCAATTGGCTTCTGATCTATTGCATGGGCTTCTCGTCACCCGTCCGTCGTCTTGCCCCATGCGCAGAACGATGTATCATTACACTTGGTGTTGGTCGACCCGCGGAGTTGCACAGAATCTTTTTTTTCCTTTTTTGGGCGCACATTTGTTGGTACATTGATTGCATCGAATTGGCTGAATACAAAATAAGACTTGAAGTTCAATTTCAAATTCAGATTTCAGGACTACTGTAGTGTGTAACTATTTCCCCGGCTCATACCCAATCGCCTGCGCCGATGTCACGAAATCAATACGACCCGCCATGGCAGACATGAATGGCTGCGGACCCCCCGTGGCCTTGGGATCGGGCCCGATAAAGTTATTCGGAAACCCTACATCCAAAGGAACCACCGACTCCAGATCCTCGATCTGCTTCTTCGTCAAACGAATCGACAACGCCTGGATATTATCTTGCAGATGCTCGACCTTGCGCCCACCAACAATGGGAAACACATTCGGCGCCTTGCAAAGCACATAGGCCAGCGCGACCGCAGTCACAGACTCAATACCGTGCTCCGCCGCAACGCGCGCCAACGCTTCGGACATCCGCTGCTCCTCCTCCGTCTGCTCGCTACCCCCCAACATGGTCCGCAATCCCTCGCCCTCCTTCTTGCGCGCCTCTAGCGCCTTCGCGCTCTGGAACTTGCCGCTCCCCAACACGTCCCACGGCGCAAGCGCCATTCCGAAATGCCGCGCCATAGGCAGGATGTCCCGCTCAAAGTCCCGGCGCATCACGTTCCAGCGTCCCTGGTAGACGCTGAATGGTGTTTTGCCGTGTGCGCGCGCGTACGTGTTGGCCGCGGACACGACCCATGCTGGTGAATCTGAGATACCTAGATAGAGCACCTTGCCCTGCTCGACGAGGATGTGCAGGGCGTCCATGATTTCTTCGATGGAGGTCGAGTGGTCCCACCAGTGCAGGTAGAGGACATCAATGAACTCTGTCTGGAGTTTGCGGAGCGAGTCCCGCACGCTGACAATCATGCTGCGCTTGTGGTTGCCGCTGAAATTGGCGGCTTTGCCCTTGCCCAGCGCGTGGGCGCGGTAGTCGGTCGTGAATTTGGTCGCGATGACCAGGTTGTCACGGTTCTTGCGAGCGGTCATCCACTCGCCCAGCCAGGTCTCGCTCTGCTCGTCTTGGTAGTTGTTCGCAGTGTCGATGAAGTTGCCACCCGCGGCGACGAAGGAGTCTAGTAGCTTGAAGGATTGTTCCTTGCTCATGGTGCCCATGAATCCGTTCCAGGCATCGCCGATGGACATCCCACCTAGCTGCAGGGGGGACACGCGGATTCCGGCGGAGGGGGAGAGGATGCGATACCGGCCCAGCGGGGTTTCCGGCTCCGGGGCAGGGGCCAAGAAGTCGCTCATGATGATGGTTGTGAGAGGTTTTGAGAAAGGATAGTTCAATGTGGGAGATTGTAGGTGGTTGGGAGGGCCGAAGTGAGTGCAATTATGCTCGTTTTATAATATTTGTGAGTGTCATCCCCTCCGGACTTAGGGATTGCACCGGAAACAGGCGATGACATGTTGACGGGTGATGATGTCAACAACCGAGATATCCTCGGAGATAAGCGATCGAGAGCAGGTTCTGGTTGTCTGCGGTAGTGTCAATGCCTGTGATGGGCTCAAAGGAGCATGCCACTGTCTTGAAATGCCTCGGTCGTGGCGATTTTTTGTTGTGTACATTACTTAGGGAGCAGGGTATGTAGACGGACGCAGATTAAGTTGTCTTTCCGTCTCCAATCTCCGGTCAGCAAGATATCCCACTAACCCCAGGTTAGTTAGTGCCTGTCAGCAGAGTTCTTCAGCCGATGATCATGTGGTTTAAGCTTAGGACTGTTCAATAGAAAAGGATGGTAGGGAGTGGAAACTGTCTCTTCATAATTCTTGTTCTATGTTTCTAATGTTTGGGTTGTAAAAAAGGTGCTGGCTTGTGGACTATATATTTTTTATTCTCCCATACCCTCCACCCCTTTGCACTACCCTTATGAGATGTGGCCATAAGCACCCAACAGTCTCAAGCGAAACACCTGACATCATCAGTCGGTCAAGATGCAGGTGAGTCAACAGGAGAGAGTACATCAGCAATGGCTGCAGACTGCTGCTAGACAAGCAGTCTTCGTGCGAGGGAGGACCAAGGGTAGACCTGGCGACAACCCTGTACCATAATTGTGAAAAAAAGAAAAGGGAACACTGTCTATTATTCCGATTATCCCTCTAGGAGACCAAGGAATTAATTACCTGAACCCTTTCACTGATCTTTTGAATAGCCTTTTCGCTCCTCCATAATGCCAATGTCCTGGCAAGCGGTAGTGGCCGATCGGAGCAAGGGGTGAAACCCTTCCACCCTGCCCCCGGCCCATCCTTGCGTGGTCTCCTGGCCGACTCAGTCTGGGCCGGTGCGGCTGAGCGGGTTTCACACACTAACAGGATCGACCCGCCCGTCGATCAAGGTAGTCTAAAGAACCACTGACACTCGATACGGAGCATTCCACGCACCACATGGCGAGATGTACTGCCCTAGCACTACAATATGTACCCTTGGGCGTATGTCCTCCTATCCACGTTGGATCGGCAAGGTTTCCCTGCCCGCAGGACAAAAGGCCCAGCTGCATTGCCAATCTGCGCTTGCTTTTTAACCCAGCCCTCGCCCGCCCCCCCTGACTCTCTTTCTTTCTATTCTGGTTTGGCTTCTGCTGCATTTTCCCTTTTCCCTCCCGACTCTGCAGTTTACGAAAATGTCCACTTTCTTCAAGGCAGAGTCGCCTAAGGACTCGGGTTCTGACCATGCGGAGCGATCATCAACATCGGTGTCGGACTCGGATGCCCTCTCGCAAAAGAGTAGAGGGAAATCCTCCAATTCGGCTAGTGAGAAGGGGAGTGATCATGAGAGACATGAGACCTCCCCCAAGGAAGCTGTTCAGGACCTGAATAAGGAGGCTAAGAGTTCTTCGACCGACAATGTGTCCGCCCCGAGTGACAATGGAGATGCGCAGTCTCCCCCAGATGAACAGGAGTATCCCAAATCCTGGAGATTGACCCTGATCACCATTGCACTGTGCCTGTGTGTGTTCTGCGTGGCTCTGGTAAGTGTGCATCTCTTTGTTTACAAAATCTATGTCCTAATGAATACCAGGACAATACCATCATCGCCACCGCCATCCCCAAGATCACCGATCAGTTCGACTCCCTCGGCGATGTAGGCTGGTATGGCAGCGCCTACCTGCTAACCACCTGCTCCGTGATCCTCATGTTTGGCAAGTTCTACACCTTCTACTCCACCAAGTGGATCTATCTGTTGGCCCTGTCCATCTTCGAGGTCGGCTCGCTGGTCTGCGGCGTGACTCCCAGCTCGGTCGGCTTGATCTGCGGCCGGGCCATTGCCGGTCTGGGTGCGGCGGGTTTGTTCTCGGGGTCCATTCTCATCATTAGCCAGAGTGTGCCGCTCGCTAAGCGGCCTATGTATACGGGACTCGTGGGGTCGATGTTTGGGATTGCCAGTGTTGCTGGTCCACTGTACGTTCCTCCTTTGATTGTCAAGTGGTGGTTGCTAATATCTATCTCGCAGAATGGGCGGCGCCTTTACCGACCATCTGACCTGGCGGTGGTGCTTCTACATCAACCTGCCCATCGGCGCAATTACCTTTTTTTTCGTGCTGGTCTTCTTCAAGGCTCCCCGTGCCATCAAGAAGAAGAACGACCTCCCCTGGCAGCAGCAGCTGGCGCAGTTTGACCTGCTTGGCTCCTTGTTCTTCCTGCCCTCTATCATCAGCCTGCTGCTCGCCCTCCAGTGGGGCGGCACCAAGTACGAGTGGAACAACCCGCGCATCATCGCGCTGTTCTGCGTGTTCGGCGTCGGCATCCTCATCTTCGTCGGCGTCCAGTACTGGGGCGGCGATCGGGCTACTGTGCCCCCGCGGCTGATCAAGAATCGGAACGTCTGGGGCGCCGCGTGGTATGCCTTGGCCATTGGCGCGGCCTTTTTCGTGATCACTTACTATGTACGTGCTTGCTTTCCGGCAACCTTGCGGATGAATCTTGCAGATGAAACTGACCATCTTCTAGCTCCCTATCTGGTTCCAAGCGATCAAAGGCGCCACGGCCATGAAATCTGGCATCATGAACCTGCCAATGATCATCGCTGTCGTGGTCGTCTCCATTCTCGCCGGTGGCCTGGTGACAGCATGCGGCTACTACACACCGTTCATGATCGCCTCGTCCATCATCATGACCATCGGCGCCGGCCTCCTCACAACCCTTGAAACAAACTCCAACCACTCCAAGTGGATCGGATACCAGGCGCTCTTCGGCATCGGGCTCGGTCTGGGCATGCAGCAGCCGATGCTGGTCGCCCAGACGGCACTCAAAAATGAAGACATCCCCAGCGGCACGGCGATTGTCATGTTTGCGCAGACCCTCGGCGGCGCCGTGTTTGTTTCGGTTGCGCAGAATGTCTTCCAGAATCAACTGGTGCATAACCTGCACGAGTATGCGCCGGAGGTCGATTCTAGCCGTCTCCTCGCTGTTGGCGCGACGATGATCCGCTCTATCGTGCCTAGCCCGTTCCTGCACCAGGTTCTGAGCGCGTATAATGATGCGATCACCCAGACCTTTTATGTTGCTGTCAGCATGGGCGCTCTGTCCCTCATCGGGCCGATCTTCGTCGAGTGGATCTCCGTCAAGGGCAAGAAGCCCGAGGTGGTCGCTGTCTAAGTCGGGCTTTGTGAGGGTTACGTTCCTTCCTGCATATTCTTTTCTCTCTCTGAGGCTGTGCTGTCCAGGCCACATACGCTTCGTGATAATACCTGTTGTGTTGTGATGTTGGTGTTGATGTTTTGAATCCGTCTGCATTCTATTCCATGGCCACCCTTTCCTTTCCTTTTTCTAAGATGATAAGATAATACAAAAAGATTAAAAAACGAAAAAAAGATTTGTATCTAGACCACCGCGTACAGACTGAGATAAATGCCCCAGATCACACCGCAGGCACTCCCAAAGACCACGCGGCGGTCCACGGGGACGACGGTGTACATCAGCGTGGACACGATGGGACGGTACTTGAGTCGAGCAACCATTATAGGCGGGAAGTCCTTGAATGTTGTCAGTAAACAATCCTATAAATAAAGAGTATCTGTCTGTCCGTCTGTCTGTACACCTGGGGTAGCACAGTAGAAAGTACCCAAGTAGACAGTCGACAGTAGACGGGAAGAATGGTGAATCTCACCTCAACAACAAGCTCCCAAGACCTCCAAACCCCAGTTCCCTTGAGCAGATTGATCAAGACAATAAAAAGCACAATATTCATGACCGACCCGACCGTCTGGTCGAAGATAAACTTCATGATAAAACTATACAATCCTGACTGGCTCTGCGAGCGAGGCGCCCATTGCGAGGATTTCTCTCGCTGATGATGGCTGGGCAGTCGCGAGCCGGCGCCCCCGCCAGCAGCGGCGCGATACCAATCTCGCGGCCGATCGCGCGTGGAGATGGCGAATGGCGCCGAGGATAGACTGGAGGAGAAATAGTCGCGTAGTGAAGAAACGGATTTGGAGCGCCTGCGCGATCGATTCCCACCCCGGCTGCCGCAGCAACAGCAGCAGCACCAACACCAGTCCCAGAGGCGGGACAGCTCAGCGCGCGACGGGAAGCCTGGGTATCGCGCCTCCAGGGCGCGTTGCCAGACGAAGTTGATGGGGACGACTAGGATGCCATAGGTTATGAATTGGATGAGGGCGAGGGTGTTGAGGGTGAAAGGGTTCTGTTTGCGATTTGGTACAGAGGTTAGTGGTTGATTTGATTGATATCAGGGGGAGGAGGATGGGGGGATATCGGACAGGACTGTTGCGTTGGTCGATTAGTTGGGCGCAGATGTTGGCGATCGCGTTGAGGACGGTCGATTGAACGAATGTCACGGTTAGCGCGGAGGGCATCGCGGCGCCGCATTGTACATTGAGTCGGTTGTTCGTTCGGTGCGGCGGTGATGGTGAAGGTCCATCATTGCCAAGACACCGTGTCCTCGCGGTGTTGGCGCTAGCGGACGAACTACAGCGACACCTATAACGACCCGTATTACACAGAAAACACCACAATGGAGCATTTGAGTGATTACAATTACTTGAGTTACCTGTGGCGAAACACCACATTCGGCCCATTCTTCGCACTGGTAAAGTGATCCACCAGCGCCAAATGGCCCTGCTCATCCTCGCCCACCCGGTCAGCCAGCGCCATCTCAAATAGAAACACCAGTCTTGCCAGCGTCACCCGCATCTCCATGAACGCCATGCTTTTACCAATGCACCCGCGCGGCCCAATGCTAAACGGACAGAATGCCCGCCGTGCCGTGTCGACCTGTTCCTTGCTCGTGGTCCATTTTGCGTCGGCCGCTTCGCACGTCGCACCCTCGATCCACCGTTCCGGTAGGAATGTCCCCGCCGCGCGGTAGTATGCCTCTTGTCGGTGGATTGAGTATGTCGGCGTGCCGCAGTTTGTGCCGGCTGGCAGGAACACGCCGTCTACCACCGCTCCGCCGTCCATCACCTCGCGCGGAATTGCGCCGGGCACGGCGGGTGCGAGACGCAGTGCTTCGTCGATGACAGCTTTCAGGTAGACCAGCTCGTTCAGCCGTGCGCCGCTGACAATCTCTTCGACTTCGTTGAACGCCCCGCGCACCTCGGCGCTCAGCTTCGACAGCGCCCCTGGCCGGCGCACGAGGTAGAACAGCGCCGCGGCCAGCGTGGTAGACGTTGTGTCGCTGCCCGCGATCATCAGCACGTTCGCTTCGCCCCATAGCTCGGGCGTGCTCAGTCCCTTGCCCGTTTCCGGGTCCGTCGCGTTGAGCAGGTAGTAGAAGAAGTCCTTTTTCGCTTCGCGGCCGGCCTGAGCACGCTCTTTGGCCCGGGCGCTGGCTTCGACCCGCGAGTTCATGATGAAGTTCCATCGGTCGCGCGTTAGTTGTCGGATGAAGATCTGGTCCAGGTGCCAGCTGTCTAGAGGCATCCAGAGCCCGCACTGCGAGGGTGGGTTAGTTAGTGGTCGAGCTGGGTTCTGCTGAAGCAAAAGACTCACCACATAATGTCTGTTCGCGGCGCGATCAACAAGCTTCACCATGTGTCGCTTGCCCCGCGAGACGAGCATGTCAAAGCTCTTGCCGAAGCACAACTCGCCCATCACATCGTAGGTCAGATAGCTGAACCAATCGCCCATGTTGCGCACCACGGCCCCCTTCGTCTCTTCTTCCAGATCATCCCAATCAGAGTCCACCCCATCATGCCCCGCCAGCACCGCACAAAGCTGCCGGACATGCAAGAGCATAACATCTTCCATCCCCTTGAGCGCGTGGTCCGAAAACGCCTGGCTCAGCACCCTCCGCTTGCGCCCATGCATCGTCTTATCGATCGCATTGTGCGTATTATACACGCCCTTGATGGCGGGGAAGGCGTTGTAGAAATCAGCCTTCTGGAGCCGCTTCCCGTGCCCGTAGATGTCGTGCAGGCCACGGTCGGTGTTGACCGATATGAAATTTGGCGCTGCGCGCACATGGCTCCCGTACTGGGTGTGTAGCTCGTACAGCCACAGGTGGCGGTCGCCTTTTAGGCCGTGGTATAGCTGGACCCAGGGTGTGAGGCTTGCGAGGAATGGTCCCGGGATGCGGCGGAGGGGGTGGAAGAAGGCGTTGTAGATAACGTAGCCCAACGTCTATCGCTAATCAGTAAGGTATTTCCTTATTTTGAGGGAAAGAAACATACCGCTGCGACTAGCAGAACCCCCAACCCACACGCGACCCCTGTCAGCGACAAACACTCCAGTACAGATGCGACAAACATCGTGCGAGCATGTAGCTACTGAGTTGGCGATGCGTCGTTTCAAGCAACTAATGAATACTTATGCCTTAAAGGAGACTCGGTGGCCGCCTCCCGTCTTTGGCTTTTATACTCCCGCCCGAAGATACCCGCGCCCAACCGTCTCAATGACGACGAATCCGGATTTGGTCACACAAGCTTACTTTTGCAACGATGGAGAGGTGCTCGGTTAGGGGCGGTCGCTTAATTCATAGCTGGGTTTAGATGATTGTTTTGCGTATCTTTTGTGGTGGTGTTCGTTCATGCAACGGGGGGGTTATCGTGCATGAGCTTAAGTGGAGGGTCGGTAGACCACGAAGAGGTGTTCTGGAGTTGAAAGGGAATACGATTAGGAAGGGGAACAAGAGTTATCTTCGTTCTCAATAGTCGATTGAACTTCTCTGTGGTTATGATTAAATGGGTTGCTTTTACATAACCATAACCATAGTCCCGGAAGGAATCATACCTGGTAGGATGAAACGATCCTCACCCGACGAGGCTATCAACCCCTCCAACGGCTCTTTCAGGTATTTAGGGCTGGGCCTGATACCGCCACTACCCGTCCTAGTTTAGAAATGGCGGATGGCACTCCAAAGTGTTTGTTATAAGACAACTACTCCATCTGCGCGTCGTACGTTCATAGGACAGAGCAAGACCATTTTGAATTCTTGCCAGCATCTTCATTCCTCGAGTCCGATAGACATGCTCATCATATTGGTTGCATAGGCCTCTGTGCATCGCGATCATTGAGATGACACTTTTGCCGTTCTTGCAAAACATGGCGAATGGAGATGCAAAGGGGGGGGGGGGGCGCTGACACCTCAGGCACCAACATACTCAAATAGAGATCGATTTGAAAGTCACTCTGCAAGCAGCTAATAGAATGACGGTTTTCTCAGTATTTCGGACATAAGTGCGCATTTACTTTACCGAGTATTCTGACCAGCTACATTTGACGAGTTTGATCCCTTGGGATCTAGGTACGCAATCGTCACAGCACAGCAAGTTAGCACTGTGAAGACCAAACATCTGCAATAAAGTCATGATGCCATTTAGGCGTATCTCTAACTGCGGAATCTATCTAGTAAGCAGAAAGAGTCTAACTAAAACGGAGAGGTAAAGAGTAGGGACTGCATAATTTATAGCCGGAATTTTTTCGGCTACGAAACCCAATTTTCCGAACGTCAAGTACCGGAAATTTTAACGGGTCAACAGATGCCTTGGCTTTCATATTCCGGCACCTTGGGATATTATTCGTGCTAGAGATATTAAATATTCTATAGTCCTGCATTGCCCTATCGCTAGACTTGTCGATATCTAGCCACTCTAAATTATCCTCTTTCGTCGGCATAACCCTTTTCCCATTTACTATACTTGCTTCGAACGAACAGAATAAAATGTCTCAGCGTCTAGACCAGCTCACCAAGCAAATATCGCCGCGCCAAGTTAATGGTCCACCAATTGCTTTGTTGAAAGATCAGGTCGTCTTGATCACTGGTGGCGCCCAAGGTCAGAGAGAAGTTACTATATATGGGTGCGGGAATGATTTGCTGATATTGATTTATTTAGGGTTGGGAGCGGCAACAGCAACGCTCTTTGCACAGTATGGTGCATTGATCGCGATCAGTGACGTGGATGAGACCAAGTCGCAGGGACTAGTTAAGCACTTGCGAGAGACAGGTGCACAAGCAGAGTCCTTTTCAGGGGATCTGTTGGATCCATCATACCCCGAGACTCTGGTTAAACAAGTTTTTGCGAAGTTTGGAAGAATCAATTGCCTCATCAACAACGCGGGTAGGTTCGACATTCTCATCTGTACGAAACAAAGCTAATATTTCATCAGGGTTTCTCAATGACAGGTGAGCCGTAGAGATATCATTGGATTCTGCCCTTCTAATATCCGGAGCACCACAGAGCCGTCCATAAAATGACTGATAGTCAATGGGAATCTATTCTTGAGATCCACAACTCGGTGCCATTTCGACTCATCCGAGCCTTGTCGAGTCACTACATGAGCCCCGAGACAATGAACAACCGCAAGACAATCATTAACATATCGTCTTCCTCCGGAGTACATGGTCAATTGGGTCAGGTATGCTTGCTTGCTTAACTACGTGCCTTGCCATCAAAGCCATTTGCCCGGTTCTGATGTACCTTCACGCACAGGTCAACTACTGCACGGCCAAAGCGGGTATTGTTGGGATGACAAAGGGAATTGCGAGGGAATGGGGACGGTACGAATGGCAAACACTTTGACAATAGGCCTTCTTGCTGAGATAAAACAGGTACAATGTTCGATGCAATGCGGTTGCTTACGGTTGGATGGACACCCGCATGACTCGGCCTCCCGAACCAGGCCTGAAAATGACCGTGAACGGAAACGAGATCAGTGTCGGCATCGCAAAGAGTGCAACCAAGTTTAGAGATACTTCGGATATTGCCCTAGGGCGTCCGGGAACCGCAGAGGAGGCGGCGGGGTGTCTGCTATTCCTCGCAAGCGACCTTTCCAGTTATGTAACGGGGCATGTAATGGAGTGTAATGGAGGACGCTTTATGTGACGGAAATTCGAAAAGCCTATATAGGTGTTTTGGCTTTTGAGTTTGGAATTTTGCTATGCTCACCAGTAATGTCAAGGCGCCTAGTCCCCAGATCATCGGCTCGAATCCCACGGGTCCTCACCAGGTGTTAAGAGAAACAATAAAAAGGTAAAACGTGTTCGGTCCCAATCTGGTTGAGTAAAGGAAACAATATAAGGAGATAAATTCTTAACTCCGTCTAATCCCCTCCTATAACACTCGCCAATCAACCCGACTTCGCGTTTCCGTACAAAAGGACAAGAGAAATCAAAATGGCAGCAGCACGTCCCACCTGGCTAATCACTGGAGCCTCATCTGGATTTGGTAAGTCACTTTCTTGGGAAGCTCTCAAGGCTGGCTACAAGGTCATTGGAACCACTCGTGACGTCGGCAAGGCCGAGTCCGCTTATCCCGATTTCACGGCCAAAGGTGGCATCTGGATGGGCATAGATCCTGCTCAAGAGGATGCATACGATCAATTCGCGAAGTGCTCTCAGGAACATAATGTGGATGTCCTAGTCAACAACGCGGGTTATGCGTTCATTGGTGGTGTTGAAGATACTAGGTTCGTGGCTTCGCGGTGCGCTTTACCATGCTGGGAGTTATTTTGCTAATGTATTGAACTTATTATAGTGAAGATGACGTACGCGACCAAATGGAGGTCAATTTTTATGGGCCCCTTCGCGCCGTTCGAGCGTGTCTCCCTGCCATGCGTGCAAAAGGCTCCGGTCACATTGTCCTGATTAGTAGTGGTGCCGGGTAAGTGGAATGATCCATTTCTCGTTCTTTCTCTCCCGTTGTCTAACAGAGAAATTGTACGAAATTAACAGCTTCATCGCCCGACCTGGCAGAGCCACCTACTCAGCTAGTAAATTCGCCATCGAGGCTGTTCACGAGTCCCTTTCCCACGAGGTGACGACACTTGGAATCAAGGTCTTGATAGTAGAGCCCGGCGCTTTCCGTACGCCATTTTCCAGCCGCGTCATTTACCCGGCTCAGTTCGAGAACGGTTTCAGCGAGGGCTACAAGGGTACTGCGGTAGAGCAAATGGTCACCGGGTTTCGGCAGATCACGTCCATTCCTGACTTTGTCAAAGGAGACCCCGATAAGGCGGCGCGGGCAATCATCCAGGCCATCGTGACGGGCTATGACTATCTTCGCATGCCCCTGGGAAAGGACTGTGTGGTTGCGTTGGAGGATAAGATTGGAGAGCTACAGAGGGATCTCGAGGCTACCCGACCAATCGCCACTTCTACAGATATCGATTGATTGAAAAACATGGAAATAGCAATGCAATTGTGAAGGTGGCTCACGAACCCTCGCGCAATATAGAGAAGCATAGCGTTGTGGTGTAAAGCAGGACAATAATATTGTTCGTAGAGGCAAGAAATTAACCTATGAAAACAACGCATTGTCCTTTCCTAGCCCCCACCAACCCCTGCGTGAGACCCTGCGTGAGACCCTGCGCATGGACTCTCCCCGCATTCTTCACCGTTTCAATTTCCCCGGTTGCACTTGACTCTTTTTTGGATGATGGTAACACAACTCGAGAGTGCTCCACCCGTACAGCCCAGTCGATGATTCTTTCTTAAGCATGACAAAATGACACCCATACACTTACCAGACCAATGGCCTCTCTCTGGAGTCAACACCTCATGGGCCGCAGCCCTTATGGTGGTGATTATCTCGAGCTTCTACCTGTCTTCAGCAAAGCTGCACCCCCAAGAGCCGCCCGTCATTACCAGTGCGGTACCCTTCGTGGGCCACTTGCTCGGCATGATCGTCAATGGCGGACGTTACATCAAGTCCATAGGGTAAGCAGGACCCGCCATGGGCATACGGGAACTAAGCTCAGGATTCTGACTCCTCTGCCAGTATCACCAACCGCGACAAGCCCATATTCACTCTTCCCGTGCCGCGGTCGCGCATCTACATCGTCACGGACCCGGTCCTGGCGGCCGCTGTCCAACGCGCCTCGCGCGTTTTGTCGTTCACCCCTCTCGTGCCAGATATCACCAGGCGCGTGCTGGGGCTCGACGATGCCACCGTCGCCGCCGTCCGTCAGAACCTGGATCCCGAACCCGGCGACGACCGGCGTGGCTTCCTGGCCGACATGCACGACATGATGTACCGCACCCTCGGACCCGGCGAGGCTCTGGAAAACCTGAGCACCGGCGCCGCTAGGGAATTGAGTCGCCAGATCAACACGTACGCCGCGGACTTGCAGCACGGACAGTCCAGCGGAGTACCGTCTATCAAGGTTGACCTGCTCGAGTGGGTGCGCCACTTTGTGACGGTCGGTACGGCGCAGTTCCTGTACGGGCCAAACAACCCCATCGCTGCACATCCAGAGCTAGAGCAGGCCTTCTGGGACTTTGATCACGGTCTCGGTCTCCTGCTGATGGGCTTCGCGCCGTCTATCACCGCGCGGAAGCCGTATCGCGGACGGGAGGCGCTCGCGGCCGCCTTCACCAAGTATATCACCGCTGGCCACGAGAGCGAGGCGGCGACGATCGTACGCAAGCGGGTCGCCATTGCGGAGGAGTACGGCTGGCCCGCCTCCAGCACCGCGCGCTCGGAGCTGTCCTTCTTGTTCGCGGGCATCGTCAACACGGCCACGACGACCTTCTGGGTAGTGCTGCAGATCTTCGCGCGGCCGGAGCTGCTGGTTGCCGTGCGCGGCGAGCTGGCCCAGATCACGGGTGAGGGTGAGAGCGAGCGAACGCTAAGCCTGGACGGTGTGAAAAATGAGTGCCCCATTCTACAGGCCGTATTTCGCGAGTGTCTGCGGCTGGGCTCGAACAACTTCTCAACGCGCCTCGTGAAGACCGATACAATGTTGGCGGAGCGGTACCTCCTCAAGGCGAACTCGGTGGTCCAGGTCGCGGGCGGCGTGATCCATGCGGACAGGCAGATCTGGGGCGACGACGTGGACGTCTTCAACCCGGGCCGTTTTCTCAAGCCGCAGCAGGGGGGTTCGGCAAGGCCGAACGTCCACCCGGCGGCATTCCGGTCATTTGGAGGCGGCAAGACTCTCTGCCCTGGGCGGCACTTTGCCACGACCGAGATCCTATCTCTCGTGGCGATGATTGTGTTGACGTTTGACTTGAAGGCTGTTGGTGGTGGGGAGATTGTGGTGCCTGCTCCAGACGATGGTGTTCTGCCTGTACATATTTTAGAACCCAAGGCGTCTGATGCCGTCAAGGTCGTGGTGAAGCTGGGGAGCGATGGCGCGACGCCGTTGAAGATCGTTCCGTGATTATCCCTGGAAGACCAAGATCGGTGCTATCCCACATGATGTATCCATTACAGTCATTATTAATTACAATTATCACACAAAGCATTACTGTGTAGTATAGGTATGAAGAGAGCACTTATTGCTGTATCTAGTTTAGTGCGCACCCTCACTAACCCCCACGCCGCCCACGTCTCCACAACCCTGCGATGAGCTAATCCTAACCGGCGCAAGTCCGTTTGACAGTTAACTCGGTCCATGATCCCGCCGAGATTCCGAGCGGGGACAAAGCCGAGCGACTCTGGTAACCCCCGCCATTGTCCACGAGAAATTGTTTCGTCACCTTTCCCTACCTCCCAGACACTCACTCACTCAGCATGCCATTCAACACCGCCATCCGCACAGCGCTCAAGGGCCCATCCGTGGCCTGGGGCTTCTGGCTCACGTATGTGTCTTATGTCTACTCCAATCTTCTGCCCAATTCTAGGATCCGACTGACCACAAATATTCTTCCCGAACAGTCTCCCCAGCGCCGCCGTCGCCAAAACTATTCTGCACAGATCGTCCGCGTCCCCCGCTGACCGGTTCAGCTGGGTCCTCGTCGATGCCGAGCACGGATTGATCTCGGACACGAACTACTACGAGGTACGTGATCTGTTTTCTAGCCTCCTATTACTGCCGGGAAACTAAAGTCAAACCAGCTCAACAACGCCGTTGGCTCCGAACGCGCAAGCCCCATCATCCGCGTCCCCTGGGGTGAGGAGTGGATGATCAAGCGCGCCCTCGACGCAGGCGCTCACGGCATCATGACGCCCATGTGCCATTCCGAGGCGGATGCGGCCCGGATTGTCAGCTACGCCAAGTACCCGCCTCTGGGGACGCGTGGCTACGGGCCCATGTTTGCGACGCACTCGTTCCCCGAGGTCATGCCCGGGAGTGACCATGATGACAACGCCAATGAGGGGGTCATGGTGGTGGTACAGATTGAGTCGCAGTCTGGTGTTGAGAATGTGGAGAAGATAGCTAAGGTGGATGGAATTGATGTGCTGTTTATTGGTGAGTGAGATGACAAATGGCTCTCACTTTGTGTGAAATGGAAGACTTACTGACTCTTTTAACAAGGTCCCTTCGATCTCGCCAAGCAGATGGGCGTCCAGCGTGGTGGTCCAGAACACGAGGCTGCCATCCAGCGTACTTTGGCCGCTGCTAATGCAGCAGGTAAGAAGGCCGCCATCTTCTGTACCAGTGGTGAAGATGCCCGGGTCCGCGCCGAGCAGGGCTTCCACATGATCTCGGTCATCACGGACGTTGCCGTCATTGGTGATGGAATGCAGAAGGAGCTGGCGACGGCTAAGGGCACCGCTGCGGCGGGTAAGAGAGAGGGATATTAGATTTTTTTTTATCTATGGGGACGTTGGCAAGATCTTTACTGTGTAGTCTATAGGTATCCGGGGATTTTCTTTTGCATAGACATATTCACGTGTCCGTGTGGATTTCTTCAGTCTTGGAACACCCTGACTCAGAACTCAGTCGCCAAGGCGTATTGAAGATAAGCATTCGCAATATTATGAATGGCAGTAGTAGATCACTGGGACAGTGCGCACCCGGTTCGATCCCATCTATCAAACAGTCTCTTTGACAAGACCGTTTTCAATCGAGTCCATAAATAGCGCGGCATTTAGAGTGCCGGTATTGGAGCTTTACCAGGAATTGCTGAGTATCTGCTCACCGTAAATCACCATCAGATCTAGCTGATAGACCGACAATGTGTCGGAGGCGGCGATTGAGAGGGCCCTCTGGGTTGCTGAGTAGTGATTCCAGCGTCGCTCGGGAATAATGCTTTGTTCCATTGGCGATAGGGGCAGAGCGAGACGCAATGCTGCGCACGCTCGATGGATGGTCCAGTTGTTTCCGGTAAGAGCCTGGAATAAAAATAGGGTATCGAAAATGTAATAGGTGGCCTGCCGCTTAGGTATTGTACCCGTGCAGCCCTCCGTCAAGAATCCACTGCTCGTTGTCGTCATTATCATCTTGCACGCGCCTCCATGTCTGCGTTCGCTCTGTTCGCTCTGCCCGCTCCGCTTGGCTTGCGGCTTTACCATCCGGCGCACGCCAGACAGGACGCATTAGCCCTCCAGCCGCGAGGAGCGGATTCCGGCTGAACGCATGTCCACCACTTGACGGTTCTGCCGAACCCCCTTCCGCCGCATCATAAGGATCAGGCTCACTTGGCTCCGGTGTTGGCTCCGCCGCAGCAGACTGATACACGCGTCGCACCTTGCCGCCCTTGATATCCAAGCTCATCACCGTCTTCTTCTTCTCCCACTCCGGACGAGCTTTGTCTTCCATCTCGCGCTGGATGCGCTGCTGTTTTTTCAGCGCCAGTGCTCGCTGCGCTGGACTCATCCATAACGTTGAGGCGACGTTCGGTGTCTCGAAATCGGCTGCTTCATCAACGACTTTTGTCCGACGAGCATTCTGCGCTTGGAATTGAAGTAGTCTGTCGCGGTGTGCCTTGGCGGCATCGAGTTTGCTCGGCGACGAAGATCCGGAAACAGGTCGGGGACCGCCATCGTGATGAACGCCCTCATTATGTGCCCGCATCTTCTCCTGTCCGCGCTCGGCGCGTAGTTCACGGATCATGCTTTGCACTTCCTCTGCGGAGAGAAGCGGGGTGCCACAGTAGGAACAGGGTTGCAAACCCTCCAGTGAGCAAATGATTTTCCCGCAATTGAGACAATTCGGCGCGGGATCAAACAACGGGTGGATTGTGGCGTAGCAGCTGCATTTCCGCCTCTCCGCGTCCCGCGTCGGATTTGTGGACAACTCTAACGCGGCGATGGCGGCAGTAAGGTCGGAGATGTTGTTCGTAGTGAGCGAACCACCACCCTTGGACGGACTGGCCGAGCCTCCCTGTCGGGCGGGCTTGCCCGCCTTCGAGCGTACATTCGGCAGCATGTCGGAGAGCACGGGTCCAGAGGCCGAGGGCGGTGCCTTCATTGCCGGCATGGGCGATTGAACGCGAGAAGAGGAAGTGGACGAGCCGCGTGATGAGGATCCCGTAGCAAACACTGGTTTGAGATGTGAGGATGACATGTAGTCCTCCTCCTGCTCGGCCTTCTTGTACCCTCCGCCCACATCGCCGTAGTTGTCCGGTCGGCGCGGCGGACCGGCACTGTGCAGTGGTGCCTTCTTCTTTTTGGTCCGTGTTTCGGTATGTGTGGGTTCGCTTCGTGAAGAGGAGTCCCGGCGGGCGTTGAACGAGGCGATGAACTCTAGGGCGGCGGGGGAGTCGCCCAGAAGGTTTTTCAGGTGGTCGGCGCTGGCATCCTTGGACAGACTGGCAGCATAGTCGATGATCTGCACGAGTGACTCTTCGTCCAGGGGGAGGAGTTGGGAGAGCCGGGGAGTGGCCCAGGCAGTGAGGGACATGTTGTTGGGGAGGTGAAAGTGGAAGAGAAAGGAAGTGTTCGTGCGGGAAGTATGTAGTTTCACCTCACCGCCAGCAGGAGCTATGGAGATGATCGCTTCTATACTGTACTAATCCCATCAAGATGAGGGGAGCTAAGGGATTAAAATAATAATACAGAATACGATGAAATTGTGGCCGCCAGAAATGGTGTGTGGACTCGGGGAATTGCAAATTCAACGAGAAGATGGGGAAAGATAGGATTGATTCTCTTCAAGTACTTCCATTGTGCATACCAACAGCCTGAAGGAAGCTTTGAGGTGTGTCAGCTCCAAAAAAATGCTCTGTGAACCATTCGCCTTTCCTACTTGCGTCAACCGCGCGAGATAGCATCGCCTTTTCGTATTCTGCCACAGCGGGTTCCAGGTTATCAATCCCATGCTTGATGATCTGTCTGGCCAACTCAAGACTATCGTTTAAGGCACTGTTAACACCATCTCCAGTGGGTACGCTAGAAGAGGTAAATTGTCAGCAGGATAAGGTCATTCATGATAGTCATCTTACGTTAAATGCGCGGCATCACCGAGCAGTGTCACTCCGAGGGTATGTGTCCAGGGAACGGACTTCTCTGGCGTGAAGTACAATGGCCAAGAGCGGAAACTCCGGTTGCTGGACTTGATCAACTCGGTAAGCCCTGGATCCCATTCGGCAAACTCATCTTGTAGCAACGATTGCCATAAATCGGATGGTTCATGAAGAACTGCGGATCCCAGTGAAGTCCAGTTCTCGGAGAGTTTCATGCCCACGGCGAGGTGGTAGGACCCATCGCCTAGGTAATGCAAAAATATCTGCCGGCCTTTGCTCATGGCCAGGAAATTGCCATTTTCAACCATAGAAGCCACTGAGGAGTAATTTGGGCTGTCCGGTTCGATGAACGAAGTAAAGAAGTGAGTCCCGGCATACTGTGGTTTACCAGATGTAACCTGCGCAGTTTGATCAGCCACAGCAAATATAAACAAAGTAATTTGAGCTTACTAGGTTCCTAACTTTGGACCAAGCGCCGTCCGCGCCTACGACGAGGCGAAATCCAGATTCAACCTGACCGTCTGTACGATGGACTGAAACTGACCCATCGTCCTCTTTCTGCACATGCTGTATTTTGCAACCCCAGATAATTCTGCTAGCCGGAATAGAGTTGAGGAGAAGTTTTCGCAGATCTTTGCGATCGATCTCTGGCTTTTCTGTATCGTCATCTCCGGGAATGTGCGCATGAACACTGCCTTGTGCGTCGACAATCCTCGTTGGCACGTCATAGCGGGCAATTGACTGGAATTTTTCCAACAAGCCAGCCTCTTTCAAAGCCACCTGCCCCGAGTCTTTATGAATATCAAGGGTGCCACTGCTCGAATACTCATCGGCCCATGTTGCCGACTCATCTCGTTCAAATATAACATAGGCGATACTAGCAAGTTCGAGCAATCGTGCAAAAGCGAGACCAGAAGGACCGGCTCCAATTATGGCAATGGGTGCTTGCGACGGAATCATGATAAAGAGCTGTGAGGGGGTTGTTGATGAATGAAGAATTTACTCGGTCAAGTCTACGAGGATTTTTTATATGTACCTGTCATCTAGGGGCCACCGCAGTGGTAACCATAATTTCCGAGAGCCAAATATTCGTTTGTGTTAATTTCATGCCGAGGATTTCTTCAAATGCTTGCTGCAAGGGAAGTTACGGTTCGGAGGTTGATCGGAGGTTACTGGCCTGATATCTATCGCCTCTGTAACCTCCGAACTCCGCTAACTTCCGACCCTCTACAACTAGGCCTTTCACAACATCCAAACCCCTCAGAATGGCGCCGAATGATGACAACAGAATCGAAAAATATGCATGTGACTGTTGCAGATCGAGCAAGGTAATCCTACACCATTGAATGCTTTGAGACCACCGCTTCTGACGATGACGCAGGTCGCTTGCTCCCGGGAGAGCGCTGGATGCCAACGCTGTAGGAAGACCGGCGACAAATGCGCCTACTCGCGTTCTGGAGTAATTCGTCGAAGGAGGAAACGCAAGAATGGGACAGCTGACAGCAGCCCACTCAACTTGGACGCCGCTATCAACTGCACTTCTATTACTCCTGAAAACAACTTCAGTAGTGATGGTGTACAATGTCATCTAGCGGACGATATTGAAGCAACTCGCAAGCGGCTGCGCGACCTCGACACCCCGGAGCAGCAGACCTCTCTTGACGCGCTTTCCCATCTATCCAAAACCTGCGTGAGTACAGGTGTTCAGCATGAAGTTTCAAAGCGTGACACGGCGGCCAAAGATTTTTTTCTGTTCGAAGAACATGCAACAGAATGGGCTGAAGGTAAGAACCTCTTGATTTGGACCCTGTGACCCAAGTTTCTGATGACCCTTCCTCGCAGTCTTTGAAAACGCTCTTCAGAAAAGCGGACCATTGATGAGCACGCCGCCTCCGGACGTAATGGATCATCTCAGAGCAGCTCGTCCGCATAAAGTGCGTGAGAGAGCTTGGCTAGTCATGTATTACAGTATCATTCTCAACACAGTGGCGTCTACATCGCTCAAGGAAAGGCTTCAGCGCAATCTCTGGCTTGCTCTCAGCGACGTGGGCGTTTTGCTTGAACCCAGCGAAGCCAACATCAACGCATTAGTACTAGTATTGAGCCAGGCGTCAGAGTTTACAGGGCCGTCGCTATGCTGGATGCTCGCAACGAGCGCCTGCAGAATGCTGCAGGCGCTGGGAGTGAATCAACGCCGTCTCGATCCACAGACTCGTGAGCGGCGCCTGATAAGATTCTGGCATCTGAACCTGCTTGATAAAGGACTCGCTATCATCTTTGGCAGAACTCCAACGTTCCATCGAGAGATGGTGAGAGAGATTGGGCTCCCGTCGTTGGAACAGATCCAGCCCTCTAGAGCTCATCACACCTCAACCGGGGCATCTATGATCTTTGGAGCGCACTACATGTATCAGAAAATTCTACTTTCGCATCTGATGGATCAGATCTGGCACTGCCTCTACGGAGAAGCAAAACCAAATGACCCCAGCATCGAAGCGGCCAGCAAGGATTTGATTTCTTGGTATGAACAAGCAAGAAAGGTATGCAGTGCTTCCATGACGGGGAATAGTTAATGACCTTATTTGGTTCAATGAATCTTAATAGATTCTTGATGCTGCCGCGCTATCAGAGAAACCTTTCTGTGACGCTCAAAACGCAAGATCGATAGATGTCGCTCTTCGCACCATCGAGTTCCATTTCCTCCACCTTACTATCCTGCTTGCCCGATCTTCGGCCTACATGCAGGCACAATGCTTGGACGCTTCGAAGCGAATGCTCCACCTACTCCAAGACATGGCCCCCGAATCCAAAGAACCCCATCACCCAATCATCTGGCAGCTAGTATGTTGTCCATTTACCCCTTTATTAATTCTGTTTTGCGACATCCTTTCCAATAGCAAGCGTAATTTGGAAGAAAACAAGGAAGCATTGGCTGCTATGGAGCATCTTCCAAGATATCTGAAGGAATTAAGCCCACGGAACTCCCTTGCAGCAAGCTTAGAGGGCATTGCAAATGTCTTCGTGCAGCACGCGAGATCCGTGCTATGTCGCCAGGATCCTGCAGGCGCAAATGCCGCCGTTGTAGCAGCACAGAGCTCAACATTGCCACTGGGAAGTTTACCATATGACAGGCCATTTGACGTGGATATGCTTCATTCGAATTCGCTTTTCAGCAATACTGCCTCAGTTATGCCAACTACAGGACAGCTCGAAATTGGCAATTTTGATATCGAACTCAATAATGATCTGGCAATATTTACAAACAGCCTCGACGATGATGGAATGTTTGACTGGCTGAACTGGGATAGTCAAGCACAAAAATCCGAGTACGCAGCATAGGCGGATCCCTTCGTCGTGTACACTAAGAGGAAGAATACAATGCTGCCGGATTTGGTGCGACATATAAAACTAGGCGGTTATTACGAATGAGGATAAATTGATTTGAGGGTTGTCTCGTAGTGTGTCCGATAACGATCATGCTTTATATCCAGACTATTTGGGTTGGAAAATAAAATGCGGGGTCCACCGTAGTCTCGAAAAACACACAGCTAGCGGCTGAACAACTCACTCAATAACAATAAACCATTCCTTACTCGCCATGCAGCCCTTCAAAATCGACCTTCCTCACAGCCACGTCTCTGGCCGTTTTTCTATCCCTAAGAATCGCGCCTCCAGCAAGTTCGTGCCTCTGCTTGTTTGCCTCCACGGCGGCAGCTATAATTCGGAATACTTCGATGCCAGCCCCGAGTACTCAATTACCGCGGTCACAGAGGCCCTGGGCATCCCCGTCGTATCTATAGACCGCCCAGGCTACGGGGAGAGCGACCCTTTCCCGTCTCCTTTCCCTAGCGACGGGCCTCGCAAAGATGACACATTCTCGCACCTGCAAGGCTCGTACCTCGACACCTGGGTACTCCCCGCCGTATGGGAGAAATTTGGAGAACAGTCGGGCGCGACAGCGGTTGTCCTTCTGGCACACTCCATCGGCGCCATGATGGCCATCAGCGCTGCTGGTCAACACAATGGCCAATACCCCTTGGCCGGATTGATCACATCGGGAATTGGTGCGGAGCTAAATCTGGAAATCAGTGCCAAGTTTGTGGATCTGGTTGGTTCGACCGAGCAAACCCACATGAAATTCGATCCGGTCATCAAGGACGCCTCAATGCTCCAGCTGCCAGCCAGGAAGGTGACCGATCCTCAAGTGGCTCAATTCTCTGAGCGGCTCAATAACCCGACTCCTGTTCATGAACTGATTGACATAAACACGACTTGGCTTGATTTATGGCATCGGTACTCGCATGCGGTCAAGGTCCCGGTCATGTATGGGATCAGCGAATTTGACGGACTCTGGATCTCCACGCAGGAGGCTGTCGACAAATACCGTGACGCGTTTCCGGCGAGCCCGCGAGTAGAATGCGGGATTGTGCCGATGGCACCGCATTATATCGAATTGAGTCTGCAGGGCAGAGGGTGGCTGACCAGGTGTTGCGGGTTTGCGATGGAATCTGCCGGCTGGGCTTATCTGGATGACCGCGGACCAGTTCCTGCACCAAGGTAATGTTGTAGAAATGCAGTTTCATCTCACTAGTCTACTATTTACAACCTACCAGGTAGATATGTGTGGGAGTGTACAATCCACGTGACGGACCAGTTTACTCCGGCCAGTCCCCTCTCCATTTCACCTCCCAAACCACCATGGAGGAATTGCCCGGCTCGCGTGATGTCTTCGGGCAACTGCCCCGACTAAAGGGATACACCCATCTTGCTTTGTGCTTCCCCTATCCCGACACAAAGCCCCGAGAAATAGCCGTCGAATCCCTGCAAGAGGCCTGTCAGCGATTAACAATAGCTTTGCCTTGGCTAGCGGGCAGAGTCGTCAACCTCGGCGCCGGTACTGGATGTTCTGGTATTTTCACCATCTGTTTATGCACCGAAACCGAAGCCATCCTCAAAGTCCAGGATCGGTCTGATGTGTGTCCGTCCTACGATGATATCCGTACCAACGGGACGAGCGATATGCTGGATTGTTCGCTGCTATCAGCCGAGACTACCCTGCCAGACAGCTACGAGGATGAGTCTGCGCCTGTCCTGACTCTAACAGCTACATGGGTCAAAAATGGCATCATACTAGACTGTGCTGCCCAGCATAATATCTTCGACATGGGCGGCATCGATCAATTCTTTCGGCTTCTGGCCACATCCCTTCAAAACGGAGATCTTCCACAACCTGCTATCGAGATCAACAACCGGGACCGCAGGTCTATATTCCCTCCTCTAGGCCAGGACGAGATCAAGTATGACCATACCGCAATGCGCTGTCCATCTGCTCTGAATAAACCATTGAGGCTCCCACTGCCGCCAGGCCCTCGTCCGGCGTTTCATCACTTTCGCTTCAGCGCAACAAATCTCGGGTTAATAGCAAGGAATTGTAATACGCCATCAATGGACGATGCACTAAGTGCCTTTGTGTGGAAACGTCTCAGCGCAGTCCGCCTCCATCTCTATAACAAGCCAGACGCTGTAACCGGGTTCTCCCGCGCAGTGGATTGCAGACGCACCTTGGGTGTCCCGGCAGAGTACATGGGACAACTAGCTGTGAAAACGTTTTCGACAATGACTCTCCGCAATATTGAGGGATCATCACTTGATATAGTGGCAGCACACCTCCGGAAAGACCTTCAAAAGATCCGAGACCAAAACTTCCTGCGCAGTTTGGCAACACTCATCGACTCAGAGTCCGATAAAAGTACATTTAACTTTGTCCAGGACTTTAATCCGGAGACTTGGATCAATGCGTCTTCATGGGTGGGCGTCAATGCCTACGCTCTGGAATTTGGTCTCCTGGGCAAGCCGGCGGTTGTTCGACGGCCAACCTCCAAACCCGTCCAAAGCCTTCTGTACTTCTTGCCACAGACGCAACAGGGCGACATTGACGTTTTGCTCTGTCTGACTGATGAAGAGATAGTGATGCTGAAAAAGGATGAGGAGTGGTCGAAGTATGCACGGTATATTGGTTGAAAATAATGAACATCTAGAAGACATCTGGCTGAGCATGTCTACCTTGCTCGCTCAAGTTGAACAAAAATAAGCAATAAACAAACCCCAAAGTAAAAGCGTGATTACAGGCCCTTCCAGTTGACAATCACAAGCGACTTCGTCCCGCCACCTCTGCTCTCAGAAACAGGCGCCCAATCCTTCAAAGTGCAGACCACCTCGAAGTTATTCTTCTCGAAGACTCTGAGACTGCCTTTATTCTCAACAAAGGCACAACTCTTGAGTAGGTGGATATTCATGCGTGGCACACCCCAGTCCTGCAGAACCGTTCTCATGGCAAGAGTCATGATTCCCCTACCGTGGTGAGAAGGAGAAAGGAAATCTGCAACGGATCATCAGTAACTAACAAAATCATCATACCTCCCAAACGAAGTCTAAACTACATACCTCCGATCGACCAAACAATCCTCCTATCCCCAGCAGATAACTCATTATTCAACCGCTGCGCCTCAGCCCTCTTCTCCGTGCCATACCCCTCTTCATAGAAGGAATACCGATCCATGCCAATATCCCCGATCAAGACATCCTTCAGCGGATCTCCCGTCTCGGGACCCTGTTCCGTGACTTCGCGGATAACAGTGAAGGGACAGGAATCAAAGAACGGTTTTTCCGTGTCCGGATTCTCGAATTCCGCACGCACGGCGCTGACGACTGGTTCTCCATCGTCACATTTCCTCTTCACCCATTCCTCTCCGTGTTCGGGGAGATATGGGTAGGGAGGACCCTCAAGATTCAGGTAGATTGTGGGTTCATTGAGAAGCCGGACTTGTGCGGCGACTGTCTCTTCTAGTTGGCTCAGTCGGTGGGGGGTGATGATGATGTTGGATAAGGGTGTCGGTAAGCGCAGGTAGGGCTCTTTTGTGTGCGTGTTGTAGTGGACAGGCATTTTAGCTGGCTGATTTGTCCAGTAGTGACGGCTGGCAGTATTATTTGGAGTGGCTTTCAGGGGGAATTTGGGGGTTTTCCCTTTTTCGAGATGGATAGAGAGTCATCTCGGCTCGACTTACCCGTGAGTCACTACTCTCAGCCCCGAGCAAGCCAACACGGAGTATAAAGTGAGACCTTCCAAAATTAGACTCACAGGGAGATATGAGATACTACGTTGCACTCCCTATCCTGGTTGCTTTCTTTATTCTGATTGTGTTTCTTCAAAACAGGCAGCCCGACATGACTCAATCTACCTCTCGACGGTTAACGAGCCAAACACTGGTCAAAATGTAAACTCGGCAAAGCCCCAAAGACGAAATAAAACAGCATTCTACACGTCTTGAAGTGTATGATATACCTAGAAGTATTGTACAACCCGCCCCGATCATCTATGCAAAATCCCATCCGCCCAAACGCCATCAACTAAATCCATGAGACACAAAAGACAAAAAGACCAACAGAAAGAAAGAAGAAGAACAAACGCCAATTACACCCGAAAGATCAACATTAGACGTCGAGTATGTCTGCATTCTCGCTCTTAGAATCGTCGTCATTGTCCTCGACCGTGAACGAGTTCTTGAGCTTGCTGGGACCCGGTTTGGCGGTAGCGTTCTTCTTGGGCCCGTTCGGCTTTTTCTTCTTGGTCGGGCTGGGACTTCCGTCCTCATCATCTGCCGCATGCGCGCGTTTTGATGCCGAGGAGGTTGGGCTGCTGGCGCCGCTGCCCGCTCCCGCACTGCTGTCGGTTGGGGTCTGGTTGCGCGCACTACCTCGTCCGGAGATATTCATGCACCGGTCCATGTGCTGCGCCAGACGACTGATCACAAAATAGCGCGGGCAAATAGGACACTTGTTGGTTGGCACCGTGGGGATCGTATCGTCTTCTTTCTTCTTTTTCGGGTTCGGCATCACTGAGAACAGTTTCCCGTGCACGTCGTGACCGGGCACCGTGACCAACGGCTGATTCTGACAGTATCTAGCGGGTTGATCGGGTGGCGGGACCGCATTGGACCCGGTTGGCGGGTATAGCAGGCGTGGTAGGCGACACTCCGGACAAATGATCTGTTTTGTGGTGTGCAGCGGATTGCCCTTCAAAAAGACCTTGCCCCTATCAAATACGGCCCCCTCCGTCTCCAATTGTATGTCCGCCATGTTCTTCTGCTCAACAACATCTTCCTTCTTCGGGTCTACTATCGTCTCGTCCGACTCGTCAACCGTCGCCTCCGCTTTCTGACGCGCAACGGTCACAGCGGAGCGCATCCGCGCAATCTTCTCCTCGCGGTGGACTTTAGAAACCAGGTCGTGGATGATATTGTGGAAGGTCTCGTTCAGGATATCGGTCGACTGGATGAAGACAGAAATTAGAGCTAGCCCGCCACCAGCGCAGTAAAAAAACAAACATACCACTTTGGCGATCGTTCCAGCAGGATAGATCGGCTTGCCGCCACCGGCGCCCTTGGAGTCTGTCATTTCACAGAGTCCTTCTGCAAAGCCCGAACGTCAGAACTCGATTTTGCCCCCTTTCCGTCCAGTACCAACCTCGGTTGTCCGTTCCTGCGGCAAAAGGCTGTGTCTGCCCGCGACACAGTCAAGCCGCCTCGCACCCGGGCGGTCCAGTCGATTCAAGATGGCGGTACCTAAGTCTCCATATACTGACGGCAAAGACAGGTCTGCGAAGGGTCCGGGTGCCCGTCGGCGCAAGCAAAAATGAGGCTCCGAGTGGGTCGGGCAAGGCGCAAGGTAACAAACATAGGAAAAAGAAGGGAAAGACAATCGGTAGGAAGTTTCCAGGCCTATTCGGAGAGTGTCAGTGAATGTCGGGGGTGGATGAATCGGAGCCCTGAACGGGAGCCGCGCAAATCACGAGCCTGAAGTCCCGAAATATTATCGATGCGCCAATCCCGGATAGACAACGACTCAATCGGGCATGGCAGAGGAGATAACTCACGGGGAATGCCTGGTCGGTGACGGTGCCGGGGGGGAGGAACAAGTGCTGGGGCGAAGACTGGACGTGAAGTTGTCCGAGTCAAGTCGGTCCGGCGGTCTCGCTGTCGTTTCTTATCTTATCACCAACTCCGCATTCAATAATCCTCTTCCACCTCCCCTTCCCTACTTCCGTACCTCCTGCCCATGGCCTACCAGTTCTTCGCTAAGCAGTCCCGGTCGTCCTCCTCGCCTGCATCGCCTCCGCCAGGTGCCGGCAGAGCGACGACCAGGCCTCCCATCCACCCGCCGCCTCTCCACCCGCCTCAATCGGCTGTCGCGGCGGCATCCAAGCCAAAGACACCTGCACAGGAGCAGTCCTTCCAGCCATATCCACATTCGATTCCCTCTGGCTACGTGACTCCTCATCCGCATATTACGGTCGAGACTATTCGAACTGCACATATCCCTTCCCTGACACGGATTACGGGTCTGCTACTTCCAATCCGCTACCCCAACTCCTTCTATACGGCCACGATCACAGACCCCGTTATTGCGTCTCTGTCGCGCGTCGCCATTTACCATGACCATCCTGTCGTGGCAGCTCCAGCATCCACGCCTGCATCGGTAGCCCTTGGGTCTGGTGCGTCAGCGGGGACAGACAAGGTGATCGGCGGGATCCGCTGCCGCCTGGAGAGAGTGTCTCCGTCGACCGAAGAGCCGACTCAACAGCCGACAAACCTCTACATCCAGACTCTGCACCTCCTCTCCCCATACCGGGGACACGGTGTGGCTGCTTCGCTGTTAAATTCACTGCTTTTCGCTTCGCCGCCAGATTCGGAAGGCAAATATAGAGTCTCGGAGCTGGTGAAGCATTACAACATCCGCAGCGTGACTGCCCATGTCCACGAGGCGAACGAGGAAGGACTGAACTGGTACATTGCGCGGGGGTTTCAAGTCGAATCCGCTGTAGTCGAGGGATACTATCGCCGGTTGCAGCCGTCTGGAGCGAGAATCGTCCGGTTAGCTGTACAGTGGACCGAAGAAGATGAGCATACGTCTGCAACAGGTGGTGATACACGCAACACTGCATCTCCTCATGGCCCAGATGATGAAGATTGGGAGAAGGTTGAGGCTGAGGATGGTGACGAAGGTGATCATGGCGTGGAGCCATTAAACGAGTCCCGGGTTTTGGACAGGGAAGATTCGGGTTCGAGGAAGAGGAAGGCAGAGGAGAATGAGCACCAGTCGGGCTCGCGACGTTGATTGCTTTGCATTGCGTTTTGTGTTACCTTGGATACCCTTTTCGAGAATCATTGCTTTGCTTTTGGAGTTATACTGGTTTTCGATGCATAGCTATGTGACCTTCCATTGACTTGAAAAGTCTACACTAGATAGATCAATGGAGCTGCTCCACAATTGAATAGATCGTTTATGACATTCAGAACCTCAAATCCTGAAACTCAGAGGGTATAATATATATCGAACAGCAAGAAAAGCGAATGCATCCCAACAACAAGAACGAAGAGATTATATAGACAAGATGCAATCGCAAGAAATCAAATATTATAGTTTTCCGCATGCAAGAAGATTTCATCCTTGGATGAACCAGCCAACACCTTCAGCTGCAGCTTAGCCACCGTGTTAGCCACCTCGACTCGCATACTGGGCGGTCCACAGACAAACACGCAGGCGCGACGACCAAAGCTGTTCGAGAATTCGTTCAGCATCTCTGGGATGTTGGGCCGGAAGTAATCTGTCCGCCAATTTTCTCGTCTTTGGGATGGTTGGAGATAGGCGAAGCGCGGTGGTGTTCTCTGAGGTGAGGGCTGTGCTGGCGGTGCAGCGTGGGGTGACGGCTGGGCTGCGAAGCCAAAGTCAAAGGGAACTTGGGATCCGTTGTTGGCACTTGGGGGAATGTATCCCGGTGAAGATAGTTGAGGCTCGGGTTGGGCGTAGTATGGCTGTGGAATTGCAGGCTGCTGAAACTGCTGGAACTGAGCTTGTTGGAACGGCGAATGTTGAAACTGCGATTGTTGAAATTGCGACTGTTGAAACTGCGCTTGTTGGAACTGCGCTAGTTGAATCTGAGCATCTTGGAACTGTGGTTGCTGGAAGTATTGCCTACTAGAAGCAATGTGGGAAGGCATGTACGCATTAGGCAGCGCAGCGAGACCATCCTCATTCTCGCGCCGCAGTTCCTTCTCTCTCTCAGCATCGCCGCCAGCTTCTTCACGGATATACGCCGAGTTGCGCTTATCGATACCCTGCAGCATGTCATAGATTTTCTCCTGGACGAGATCACGGCTGGCCCGATTGTCCTTGATGTTTGTCAGAAAGAAATGGCAGTTGACGATGTTCGGCGGTGCGTAGTCCCGACAGATGCGCAGTTCTTCCTGAAACCATTCCATCGTTTCGGGGGTCTTCAATGCCCAAACGACCCGTACAGACTTGGTCACCGCTTTACCGTCACGAATCTTCTTTATAAGATCCAGAAGCTGACTGGCAATAGCTGTGATCCCGCTGCCACCGGCGAAAAAGATCACATCGTCAAACGCGGCCATTTCGCGCTGCATGCCGCCGTATGGCCCCTCCAGAAGCGCGGTATAGGTCTTGTATGGGTTCCCAGTTAATGCCTTTCGGAAAACCTTGCGGGTGAAGCCGTGGAACGGACGGAAAACTAATGTCATGTCGCGGTATTTCTCGCCATACGCAGACGGAAAGTCATCGCTGCAGAGCGACGCGATAGTGAACGGGTGACTTTCCATAAACGCGATGCCTGGCATGCGCAGGTAAACGTACTGACCAGGTCGCCAGCGTAGCCTTGTTGGAATGGTGACCTTGATGGCATTCTGTGGCAGAAGCGTCAGGGCCGACTCCTCACCGATCATGAACGATTTCGTATGGAACGGATTTGACCAGTTCAGGCAAAAAAGCCGGATTATGTATGACACAACCCAGATGGCGATGGTGATCCACAGATAGGCCCATGAATTGAGGAAATTCATGGTATGCCAGAAGAGCATGGCCACGAAGATGAACGACACCGGGATGTGGATGACGATGAAAAGTTCGTACAGTTTGTGGCGCAGGAAAGGAAGCGAATGAACACACAGCACCACCAAGGGCACCAGCGCCGCAACACCTGTCCCATAAATATAAATGTTCGTACCAAAAAGCAGGCGGTAGTTGGTATAAGCGGTAGGGTTCTTCCAGACGGGAGTCACGTAGAACGGAACCGTGTGGACCAGACTGAGGAAGAGGCAGAGATACGCAGACCAGCGGTGCAATCCATTCAGCCGCTCAGCACTGAGGCCCGTGAGCATGCTGATGAAGTTCGCCTTGGTGGCGAGCGCAACAATCCACGGCACCATGGCCACTGCGAGCATGCCCGCCCGAATTGCCAGTGGGGGGGACCCGAGCTTGATTGACCAGAAGTACAATGGTTGTGGAAGAAAGCAGTAAAGTGTGACGAATACCAGCGCCGCCAGAATAATCACCGTTACAGCCAGCGAGGGAAAGACAAATTCCAGCTTCCCCATCCTGATCGTTGGGATCGGCCGGTAGAAGATCCATCGCGAGAGCGCAATAGCCTTATTCACCGGGACAATCTTCGAAATGAACGACTCTTCTCTTCTGGACACGGCCATTGGAGCAGCCTGCTGAGGGAAGAACTGGGCAGTGGAATTGTCCGTCGTAGCACTGGAGGGTGAATATCCATCCGAATTAGATTGTTGAAGCTGGGTAGCGGGCTGCGGGTTGCTTTCCCGGTACAAGGCAACGCGAATCTTGTCGCCCCAGATATGAAAGAATCGAATGGCAGTGGTGAAGGCCAGCAGCACGACTGCGAAGTAGACAAATCCAACACCATACTTCCACGATTTAGCCCACGGATCCCGATTCATTTCCCGCTGGTCGGCTGCGGTGATCGAGGCCGTGATGGGCACAAGGAGGCGCTTTGCGAGAGGAACGATTGAATTCATTTTGCAGATGATTTGGTGAAGGCCCAGCCCTCACAACAACTAGATGCTCGTCTTCTAGAGAGATCCCGTCAGCAGAAACTTGGAGTTGTTGTGCAGTGCGACTGACCGACCTTTCGATTAACTGGCGCTCCCTCCTTTGCTATAGCTGCACCAAGCTCATGGCCTCGTGGTCTGATCAACCGGAAAGTATACCGACTGGAGGTTGGAGAGACAGAAAGGAAAGAAGGAAGCGGAAGATTTGTGCTTGATGTACGGCAGGAAGCGGGGTCACACAGTGTGACGGGCATACACAAAAATAGAAGCCACGGCCTTGAGGCTGCATGGGCGAGTCGCTGAGCATCGAGTCGTTGCCAGTGATGCGTGACGGGTTAGCGCCCGCGAAACCAATCAGCATGGCGCCCTCGGTGATGGGGGTGACGGGGCCGCATTAGCGCCGAGCACTGAATAATCACTGAAGGAATCAATCACCCAACACAGTACTATGTAGGAAGTCCGGTCGGACATTTTAATCGAGAACGCTTCAGTGGATAACGGTCCAGTGGATGATGCTAGTTCGATCGCTGATGCATTCAGTACAGCTTATTGCCTAGGCAAGTTATTAGCTCCGAGCTGACGGTTGTAGCTCTAAAAATGGAAATCAAACACATGACCGCCGTTATTTAACTACCTCAACTAGGCATATTAAGAGGCATTGTGTTATTTGTATAACTGTTATACTAGCCCGCGAGTCGGATTTCCAACCACTAGGCGGTTGTAGGTCCTCCCCATCGTTATATTATATTTTTCTTCCATTCCCCAAATTCCACCACCACGGCGATGCCCAAAAAACCAGACGAAGCCGAGCGTCGCATTCAGGAGGTCTTACAAGCCTACCATAGCCGTGGAAAGTCTAAAACCTCAGTGGTCGTGTGGAATTTAGCGTTGGTTATCAGCGACTTTTACGACGCTTTCACGGTCGTACATCTCGTTCAGCCCGCTAGGGGTCAAGGACCGCTTTGGAAAAACCCGAAGAGTAAGCACTAATTAGTTAGAATAGAGCTGGTTCATCGTGCAAATGCTCCGCTAAGCGCCCAAGAGGTTGAGGCAATAGCAAATGGAATATCAGAGCGAGGTACTTCCGACCGACGCGTTACCAAAACGCCTCCCTATCGACTATAGCTATAATATCTAGGAAGTAATGGAAGAAGGGAGCATAGAAATCGAGCAATTACCGGCTTCTTACACCCCAACACTAGGTGACGGTAAATCGGGCGCCAAAACTGGCTACCTTGGACGCCATTTTCGGCGCCCTTTCTACTATGACCTTAGTCTCTAAAGTCGGTATTCTTCTACTGGGCAATACTTCTTTGGTAAACGTCATGTATGTCTCTCATTGCTTCATCGCGTGACTCGGCTGACCCTCCTATGTAGGTGCAACAAGGCCTTCACCAATCCTCAGATCAAAAGCTTTCGTCGCTTTCTCTCAGAAAAGTCGTTCGGGGACCGTGCGTATATTCGAAGCATCGGAGTCCTTGGTAAAGTTTCTCGTGCTTGGACAAGTCAGAGACGATCCTCACGAATTTCTCTTCAATAAAGACATCGGTCTTCTCAGACCAGAAGAACTGGCACGCATTCAGATTGAGGACAAACAAGCATTATCAATTTAACTCTCCATAGTTCCTAGGAAGCAGTGGAGGCTGGAAAAGTTGCAATGGGCAAAATGACGGATTTTCTCGGCAAGGATTCCGAAAACATAACACTAATATGACGAGAGACTCCTGATGTCGTGAATTTTAGAGAAAGTACTAGATGAAGCGTTACTCGTTGATACCTCCTAATGTTTCTGTTGTAATCGAATGTCCTTGTCAGCACTTAAAACTATTTTTCTGCTGTCGTATACGTAATAATCCATTTATTTCTAAAGCTCAGTAATAACTGCAATGAATGTCATGTTTGAATGTCCTCTCTTGTCCCATCTCTCTCATCCAGCTATCTAGAAACTGTCCACCCTGCTCCCATCCTTCACGCTGGCTTTGGCTCTCTGTTGACTGACTACACAAGTTTACTCTTTTTAGCCATGTCATGCCAATTCATAACTCCAGGTGGGGAAAATTATCGTACTAGGAATGTGAGGACCGCAGTCCAATACAGCATGATTTCAAGGATTCGGACGAGGGAGAGTTATCAAAGAGATGAAGCAAAAGTGTGCGGTCGGTAGATAACAACCACCAATCGCTGGTCTCTAAGTCCAGTATCCTAATATACAGGAGTCATGTCCCAAAGAGGATTAGTACAGCGTTTGCAGAATGCCTAGACATGCATAGTATCCAAGTAAATGATGAATGCCCTTGTCATCCAATTACGCGAGCGAAAGTGATGGTCCTGACAAGGAGGTCAGACTCATCGTAGAAATCTGATTCATACCTTTACAGGCATCGCTTATAGAGGTAGCCGCCTGGCTGAATTTAGTTATCTCGTTTCCGAACTCTCTCTAAATATATTACGGTTTAGTAGAGGGCTTCTATTCAAGATCCGAGTTAAGCTAATACAGCTAATTTGCTATTCAAGTCTGCGACGGTGCTTTCATAAAAGGTAGAGGCTTGGACTACTTAGCCAAGTTCGGCTAACGCCTGCCCGCAGATTTTGCTCCGTAATTTTTGTAAATGGGACGGAGCTGAGGCGACGTTGGCGACAGTGGCGGTGTGAGTGATTGAGATGAGATGAGTTTGGTGAGGTACATGGTGTTAGGTGCAGGTGTTTGGGAGCTGATGAATGTTAAGTGGTATTGTAGCGAATATGTGAAGAGTCCTATTACATGATATGAGAAGTAGGGGAATCGCAGCGCGTCTTCCTCTCAGCACTTGTAATCTCCTCTTATGCCTCAAATCTATTTATATCCAATACTGCTACCATAATACAAACTCTAAATAACTCTTTAGACCACTGCGCAAGGCTGAGCCTCCTGGGCTGTACCATTTCTGGCTGCAGGGGAAGCTTGTAAGCAATAGCGGGATCTATTTTAGGGGCCTCTAATTAAGCTGGAAATGAAGCTCTTACTTCGTTGAGTCTAGCAGTTAGGCTACAGAATGTCTCGTATCCGGAGCGATAAATTGTCCAGCCTTGAACGCGAGGCTGAACTTTAGCCCCTTACAAGGTGGCGAGTCCTCATAGCCTCCACCCGCTTTTGATGTGAGGATTGACGGGCCCCCTTGGCATCTTACGCGTTAGACTAGTGGGTTTCGGACTAGGGTTTCGGATTTGATCCGTGAGAGTATGGTGATATATCTGATATCGAAAATCGCTGTATTGTACGTAAAACGAGCGTATAAAAGGAGCGTGGACGAAGGTTGCCTGCGATGAGGAGGAACGGAAGAGGGAGGGGATTGTGCTAGACTAGTTTGGACGCTTCGTCTGTATGCTACTCAAAACATCTCAATTGTTTAGTGATCTTTTTCCCATATTTGGATTTCTAATGAAATATAGGATTTTAAACTTAAATTTGATGAGTACACCGAGGTAGCCGGATATGCTAAAGTTGGCCTTGGGATGTCCTGCAAGGAAAACGATGATATGGATATTTTTGTGTAGATCCGTAAGGCCGACAAGCAGGGAAAGGTTATGACCCACATGAACTTTCCGGTCCCCGACTGGGAGAGCGACCTAGATGTTATTCTATATTAGTATTTTGTGTCGGGATTCCAGCATGGTGGATCCATGGATAAAAGTATTGTACAGCACTAAACTACTTTTGATTTTTGACATTCTTGGCATTGTACGTTCATTCCGCTTACTATGCGTTCTATATTATAAAAGGGATAGCTAGATTATATACAGAATGCCAGACTTCTTCTATCTTAAGATTTTCAACTACATTCAGGAATTACTAGTGTAATTCGTGGTGGATCACATACACCGCCTAGATTCAACATTTTGGTCCACAAGGCTTCCTACGGGTGTCCCACTCAGTACCCCGTGACGCTTCTATGTCAAGCTCCGATGGGCGGGAGGTCTTTCATCGGCATGACCGCTAACAGAAAATCCTACTAGGAAAGATTGTCCGAGTGGAAATCATACTATGGCTAATGGGTATGGTCTTAGGGAAAGGCGAAGGAATCATGTTACGCATTTCCGGGTAAGACATGGGTGGATCTTCGAGTTGACCCAGACAGTTATTTTATTTACAAACTTCGGCATACGTACCTAACTGACAAGGCACTGTGTATAATTTTCGCCCGTGTTGGTGGCGAGCAAATAATGACCAATGTTTTGAGCCAGCACACCTGTATGACATCATTATGTAATCGTCGTGCCTGCTGTGCTCTTTGCCACCGGGGCTGGCACAGTCCGCCCCAGGGCGACCCACAACAGTATATCATCGCCTCCCTCCACGTATCTGTTTTCTACCCTCATCCACGTTCACACCCTTTATCCTGCAAAATGGAAGACCCAACGAAGGCCTTAACGGAAAAGGAACTGAACGATATCAGAGCAAAAGTCGCGCCTCGGCAACCGCCTTCTCCGCCTCCCCTCACAGAAGAGGAGCTTCGGGGGTTTAAACGCAAAACTCAGGAGCGGTATGCGGCAAACCGCAAAACAGTCACCTGGGCCGTCTCTCCTATTTTTCTTTGGGAAATTCTTTCTATAGGAGGAATTGGTTATTTCGTGGTCTATGGAAGGGATCTTGGGTGGGGTTTGGAGAATATCAAAACTTCGCATGGCATTGCGTTGATGGGAGTGGTCTTGGCATTGCACGGATTGATTTCTTGGTGAGTCTGGCGGATCCTCTGGTATGTATCTATGGCTTATATATTGTAGGAGGCTGCTGCGCTACGATAATATTATTCTTTATGATTGGAGACCGCGTCTGAGTCGGACTTCGAAGCCAGGGAGTGGCTGAAGGCACTTGAATCCTCTTGATTTAAAAATGCGTGAACAAATATGGAGACTCGCTGTATCTATTTTTTTTTAAATAAAAAATTATTGTACTACCGTCCATCAATTCTACACTATGAATGGCCTTTCACCTCAAAAAAGTCCGCTTAGAGCCTCGAAATAACGTATATAACAGTATACACCCAAAAAAATACATCAGATCGCTCATTACACTAATCCAAGAGTCATGCGAACGGCCGGTACGTAGGCAGCTACTGCACTCTCCCTTCAAGACTCCATTGCACTTGGTCAAGAGTCGTTCCGACGGCCCACATGCGGTAGTTGTCCGCATTTTCAGTCGGATCTTTTCCTTCGTAACTGACCGCAGCAACAGCATCCCAGTCATATGCCTTTTGCCCTCCAACCTTCTTGCCGCCAACTTCTCTCTGTCCAACAATGGTGTCTCCGACTGTTGGCAAGCAGTTAGAATTCGTGAAGCATGTACTTGGATTTGGGTTGAAGCAACTTACTAACGCGGTTAGAAGTGTAGTGCATTAATTCATGCAGCAGGTAGGCTCCAGCGATTCTCGCAGAGTCGTCGATGCTACTACCTGGGCTGAGACTGCTTTGGCTGTTGATTGCGTCCTGAACGGAGTTCAATCCGAGAACCCCATCGCAAAGCATGATAACATTATTGCCGTTCATCCATGTCTCGGCCAGCTGGGGATTTGGTTTGCAAATATTGTCCTCGGCGGATGTGCTGCCCTCATCGTTGATTATGATCATGCCTTGTTGCGACCGCATCTTAGTATCTTGCCCACTCTTATCTTTCATGTAAGACGAGAAGTAATTGGACATCCAAAACCCAGGGTGATTATTTGCTAGAAGGAGGTCAACACTCGAGATTCGACGGACGACTAATAATAGACACATACGATCCAGGCCCCAGAATTCGGATATCAGCTGATCCGCATCCGTGACATAACCCCAATCTTTCCGTTTGGTAACCCACAGCCAGTCCGTGTCGCCGCAGACTGCCTTGGCATCACCAGGAGATGTACTTTTCAACATTGTCTGGACTTTTTGTAGGTTGCCTGAAATATGTGTCAGCTCCAGTCCATCTTACCAGTAGATCTTCCAATCCACTTACTCATGGCGGTGGTCAAATAGTTCATTCCCTGGGTAATGGTATGCTTTCCACCCATAAACCCAAATTTCGATGGATTCCAATCAATTCCCCACACGGTTTGGGCCATCTCAAGGCGGTCCACATTCTTCTTGGAGTTCGAGATACCATTTGTTGCCGTCAAGGTCTGGAGGGCCGCAATTGCGTTGTTGCACAGCGTCAGGGCGTCCGTGGTCACTGAGTCCATATCGTATGAGGCGCAAGACCCAGGCTTTGAAGCCGGAATTGACTGAAAGACTTGATTGAAAGAGCTCGTCTCAGCAGCAGCCACTGTGGCAACACTGCCAATAAGAGGCAGGAGCCCCAGCGCAACAACGGCCGACTGTGTCTTGAAAAGCATCGTGAGAAATTGGGTATTCTTTCTTCTCGCACAGAAATTGTTCGGCTGTGCTGGCAGAAATGGGGGATCAAGGAATACTATATGAGCATTGTTTCTTATTATATCCCGCTAGGCGCTTTGTGTCAGCGTCGCCCCCAAATAGACTAATTAATTATAACCCGATCTACCCCTGTTTTTGCCGTAGCAGAAGAGAACATGTGGAGACTTGAATGGGTTTTCTGACGGATCTGCAGTTTGGCCCCGAAGGAATCTTTCGCAAGGCTTTGCGTGTTTCATGTCTCTAGCAAGGCTACCACCGGACTACTAAGTTGAAGGATTCAAGGAGCTGAAAATCTCAGTGCCGGTCCCAATTTCTTTTTTTGGGGCGGGGGCGGTTTGCGAATTTTTTCGCAAGGCTTTGCATGTTTCATGTCTCTAGTAAGGTTGGAGGTTTCAAGGAGCTGAAAATCCCAGTGCCGTCCCAATCTATTTTTTGGGGGGCGGGGGCGGGACGACTATTGCCACTAATTTTGGTTTGATATCATCCTCAAAGGATCTACTACTACTAAAATAAATTCAACATAATATGTAAGACCAGTCGCTATCTCCTGGTGGGGAATACGAAGAAAACATATATATATCTAATATACATATTCCTGCCAGTTCCCTGTCCATTCTAGCCCCAAATTTCTTCAGGCACCATGGTTGCTTTAAAGCAGTCATTGCTCTTGGCTCTTCAGCTTCTACGCATTGGGTTAGCCACTACTACCGGCTCTCCTCAGTGCTCTGCTGGTCCCTCGCTCACAGGAGTGCAGTCCTCGTGTCATGCCTCTACACGCATTAGTGGGCAGGTCATTGAAGAAGTGACTTATACTTTCACACCTGCAATGTCCTCCACTAGGGGTAACACCCATACTTTCAGCTCTCAGTGCTCTGCTGGTCCTTCTCTCACAGGAGTGCAGTCCTCGTGTCATGCCTCTACACGCATTAATGGCCAGGCCATTGAAGAAGTGACTTATACTTTCACACATGCAACGTCCCCCCATACTTTCAGCTCCAGGCCTCGGCAGTCAAGCAGCAGTATCAATTTGCCCACGACAAAGTCAAGCTTGTCGACAACAGATTCGTCGGGGACAGGGTCGGCACCCAAGAACTCTGGAACTTCATCAGGGCAGAGTACTACTTCAAGTCATTCACTTCCGCCTTCACCTTCTCCAGGCCAACCCAGCTCATTGCAGCCTTCCGACCACCCAGGAACCACAACTGAGCCAAACCATACATCAGGCCAGCCTCGTCCATCATCAACGCCCTCTCAGCCCTTTGGTTCTGTCACAAGCAGCACTCATGGGTCAACCCATACGCCTCAGACAACATACTCGGTGGTTTCAAGTGGTAGTATCACTATTACGCCCGAATACTCATCGACCGACTATCCTGCATATGCTAGCCTCACTGGCACCATCACTACAACTACAACCGATAGCGGGGGCCACATTGTCCCTCTAGTGGTTGGGCCCCTCGGAAGAGGCTGGAAATGTATCCTCTTTTGTGGAGGAGGAGGCGGTGGCAGTTCAGGAGGAGGAGGATCAGGCCCTGATATCCCTGTTCCTAATCCTCCAACCCTCCCTGATCCCACTCCGGATGATCCAAATGCCCCGGGCGATCCAAACGATCCCAACGACCCATCAAATACACCAGACCCGTCTGAATCACCATCTGAGACCGCAAGCAGCGAGTCAACGAGTTCGCCCACCAGCTCGCCCACCAGCTCGCCTACAAGCTCGCCTACAAGCTCGCCTACAAGCTCGCCTACCAGCTCGCCTACCAGCTCGCCCACCAGCTCGCCCACGAGTTCACCATCAACCACACCAAGAACCAGCTCGAGCACATCAGGAACCAGCTCTAGCGCATCAAGAACCAGCTATAGCACATCAAGAATCACCTCTAGCATCGCAAGCACCATGTCACCGCCTGCAGGAGTCTTATTTTCTGGGCTTAGGGATGTTCTTAGTCAGCCACCCCTCGCGCCTGGACTGGAGGCACAGCTTTCCAAGAACTGGGCCTCGGAGAGCAAGAGTGATCTGGCTTCTCAACCCTTGTCCAGTAGCCGTGGCCATTCTTCTCGGACACGAACTCAATCCTCGCCCCCGGGTTCTACCCCAAGTTCTACGCCAAGTACTACGCCAGGTACTACGCCAGGTTCTACGCCAGTATCAACGCCTCTTCAACCGTCAACCGTCACACCGGAGCCCTCAACCGCGGTGCCGCCTCCGTCCACCACCACAGCTTCCCCGTCTAGCTCATCACTTTCACTGCCCTCTGGCTGTCCTCCAGCCGATGCTCCAGTGTGCCAGACAAGTGACGGAAGTCCCGATATTGATGACTGCTCGGCTTTCGGCATCGGCGGGTCTTTCAACGCCGTCAGCACTCCGTGTGCCCAGCCCTACGGTTCTGGCTGCCAGACGGTCTCCTCGAACAACTCTTGCAATCTGGTTCTCTGCCAAGATGATGATTACGGCTATAGCTACTGTGAGCCGTTGCCTTGCGTGGAGTACTACATCCAACAGTTGATCAATACTTGCGGAAGCAATGGCAAGGTTGGAGGATATGTCCATGTTAACAATGGAGGTAACTATGTCAACGTTGAGGTTACCTAAAATCACTTTCTTTGTATTACAAGGCTTGAATTATATAGCTCTATATCACATAGCTCTTGTCCAGTAATCACCATTAGAGAAAAACCGACTTCGACTAACAATCACATCAATGTTTTTGAACCAAATAAAGTGCTACAATATGGCAATATGATCAGCTGATTCTAAATCTTCAGGCAGATTTTTATTAATCTATATGGTCGTCGAGTAATTGCCTGTCGAAGTTGGCTGGTTTTCGGTGCTGTGAATGGAAAAAAGGAAACTAACCCGTTTTTGATTTTTTGCTAAATATCGAATCTTAGGCGGTGTATGTGATCCATCACGAATTACACTAGTAATTCCCAAATGTGGTCGAAAATTGCAAGATAGAAGAAGTCTGGCATTCTGTGTATAATCTAACTATCCCTTTTGTAATACAGAACGCATAGTAAGCGGAATGAGCGCACAATACCAAGAATGTCAAAAATCAAAAGCAGTTTAGTGCTGTACAATACTTTTATCCATGGATCCATCATGCTGGAATCTCGACACTAAACACTGTCCTAGTGGCAGCTTCAATCCGCTCGCATTCGCCTTGTCCGCATTCGTGTTTAGTCAGTCGACCGTTTTCTCCGCCCCTGATTGGTTTCGACCGATTCCTGTATGGCGATCCACCGAGTAGTGGAGTGTATGTGTCTTGGTCTTGTTGACCTTTCCCTTCCCTCGCTACGGTTGTTCCAGGTAATAGTATCGGAATGCATATTCGGCCTACTGTCACAGTTGACATATAGTGGTCTTTTCGGTGCAAGTGTACGATCATGAGAGCTAGAGATGATGTGTGTGTAACAAGCGAGTACTGTACATAGTACGCAGGCTTCCTCCGGTAGTTTCTCAGCCTGGACCGTCGCCCGAGAAAATGTAGGACTTCCGCTTCGCGAAAAGAACGAATCCCAGTCTCAACGATGTGATCAATCTCAAATCCTAACTTGTAGACAACAGCGCCAGATCGCAGCTCCGATGCATATTTCTTGAGTTGCTTTTTAGTTTTCGAGGTAATGAACCGATTTGCTTTGAAACCGAAGTAGTTTTTGTATTCTGTCGGCGGATGCTTCGGGATTTTGGTCTTTCATAGGTTCGCAATTAGTGTGTCTCCAATTCTTTCTCCGAGAAAAGATAATTGATCTCCCTAGACCTCTTATTATCCAACCCTGAATTTAATAACAGGCCAGGACCTAGAGCTGATTGACTTGACCGAGAATATCACCCGCAAACAATATTATGCACAGCTCTGAGATGTGAGGCGAATCCAACAAGTCTGATAGTCGTAGCGGTTTCTAACGCTTGCATGGTTAGATGAGGGATGAGGGAAGCGTCATCAGCGTGCGGGGTTGATGGCCTCTGTGCTCATGCGGCCAATTATTTAAGTCAGTTATTGTCGGGAAAAAGGGGGGAGGAGGGGTGGGGGGTGGAGCGGGGTAGGAAAAGAGCTTTCAATTAAGGCGGACAAAACGTGAGAGCCAGATTTAGTGACGGTAACAACGGGTGTATCTGAAGTCTCCATCCGAATCTTTGTGTTCCATGGGAATCTAGCAGCTCTGCTATTCGGCAATATGACGATGAAAAGAGGTTCGTGATATCTCCCGCTCGCACATCTGATCGCTAATAAGAATGAAGCTCTGAGCAGCTTCGCCATGGAACAGGATCTCAAGCTATTGAGCATTGTTGCCTCCTTGGCTATCGCCAGTTCTATTTGGGCTGTATTTGCAATAAGAAGTTGGAAATCTCGTCCAGGACCTCGGATATTTACTCTCTCAAAATGGCGCCTGGCACTGGAGGATTGGAAGGGGACTCGCACGCGGACTATCCATCGGCTTCATCAAGAATATGGGCCGATGGTTCAAATTGGTCCAAGAGAAATCTCCTTTAACTCTTTGACTGCGTTGCGTTCTATATACGGAGCCGGGAGTCGTTTTGGGCGAACCGAGTTCTACAGAATGTTTGATACCTATGGACGACAGCACATGTTCAGCTTCTTCGCGATCTCGGATCATTCAAAACGCAAGAGAGTATTCAGTCGATTATACTCTAAGTCGGCCATTCTGAAAGGTTCTGTTGCAGCATCAATTGAGTCAAAAGTGGGCGAATATCTTGATTTGATCGAGTCTGAACCTGCGACGGCGGCGCAACTGGTTAAAGGTCTTCGCTATTATGCATTGGATAACATTACTTGGATGGTATATGGTAAGGCGGGTGCCACTAGTGCACTTGCGGGAGACCTCTCCCATCGAGGCATAGTGAATGACTTTTTGGAATCGGATGACAGGAGGCTGTCTTGGTTTGAAGCTCACCTTCCTGCATATACTAAATGGGCAATGGCGCACAGCGAAATAATGCAGCGCCTGCCAAGAGCGATCAGGCTCCTCCCTCTCCAAGATTCAACAGCCCTCTACGGCTTGCAAGACTACGCCCTCCAAGCCTTTAAAAATTACCAGAGTGGCCGCTCTAGGAACCAAACAAATACAGCGGTAATAAGCAGTTTACTGGGAGAACGGGAGCTGAATGGTAGTGAATCTCTTGAGGATTTGGACATAGCCTCAGAATGTGCGGACCAGTTAGATGCTGGACTAAACACAACCAGCGACACTCTCCTATTTGCGATATGGGCTCTGTCTTTACCATTTAACACGCATCTGCAGGAACGTCTTGTTCAGGAAGTCGCAACCCTAGGCTGTAACGAGAAAGGGGTGCCAACGGCCGAGGCCTGTGATAACACACCATTCTTGGACGCCGTGATTAAAGAGACTCTTCGCCTATATGCCCCAATTCCCGCATCGCAGCCACGAGTCAATGCTCAAGATGTCACTATAGACGGCCATCTTGTGCCCGCTGGAACCGTCGTAAGTTGCCAGGGCTATTCGCTGCATCGAAATGCAGACATATTCCTGGACCCTCTCAAATTCAACCCTGATCGCTGGCTTGTTGATTCTGATACGATCTCCGAGATGAAGCGTTGGTGGTGGCCATTCTCCAGCGGAGGAAGGATGTGCATTGGTATGCAGTGAGTAGAGTCCAAATTGCCACCTCCCGAGATAAAGCTGACACATAGCTAGTCTTGCCCTGGCAGAGATGAAGACCTTATTAGCCGCCATATATAGGAGATATTCAACGACGTTGCTCCCTGGATGGGACGGACAGTCACCAGTCGTCGCTAGCAGATTTGAACTGGTGCGCGATGATATAGTTCCTCCCTCAGTTTTCGGACAGGACAAATATAAAACAATGATCAAATGGACGAAGAGAATTTCACATCGTCAATGATGGCTGGAATGAAGCTTCAGCTCTCTTATTTTCATCTGAGGGCGGAGTAGTTGTTCACCATCTTTGTTCTGCCGCATCTTTTCTACAGGGCCAATTGGCACAAGATTGCGACACCTTTTTGTTTCACTACATGATCTCTACTCTTAAACCTTGGCCCTCATCTCCTGTGCAACCGGTGGTATATTTTAGCTGAAGGTGTACAGCGATATTCGAAATCAGATTACTCTATATTCTCTCGCGAATTGTTTCCCGAACCCTAACTTGAAACAATCGAATCTAAATTTAGTTACTACTTCAACAACCCCTGCCTGCCTGTATTATAGTGGCTGACAGTATCATAACCACTGGTTTTACTGTATAGTATAGACACGTCTTGATGAAGCTAGGAATCATGTGACAGTTTGAGGCTTCCCTGTTTCACTAATACAAGGGTTAAAAGTTGTCAAGATGAGAAATGACGGTATAGACTAGGAATATTGCCTATAGTGCATTTTTGGTCTAGCGGTTATTTTGCCCCAATTCTGAGCGACAAAAGTAAAATAGTAAGTCAGGTGACTAGGTCTTGTCTTAAGACAGCGGGCCCAAGTCAACATTGCTCACATCACTTAAAAGGTCCTGTGTTCGCTGGCACATGACAATATTTGTCACAGGACAAGAAACACAAGAATCTAAACATAGGCCACTATTCTTGTGCTTAAACACAAATATGCCTGACACATGACATGTAGGTGGGTTGGTCTCAAACTCGCTGAGTTGCGTGCATGTGTTAAGCCAAGACATCTGCACTCGACTTGAGTAAACACTTATCATAAGAGAAGACAAATTATATATCCTTATTCTCATATTTAATTACCTATGTGAATGCATGATCCAAGAGCACCTTTCCAAGAATCCAATTTTGTGAGAGATGCCAAATCATGTAGATCCTTTTGAGAGCATATGACTCATGTGAGCATTGATCTTTATGTACAAACGAGATATGAGATAGACTGTTTTGAGAGGGTCTTTATATATGACATTTCATTATGAGTGCAAAGGCACGAGTACTATACTCTCTTACTGTATCAGACACAACTCTTTCGTGTCCGCGCATTTTTGACGTCCTTCCCTCCTCTACTAACATAACATCATATTCCAACCGTCTAATGGAGATAAACTTCATTCTTTAGCTCTACTATCTGCAGTAGGCTTTTCATGTATCCCTCACAAAAACACTGTACAATGGCCTTGAGCAGGACAAGAGTCAAGCTGCCGCCCTCGCTCAACTCCTAGCCAGGCCAAGCCAGGCATAGCACCCATCTCCGCCAGATTGACTAAAGGAATGGCGATTTATGTGCGTCGATCTTTGAACGTTGAACGGTTTTGCCCTCCTCTAAGCGGGGATACCGCTAGGCGTTCTACTTTGCCCCTACATTGTTTTCATCGTCATCAATGATATCAGAAAAGCCAGAAAAAATGAGAAGCGAGCTGCGACCAAATAAAGGCGGCAATGTACAGTTTAACACTGTGCCCCAAATCTCACCTACTCTCCCACCAGAGCCGAACCGGATACCCTCGTTCATGCCATAAGAGAGGAGGGAAAAATCGCTGGAGGAAAGATTGAATCGAACTGAAACAGCCTTGGTGTACGTTCAAACAAAGAATCTTAATTTCGCAGTTCCTCGTTCCTATAAGTCTTAACGAAATATAAATAGACTCAACTCGATTCCCTCACTTTTGAGTCTGCTCTTCCTGGCCAAGAAATATATAGCCCGGCAGTTCATCAGTACCCTTTAATCCGGTGATCGTGACAACTTGTTCCCCTCCTGGTACAAGGTCTAGTGCATTGTCGCTGAAGTGATGTCCTTCCATTTCGTCAAAAACAAAACATTTGACTGGCTTTTCCGCCGTGGCATGCACTTGCCCTTGTGAGAATATTACGCGCACATTGCGTTCTGGAAATCGTAAATATTTCAGCGGCTGGGGCCAATCCATTTCCCTCGCCACTACGCGGCCGTCAACGAACAAGCGCGTCCCAAGTACATGTGGCCGTTCTATGTAGTTGTAAACATTCCCCGTAAGAACTTTTGCCGTTCCGTTTGGCGCAAGCGTGGTCTTTTGGCGGGCCGTCGGTAGTATTTCCTTACAAGTTTCAACGCAGATGAAACGCAGTTCAACTTCGGTCTGAACAATCTTTAATTGAGGATTCACAGTCTAGAGCCCCCACGACTGAATTTCGGGAATTTGCGGATGTGAGATGCCCCAGTCATAATGCTCTCGCTGGATACCGATCGCGACAGAGGTAAGGGCTCGCCGAATTGAATGATAGCTGGGCTTCGGAACAAGTTAATAGTCACAAATAGATCAACTGATGACGGGCTAGCAATCGTTCAGCTGCCATACCAGGGCACCGCCGCATTTCCGATCACCAGCTGAACCCCATTGTTTGCGCCATCCACGAAATGCAACTGTGAGCGCCTCAGACTGAACGAGCTGGGGGAGAGATCCTGTGGATGAGGCCACACGTTCCAAGCATGCTTGTCCCCGACACTAGGGTCATAACTCAATTTTCCATCCCCCCACGGCGAGCCAGGGTGGTAAGAGATCCAGGGCGCCTCTTCAGCCACCACTCGGGGCAAAACCGACTCATATATATACCTAGCTGGGAAGTCAGTCTTGATCCAGCTCTCCTCGTCCTTGTCGGAAAAAATCATAAGTCAACCCAAGTGCTTCTTGCACCTGACAGTCCTCATTGTTCCCAGCGAAAAGCACGAGAGAAGGGCGACGTCGCGGGCAACGAACGTTTGCCCGAGCCTCCTCGTGATGGAAGCGATGAAGGATGGATAAGCGGGATAGTTGGCGGAAGCAAACATGAAGTCCTGAAACACCAACACGCCGAGCTCATCACAAGCGTCATAGAAAGCATCATCGTCGTAGATTCCTCCAGCCCAGACTCTACCTGAAGATTAGCATCGGGTGGTAGTTTTTAATGCAGATGTCTTGGCCTCCCCTGATCATGTTTTGATTCGACGCAACCATCAGCTCGATCCAGGCTTTCTTGGATGTTTTTGGATGACAAGGGGGCGAGATCGACTAGGAATACACACCCTCGTTCGGCTCCTCGGGCATACTCCCACCGTCTCACTGCCCTGTGGGAACAGTCGTATTTTCTCTGCTTTACTAACTTCCTCAATGCATGTGGCCCCCAGAATCTACCCCCTGAAACTGATCCAGAATCTCTGACTCGGGCATGAATTTGGCCACAGTGGAGCTATGAACTTTTGTCGGAGCAATCCATCGAGTCCGACCGCCATTACCGGGCCAACTTCAGCCCGTTGGAGGCGAAGCACCTCGCGTTGCTCGATCAAAAGGGACATTGTAGTAGCACATGCCCGATCGTCTGGTTATCCAGATCTCAAGCACAACGCTCTGACTACCTGCGGGATTGTAAAAGTAGTGACTATAGTCAAATGCATTGTAGTAGACCGGTGGTTAATTACCCTAATACGTAATCAGATTCGCGGGCTTACTTCATCTTGAGAGGTAGTCTGGATTAATATTAGCCTGATATACTGATCGTTGATTGCTATGGATCCGACTTGGGGGCGGGTAAGTACCGGTCGATCTTTTCAGTATCTCATTCGAAACTTTGCACAGATGTCCATGCGCGGAGAACACGTGGGCGCCTCCATCAGCCAATCAGAATCTTCAAACCGGAAGTTTTCGAAGGAAACATCCATCTTCATACATGCTTAGATCAGTTTCGGAATCGTACGCTAAATGGAGAATCAGGGACTGTTGATCCACGATCTGTCTTGGCAGGGTCAGGGGCAACTTCTATAATTAAACCGGGCCAGAATCATACAAGCTACATAGCTATACGTCTGATGTTCCTTTGACGGTGCACGTGTAGCTCTCAGTGGCATATACATGTCGTCAGGTTCGAAGCCAAGGAACACTAGATCCACGCTAGGCCAAAAGTAACGCAAGGCGGAGTGGGGCTAAATCGTTTCATCTTCACGTCCGATGGATGAGGCTGTAAACAGGGCGAACCCTCCAATCACATCTTAGTTCTGGGTGCACGCAGCATGTTGCGGCATTCCTTCAGAAAAACTTAAGCCTCTACCAACACTGTAATCGTCCCTTGCGAAGTATACCAACCCCCACACAACAATTTTTTCAAAATGATCGTCTGCTCGTATCCTGCCTTGTGTACTCAGGTGGCGTGGTATCGGCGCAAGCAAATGCGAAATAAGTATAAATGATGTCCTGCGAACACAAGATGGACACAAGCAACTTGTCCTCTTCATTTCCAGCTCCGAAAAGACCACCACAATCGACATGGCATTCGTAGCACGGGCTGCTCTTGCGGCGAGAGTTGCAAGCAGTATTGTTTCTACATCAACACCTACATCAACACCCCTTACCACCACAACTACTACCAGCGCCGTTCGTTCGATAGTGTCGCCAAGTGCACCACCGATCACATCATGCAGTCTTGTTCACCAGAGCGCTAGTACATTCTCAGATCCACTGGGCTCTATCGTTTCTCTACCATCAACTATTCTTTGCACGTAAGTGCAAAGCCCACAAGGCCACTCCGAGGCCTCACTTGTGTCATTTTAAAACATATTCTGACTTTGCATGCCTTGACAGTTGCAATGGCGGTTGGGGAGCCGGAGTAGGGACCACTGTTGGATCAGACGGCAGCGCCACATACACATGCGAGGTGGGAACATCTACCTCCATGCCTGTCAGTACTGGCACAGTCCCCCCAGCACCAATTCCTACGCAATGTGCATCAGGCGGCAATCCTGACTCTTCCTGCTTCAACGCGCTTGATCTTCCTGACTTCATAATGAACTGGTAAGTACACCGATTGATGTCCGACGACATCGATGCAGTAAAACATTCGGGAGGAGCCCAAGATGTCTGTTCCGAGTAAGAGGCATTTGCTGACTGCAATTAGGTGGAGTGACAACGAGGACGATTGTTCAAGCTTCCCCGGATTTGCCGATTGCTGGTACTCTAAGATGACGCCGTACGCGCCGTCGACATGCGATCAGCTCAACACCGACCCGGCTTGCGAACAACCTAAGTGGACAGACTTCACCGGCTTCAATAATGTGCAGAATTTCTACGTCAGCTGGTGCATCTGGAATACACAAGGCGCATTCCTGGACTTGTACAATGCCGTGGGCGATGCCTCGAGCCCCGTTTCTGACGCTGTCGGAAATATCGTCAGTCATACCATTGAATAGACCGCATCCTAAGACACTGGCTGATTGTTACCAGGTTACCACACTTGACCCCCCCAGTGATTCGACAAGCCCATGGGAATATATCTTCGATGCACTGACGTTTGGTCTGAGCCTGTACGTATGCTCAGAAATACAAGGCTCCTCCGGAGCTCGATGTATCACCCGTGGCAGGGAAATCCTTTCCGGGGTTCAATCCGCCTTTCATGCCCTTGAGACAACTGCTGAACATCTTCCATTCTTTTAGGTACTCTGAAGGTACAGTTCTTTTCAAAGCACTCCTCCGATCTCTACCTCAGACGTCTACACTCCTGGATAAAGTCGTTTTTCCTCCTGGCGATGTCGATGGAGATGTCGACGTTTGGGCAGATGTCGCAGGAGAACTCGGCAAATTCATATCTTCGTGGCAATCATCGATCGGGAAAGCTGTTCCCATTGTTCAGAATAACATTACTGCCTTCATTACCCTGTAAGTCAAATTGGACAGAAGGGATATTTCCAGCGCCGAGAAAAATGCACCTGTCGCATGTACCCTGAGCATCTTTTACGGCGCTGTGCTCGTCTGCGACATTCGTTGACTTTCCGTCTATTTGATTAGGAACCAAAATACCCCATTGTCAGGAATTCGTCCACCGCTTGACGGTCTGGCTACTACTGTCGCACAGTCAGTTGGTGGTTATGTTGCATCCGCCTGCCTTAATGAGCTCGGTTTTGCTGTGACACGAGCCGAAGCCTTGAACGTCCAGAGCCTTCAAGAAGGTGGCAATTTACAATGTCAGTTATCATCATTTAACCCCTTCTAGAGACCTCGGTTATATGCTAATATCTGGCAGGGGATACTGGCTGCGAGGACGGCTATGATAGCAATGGTATCTGTGGCGGCTATTTCTTCGATGGCACGGATACCTACAGTATTGTGGATCCCAACAACATGGAAGACAGCCAAAGCGATGTTTTGTCAACGCTTATTGGTGGTGACAATCCTCTCACGACTGGCCAGATTTTGTTTACGAACGCCTTACAATGCACGCAAACCTGCGGCGCGAATGGGGGCTGTGCCCCGACTCAAGATCCCACCGATCTTTCTGTAGCCAGCTGCTTAAGCACTGCTCGCGTCTGTACCTGGACGTGGGATACTTACGGACCCTTCCAGCCCGGTTGCGCCAATTTGCCTGATTCCGACGCCGTCTTGGGTGCTTTTGGCGTGAATCCATGTGTAGGCACTGGCATTTACGACACCAGTTATTCAGTGCCAAATACCTATCTTGGAGGTGGCATCATTGACGACAACGCTCCTGGGTGGTGGGCCGATCAAGTGGTTTGCAACGCCAATTACTGAGCGGCGTTTCAAGACTGTGAGCGCTCTCATATTACGGAGTGATTTCACTATGCTGTTTTCGTCCTTTCTCCCATCTTAATCTGCGATTTACATATCCCAATACCAGCCCTGGTTCCATGTTTTTTATGCGTTGCGAGCGCTCTAGCGAGATGAAGGCTCGCAGATCGCTTGTATATATAGCCAGAATTGTCTTCCCTCGTTTATAGAGAATTCAGTCATCTCCTCATTGGGTTTGGGCTTCATCCTATTATTTACGCTAGATCGACCTGTCTCTGTTGTAGCATGGAACAAGCAGCACCAGTACCGCAAGAGGTCTTGTCGCTCAGACTTAGTCTTCTCGGTTAGCAGCAAACACTCTGGCCAACTCATCCACAGTACCGAGTAGCGGGGTCCCAGCTGTAGGGTAATAGCCTGAAGGAAAAGGCTAAAAATACTGTATACTGTTCAAGCAGGATTTTCAGGGCTCAATACTTCTGCCTCAGGCATAATATCTTGTTCACCGCCCAAACGATTCTGCCCGCGACTTTTCTTCCAGGGCGATTCTTGCAATCCAAGCTGTGAACGAGGTCAAATCACATTATCGTCAAAAATGGCCTCAGCAACAGGGGCAGCCAGCCATCCGGTACCGCCTTCTCTCTCATTACCACCATCCCAGTTCGCCCGTCTCCAACCTCACGCCTACCTTCTCGCACATCTTTCCCCTCCTGCAGCTAGCAACCAACCTTCAATCCGTGCCAATGGCCGCGCCTCGTCACAATTTCGAGTCACATCCGCCAATGCAGGCTCTCTGACCCATACGAATGGCAGTGCTGTTGTGCGCATGGGCGACACGACCTCTGTGTGTGGCGTGCGCGCAGAGATCCTTCGCACGGAAGATATTGCGTCGTGGAGTGTGTCGAGAACCTCAAATGAGGCTAGCAATAAACGCCGTCGATTGGCTGAGCTCAATGAGAAACCAAACGAGGAGGACGAAGACACCGCTGCCGATGACGAGGAAGACCGCGCACACATCGAAGACCTGAACCTGCTTGTTCCGAATCTTTCCTTGAGTACCGGCTGTGCGCCGGGTTTTACTCCAGGTGCGCCACCTTCTGCTTTGGCTCAGTCGCTGTCGCACCAGCTTCTGTCCTTACTTCACAGTACACGCCTTGTGCGTGCGGACGACCTACGCATTTGGTATCAACCACCGAGTTTAGGCCCCGAGGAGCTAGAACGTCACAACGACGATGAGCAAATGGATGTGGATCCGAACCCGAGTGGTGGCGTTGAGGATCACAAAAATCGAGAAATCAAGGGTTTCTGGGTTCTCTACATTGATGTTATGATTATCTCGCTAGCCGGTAACCCCTTTGACGCCGCCTGGGCCTCTGTGCTGGCTGCTCTACGCGATACAAAGCTTCCCAGGTCGTGGTGGGATGTCGACAGCGAGATGATTCTCTGTTCGGATAATGTGTCAGAAGCGAGCAAACTATCCTTGCGTGGCTTGCCCGTGGCTAGCTCCTTCTGTGTATTTGAGGCGGATGCCGCTGCAGGGTGGAGGGCTGTTGTTATTCCCGATGCTGAAGAGCAGAAAGCTCGGAGCCAGAAGAAGGGATCCCAGCAAAGGTGGATTTTGGCAGATCCGGATGGCTACGAGGAGAATCTCGGTCAGGAGAGAATTTGCCTCGTTGTGGACAAGGAGAAGGGCGGGAAGGGCAAGACTGTTGTTCTGAAGATGGAGAAACATGGTGGTTGGACGGTCGATACTGACGATCTCCGGCAGCTGGTAGATATCTCTGCGCGGAGATGGGACGAGATGAAGCGGATACTCGACCAATGCTGATTGACTCTCTCGGCGTTTGGTCTGTTACAGATGTACGAAGGAATGATACTATGATCAGCACTTGATAATTAGAGGTGACTTTCCATGCCATAGATATAACTACTTAAAACGTGAAATATTCGCGAAATGGTCAAAAATCATTACACCGTCATCTCCTGGAAAGACAAAAGACAGGTCTGATCCTTCGGCCTCGACGCAATAATCTGATCATCAATAGCCATATCGCCCGTCATGTCCACAGAAACCTTGGTCGTGAACCGTGAGTAGATCTCGCGCAAGAGAGTCTTCATCTCTACGAGAGCAAGACTGTTGTACTATGGTTAGTTCAGTCCTGGTCACATGGTTGCAGCAGATAACATACTTCTTTCCAATGCACCCTCGGCCTCCAGAAGCAAATGCAAAGAATAGCCTGTTCCTCTCTATCTCTCCCTCTTTTTGTAGCCATCGGTCTGGCAGAAACTTCTCCGCATTAGGGAAGACATCTTTGTCTAGCAAGTGCAGAGAATATGCTTGGCAGCTCACAATCGAGCCTGCAGGGAGAGTGTATCCACAAACAGTGCGGCCGTTCTCAGGGACGTAACGAGGGAGACTCATCGGGATTGGAGGGAACAGGCGCAATCCTTCCTTGATCACGGCATCCAAATATGGGAGCTCGTCAAGTTTAGACTGGGGATTCTGAACCAGCTCTTCACGCAGTTTCTGCTGGATTTGTTGTGAGCGTGGCAGAGAGAGCTCATGCATCAGAAAACAAAGGCCATCTCCCGTCGTGTCAATGCCGGCTGCCATATGGTCCATGCTCTCGGCGGCCATCTGGATCGGCTGGAGATAGTCGGATTTGCTCCGGAGTTTGTGGACGAGTGACGACTCGTGCGGCTCGGAGTCCAGTGTTCTATTGAGAACGAAGTCCTTGGCTAGCGGTGTAGATTTGGGTTTATACAGCGTGATCAGCTTGTTCAGCGTAGGCCAGTAATGCTGAATCAGACGCTCTATTTATTCCTGGTGAGTTATGAATTTTTTCGGGTGACCGGGGGATGTCTCTTACGCTTCAAACTGTCATGGTAGGATAATTCTTTCATCAGCACAAAGTCCTTCGAGTCAATCAGTGAGTTCGTTCCGCCGGGATTGAAGAGGAAATGGGATGCACAGTCGAGCGCATAGCAATGCAGCGTCACCTTGAACGTAATCAGTATTTCATCTCAGGCGCTAAGAGGTTCATCTCGTACATAAACATCCAGGTAGCCGCCCATAGACGCTTCGCACTGTTTAATCACACTACCAGCGCGCTGTCTGATTCCCTCCATAATCGAGGAACCAAGGATATTGGTCATGGCATAGCGCTCCGCGAACAACCTTCTTCTTTCCGAGTGCTGCTACCATGTCAGCTATAAGCACAGTTTTCTTGGATGGATATGACATACCTCGCGCTTCGGTAGAGTTGTAAACATTGTACTACGACCAGGTTAGTTTCCGGGATTTCTTTTCGCGCAATATAACACACCGATAGTTGTACTGCTTGAAAAGATCATAGAACTCGGTCTTGTCGTAGCCACTCCCTCCACTCTGGTAGATTTCCTTCATGCCTTCTAAGTTGGCGAAGGATACTTCATTTGGGGCCAACCGAACGACAGGTCCATACTTCAGATGAAGGTCATGGATCCACAGTCGGCGATGCCGAGAAAACTCATGGTATTTCAGCGCCAGGCTCGTGAGTTTCGTATACCAAGGACCTGGCACTTTAGTTTGGTGTATGCGAACAATATGAGCGATTGTATAGACAATCCATGCGAGTCCGAGAACGTAAAATGCGAGCATTGTGGAAGTTAGATCGATGACCTTTAGGCTCCTCCGTGGACGACCAAAGAGCAGGTTTATATATTCCTCTGCGACACTTGATTAGGGAACTCTAGGAGACCAATTCAAACCCGTCTCCAAGATCGCTCGCGATGCTCAGAAGATTCTATCCGCTTCACTTTTATGGAAGTTCGAGGAGGGGGGAGATCCTTATCAGGCGGCTATAGATCGGCACTACGCCGTTTGGAGTAACTCGAGGAGACCACAGATCATTTATCGGCGGCTCGGAGTACCCCGCCCTCAGCAAGTCGAGGAGATGTGGAAATGTGCGAATATGATCATCTTATTCTCTCTCTGTCAATTATTATTCCCCGGCACTAGTCCTTGAGCCATGCCCGTCCGTTCTCACCATGGCTGTGTCCGGTGCAAACGGCGCCGCCAGAAGTGCGACGAGCAGAAACCGGCTTGTGGGCGCTGTCGCCAAGCGGAGGAGATGTGTGACTATTCGGTCATTCTCAAATGGAATGGCCGAGTCCCCAGGGATCCTAAGCCGTCGCAAAGAAATCAGCCTGTCGAAATACCGGCGGCTGAACCGAACCACCCCCGGCTCCCTGACAATAACTATGACTCGGAGCCTCAACACACTGATCTCGTCCATTGTTCACCCGGACTAGATGCATGGTCGGCCCTACCGTCAACAACTAAACTACTTCTCCACCACTTCATCACCAGCGCCTCCATGATCTCCAGCCACACCCACATACGCGACCAAATATGCCGACAGATCCTTCCCCTAGCGCATCATTCTTCCTCACTGATGTACGCGACAATGGCACTGTCAGCACTCCATCGCCTCACACTCCTCAATGACCTCCCAAACCAATTCGTCCCCGAAGACACCGTCTCATACTACATGTCTGCGAGTCTCCGCCATCTTCGCGAAGAGCTGCAAACTCAGAATCACCCAAAACAGGCCCTTCTCCATACCATCAGGACATTATGCCATTGCGAGATATATTCGGGAAAGGCAGACTCTTCATGGCGTGTGCATGTCAACGGCGCAAGGGCGATTTTTGAATCTACGGATCCGAAAGATATCTGGGCAGATCCAGAGCCTAGTCGCTGGTTATGGGCTAGATGGTGTCTATCTATTCAAGCGCTGGCCGCCGTGACGGACCTCGGACTGCCTCCGAGACCAGGGGCCCAGGATTTGGTCCGCCAGGCCGTGCATGAGAAACCGTATTTGGATACCTATACTGGATACTCGGCCGATCTTAATGTGGCGTTTATGGAAATTGGGGCTGCGGCGTGGAAACGGCAGGCTCTCGACAGTGAACTGACGAGCGACGATACAGCCGAGGCAGAATTGCAAAGAGAAGCAGATCGTCTGGAGAGCATGGTGCAGGAGATGATTCGGAGGGACAGCGAGGAAGGACTGCGCGTTCCTGCCCATTTGTCTCTCAGTGAAGACGATATTCGGCAATTCAGCGCTTGTAATGCAGCATATCAATATTCTGCTCTCGTGCATCTCTACAGGCGTGTTCGGAGGATGAGTTCGCTTTCCGCCAAGGTGCAGGAGTGCGTGAGGAGGACCCTGGATGTTGTGTGTGACATTCTCCCGGTGGAGGCGCTCTCGCCTTGGGTCCTTCTTGCTACTCCCATCTACACAGCTGGGTTAGTTATTTCGAGTCAAGTGGGATTGATATGATACTGACAATAGCTATTTAGATGTGACGCTGTTGGCTATGACAGGGTAATAGTCCGGGATCTACTCTTGAAGCTGTACGAGACATTGCAAATACGAAACATTCTTAGGGCGATCGAAATTCTGGAGAGGCATTGGGCAGTAGTGTCTGATGATGCTGATGTACATCACAAACGATCAGAAAGTGGTTTGGCCTTGCTTGACTTTATACCCTATTGATTATAGAAATGTACAATGAATGAATAATGTGATCATATTGTGCCGTTGTTCTTGTACCTATCTACCGTTGAACGTAACATGGGAATCCTTTGCTCCAGCTTGCTATGCAAATTCAATCCTCCAAAGCTCTAGCTTGATGCAGACTCGTTCTTCGGGCTGCGTCGTCTCCTCTTCGCGGGTGGCTCGTTTCCACCCTTGCTGGGGCCAGAGACAGTAATCGGATCATCCGTTTCACCCGCTGGAGTGGGTGCAGAATCGCTAGCTTCCTTCTTGGATTTGTCAGGGAACGAGATAGAGAAGGAGAACAATTCCAGATCATCCTCGACCGCTTTCTTTTCGTTCTGGTCATCATCGGAGGTCTTGGTTTCGTCAGACTTTGAATCTGACTCGTTCTCATTTGCCTGTTCGGTCGTCTTCTCGTCTGGACTCTTATCGGCTGATCCGAATGCCTTCACATCACCAGAGAAGAGACGCATGATCAGACTCTTCTGGCTTGGTGCGGAGTCTTTGCTTTTATCCTCCGCCTCCTTCTTTTTCTCTGCATCATCCTCTTCCACCTCCTCTGCATCAGAAAATTCCCACATGGTGCGAATCGCGCCCTTGAACCACGCAGTTCCCCACAACGAGGTCAAAACACCGGGAACCAAATACAAGAGAGCCGGTTGGGGATGGTTTGAGAATTGCATGGCCAAAAGAGTGGCGATCATTCCGATGATATACCCTACCACACTGGCTTTGAAGTATGTCTTCGGGAAAGACCGTGCATCGTGGTATGGTGGTTTGAGTTCAGGCTCACGTGGCGCAATCGACGACGCCCAGAATCGTTCTCCCCAAGCGCCGGTAGCCGACTGGTACTCGGGCTTGACATTCTCTTCCTCGGACAATTTTTCGGCTTGTGCTTTTTGCAATCCCTTGCGCTGGTAGTAGAGAAACAGATCAAAGCGCAGCGCCAGACCAACCATCATGCCAGGAACAACGATATCACCAAGACCCAGCATGGCCAACGACACGGCATCCGGATCTTCGGTGGGCCGTGGGAAAAGTAGCTTGATTGGTACATCGAGTTTGGTGGCGACCGTGACCATGAGAGGCGTGAAAAAGACAAAGTAGATGTCATACAAAAACAGAGATCCCAAAATGAGCGAGCCCGTCCAAAACGTCGAAGGTGACATGAATTGCAGAGCTCCGTAGCAGAAGCTGAAGCCGAGGAAGTTGGTCAACCACCATGGTTTCGTCACAAACGCAAAATAGCCCACGGCGATCAGAGCAATGAGTCCGCTCAGGAGATCCAGCAATCCGACCAGACCTTTGGCACTCAGCAGGCCGCGTACATGAACACGAAGTTTAAGTCGTTGATATGCCACATGGCGACAAGTCCAGAGCATGGCCAGGATCTTGTTGGGCAGAGGAATTGCACCAAGGATACCCGGAAGAGGCGAGCCCCGTATGTCTGTGGCAGAAGCCCTGAAAACGCGCTCGGACTGGTTCACCTTCCAAAGCTTTCCTCCACGCCGATAGTATCTTGGAAAGACAAACGACCTCAGAACCAAGAGAGTGTCTTTCAGAAATGCGATGGCGAAGAACAGTCCCATCTGAGAGAAGTAGAAGCTGAGAATCTTGTTCAGAATGGCCGGATCTTCCAGCCATTTGATCACCATGTACAGACCACCTAGTGTTAGTCCCGCGGTCAAGGGAAACATCAAGGCATCCGACGCTTCAAGATTCTCCATCTTCTGCACGGGACCTGCTTCCTCCTCCTCATCGTCGGTATCTTCTTCGGGATCGGTGTCTTCCTTTGAGGGTTTGGCGGCAGATGAAGGTCGCGACAGGGAGGCATGAGCACCGATCCAGATGGGAAACAGCGCCGAAACAAGCAGGTGGCCGTATGTCGGAAGGAGAGGCTTGACGCGGTCGAAGTGATAAAGGGCCTCCCCGAGCAGCTCCGCAAGGGGGCTGACTTCGGCCATGGTTATGGGCAGGGAGCGAGTGAGGGAGTGGTGAAAGAATGAGGGTGAGACCGTCAGTTAATCCATGGTGGTTGTCAAGTGGGAATCATTGTTGGTTAGTTGGGGGATCGGGATCTGCCAAGCTCCACCGACCTCTTCTTCTTTCTCCGTTCAACTCTTCTTTCCTTTTGCGCACTTACTCAACTCGTTCCTTACACCATACACTCACCATGGCGACTAATGTGGCATTTGACACTTCAATGGTAGCCCCCCAATGCTCTAACGATCTTCTGCGAACTGCCACTGATTAATCCCCCGCAGGGCTCCTTCACCGTCGAGCTCTACAACACCCATGCGCCGAAGGTCTGAACTCCGTGAATAACCCGCGCCATGTGTTCCATGTACTGACTGAGGTCCCCCTAGACATGCAAGAATTTCGCGACCCTCGCGCAGCGCGGATACTACAACAATGTCATCTTCCACCGCATCATCCCCAACTTTATGGTCCAAACCGGTGATCCCACCGGCACCGGCCGAGGAGGCAGCTCCATCTACGGCGAGAAATTCGAAGACGAGATCCATTCCGACCTCAAACACACGGGTGCGGGAGTCTTGAGCATGGCCAACAGCGGACCCAATACCAACGGCAGTCAATTCTTCGTCACGCTCGCTCCGACGCCGTGGCTGGATGGGAAACACACCATCTTTGGCCGCGTCAAGAGTGGTATGAGGGTCATTCAACGTATGGGGCTGGTGAAGACCAGTGGCGAGGATAAGCCTATGGACGAGGTGAAGATCATCCGGGCGCGGGTGGTGGAAGAGGGAGGCGAGGAGTGAGAAGGCCTGCGCAATACTTCTTCGCAGCCTTGACATCCTACCCTACGGCATCATCTCTACTCTCCAGTAGCGCATTATTCTGGGCGAGCATTGCAAACAAAAGACCTGCCGGAGAGCCCGCATGTCACCAATCCCCAGGTCGGACGGTGATGGGAATGGTGGGAGAAGAACGTCCAGGGCGCTCGGTCGGCACCGCGCCCGCAGAGAGCAGCTACGCGCGCCTTGTTGTCCGAGCTGGATCAACTACATCTATATAGTTTCCTGTCCGATGACAATCGACAGACAAAGATAGTCCCTAGAGACATAAATGTATCACTACAAAACGAACCGCTTCCATCAGATGTGTCCATCCAGAGCAGCAGATACAGAGTGACCAGATTCTCATCTCCCACTCCCCAAACATGGCTGCACCAGTGAAGGTCGTGCCATTGTAGACCAGCATGCCATATGAGGACAACTTGTCTGTGCTGAGCACGGGGAGTGGATGAAGGAAAGAAGAGGGAAAAAAGAAGCGGGAAAAATGTTGCCCACATTTATCCTGTTGCGCTAACCCGGTCGGGCATGGACAGGCAGTCACCTGATCGTCTAGCTTCTTTTTCTTGTGGTTTTCGTTTTCTTCTTTTCTTCTCATGCTTCGCTTCTTCCTCATGTAGAGATGGAAACACTGGCTGATACCTCCTGGGATTTGATCATCGCAGGCACAGGGCTGGCTGAGTCTCTTCTGGCGCTGTGAGTGTTTTTTTGGAAGCATAAGCCTGGGGCTCTCGCTGACCCTGTCACGAAAGAGCTCTCTCGCGCTCCGGGAAAAAAGTCCTTCATGTGGACAAGAACCCATATTATGGCGGAACCGAGGCAGCGTTCAGTCTGGACGAGGCACAGCAATGGATGGACGGTGTCAACCGACGTGGGTTTGGTTGGTCTCTCCATCCGGTGCATTGCTAACCGTTCCCAGGGCCTGGTCAATCTCCATTTGAAGATGTCAGAATCGTGACATCCCACGATGCCCACGATCCTTCTCAAACAGACCGCCCGAAGCTCTCCCCGAGCCGTTCTTACACCCTCTCCCTCTCCCCCTACTCCCTTTACACCCGTTCCCAACTAATCTCCACCTTGATCTCTTCCAAGGTTTATCGCCAGCTAGATTTCATGGCGGTGGGCAGCTGGTGGATCTATGCATCTGAAGAGGATGATACTCTCACTGGTGCAGCCCGGGTCCTCCAGCGGGTTCCGGGCAACCGCGAGGATGTATTCGCGGATACCCGTATCTCCATGAAGTCCAAGAGGTCTCTGATGCGCTTCTTACGCCATATCAGTAAACCCGCGGACGAGGAAGATCTGGCCCCCGAGGCGGAAGACTTGTCCATGCCCTTTGAAGAGTACTTGGCTTCCAAGTTTAGCGTTCCGGCGGACCTCCATAACCCATTACATTCCCTATCACTTTCCCAACTAAGCCAGCCGGAGACATCTGCCAGCTACGCTGTTCCCCGGGTCCAAAGGCATCTGGCATCCATTGGTGCGCTCGGACCGGGTTTCGGAGCCGTGATCTCCAAATATGGTGGTGGATCAGAGATCCTGCAGGTCGCCTGCCGGGCCTCTGCCGTTGGCGGGGCCGTTTATGCACTGGATACGGGTATCCAATCTGTTGAGGACTCAGACGCCGAGGAACATCCTGTCAAGGTACAGCTATCCACCGGAGAGTCCGTGCAGACGCGGTCCGTGGTCGGCGCGATCTGGGATCTGCCGTCACAGAAGCCGATTGAATCTTCCGGCATCAGGGTTGCGCGGTCAATCACAATTGTATCTGCCATCTTCGAGTCCCTTTTCCCCGTCACAGTCGAAGGGGCCCCTGTCCCTGCCAGTGCCGTTCTGATGTTTCCCGGGTCCACCTTGGGCAGCCCGAACTCTCCGCCAGTGTATCTGCAGGTTCATTCAAGCGACACTGGCGACTGTCCCCGACAGCAGAGTAAGTTTTCTTCCATCTCTTGTGTCTTCTGCACCCGCTCGCATGATGATTTTTTTCAAAACTTATCTACATTGGCTGTAATTCCATTGATGAGATTTTTTTATCATACCTGATCACGAGCATGGATTTGGATATTATCGAATTGTTGCTTTCATTCATACCGCTAACGCAGTATGCACAGGCATCATCTACGGCAGTGTGGCTCAACCCGGGCCGGCCGGCCAGTCTCTTCTCGAGTCCGCAGTGGCCCGATTACTTCAACCAGAAGGACCCAAAGCCGCTGTTCTTTGGTCCCTGCGGTACAGCCAGCTGGGACGTTTGAGCAACGGCCATATCCCACCGACCCTCTCAGAGCATTCGCCCCATGTTCACAGCTTCCTACCACCAAACCTTGACCTCGCGTTCGAAGACGAGACCGTCAGTCTGGTCAAAGAGGCATGGCAGAAGATCATGGGTGATGAGGCTCGCAGTGACGAGTTTATGATTTTTGATGATCGCGACGGCGCCTCCGATGACTGATTTGTAGCGTAGCATCTTGTACATACTGAGCAATTATATTCACATGAGGCCATGTCAGCGAGTCTTCCTATTGTTAAATCTCCTAATGAATCTACTTCAACCTTTCGTATAACCAACAGGGGCATGGGTATTGTTCGACTCAAGTAAACATGACATACACAGCCTACACTATTTACTCAGTCCGTCTCGGAATTCGATAATCAGTACGTGTACTGGACAGCTGTTATGATGTGCATCATGTCGCAGACACTGTCATGTTCCACCTCGTACGGAAGTGGCTCAGCTCCCGAACCATCGAAGGAAGAAGAATCTATCACACCAGCTGATCCGCTTCATCCCATGTCGATCTCAGGGCAGTCCTTGCAGATAGAATCTACGTACCAATCAAAAGCGGGGGACGATGATCTTCTTCTTCGAGCGATCGCCCCTTGATTCCTCTGCGTAGTAGTACATAGCCCCCAAGGCTGCTCATTAGTATTGTTGCCACTAAACATTATTAGACAGGATACGACCCTCCAATCTTTTGACTTCGGTCGGCCCCTTCCAAGTCAGGAACTGAGTTCTTCCGCTCTGCGACGATGAAACAAGCCAAGGCTGTGCGATGAAGACACCGTTTCGTGGATGAGGTCATACGTAGAGCAGAGCTTCGATTCTTTTCCATATTCAATGTATGTATATCCTGTGAGTCGTACTGGTAACCTGTACCGCGTATGTACCACCTATGGACCCTCCCTCGACCCTGCAGATCGGGGGTGACATGTCTGGCTGAAGCGAGGAGGTGCAGGTGTGTTCCGCAAGGAACATCCCTCTCCCCGTTGGAATGACGCGCGTGTTGTACATTGCGCGTCAGACAGTATCTGGGAGGATATGTTAGATCTGAAACTGAGTCAGAGCAGAGGCGATATTTTGGGTACAGCAACGTAACATGACTGTACTGATTCCTTTCGCTTCCTGCAAAGGGCGATCTGATAAAACATCTTCCCCGTCACTGTAAGACTTTACACTGGATTACATTGACTGACTGACAAGAGGACAAGGGGTCAGTGGGGGATGTTTCATCTACAGTACACACTAAGCGCATTATGCTATGTTCACAGTGGCTAGCGCGGATACATAACGACACTGTACATCATGCTGGTTAACTAGGGTCTGATCAGTTACTAAAACGGCGATGGGCATGAAATGTCCATCGATCGACTCTACCAAAGCCATCCACTTTTTCTACACTTCTTCATGCAACGGTCACGGCCCCAGGACACGGGTTGATCTGCGGGCTGTATACGACCTCGTTCACCAATCCCGAGCGGATCGTCGGTAGCATTGAGCGAATCACGGTACATTCTACGCTGTATTTTGTACCGTAGTATGGGATTCTTGAGTCATGGAAAACACATTGACTGTGGGTGGTTCAGGTCACACTAAACGGATAGCAGCCAAGCCAATCTCCCCTCCCGTATCCGTGCTGACACGGGCAGCTGCTGAACCGGATACCAAGTCGGGCTAGATCGCCAAGCGGGAGCGCGATCCTGGCGAGCGTTGTGCTCATGGGGGCTAGAACCGCCAGAAGTCAATAGCGGATGGCGACAGATGGCATCATGTAATACGTGCGAGTCCTCCTATTCCGATTCAGCACTACCGTATGGTTCGTCGGGTAGCTAAGTCTTTAAAAGTTAATTTCACAAGGCCATCAAATTGTACATGCTAGTCTGCATTATTCAGAGCAGTGAAGGGTATGTAGCTGCCGGCCGCCCGGATCTGGAAATGCCAGGCTGGCCGCTCACTAACCTCGAACGCAGGGTCGACTCCACTATTTTGACGGTATTTCAGGGTCCTGGTAAAACTGGATACATCCTAATTTCAACTGCCCCCTTTTTCGCCCGGCGTGCATGCCAAGGCTACGATTCAAGCTTAATGGTACTGCCGAAGTGTAGGTAGGATCTACCAGCACTGGATATAAAATAGCCGTTACCTGTGAGCAGCTTTCTAATATGCAGCTGGTCTGGCCTCCCCCGGCCTAGGAGATTCTATCATCACGACCCTTCAGGGTCCCTGTGGGGTGTGCTCCTTTTATGGCTCCCCTAAACCAGCGCCGGCACCGTGCAAAATAGGAAGTAGCACGCCATCGAGGGTTTCCTTTGGTACAGAGCTACTTGCCTATCTCGGTCGGATGAAGGTTCCATCCTCTTTTCGGTTAGACACCATCGTTAATTTTTTAAATTTTGTAGATTGGACATCTAGTCAAGCCTGAGTCGAGACTTGTTGGGGTGGACTAAGCATCTCCACCGTCCCTTGTCTGGACCGGCATATGGCATAACCCTAAGACAACATTCTTCTGCCGCGTCATTTAATCTATATATAACGTGGTCTCTCTGCCGCCATGTTCAAGATTTTATTGTGGTCCAAGGCAGTCCCTCGCATCCAGGGACACCGGGCCCAGGGTTGGCCAGTTTGCGTGTCGATCCTGGCCCACCGGAGTATTCATCGCCACCAGGGCCAAAAGCCTACCAGGGAGGGAGTTAGGGACTAGGTACTCGATAAGCTTTCCGTCCGTTTCAATAAAATCTTTCGCTGAGTAACTGCCACCGCCGGAGGACACGCGTCGGTGGGGCCGCCCAGGCTCCTTGGCCCCCTCTCGGGCGACCCCTGACTGGCCGGGGCTGGCGATCGTTGGTGTGTTCTGTAATTGCATGACGTGATTCCTCATCCATCATCAATGATAGGAATAATGGTAATGGGAATACCATCACCGTCTCCGGAAGTGCGTCCCTGGTAGGTGACTCCCTCCTGACGAGATCGGCGTGCTGCTGATACGACCGCATCCGGCCCTCAAGTCGGACGAGCTGGTTGCATCCTATCGGACTCCGCGCTTAACGACCATAACCTGATCCATGACCCGATGACTTTTATACATAAGAGAGAGGATCAACATGGTGCGTCGGGAGGCAAAAAATTACCGTGGCTGCCGATCATTTCATCCAACAGATTCGGCGATAGTGAGAGCAGGAATCGAGCGGGAAACACAGACATCAAATAGAAGACCCGGGGGGAGATTGACCATCGGAAGAAAACTAGGAACCACCACAACAATCATAACAGTAGTAGGTAGTAGTCGTAATAGTAGCAGTAGCAGCAGTAGTGAAGAGACCCTTCCTAGGTGCTCACCCACTTGCGTCCACACCATAATACGGTAATACGCGCAACCCACGGTCGGCATGCCCACTACAGATCGCAGCCACTCATAATCCGCTTCCCGCTGTCGCTCTCCCTTTTTTCCCATCCTTCACTTCACTTTCTTCTTCTCTTCTCTTCTCTGAAACTTCACCTCACCTCCAACAAAAGACATCGGTCTCTCGCTCTGGACGCATCGTCCAGCCGCGTTGGTTCTCTTGCCTTGCCACCCTCTCCTCTCCCTGCTCTGCTCCGCCCCGGCTTCCTCCCTCCCTTCGACCGTGTCGCGGGTCTCGACGCTGCCAGCCTCTCGTTGAACTGAAAAAAAAAAAAGATCTATTCCGGCAACTTTGATCTGCCTGTCACTCTTTCGACAAAAGACTTTCACACTCGTTTATCAGATCCTTCTTCCGGGTCCGCTCCCCAATTTCCACACTTGGACTGGTCGCCTCGCCCCCAGGACACACTACCATCACCCCCGGGCTCCCTGAGAGTCCAACTGTCATCCATCCTCCTCTTACATGTTGGAAAAAACATCTGCTCCCCCCGTCAGAATGCCTACCTTCCGGCTGAAGACGGCGTTTCCGTTAATCGCCCTGGTGTCCATCGCCATCTTCTTCTGGTGCATGGAACGGTACGACCGGACAGCCTTTCTGCGGTTCAAACACCCCATCGATCGGGTTAGTTCGGCCGCCAGCCAAAAACTATCAAAATCACCAACCATGCCTTGCGAGGTCGACCCGGGTCTGGAGGCCCCTCTCCCCTTCTACGAATGGCTTACCCGCAAGAACTATACCCGTGCCTACTTGCGCGCCCGCCATGTGGATCCCCACACCGAGTTCCACACTCTGGAGGAGATTGATCGGCCTGTGTTGCCGCCCATGGTCGCCCTGGAGCGTGGAATGACCATGTCTCCGGAAAATGAGAAAGAGATGGTCTGTCCGGAGATCGTCGATGTCTCGGTGGCCAAGGACGACGATCTCGAAGAGACCTCCAAGATCCTGTTCGGTTTGGCTACCACCGTGGATCGTCTCGACCGCCTGCTTCCTTCGCTGCTCTACTCGTACGGCAACACCAAGGCCGGTCTTCTCGTTCTGGTTCCCGAGTCGGATGACGACCTGGAGAAGCAAGAAATCTACTTCCGCAACCGAGGCCTGGATGTCACCCTCAAAGCTTCTCCGTTGGACTTTACTGCCCGCTACTTTGGTCTCGTGGAGGCTTTTACCGATCACATCAAGAAGCACCGCCCCCACACCACCTGGGTCAGCTTCATCGATGACGACACTTTCTTCCTGTCCCTGCCGACTGTCGCCCAGGAATTGAAACTATTCGACGTCAAGAAGAAGCACTACATCGGTGCTCTGTCGGAGGCCAGCTGGCAGGTGGATACCTTTGGTCACATTGCTTTCGGTGGTGCTGGTGTCTTTGTGTCCAAGCCGCTGCTGGATATCCTGATGAAGTACTACGATGAGTGCCAGTCGTGGGGCGAGCAGCCCGGTGACCAGAAACTTGGCCAGTGTATCCAGAAATTCGGTGACACTCACCTGACCCTGTGGCCTTCGCTGTACCAGATGGACATGGGTGACCCCGTGGACGGTGTGTATGAGTCTGGCCGTAAGATTGACACCATGCATCACTGGAACAGTTGGTACACCAAGGACGTGGTGAAGATGACCACTGTGGCGGCCGCGGCGGGTCGCAAGTCGGTGCTGCGGCGCTGGGTCTTCGACCAGGAAGAATATGTCGACGAAATAACGGGCGACACTATGCGCCACTTTTGGGTCATGACCAATGGTTACTCCCTCGTCAAATACACCTACGGCCCGGGTGTACCGGACGATGCGATCAACTTTGACGCTACCGAGAAGACGTGGCCCGAAGACCCACGTGGCTACGAGGACCGCCTGGGTCCTCTACGACCCGCAGAAGAAGACGGCATCAGCAAGGACCGGTGGTTGCTCCACGATGCATTTGTGGTGGGGGACAACGTCCACCAGTTCTATGTGCGCGAGGAAGATGAGGATCACAGCGTGATTGAGATTGTCTGGCTCGGCCCCAAGGGCGGCGGCGGTGCTGGGCTGACGAGCTCCTACATCCGGGGTACCTACCAACAGTGATCTCACCGGGGAAAAAGGCTGGTCCTTTGGAGGGACTGATGGTCGTACATCTTCACTTCGTTGCATATGATTTCCCTTTCTTCTTTTGTTTTATTCCCTCACGACCTACGCCACTTCTCTCATCGGCAGCCCTACTACTCTATTTCCTTTTTCAGTCAATGGAATGCGACGCGCGATGGAGTGAGCTCCCCGAACTCCGCGCCCTCCACTTTCTGATCTGTTCATTTGTCTGGCGTTGCATTGGCGGAGTCCCGTATGGTGCAGTACGTGGTGGTTTTGTTGTGTGTGTGTGTGCGCTCTCACTCTATATCCTGACCGGACACTCGACTTTGTCCCATGGCTTTTTTTTTTTTCTTTCTTTCTTCTGCGTTTCTTGCGAGGCCGCACCGGATCGTCCGAGTGCCCGCCCCTCCCATCCTGGCTTGTTCGCCTTTTTTACTTCTTTCTTTTCTCCCCGTGCCATTCGTTAGGCCGGGGCTCTCCTCTTCCCTCCCCACGCCATGCATTTTCTGTAAAAATAGACTTTGACCGCACGACCGCGTTTGGGTCTGCGTTGGTGATTGGCGTTTCCACTTTCGATCATACGAAGAATATGATGAGTTCCATTTATTCTGTTTGTCTAGTAGACTCCTGCTTTGGGTTTAGAGTCGGATCGGGCCGAGGAAGTGCAGGGAGGAAGGACGTTGAGATGGAAGTAGTCAAACCTACGAGACAATCCGGAGACCACGTCTAGTCTTCCATTGTCAGTAGTCTGAGCCACACTGCATCTGTTCACTGTCCCTCCGACTGTCATTACAAGATTCAATGTGATCTCACATTATGATATCCGTCCACCTCCTTTGGGGCCAAACCTAAATCTTCCGCGTGCGGCTGAAGGGGCAGATGCCTCCACCCTGCCTCATCCGGGTATGTGGAATGTTGTTTTCGGGAACTATGTGTACTATGTATGGAAGATCTCACATACTTCGAGATTTCCCTTGCTGTGCATTGAACCATAGTGAAATAACGATTCCGTGATTACTATTCATCTCCGTGGCCAGGCACAAGAGTCCAGAACGACCGGTATCGGGGCTTTTCCTAAACCGGATATAGTACGGGGCGAGTGTGTTGGCCCCCCGCCAATCAGGGGGAGGTTGGGAGGGGGTGGTGACGGTATCTTACGGGAACACCATCGAGAGAGTGCGGATAGAGAGGTGTAGAGGGAGTCGAAATCGATCCAAACCGCCATGGGAAGGAAGAGTAGTGACCCGGAGACTTTTCTCACTCGAATCCGCCCATTCCCTCCCCTCTACGCCTCACAATCCAGCCCGTATTACCGTCACATCCTCGTCACATACACTAGTCACCTGACCCGCGCTCCCACACCGCCTGCCTGTCCCAACCCGCACTTTGCCTTCTTCGCTCTTTCTCCCCCCTTCCCTCCTTCCCACCCTGCGATCCCAAAACGCGTTACTCGATTAGGCCATCTTCTACGTCCCCCTCGAGATCATACCCTTTTCGGTACTCAACGCAACCACTCGTGCTTTCATCCTCTCTTTCTCACCTCTACTTTACTTTCCATCAACCATGGCCGATATGTCTGCGGTTGGAGACGAGAAGCTCTCCCCCGGCCACGATGACCTGCAGCAGGCGGGCAACGGCGCTGACACCCGCGGCACCAAGCGCGGTCGCATGAGCGCCGAGGACGACGATGATGATGATGACAAGCCCGGCCGTGAGCGCCGCAAGATCGAGATCAAGTTCATCCAGGACAAGTCGCGTCGCCACATCACCTTCTCCAAGCGGAAGGCCGGTATCATGAAGAAGGTGCGTCGCAAAATGAAACCCCCCCCCCCTCCCACTCACTCCCCTCCCATCTAATCATTCTCCCTCCCTAGGCCTACGAGCTATCCGTCCTGACTGGCACTCAAGTCTTGCTGCTGGTCGTCTCCGAGACGGGTCTCGTCTATACCTTTACTACCCCTAAGCTGCAGCCGCTGGTCACCAAGGCCGAGGGCAAGAACCTCATCCAGGTAAGTCGTCGCGTGTCTTCCCCATCGATCTCCCATCTTATCTAACATTTTCTGCTAGGCCTGCTTGAATGCGCCCGACCCCACCGCGAATGAGAACGGCGTCGAGGGCCCCGAGGTCCCTGCCGAGGCTCCCGAGGATGTCGGTCACAACGCGCCTCAGGGCGTGCCCCGGCCTGCCGGTATGCACCCGGGCTACATGACCAATGAGCAGCAGCAGCAGATGGCCTACTATCAGAACCTCCAGCAGCAACAGCAGGGTGGCCAATATCCCGGCATGCCCGTGGGCAACCGCATGCCGCCCCAGCACCAGCCCACTGCTTAAGGGATTGGTCTCATGCGCTGCTTCTTCTCTTCTCTTTCTCTCTCTCTCTCTCTCTCCTCGACATCCTGCGTTCATTTGATACCCGTCCATCTGTCCTCAATCCTCTTCACCGTGGAAATTGGGGTTGCGCGGTACTTTCCGTGCTTGTTCATCTTCCTTCGGTCTTGTCCTTGTGTATGTGACACCTATTGTATATTGTGAAGTCAGCACGTTGAGATTCGTTCGACTCTCTTCATGGCTGATGGTGTCCTCGTCACAAACAAAGAAAACATCCAAGAAAAAGTCGAAAAAAATATCATCCCCTCAAAAGAAAGAAGAGAGAAGAGCGCAAGCATGCAACCTCCCTGCAGATTACTCTAGCTGTTTCTGTTCTGCCCTTGACCACTCTTCCTAGACCAATGGCGGAGGCAGCGGTGTTCATGGTGCATTGATTTGTTGGCGAAGCGGTTCTCACACCCAATTGTTTTTTTTACCTCTTTTTGTTTGCCCTACCCCAATGACTCCCCATTATTTCCCTCGTGTTTCCTAATCTCTGTTATGTGTGTTTATTTCTTTTTTCTTTTTTTCTTTCTTCTCTTTTTCATTATAACTTCCTGTTACCCGGTCAGTCTTCCTCTCGGTTGTCGCAGCTGTCGCTAAAGTCTGTCTCGCTGGTTGTGTTGATTGTTGACTGTTGACTGCTGCCCCTGGCTTTTCTGCTGGACTTTAGTTTTGCTTCGTTGGCAGGAAGGATGTCCTCATGTATGGTACGGAGAATATCGGAGCCTGTTCTTGGGTTTGAAGCCTTTCCTTCGTAATGTAGGCGTTTAGCAACGACAGGTCCTTGTAGATGGGGCTTTTCTATATGGCCTGGTGTAAGGATGTGTGAAAATAATGATAATCACCCAAGACTAGGTTTCCAGACCAGACGATCAGGTCTTTCCGTCTTAATGGATGCACAAAACCCCCAAATAAAAGATGTTCATTGATCCAAAGGTCTGCCGGCCATCTACACAATCCCAAGAATTGTCCAACCCACCCAGCGGAAGATAAAAAAAACCCCGCCGGCCTCACCTCTTCAGCAAACTAAATCATAATCTCACGGCGAGATAGCCCACGAATCGGAATTGGTTTTCCGGCCCTTTTAGCAGAGGTAGGTAGTGGAGGCGTAGAGGTGTTTATTTATACCCGGCGATCCGATCCATATTTGGTTCTTACTTTTCCTCCCCACATCTCTCCATTTCCCTCTCCGACAACCAACGACAGACAAGACACTGCCCCTCGCCTCCTCCTGACTGACCGATTTTCGCCCTGCCCAGCATGATCACCGGCATCGCGCATATCAACCTCACCATCCCAGCGGAGACCCTGGCCCAGGCGGAGGAGTTCTATGGCGGGACGCTTCAGCTGCAATCGATCCCGGTGCCGGAGTTGCAGCGCGGGACGTTAGCTTGGTATGTTATTTTTATGTCTTGCAGCACCCTAGCCTATCAAAAGTCAGATCATGGATGGATGACTATGTTATGTGGTGCGGTGCAGTGTAGGAGGTTAGGTGGAAAGTACATACACCGCAACTACATCTCAGACTGATCTACTTCATACCTTCCCCCTCCCCCCCCATCTGAATACTCCCTACACAACATACAACCACAACCCTTCCAATTCCAATATCTTTACATGACCCCCTCTGAATAACAAAAAACAAAAAGGTTCAACATCGGCACCTCGGGCCAACAAGTGCACATCTCCTTCGGCACGACAGACCCCATGGGGACGCGGCACCCGTGCTTCAAGCTCGGGTCGCGCGAGGACCTGGAGCGTCTCAAGACACGGATTTACGAGCATTATCTGCGGAAGGGCCCTGCCGCGCCCATGGCGGCGGATGTGCCCGGGGAGATGGATTCAGGTATGTACCTTTTCTCATCTTCTGGCACGGCCGAGGAGAATGTGCTTTTGCTGATTTATACTTGGAACGATAAATAGGCGAGCAGGGGAAGGAGTATCCGAAGCGATTCTTTGCTAGGGATTATGCGGGGAATCGGTTGGAGTTTACGCTTTTATTTTTTTTTCTTTGGATCTGTCTCTGTTGACTTAGATTAGCTTTGATGTGCAAAGCGATTTATATATCTGCATGATTTCTTCACGGGTAGTATCTATCCTACGTAGACTAGGGTTGAACAGGGCTTTACAATAGTTTAGTTCAATACAATTACAAGTATGAGGCACTGGCATTGGATCTCCAAGTTCGAACGTGTAGACGGCGTATATTCGAATATCCAGACATATATACTCAACACCAACAGGTGACCAGGCTGGGCTGTCTTCAATAGCCACAGCAGCAAAACAAAAACAGACGCCTCGCACATTGTGGCTCTGTCGAGCTAAAGACACGCTCTCTTACTGTACATGACATGGCGTATAAAAAGTTCGTGGATCGGGTGGTGAGATGGAGCCAAAGTTCTCGACTGCCCGCTTTCTGGAGTCGCTGGGAGGCTGTAGGGTGATGTGGGTTGGGAGTAGGGATTGAGGTATGGGAGAAGAGAAAGAAGTGGGTAAAAGGATCCAATGTCGGGAATGCTCTTACAGGCCAGTCGCTATGGCGGTGATGATGACGATAACGGTTTGGCCGGACCATTCTCATTCTCACTCTGCGGAACAGGAACGGACTGCCCGTTCACAGGGTGGCTCGATGGGAGATGAATCTCAGAGCGCGCCGACACGGGCCGCTCATCATCTGCATGGGAGGTTCTCGTCCAATGTGTCCAAAACTGACGCCCATGTCTCCAGGCGCCTGCGAGGGCTCTCCTCGAGCCCGCGAGGAGACCCGCTCCTGCGTCCTGTGGATCATCGTGGCTAGGCCGGGCATCGTCGCTGTGATCATCTTCCTGGATCGTGCCGTACCCGGCGACCTCTTGCGGGCCTGTCGAGGATCTCAAACTCCCGAGTACTCGCCGTTTTCGTGGGGCCAATGCGGCCCCTGACGGAGGCGCTGATGGACGCCGCCACCGGCTGTCATATGCATAGGGTGGCACTCGGCGAGTAGCTCGAAGATGGCCGTGAGCGGGGCTGGCCAGCGCCGCACTGCTGCTCGTGCTGCGTGGCCGGTCCGTAGGCCAGCGCATTCGTGCATCGTCGTCATAGTCTGAGTCGTCGAGTTCGGCCCAAATGGAGGCCGGGTCCAGATCAGCCGAATCGCGCTGGTCGGCATGGGGGATCACCGGCAGACTCGGGGCCCGCGCTCGATGATAAGACGAAAGACGTCGCGGACGAACGGTGGAATGAAGGAGTGGCTCGCGTTCCCCAATCTGGGCCTCTTCGTCGTCCCGGCCATCCGGCAGCCCGGTTCTGGTAGGGGAATGCTCCTCGACAACGGCCATGCCGGGGCCGAGTCCGGTCTGCGTGGGCCCAACTACGGTGACAGCGGTATGGTTGTCGATATCTTCAAGCCGCCATGACAGACACAAAACACCGCCTAGGAGAATCATCGTCCCCAAGGCAATGAGGCCGGCATGGTATCCCGCTAGCTGGGAGGCCTGCCGGAAGTAGATGAGACCATCCAGGATGGCAATGATGTTGTAAATGCAAAACACAAACGGGTACAAAACACTCGTACTGCACAGCTTCAAGCCGCGGTGCAGATAAAACAGCTGCGTCAGCGCCAGAAAGATCATGGCCAGCAGAATCACCCACGATTGCCAGCGGTTGAACTGGTTGACGCGGTCGACCACCGTGCGCACCAACAGCTCCACAGCCGACTTGGCCATCAGCAGCGTGTGAGCCGACAGAATGCCACTAACCGATCCATAGCACATGCCTCGGATGAGCTTGACGCGGGCCTGTAACCGTTGCAGGTGCGGCGCGAGATAGCCGGAGGCGGCCGGTTTTGCCCGCGACGATGGCAGACAGTACCTCAGCAGTTTGGAGCTTGCCAATATCACCGCCACGATCACCGCCGTGCCGCCCATCCACAGCAGGAACGAACGGCGCTGGAGGAGCCCTAACAGCTGGTCCAGAGTATGTGCCGGCTCCCCGATGGCGCCGAATGTCCCAATCAGTACCGCGCCGATGCACACCAGCACGGTGCCCGCGAGTGAGTATCGGGTGAAGGGTTCCCCGAGGATGACCGTCGCGAAGATGGTATTGAATACTAGTCCCGACTGTCCCGAACTCGGTTAGTTCATGTGATTTCACGGCGAAACGAGGATACTGACTGCCTGGAGCGTCGAGAGGACGGGGAGTGGAAGCGTAGTGATCTGAATGGTACTGCCCACGATATTGGAGATGACAAACATGGCCATGCCCAGCTGCCATCGCCGCCGCTTGTAGGGTGGTCTGCGCACATCGTACGGGTGCTTCTCATCCTCCAGCATATGCGACTTTCGCTGAAGCGTGAGTCCGATAGCCTGGAGACTGGTCGAGACCAGCCCGACAAGCACTCCGATCTAATTTGTTCATACCTGTTAGGGAGCGTAGCTTTGCATACAGAACCGAGGCCCACTCACCGCGACGCTGCCTTGCGGCGACAGGTCACCTAGATTGCCCATCGTGCATGCATGGGCGGGGAGAGAGAGGAAGGTGGAGGCATCAGGATAATAGACTAGCGGAAGAAAGCCATGGTTGTTGAGAGTTGAGAGTTGAGAGTAGAACAAGAAGGAACAGAAGGGAGTTAGTTGGGATGGATGCGGTCACGCCAAGAGTCACCCGAGCTTAGACTCTCTCTTTCCCTCACTGCCTCTCCCTTCCGCCACGTTCACCCTCCATTGACACAGCACACCACCGCCCACCATGTCTCAAAGCCATGCTCTCTCCGACGACCAGGTACTATCGTTCACTCCTCTGAAAATAATGAATCGGACTAACAGAGCATTCGTTGTCAGGTCGCGGGCGAGCTCCGCAAGATGACGGCGTTCATCCGGCAAGAAGCCCTGGAGAAAGCCCGGGAGATCCAACTGAAAGCGGACGAAGAATTCGCGATCGAAAAGTCCAAGCTGGTGCGCCAGGAGACCTCGGCGATCGACACCCTCTACGAGAAGAAGTTTAAGCAGGCCGCCATGTCACAGCAGATCACCCGCTCGACGCTGGCGAACCGCACCCGGCTGCGCGTGCTGGGCGGCCGCCAGGAGCTCCTGGATGAGCTGTTCCAGAAGTCCCGCGATAAGGTGTCCACCGTGGCGGAGAGCGACAAGAAGAAGTATCAGGTTATGCTGAAGGGGCTGGTCCTCGAGGGCTTGTACTACCTGAACGAGGAGAAAGTGTCGATCCGGGCACGGAAGAAGGATGTCGATGTTGCGAAGAAGGCGGCTGATGAGGCCGCTAAAGAGTTTAAGGATAATGTTGGCTCGGATGTCACCGTGACGGTGGATGAGTCTGATCCGCTGCCGCAGGGATCGTAAGTTTCTCCGTCTGTCTGCCTGGATGATCAACTAATCATAGGTGATGCAGTGCCGGTGGTGTGGTCATCGTCGGGGGCAAGGGCAAGATCGATATCAACAATACCTTCGAGGAGCGGCTGCGGCTGCTGGAGATTGATGCTCTCCCCGCAGTGCGGGAGACGCTGTTCGGGAAAAACGAGAACCGGAGATTCTACGATTAGTTTTGGTTTGCTGCGTCCGCCTTTGCGGCATTTCGTGTTCTATAGTTCGGTATTTCTTCCTCGCCTTTGGTCATCGAGATAGAGAAGCATATTCATACATCACTCGTACTTGCTCTGAATCGAGCTTGATTCATCGTTCTATTATAGTGAAACCTCAATAATGTAGTAACAAATGCACTCAACCATCTTTTATTGGTCATTAGGTCATCAGTCATGAGCAAGTGCCGAAAGAAAGACAGGCTGAAAAACAAAGGCAAGAAATTGGGCCGTGAGAAAGATGGCGGGTGTTGCTCCGTGAATATCAACCGCTCGGGGGTATTTCATGTTGGTCATGTTCTCGAATGGGCATCTCAGCATTGTTTGATAGCGGGACACCCGGCTCTGGCGTTGCTGTTGCTTCCTCGGACGGAGACTCGGTTCCATCAAGCTCCGAGGCAACTTGTGATTTGAAGAACCGTTGAATATTGCCGTTAGCATGGCCGTAGTTGTGAAACAATGTCTTTTTCGGCGGTGGGCGTGACCGGACCGCATAGACCATGCGGTAATGCAAGGCCTCCAGGGCCTCCTTGGCCAACATCCGTTTGAGATGTGAGGCGCCCGAGTCCTCGATGGCGCTGAAAATCTTCTTGACTTGGGTCGCCAGCTTGTCGATGGCGACGTCGAACTCTCTCTCCGCGCCGACGGTCTCTTTGTATTTCACGTCGAGCAGGGACGAGTCGATCGCCACATTCAGGAGAATGGTAATGGCACTCAGCTCGCCATAGTCGTAATCGCTGTTCGTTTTATGTCGTTTCACGTTAAACCGCTGGTCGCGCAGCAGAAGCGCCGTGATGCGTTTCAGGTCGAGAGCCACTTCTGGCGGCTCTGTCAATGGCGAAGAGGTATGCAGCAAGAAGGCAACTGCAAGTCGGCATCGCAGCAGAGCGATCCAGTCGGATGTTGGTAGTATGTGCTGCAGAATGCGGCTCTGGAAGTAAACATCCGTGATAGTTTCGTAGACTGTTGTACAAATTCGTTGCACCTTATTTCTGTCAGCTGCATCTTCTAAGACGAGGGCAATACTGGCCATACCAAGTCATTGCGGGTGGCCTCTGGCGTATACCGCAACATGGAGTCGATAGCACTTTCTAGCTCTGCGCAGACCAGCGCGTCGGCTGTCAAGGATGTGTCAAGTGTGAGGCGCAAGAGTACATGGATAGCCCGCTCCCGGGTATCATCACCGAAACTGAACGACTTTCAGTCACTGCCTTGGAGAAATCCGAGAAATGCGCACTTACAGGTAGGAAGCATTGTTGAGTGATTTCAGCACGGAGAGGAGAACGGCACGATCTTTCGGCTTAGGTTTTGATGTTGTATCTGTTCCAGAGTGTCAGACGCATTGAAGCTAGTCGTGGGATACTGGCCTTACGTGATGGAGGATCAGCTTTCACCGGCTGGGAGAGATCAAAGACACGCGGCTTAGCGCCCATGCGTCTGAATAGGTCGTCAATATCATCGGGACCAATGAGCTCTGCTACACGGTCTGCTGTTGCATGCTGTTGCTATCATTAGCATTGGTCAATCGGATCCTCGCCGCTCTTGTAACAAACCTCCAACATTCGACTGTAAGCCTGTCTCAGCTCAACGCGGGGCTCTGAAGCGACTGTACAAGAGTCAGCATTGATCTAGAGCAAAAATGGCAGGTGGCGCACTAGACTGAAAAATCCACTTAACAAACCCATCGGGCAGAGCGCGTCTGGAAAAAGCGAAGTCGATTATGCCCGACTGGAATGCGCGCTCCCGGGATTCGGGCTCTATGTGTTCGGTCAGCGTGAGAGCCATCAAGCATAACTGTAAATCATACCTCGCAACATAGCCAGGTGTTTTCCTGGAGGAAACAGGTCCCGTGGGAACTCTGGGGCTGGCGGCAGCTTTTGGTCATGATCAAAGAAATGCCAAACCCGGTCCTGTTCGAGGGCTTCGGTTCTTCGTACCGCGTCCATAAGACGTTGTAACCCAGACCCTTCATCGTTATCGCCGAGCGCCGATGTCAACATTCCTTTGTGTAAGGCTTGCTCCGCTGCAGATGTGTTGTTGTCCGGTTGAGGCTTCGAAAAAGTAGCCTTGACCTTAGCAACGTTTGCCTCGATTTCGTTATCATCAACCGCATCGTACACGAGGGAATCGAGTGTGTTTTTGTACTTCGGGGCATTTTTGTACAAAATGCTCGTATCCGGCCGCACGGGAGCTTGTTTGTGTTCTGGCTTTGCTTTCGGTTTGAAAAACTCCGCTGGATCGTCAAGTGAGTATATGGAGTCTGTATCTTCGCCATCCGAGTTGGTGACCACCTCTTTGCCATCTTTCAGAATGCGCTGAGAAGCGTTGAAGCTGCCACTTCCAGTCGACGATAACCCCGCAGCCGATTCGATGCTCCGGAAGCTCTGAGGTGGGGCGGAGGAGTTGGGGATATCATCTTGGGTGTGTGTTCTTGATACCTCGAGCTCGTTCCGGAGCTGTTGGGAGGCTTGGTTGAGGGCCGAGGACGATGGCGGGTCGCTGAGGGGCGACGAGGATAGAGGAGGGAATTCCTTGTGCTGCTCGGGAGGTGACTGGCTCGACTTGATCCGCGAGAATGCCGGGCGATGGAAGAAGTCGGTGATGGTGCGCATTGGGGCCATCACAATCGCAGCGAGGAGGACCTGATCTCAAGAACTGCTGGGCTTCATCGCGCTGGCGCGTGAAACCGCCGCGCGGGGTCACGTGTGGCTGAGTCATCGTTGGGTTTGGTCTACCAAAGAGGTAGTTCTGATGAGATGAGTTGATTACGATCTGTGTGATCGAATTCTGGTGCTCTTAGATGCTGTATCATTTGAGGAATCATTGTCATGACCTTGGAGCAATTGGGAGCATGTCGATCTATGGATCTGGACGAAATATATATATTGGATGTGGTCCAGTTATCGATTGGCACTAATGAGCATATAAGCCCTATGCTATTCAGGATAGACTCCTTTCTCGGTCATCTGCAGCAGACATGATTATTCACCATCGATGGTCTTGATACTATCCGACTTTCTCGACCGTTGCCTCTCTCTGCTAGATCCCTCGAATTTAAGTTTCCTGGCCCGATCCACCATAGCTCGCGGGCGATCCGCCGCTGACGAGTCCGGGAGTACTGCAATTACCTTCAGGTCCACTACTCTAGCAGTCGACTGATAATTAATGATAAAGGGTAGGTATGAACCTTGGAATCGGGTTTCCCCCTATGATTAATGATGGCCGGAAATAATAAGACATGGAGACTCTCTATTATGTGTCCCCGCTCAGGCTTTGCCGTCTTCCCGGGTCGCCTACAGGCTGACCGTACGCCGTTAGTGCAGCATGGCCAAGACATTATTCCTGACTAAGAGTCCGACGGTGGGCCGGCCGTGCCGTGTCCTCCGGTTGTTTCAGGTTCCATGCTCCGAGAGACAGATTTATGCCACGGGAGGCCTCGTCCGTATTATTATTATTATTATGTATGGCTCTGCTGACGGTTGTCGCTGCCCCCCAGCCTGGCCCCCAACCTCAGCAATCATGTCGTATGGACTAGGTCGCAGCGGACCGATGATCATGAAATCCCTCCGCGGGGCCGTGCATGGCTGGAAGTTTGGGGGGGGGGGGGGGGGGGGACGGTTTGGAGAAATCGGATTGTGTCATCATCGCACGAGGGGAAGATCTGACATGAATAGGTCATGTAGTGTGGTTAGTTGCCACCGGCAGAAATTTAGACACGAACCAGCGTTGAGGCTGGGAGGCCGGAACGGGGGCTGGGTGCCAAGCCTGGCATTCGCCTGAGGGCGGTCATCACAACAGGAGTCGGATTGACTCCCCATCAGTGGGAACACGAGCGAGATCGATAGGAATTAGGATAGAGGCAAAGAATCATTCACTGCTAGATGTATACAATTCAAAAGAGATCGAATGATGGTAATGGTAATACCCGCCGAATGCCAGAAAGGTCTGCTCGGGATGGGCGGGATGGCGAAGCGCTGACCAAGCAGAGGTAATCATCGTCTCCCCTGCGAAAAAAAAAACGTGTTTCTTTCACTGCTCTTTGCATGGCCCCGTGTGGGTAAGACGTTCTCTCTCTTTTGCACTCGGACTTGCCTTTGCTTCTGGAGCCTCACGATCTGAACATACCTACTCGCCCCCTTCCCTCCTCCCCCCTTCCATCCTCCCCGGTCTACACTGCCACTCCCCCCCAAAAGAACAGTCACTGGTGTCGAGTCAAATCCCCTGCATGGATTGATATTTCCCCACACGCCCACATCCCTGCGACGGAAAGAAACATCACCATCCGACGGCGCTTTGCACGCTCTCGGACTCCAGCTCGCTGGACCGGATGGTCGCGCGCCCCCGGCGTCTTTAAGTCTTCACGTCTTATGCCCTGCCCGGGCGCATCACCAGCCTAGATGGCTTCCGTGCATTTTCCCGAGGAGCATTTTCCGGAGGAGACCAACACCACCACCAACGAAGGTGACAGCGAGGTTCGCGAGGTGACCAGTAATGTCTCCAAGCCGACCAAACGACAACGATGGGCGACCACACGGCTCGCCCCGTCCGGCGGCGTGCGGAAGCGCGTCTCCATCATGGACCGCTTTAACAAACGAGCAGAGATGAAAGAGGAGAAAAGGAGGTCCGCAACCTCAGCGGGAGGACGATCAGAGAATGGAGAGGCGGATCAGGAACCCGAGCAAGAGAACAGAACGGTCTATTTCAACATCCCAATACCGGAATCGGAGCGCGACGAGGATGGTCATCTACGCATGGTCTATCCCAGGAACAAGATCCGTACCTCCAAGTACACGCCGTTGACCTTCATTCCGAAGAACATCTGGTTGCAGTTCCACAACATTGCGAACATCTACTTTTTGTTCGTCATTATTCTCAACGTATGCTACCGCAAGCCCTTCGTTTTTTTGACCCCTGCTGACAGACTCATGTTCTAGTTTTTCCCAATTTTCGGCGCCAACAATCCCGGTTTAAACGCCGTGCCTCTGATCGCCATCATCGTCGTGACGGCCATCAAAGACGCCATTGAGGATTGGGGGCGGACAGTCATGGACAACCAAGTCAACAACTCGCCCGTATATCGCTTGGTCGAATGGAACAACGTCAACTCGACCGAAGACAGCATCTCTATATGGCGTCGCGTCAAGAAGGCCTGCACGAGGAGTACGATCTCCACATATTTCTGGATGAAGGCCAAATTTGGAAAGAAGAAGGAGATCGAGGAGGAGACCGATAATCCCGCGCGTCGCGACTCGTTCGTGACCCTGGCGACGCCGCGCACGTCGATGTATTCGCACCGCGACTCGATGGCTCCGAATGAGGTGGCCATTCAGATGACCGATGTCCCTGCGTCTCCACCGCCTGAACTCCGTGAAGACTGGCCGATTGCAAATAATCAGGCGAGCACGTTTCTGTCGCCCAACAGCGCAGGGGGTGAAGGCGCGGGCACCGCTTCACCACCGAAGAAAACGGGAAGCGTGGTCGACCCCTCCAAACAGACCCCTGGCACGGCCCGCTTCAAGCGCGACTATTGGAAGAACCTCCAGGTCGGGGATTTCGTTCGATTGTTCAACGACGATCCTGTTCCAGCTGATGTTGTCGTTCTGTCAACCTCGGATCCCGACGGGGCTTGCTACATCGAAACGAAAGGGTTGGACGGTGAGACCAATTTGAAGGTCCGCCACGCTCTCCATTGTGGTCGCCAAGTACGACATGCCCGGGACTGTGAGAAGGCCGAGTTCTATATTGAAAGTGAAGCCCCGCAACCCAATCTGTATTCCTACAATGGCGCGATTCGCTGGGACCAGCGTGACCCGGCCTTCCCGGAGTCTTCCCGAAAAGAGATGGTGGAGGCGGTCTCCATCAACAATATCTTGCTTCGTGGGTGCAGTCTGCGCAGTACCGAGTGGGTTCTGGGTGTGGTTGTCTTCACCGGACAAGAGAGCAAGATCATGCTCAACTCTGGCGCGACCCCGACCAAGCGTCCTCGCATGGCCAAGGACCTTAACTGGAACGTCATCTACAATTTCATTATCTTGTTCATTATGTGTCTGGTGTCGGGCATTATCAATGGTTTTGCTTGGGCTGCCCCGGACAAATCTCTGGACTTTTTCGACTTTGGGTCCTACGGCGGCACCCCCCCCGTGACGGGCATTGTGACTTTCTGGACGGCAGTCATCCTGTTCCAGAACTTGGTGCCCATCTCGCTATACATCTCCCTCGAAATCGTCCGCACCATCCAGGCTGTCTTTATCCACAGTGACCAGTTCATGTACTATGACAAGCTGGGGATCTACTGTGTGCCCAAGTCCTGGAACATCTCGGATGATGTCGGACAGGTCGAGTACATCTTCTCCGATAAGACCGGAACCTTGACCCAGAACGTGATGGAGTTTAAGAAATGTACAGTTAACGGCGTTTCATATGGCGAAGCGTACACCGAGGCTCAGGTCGGCATGCGGCGTCGCGAGGGTGTCAACGCCGACGAAGAGGCCGCTCGGGCCCGCGAACAGATTGCTGTTGATGCACTGAAAATGACAGAAATGCTGCGTGGCATCCATGACAACCCTTACCTGCGCGATGAAAATGTCACTTTCGTTGCCCCAGATTATGTGTCCGACCTGCAGGGCCGAAGTGGGGAGCAGCAGAAGAAGGAAGTGGAGCATTTCATGCTGGCTCTGGCACTCTGCCACACTGTCATTACGGAGCACACTCCCGGCGATCCTCCCCAGATCGAGTTCAAGGCTCAATCACCCGATGAAGCCGCTTTGGTCAGCACTGCTCGGGATTGTGGATTCACCATGCTCGGCCGGGCTGGCGACGATCTGCTTCTCAATGTGTTGGGCGAGGAACGCACGTACACCGTCCTGAACACTCTCGAATTCAATTCGTCTCGGAAGCGTATGAGTGCGATAATCCGGATGCCGGATGGTTCCATCCGTCTTTTCTGCAAGGGTGCCGACAGCATCATCTACTCTCGCCTGGCTCGTGGCCAGCAGCAGGAGCTCAGAAAACAAACTGCAGAGCACCTGGAAGAATTTGCTCGAGAAGGTCTGCGCACACTGTGTGTGGCCTTCCGCGAGCTCACTGAGACGCAATATCAAAACTGGAGTCGGGAGCACGACATTGCCGCCGCCGCCATTACGGATCGCGAGGAAAAGTTGGAGAAGGTTTCAAGCGAGATTGAGCAAGAACTGATGCTTATCGGAGGCACTGCCATCGAAGATCGTCTTCAGGACGGTGTGCCCGACACCATCTCGTTGCTCGCGGATGCCGGGATCAAGCTGTGGGTTTTGACCGGTGACAAAGTCGAAACAGCTATCAATATCGGGTTCTCCTGCAATCTGCTCAACAACAACATGGAGCTGCTCGTGTTCAACATCCCCGAAAGCCAACCAGAGCAAGCGGAGAAGGAACTTGATAAACACCTCGCGATCTTTGGATTGACTGGTTCCGACGAGGAGTTGGTCGCCGCGCGCCAGGAACACAGTCCACCCGAGCCCACACACGCAGTTATTATCGATGGTGAAACCCTTAAGCTCATGCTCTCGGGCGAGCTGAAGCAGAAATTCCTCCTTCTGTGTAAACAGTGCAAGGCTGTTCTTTGCTGCCGTGTCAGTCCGGCACAGAAGGCGTCCGTTGTGAACATGGTCAAGAACGGTCTGAACGTGATGGCTCTGGCGGTTGGTGACGGCGCGAATGATGTTGCCATGATTCAAGAAGCCGATGTGGGTGTCGGTATCGCCGGTGAGGAAGGACGACAAGCCGTCATGTCTTCGGATTATGCGATAGGCCAGTTCCGCTTTCTCCAACGCCTTCTTCTGGTTCATGGCCGGTGGTCCTACCGTCGCCTGGGAGAGTGTACCGCCAATTTCTTCTACAAGAACTTGGTGTGGACTTTTGCGCTCTTCTGGTATTCGATTTATAATGACTTTGACGGCTCCTATCTCTTCGACTACACCTATATTGTGCTGGTCAACGTCGCGTTCACTTCGCTTCCGGTTATCTTCATGGGTATCTTCGATCAGGACGTCGACGACAAGGTGTCGCTAGCGGTGCCTCAGCTCTACATGCGAGGCATCGAACGCAAGGAATGGTCACAACTCAAATTTTGGTAAGCCAGCCCCCCTTCTGCCTTGCCTGATCGGCTTAGCTAACTTTGGTATCCAGGCTGTACATGGCCGATGGCTTGTACCAATCGGTCGTCTGCTTCTTCTTGCCATATCTTCTATATGCGCCGGCCAATTTTGCCACGGAAAGCGGCCGCGACATCTCGGATCGTTACCGCATGGGTGTCCTGGTTGGAACCTCTGCCGTCATTGCCAGCAACACCTACATCCTGATGAATACCTACCGCTGGGACTGGCTCGTCTGCCTCATCAACGTCATCAGTTCGCTCTTGATCTTCCTCTGGACCGGCATCTACTCGTCGATCATCTCGTCGGGTCAGTTCTACTTTGCGGCCGCGGAGGTATACGGTTCATTGTCTTTCTGGGTCATGCTTCTCATGACGGTCGTGATCTGCCTCCTGCCCCGGTTTGCGGTGAAGGCCGTTCAGAAGGTGTTTATCCCTCTGGATGTCGACATCATTCGCGAGCAGGTGACACTGGGCATGTTCAAGTATCTGGATAAGTTTGATGATTATGTGCCTCCCAAGGCCGGCGATGTGACCGCAGCGGCCACCACCATCAGCGACGAATCCGCGACCTCCTCGGAATTCAGCAAGCCAGTACGGCCCGCGGTGAAGCAGGACGGTCTAGCTACGGACGATGAGCGGTCCTTTTACCCGCCGTCCGGTGCCCCGACCGCCAATACGCATGTACCTCGCAGTCAGAATGGCAGTAATGGCACTAACTATAGCGATAGCCTCCATCAATACCCGCAGCCACAGGCGGTGGATTTCATTCGGCGGTCAGGTGAGCGGACACGCCATTCGTTCGAACGGGCCCGACAGAGTTTCGAGGCGAGCAACGACTTCACTTCGGCCGCCAGGCTCTCTCGCATGGAATCGTCGCACCAGGTGTACGAAGACCCTTTTCGGACCCCCATCGACACTCCACCAAATATGATATAAGATCATCTCCTTTCTCTCCTCGTGACGACCCTTTTCAACCACAGTTTTCCCCCTTCCCATCTTGACGAGCAATTTCCCTTCCTTTCCTCCACAGCAGCCTTTTTATATTCCCTGATAGAGAGCAGGCGTTTGGTATACCTCATCATCACCTGCACGGCGGCCTGGCGCATCGTTTCTTTTTTTTTTTTTCTTTTCTCTGATACATCCCCCAACCAACCCTTTTTCGTTTCATTTTTCTGCGTGTTTCATAGTGGCCTGTCTTTTCCCTTCGCGTTGTACAAAAGCGTTTCTCTTTGTTTTTTGTACACGAGCGCGGCATCCACAGGTGACGGCCGGTTTCTTGAGTTTTCTTCACATCTCTTGGAATCTCCTTGTTTCTGTTGTTTGGCCCTGTTCCACCCCGAGACCGCTGTCTAAGAGGGGCATGACATTTCTTCATGTATGGTTTTCACAGGTCTCTGTGATGAAAGTACTTAATGACTTAAACTGTCCTCGTAAATTAACCCGTAGTCGTAGTTCTTATGCTTCTTGGGTGATGTTAGAGACACCTCGATGGACGTAGCACAGGCCGCGTCTTCGACTTCAAAATCAATAGCACCGCCCTCGAAGGGTTCAACTTCTCTATCAAAGTGGTCAATTTTAGAGGTGAAGATATCACGAGCGAGTCTATGGACGATGGCGGATGCCATAGCAGAGTCTCAGCTTTCTTAAGGAAGTTTAACCCAGACGTCTTCCTTTTCGTTGAACTCAACACGAACAACTAACTAGCCAATCGGTCTCGCTAGTTTGTAAATAAGGGTTGACGAATCGGAGCACCGTGGCGAGAGCGAAGATTGTCCTCGAGACACTAGCGTATTCGAGGTGGCATAGATCGAACCGTCGCATAGAGGGCATAGATTTGTGGAGGATACCGTGGATCGAATCGTAGAGAAGAATGTGAAGAAGGGCAGTGTAGACAAATAAACAAAGGAAGCATCGGCAACTATCCCTAAGAAGACGTTTTGCAGACTTGTAGAAGTCTCGTATGCATCTACGACAATGTCATAATGTTTCATGCGGGTTCAAACGTCGCTCAGACATTTGGATACAAGAAAGTAGGTACCCTTGATCGACTGTCAAACACGTTCTGGCCGCGAATTGATCCCCCACCGCTTATTTAACGCACGATCCGCCGTCCCAATTGACCTCTTTCTCTATACTTCGTTTCTCTCGATCAGGTTAAATGGGCGCGTTTGACGCGTTCTGACCGCCTTGCTCCCCCACCAATCGTAGTCCTTGTTGGTGGATTTTCTCCCTCGTCCTTCTTTCACTCATCTTCAACCCCAACAGCTGCTTCTGGACGGGCACAACTGAGGTCGCCCGGGCTCCGACGAGTTGCTGAAACAGTAAATCTCTCCACAGGATCTTTTCTCACTTCTGAGGCCCAGGTGCGAGCTACAAACTCCTCATTTGGAGATGCGTAGTCGACCTTGGCACTTCAAGATACCCTGCTCGATGAGTTTCTAGAAAGCCATGGAGTTTGTGGGTGCGATCGGGTTAGTCGTTACCTGTCGATAGAATAAATTACCAAACTAACTGTCTGTGTTTTAGAGAGCTCAAGGCTCTCCCGGAGAGTACCCATCTCCTTTGCCCGCGCAAGAGCGACGAAGACTACGGACGCTACGATGAACCAGACAAGACGGATGAATCAGGAAGGAGCTTCCGAGAGCTAGTGGCGGAGGCAACAGCTCGGAAGGAGAAGTTCCTTTCTTGCATGCGCATCTTGGCCTACAACGCGGATGGCGTGGAGGAGCTCCAGACCTGGGTGTTGAGCAAGCTGGACGAGACGCTGGAGAAATGTGATCTCTGTATCAAACACTACTACACCGGCAAGCTCTGGCTCATGGACCAGCTCAAGGAGGAGGATTACCAGGAAGAGGATATCGAGACTTTTGCGCAGCGTATCGACGAATGGGATATCAAGCGCATCACTCGCAACTTGGGGGCGGCCACGGCTCAGCTGCGACAGGCCCGGCCGGAGGAGATTGGTCTGGCGATTTTGGAGCGAGCGGCGCTGTTGTCAATCTTCGAGACACTGAGCTGTGAGGCCATGCTGCGCAGCGAGGATCTTCTCAAACAATACTTCGACGAGCCATTCGGTCTCATCCAGACCCGTCGAACCCTGAAAATCTCCGATTACATCCCCGCCGTCACTAGGTTCTTGTTCGACCCCAACCAGACCCGCCACATCTGGGCTATCCACGCATGGATTCGCTATACTCGACCCCCAACCACGCTGGAGTTCGACTGGGCTCTGAGGGATGGACTTCTCAGCGCCCTGCGCGCTGCCTCGCAGCTGAACCCACCCCAGGTCGGCGTTATCCAGCGGCTGTGGCGTGGCATGCATGTCATCGTCAAGAAACTTGACAAAGAGCAGATCACACACCAGCTCCGTGCATTGGAAATTGACCCTCTCCGCCTGACGGTGGACCATCTCGGCTTGCCCGTGCCTGCCCTGCGATTCCTTCTGAATACGATCCAAACCTTTCTCGAGAAAGCCCCCGCCGACTTCTGGGACGCCATGCAGACCATCTCGCCGCAGGCAATCATGGAGCAGGCTTTCTACAACACCCAATACGAAACCTATCTCATGCAGCTCACCGAGGGCGAGCCATATGAAAAATCGGCCATGAAGGAAATGCTGTCCTGGGTCACTCCGTTTTTGACGTCGCTCAAAGGCGCTGCCCAGCCATCGGCGTGCCGATTCCTCGCATCACAGCTGCTGGGCCGTTTCCAGAAAGCAAAGTATCCCAATCTCTCCCGCTATCACTGTTTCCACATTGGCCTGAACAGCCTTCTTCATACCCTTCGCCGCTTCACCGACCACGAGGCTTCGCGAGGGTCAGTTGAACGCATTGTGTTGGCTGAGACGATGGGGGTGGTCAGTGACAATATTACCCACATCCTCGAACCTCCGATCTTTGCCATTGAGGCGAGTCGTCAACAGGAGATCGGGTCGTTGTGTATGGATGTCGTGCGCAACACCCTAGCCTTGGAATGCCAGTCACTGAAGAGCGATTACGAGGTCATCCTGAAACACAACACCCTCTCGCACGGAGTGTCCACGTACTCGGCGCCTATCTGGGATGCGGTCATCAAACATCTTCACCAAGATAATGTCGCCCTCTCGACGGCCGCGCTTTTGGGCATTTTGCCGCTTGTCGGCCTGGAAAAGTTCCAGACCAAGGGCGGAGACAATCCGGAAAAGACGCATTTCAACATGATTTATGGCCACCTCACACACCTCTCCTGCCAGATCATCGAACGTCTGGCAGATTTCCGCCCGGAGCATCTGGATACCTTATTCCGTAGCCAGGATACCAGTAGCGCCCTGATCTCGACCCTGTTCGCCGCAGACCTCAACACCTATCAAGCCGCCATAGACCTCATTAAGAACGTCAGCGGCCAGTCTGCGCGCCGGGACGCCATATCCCACCTCCTACAGTCTTTCTTCACTACAACGATGTATGGCCTGAGCTGGTCGTTCCGCCGAATATCCAATATGAAGACGTTCGCGCCCGCGCCACGGATGCTGCATACGGGAACAGACATCGTGGAGATTCTCTGTGATAGTCAGACAGGTATGCTACGTACGCGCACTCTGGCCGACCGTCGCGAGGTGCTCTCTGTCCAGAAACTGTGGGAGTACCTATGGCAGGCCCTCACCACGATTTTCGACGAGACCGAGGCTTGGCATCTGCGTGGCAACGACAAGTCGGTGATGCTGGAATTCTGTCGAGACACGATCCAGTTTGCGAATTTTCTCTTTGACCAATATGGTGTTTTCCTGGGCGCCGTGGGGGATGCAAGTACCGGGCAGAACGAGAACTTCCTCAAGTCGCCAACGACAACAATGAGTGCGATGGTGAAGTGGCTGCGTCTGAAGGACGAGTACCTGGCAACAACTCTGGTGGGACTGGTCGCTAAGCTATTGAGGCGACTGGGGGCTTTGAATGTCACCACAGTGAAGCAAGATGCATTGAGCTTTATTGAGGGCGTCGCAGTGAATGGGACAATCAAGACAATCCTCACCCCACGTGAAAAGGCTGAATTGGTGCGCGCTCTGGAGGCCTACTACAAGAAACCCGTCATCACAGCTTCCACTGCTGCCCTCAAGAAGCAGAGCTCGATTACTGCGTTTACCAAACCCGGCGTCTCGAGCCCTTCCACCCGAGTGACCAGCGAGGACGACTTTGAGGATGTGCCGGACGAAGATCTGCTTGCCCTTTCTCGCTCAGTTGAACTCAATAAGGAACGCCTCGCTGGCCAGGCCCAGCGCAAAGCCGAGAGGCCGTCCTCTAAGACGGGTGTGGCCGTTAAGCCGCCGCGCTCTACGCTCACCAAGACCCTGGTCGCCCCTCGGCCCAAAGACGATGCCAGCAACGTCTTGTCCTTCCGCGAGAAGCGCGAGCGCGAGAAAGAGGCCAAGAAGAAACGCGATTTGGCCGAACTCGCCCGTCTCAAGAAGAACATGCCTGTTCGTGGGGTGGCAGAGCAGACGGCCGAGCAGGGATCCGGCCTGAAAGGTATTGGTATCAAGGGCAAAGACCATACTACCCCAGCGGAGAGTATGATGGTTTCGTCTGGTTCTGATACAGATTCTGAGAGTGAAGACGAAATAGACAAGGAGCTATTCGGCGCAAGACCCAAGAAACCCGATGCCGTGGCGGCATACGAGCAGAGCAAGAAACAATCCCTGCAGCAGCAGCCGATCAAGAAGGCCAAGCGCCATCGGTCCATGAAGGATATGCGTGCCCGTCTGACCCCGGATCTCTCTTCGTTGCACCACTCTATCCTTTCTTGGGATTTCTTTTCAACTGGGGATCTCCCTCCCACATCGGATCGCACCGACTACTCCCTAGTTTCCAATTCCTTCCGCTCCTCCACCGACTACCAGAAAACCTTTGAACCTCTCTTGATCCTTGAGGCCTGGCAAGGTTTCCAGCAGGCCAAGGAAGAAGCCCAGTTCCGCCCCTTCGAGGTCAAGGTCATGTCCCGCTTGACGGTTGACTCGTGGATCGAAGTCAGCACCCAGCCCCTCGGTCTGCCACCCAAGGATTTCAGCCTGGGAGAAGGGGACCTTATCATGTTTTCCAACTCGTCCACTATCTCCCCCGAAGCGAAGGTGCCTCATGTGCTGGCGCGTGTCTGCGGTGTCAACAGGAAGAACGGCAAGATGGAGGTCACATACCGCATGAACCCTTCTCAGAACAAGTTTCTCAGTACGTTTGCAACGGGCGCCACGGCCTGGGCTGTGAAAGTCACATCGTTGACTCCGGTCGACCGCGAATATGGTGCCTTGATGGCACTTCAGTACTACGATCTGTGCGACGAAATCGTCACAGCTAAGCCATCGCCGATCCTCACATACTCCGACACGAGACTGCAACCCATCATGGACAACTACACCATCAATCGTGCCCAAGCCAGGGCCATCAAGTCAGCCGTGGACAACGACGCATTCACCCTTATCCAGGGACCCCCCGGTTCCGGAAAGACCAAGACCATTGTCGCTCTTGTGGGATGTCTCTTGAGCAATGTTCTGGATGCAGGTGGGACACCGATTGGGCCGGCATACAATACCGGCCCAGCACCAAGAGCCGCGACTTCTAAGAAGCTGTTAATCTGTGCTCCCAGCAACGCCGCGGTCGATGAACTGGTGATGCGAATGAAGGAGGGCGTCAGGACAATTGCCGGTCGCAACGAGAAACTTTCGGTCATCCGTCTGGGCCGAAGTGATGCGATTAATGCCAAGGTGCTGGACGTGACTCTGGACGAGATGGTCAACGCTCGTCTGAGCAAGGATTCAACCTCGGGCAGCGGAACCGACATGAAAAAGCTATACGAAGAGCACAAGGCAACGGATACCTCATTCAAAGAAATCCGTGGTCGTCTTGACGAGAGCCGCGCGAAGGGGCTGCCCCCACCGGACGAACTTGAGCGGGAGTTTGAGTTGATGAAAAAGAAGCGATCGCAGTTGAGTACGGCTATTGACAAGGCTCGCGATCAGAACCATACCTTGGCACGTAATGCCGATATGAACAAGCGGCGCATCCAGCAAGAGATCATCAACGGCGCCAATGTCATCTGCACAACCCTTAGTGGTTCGGGGCATGAGATCTTCCAGAGCATGAATGTCGAATTCGAAACAGTGATCATTGACGAGGCCGCCCAGTGTATTGAACTGAGCGCCCTCATTCCGCTTAAATACGGCTGCTCGAAGTGTGTACTTGTTGGTGACCCCAAGCAGCTGCCACCCACCGTCCTGTCGAAGATGGCGTCGAAATTCCAGTACGAGCAAAGTTTGTTCGTGCGGATGCAGAAAAACTACCCACGGGACGTGCACTTGCTGGATGTCCAGTACCGTATGCATCCAGACATCAGCCGCTTCCCCAGTTTGACCTTCTACGACGGGAAGCTCCAGGATGGACCGGATATGGCGAAACTTCGCACTCGCCCTTGGCATCAGAGCGAACTCCTGAGCCCGTACCGATTCTTCGACGTTCAGGGCATGCACCAGAGTGCCACCAAGGGCCACTCCCTGATCAACTACGCGGAACTTCAAGTGGCCATGCAGCTTTACGATCGTCTGATCACGGATGTCAAAGATTACGAGTTTGCAGGCAAGATCGGCATCATCACGCCATATAAGGGCCAGCTGAGGGAGTTGAAGATGCAATTTACGGCTCGATACGGCGAGGATATCCTCAAGACGGTTGATTTCAACACCACGGATGCTTTCCAAGGTAGGGAGAGTGAAGTAATCATCTTCTCCTGCGTGCGCGCATCGAATAAGGGTATCGGTTTCTTAGCGGATATCCGTCGTATGAACGTCGGGCTTACTCGTGCCAAATCGTCGCTGTGGGTTCTGGGCAACTCGCGGTCTCTGGCACAGGGCGAGTTCTGGAATGGTCTGATCCGTAACGCTCGCGAGAGGAATGTCTATACCGAAGGCAATATCGTCCGGGCCCTCGAGAAACCGCAGTTCATGGGCTACAAGGACGTTGAAATGGCGGACGTTGATTCACCCGAGGTCCCCCCAGTGTCTCGACCGTCGTCTGTGTCGATGGAAAACATGTCAGACTCTCGCTCAGTCTCGGTGTCTGTCTCCGCACGCAACACTCCAGCTCCACCTGTCGACGGACCATCTGGAGGGCCGTCGGGTCTGGACGAGACAAGGAACTGTGGTATCTGCGGAAGCCCTGACCATTTCACCTCGAAGTGCGATAATGTGGATGCCAAAGAAGGTACCCATGGCAACTGCTACCGCTGTGGAAAGCCTGGACACAACAAATTGTTTTGCAAAGCTGAACGCTGTCTCGAATGCGGCGAATGCGGACACTCGTTGCGCAATTGCACATCGACCAAAACCCTCTCCAAGCAAGAAAAGAAGCGCATTGCCCGCGAGGAGGAGAACCGCCGAGAACTCCAAAAGAAGAACGCCGAGCGCCGGGGCCTCAAACACCAGGCCAAACATGATCCCAAGGTACCGGTCGTCCAGACCACCACGCACTCTCCGCCACAAGGGTCGAACAAATCCGACGAGACCAATACTAGCTACAAGCGCAAGCGTACCGACACCCCACCGACTGCATCCAAGGCATCGCGGCCTCGCACCCTCGGCCCGTCAGGACCATCGGGCCCGCCACCAAACGCACCAAACGCCCCGAAGGGCCTGCGAGGCAAACTCGACGCCAATGCCCCACCGCCGGGAGTAAGTTGTCCCTCGATCTGTCCGCTTGGCATGGACACTAACCTAGCATTAGGGATTGGTTAAGCCCTCTCGCGATGGGCCGGCCTATGCTCCCATGGAGAAGCAGCCGCCCACTGGGCCCCGCGCGGAGCAGGTCAGTACTTCATTTCGGAACCCAGATTGACAGATTAGGTTACTGACTTGTCTCTAGACTTCTCAGCCCCCACCCAGACCCCGCCCCCCGATGATGCGCAAGAGGAAGGAAGTCGATCCGTTCATCCGTCCGAAGCGTCGCTAAACGTTGACGCATTTCATCTCCACATTATGGTCTCTACCCCTCATCACAGCGCATTTGTTCTTTCTGTTTTATTTTTGGTTCCAGTTGCATATCCCATGGCGTATGATGCTTGGCTGCGAGACCGCATGATTGCTAGTGATGCATTTCCCCCCCTGCCCGCATTAGAAGGCGTTGTATGAGTGTGTGTTTGAATCCAGTACTGTACACTGCCTGGCCTCGGCCACCGATCAATTCAAACATACTTTTTTGCCCCCTGTACTTTACGAGGATGGATCGCGACGAGCCGTTCTGTGCGTATCCGGCGGTCCTTGACTGGCAGATCAGATCTGCCATTGCATTAGCTGCCTTTCGAACATGTAGACATGAACAAAAACCTCCGAGGTGACAGCGCAGGGCCGATACATTTCCGGGCCTAGAGGACTGACTGATCGACTACGAGGTGGAGTCTTTGCTCCATGACTTGCAGGTGGATCTGCCCCAGGTTCCCTGCCCTCTTCGAGCCGGCCCGAGCTGAGATTTGGGGCCTTAGGGCTCCTGCCCATTAATGAAGGAATGAGAGGCGTGTTTCAGTCGGAGATGAATGGGTTGACTACCCTTGCAGAGGACAACAATGGACACAATAACACAATCGAGACAATCAATCAATAGTACACCACGTCGATCCAAATGTGAGCTGTCCAACCTAGATCGCCAATCTCTGCCCATCGGTCTCTACCCGCTGCGCCGATCCCCAACTAGCGCGAACACCCGGGAGACGATACCTCAGACGTTTGGATCCCTTGCGCGGAAAAAGCACGCCGAATGGACAAAGGACGGATTGGCGATCGACCCGTACTCCGAAACGCTGTGTCCTCCAGTTCGGAAATGAGGCATCACTCGTTCCTCTGCTTTTAAACAGGGAGTTCCCTTGGCCGGAGAGCTGCTCTATATCTTGCCTGTCTCATTCTTCCTACCCATCCTATAGACTCTTCCTATCGTTTATGCTGTATATACTGGCTGTTTGTACATAGTGCCCTTTTCCCCCTTATGCGTCGTTTCTGCACTATCACCTCGCCACCTTGCGTTGCCCCCATCTGATCTCCCTCTCATCATCGATCTGCCCCTTCCAGGTGAGTGGTTGCCCGGCCAGAGAGACCGTTCGTTGTGAGGTCCTTTCTGACCCGCACGGACAGTACCCATTGTTTTCAACACAGCGACCGTTTCAGACTACGGGAGCCCTGGCTGATGCCAATGACCGCCTGAATTGCCCGCAGCCGGATTGAAAAGCCAGCCGCCGACTCTCCCTCTCTCCCTCTCTACTTATGCATCGGGGCGACCCTGTGCATGACTGTGCCATCGCACCCAGTCCCATTGTCCCGACTTATCGCCGTGATCGACCTCACCTCTCGTCCAAGCTCAGGCGCTACAGTCTGTCTGTCATGACGGGACAGCCTGATGCGACAAGGCCTCGAGGTGCTAGTAATCCGCGGCCACAAGCCCGCTCAGCAGGGATGGCCGAACGACCCTCCAGGAATGAAAGCCTGGTCGACCTCGTCCGCTTCTTCCAGACTCAACAGAGTACTACTCCCGCGGAGCCCGCTTCTGCCTCGACCGCTCCGCTGCCGGACGCCGAGTCCAAGGACATGAAGCCCCTACATCGCCGCCTGCTTCATTTTACGCAGCGCCAAAAGAAAGATGGCCCGTCCAAGCCTACCAAGGTCACTGACCAGCAGAAGCAAATTGAGGCGCTTCAACGCGAAGGATATCTGCTCGCGACCCCGACGCACAAACCTAAAGGAAGTCTGGACCGGTCCCTTTCCCAATCAAAGCAGGATGTCGAAAACATTGGACAACCTTGGCTGAATGGGGGGAAGACGAGCCCCGACGAGAGAAAGCGTCGCCTCGCCTCTCTGGATCTCAGCGACTTTGGCTCCATGGTCGACGTCGCCGTTTCGCTGTCTGGTACCTTTGATGATGATTCAGTGCCGCCTCCCTACCAACCACCTGTTCACGGATCGTCTCCCTCATCATCCATGATACCAATCGCAGGCTCGACTACCAATTCAAGCCCTATCCGAGGGCCTTCTCCAACAGGAGCCACGGAAACTCAGCAGGGCAGGTTGTTGGATGACCAAGTGCCACGGCCTGCTAGTTCCGCAACCTCAAGTGTTCGCGTCGTCTCTCAAGGGCCGGCCGTTGGCTCTTCAACTAGCTTGCCAGTGACCCATGCAGAGCGAATCGAGAACACGCAAAAGGAAGACCAGGCACCCAGCAATCCCGGAAGCCCTAGGAAGTCCAGCGAAACGTCTTATTCATCATCTACTGCTTCTCAGACCACCTCAGCGTCTGCGCAACATACATTGAAGCTCTTCCCCAGTGTCGCTCCGCCCCGTATATCCAGCAAGAATGCCAGGCGCATCTCGTTGAACCCTCAGTATACGACATTCAGTGTTCACCCGTCGGCGACCCCTTCACAGGCGAATATTTCGGAGAGTGCTGTTGACCTTCCCGAACGGTCAAACGCATCAGCGGCACCTTTAACAAGTGCACAAGCGGACAACGGACCAGCAAAGTCTTCCAGTACCTCATCAACTGCAGAAGCATCCGCCAATCCTACCAAGCCGCAGGAAGCTACAGCAGATGCCCAAAGCAAAGTAACACCGCAATCAACGTCCATGGGCAATACCTTGAGCGCCTTCCCTCTCCCAGCACCAACCAAGCCTCTACCGTCGCTCCCGGCGACCCCGCGATCACCAAGTGCTCCCCCAGATGCCCCTGCCCAGTCCAATGTCCGAATGGTCCGCTCAGGACCAATGGACCTGGGGATTCACTCTCTGCCAGAAGAGAAAGATGGCCAATCTGCCGCTTCCAGTCTTCGCGGCACTCGCCCTGCAACTGCTCTGGGCCACAACGACCTCCGAGAGGAGGTTGAGGAGGAGGCTCCGCGACCAAACTCGAGTTACTCCCGATCTATGACTCCTACGCAGCTCACTCCGAGGCGGCGCCACCACCAGCGCGTGCGCATGTCTCCCATGCAGGAAGTTCCCGAAAGCCCTTCGCGAAAGCGCGATCAAGACATCAAGGATACTCCTTTGGCTGATTCTCCTGTGCTGGGACATACTAGCCCTGTCAAAATTCCCAGGAAAGGTGCCGTGCACAAACAGGGACTCACTATCAGCCCTCGCGTTGATAGAAAGAGTCTTCCTTTCGGTCTTCCCTCACCTCCTCCTACTGCCAACCTTCCTCTGGAACCTACCACCCAGCAAGTCAATTCGCAACCAGGCCGTAACTATACAACATCGTCTGGATCAGGACGCGCAATGGAGGTTCCTTTCACCCCTGGGCTTTATCGAGTCTCTCGCAGCAACAGTTCACGAAGTAGTCTTCGCCATGAAAGCATCCCGGAGGCACACCAACCTGATCGCTCCGAATCACCCCTCCCATCTTCGGACGATGAAGGCTTTGGACCTGGGACAGATAAGCCCCGTTCGCGTCGCACCGTCGATAAACGCCAGCACACTAAAACCACACGCCGAGTCCACGACACTCGGAATGTACGACAGGTGTCTGCTCCGAGCCGGCCTCGCCACCAACAACACCAACACCGCCCAAAGCGATCCCTGACACCTCCGGGACGTAGCACCCACAGTCTTGACAAGAATGCTTCTTCCCCACAGTCTCAGTACTCCCAGTCCACCTACCGCTCGCGCGATTCTCCAAACAGCTATCGCGCGCCTGCGCCTACCCAATCCTCACATCTCCTGGAGGACCGAGTCGCGAACCTCGAGCGTCAAAACAAGATCCTCCAGGCTGCTTTGATGGCTGCTCTTGATGTCGGCGTTAAGAATAATCTGGAAGATTTCCAAACGGATCCTAGGTTGACGCCTGCCTTTCCGCCCGCTGCGCTGGGGAACCCTTATCTGCCTCGTTTCACTCCGCGCCCGGAGAGCTGGGTCAGTTCTTCCCGCAGCAGTGATTATAGTGGATTTGAGACACCCAATTCGTCGTTCCCGGATGGTCGTGCGAATGCGAAGCAACTCGACAACAAGGTCGAGGATATCGAGTCCGAATGGACATCTGACAAGTCCAGTCTGCGTGGATCTCGAGAAGCCCAAACAGCTCAGGCTTCTTAGATCAACGACTTTCTTTCTTTGCTCCTTTCTTTATGAATGATCTGCCATCTTTTGATTTTTCTTCCTTTTTGTCATTCACGATCCTTCCATCTTCTTTTCTTTCTTTCTTGATTCATGCGCCATTTCTTGACGATACCATTTGTTTTGCTATCTAGCGCACCTTACCATTTCTTCTTTACTGCCATATGATATCTAGCTAGTGACAATTAAATTCCAACCAGTCCTGGCGGCCGGGAGTCTTTCGTTTCACGCTTGTTCAGTACATAAGGAATCAGGGCAAACAGTGGCATGTGATCTGCTGAGTCATCTATGTTTTTGTTGATTCCGCAGGACCAGTTGATGAGCTGTCGGGGATGTTCCTTTCCTCTTGCTTCTGGCCGTGAGAGTGTAGACAGACTGACGGCCTTGACCGCGAAGCCATGATTTGATCTGGATCACTGACCTTGCTTTATCCTCGTCTCTCCTTCAACACCCACTCCTCGGTTTCTCCTCCCCCGCAGACCCCAAGAGAGAATGACCACGCCGACGCCGGTGAGTCTAGCATCTCTGCTGTCCACAATTGCAGTCGAACTGATATCTTGTTCCTCCCTAAAATAGCGGACGCCGCAAGTCCCCCAACATGTTACCGCGCTCCTCTCTCACCTCACCTCCCGCCCGGGGGTGCATTCCACCCTGATCCTCTCCCGCCGAGACGGCTCCATCATTCAAGGTACGGGGCTGCTCGCCTCTCCAACAGTCGATGCAAATGGAGCGCCTCGTCCATCCACCACAGACTCCATTCCTTCTTCTTCCGCACCACAGCAATCCGACGAGTCGGCTTCCTCGCCTGCTCCCCCCGCCGCCAACGCATCTTCATCATCATCACCACCCTACCAGCCCTCCCAGGCCGAGGCCCTAGCCGCACACATCTTCGCCTTTGTCTCTAGTGCTTCAGCGCTGGGTGTCTCGCTATCGCGACCTGCCTCGCAGCAGAACGGCAGTGCCCATGAGTCCCAGCCTGCTGCGTGGGACGCCGGACATGAGAGCTACGCGAATGGCACTAGTACGCCGCGCGAGGAGGACCGTGATGCGGACACAGTTGACGCGGAGGAAGACGAGGTCAAGCTTCTTCGTATGCGTACGCGGAAACATGAGATTGTCGTCGTGCCGGACAAGAAGTACCTGCTCTGCGTCGTGCATGATGCCGCGCACGCCAGTGGCGGGCCCGGCGTGGCAGGCGCTCGCGTGTCTAGGTGATAGCATAGTGGGTGTTTGGGCCTGATGTTTCCTTTCTTGGACATGTATCTCTTTCTTTTTCTTTCTGTTCCTACACACTACGGCTTTTTGGACGTGGGTTTCTTTTCATACGACATATACCCGAAGCAAGATCTCTTCTGATACGATCTCCGTGCTCTGTGCCCATGTAGATTCGATCTGACTTACACCGGCGAGACTGGATTGTGCAATTCGATTTGGAGACAGCTGTTCTGACGAGGTTTGAGCGTAGGCCGGACTAGATCCGCGTTATCAGAAAAAGCTCCACCTATAGCCGACCCCTCTCTCTGCCCGCCAACATTGGGTAGAGTATTCAACATCTTGATTTGCACTACGTTCTGACAATGTCTACCTTTGATGTAACTGCGGTGCGCGCGCGCTTCCCTGCTTTGCAGCAAGAGCAGGTGTTTATGGACAATGCGGGTAGGGTGATGCTGGTGCTGCGGATGCGACATTGACTAACTGTCATTCAGGAGGCAGCCAGGTCCTTGACACCGTGGCCGATTCGTAGGTTCGTCAGACGAATTGGAATTCAACTCCTGACTGACTCCTCACAGCATTCGGTCGTACCTCTTGAGCACGAATGTCCAGCTCGGAGCCACATACAAGGCCTCGGAGGTCTCCACGGCTGTCTATACCGAGGCATACAAAGCTGCCGCGGACTTCATCCATGCCACGCCGGAAGAGGTACTGAACTAATCATGATCGAGGAGCAATTACTGACACTGCGCAGATTAGCATCGGCATCTCGACCACCCAGCTGCTGCACAATCTCTCTACAGCCCTCACGTTCCAGGCGGGCGATGAGCTGATCCTGTCCAAGCTCAACCATGAAGCCAATATCGCTCCATGGGTGCGCATTGCTGAACGGATGGGATTAACGGTGAAATGGTGGTCTGCCTCCGACCCCAAGAATCCGAACTGTGATCCCGCAGACCTCAAGACCTTGCTCTCGGACAAGACCCGGCTGGTGGCTTGTCCTCACGTCTCGAACATCACGGGGACGATCAGTCCGATCCGCGAGATTGCCGATGCCGTGCACACCTATCCTCGCGTACGTCTTGTCCTGTTTAGTTTTTTTTTTCTGTTGTGCAACCTGCTGATTCGGACTCCGCAGGCGCTGCTGTGTGTGGACGGGGTGGCTCTCGCGCCACACCGGCAGGTAGATGTACAAGCGCTGGGTGTGGACTTCTACGTTCGTATACTCCCCCATCTTTCGGAGTGTGGCTCTATGCTAAGTCGATGTGGTAGGCCTTCTCGTGGTATAAAGTCTACGGCCCGCATCTCGGGCAGCTGTATGCCTCGTCGCGCATCCACGACCAGGTCCAGTCGCTCGCGCACTTCTTCAAGCCCACCGACACGCTTGACCAGAAACTGAACCTGTCGTCGGCGAACTACGAGCTGACGCAGAGCATCCCGCATGTCGTGGCGTTCTTCGGCCCCCAGCCCGGGCAGACCTGGTCGCAGATCGCGGCCCACGAAGAACGCCTGCAGGAGATCCTGCTGTCCTTCCTGGCGTCTGACCCGCGCATCACGGTGATTGGGGAGCCGTCGCCGTCGAAGGAGCGGCGGGTGCCCGTCATCAGCTTCACGGTGCGCGGCCTCGGCAGCCAGCAGCTGGTGGAGGCCGTGGAGGCGCGATCGGCGTTTGGGTTCCGCAGTGGGCATATGTATAGCCACCGGCTGCTGGCGGAGGTGTGTGGGGTGGCGGATGTGGATGACGGGGTGGTGCGGTTGAGCTTTGTGCATTACACCAGTGGTGAGTTTCTCTTTTCAGCTCTATACTCCATCGTGTACTCACTGTTTGTTAGAGGCGGAGGTGCAGGGGGTGGTGGCGGTGCTGCAGGAGGTGCTGTCTACGGCATAGTTGTTTATGTTTCTATGTATGTGTGTGTATATATCTATAGATATCCATATATAGTCCTGTCCACCGTATTCAGGAATGCTCACCACATCCACCACCTGACGGAATGTTCTCTCCTTCCATGTCTGCCTCAGGCCAACACAAACCCCACGTGACTGCACTGCGCAACAAGCCTCCCGCCAATCAGCGCCCGTGCAAATGGCCCATCGGCCCCAGCCGGATTGGCCGAGTGCCAGCGTGGCAAGTGTGAGTCAGGACCTAACGAGTTCCTCGGAATGACTTCGCGGCTGGGGGGTCACCTGATCCAGCGCCGGGCGTTCCAACAATAGTAGTCGGACGCCGAAAGGGATATCCAAGAGAGGAGTAGGACAACGGGATCCCAGAGAGAAAAGAATACTCTGACGGCCAGGATGAGAATCGTGCCCTCCGAGTCGTGACTCACGGTCGCCGCATCCGTGTGTTGTGTCACTCCCGGTCCCCATCGCCCGGCAGTGGTCCCTGCGTTGCCCGCCACCCCCCAAAAGAACATCGCCACTCTCTGTTTCTCTCCTTTTTGCCTCTTCTTAGTCACTGTGCCCTCCGCCCTCCACACTTTGCCGTTGGCTCTCTTATAATAAATCTCTGCCTACCCTAAAGAGTCATCGCCTTGCCATCTCCTATTTGGCTGACTGTGACTCCTTTCTTTTTTTTGCTTTCCCTACACTACCAGCCTCACTACCCAACAGCCGCCCGCTGCCTAGTCCTCCCCCCCCCCCCCCCCCTCTCCTTACCCTTCTACCCTACCCGACCCTCACGAACAACGACTGCCTTGACTCAGCGCAACATCTGCCTGCTCAGGGTTCGCCGTTGAGGGCCGCCTGTTAACTTCTTTTCATCACCCGACCGTTGTCAAAATGTACCCTGTGTCCGTTGCCGTTCCGATCGCCGCTGCCGAAGACATCCGAACCGTCACTGCTGGCGTCGTCTAAGATCGCATCCAACAGTCATCGGTATCAAAGAGTCACTGGCCTGCCACGTGCCTCTGCTGTCTTCGGCAGACTCAACTCGGTGATCGGACCCGGACTCTGGTTCTTTTCTGTTGTGTGCTTGTTCCTTGTTACCTGCTCTACCTACCCATAACGCCTCTTTCTTCTGTCCGAGTCACCCTGTGTCAAATTGGCGCATTTCGACTATTAAACAGGTCGGCCGTCGCCTTTATCACCAAAGACGGCTTCTGTCTCCTCGGCCTTCGTTCCCGGTTCCTTGCTTCACGGTTTATCTGACTCTCTCCCCGGTTTCCCAAATCGGATCATCTCCCTCAAATCCCCCCCGGTATATCTTTTGGACAGTCTTGAATGACTGCCACACCTCCGGATATGACAGAGATGGACGTCTTAGGTTTGAACTTGTCAAACCCGAGCTCTATATCGAAAGCGTCTCACGCTCATCCCTATGCCTCCTCGATCTCCTCCTCCGCCTCCTCCTCATCTTCCTCCGTCTTTTCCCTCGACGCTATTTCTTCACAAATCTCGTCCACGTCCACCAACCCGGTCGATGTGATCTGGGAAAATAATAATAATAATGACGGCGATCATCAGGCGGCCGGACGGAACCCCAGCGCGGGTTGCCCCCGTGCCTTTGCCAAGGGAACTCTTCCCAAGGCGACGGATGCGTCGGTGCCGCCGGAGATGCGCCAGCATCCTCGGCGCACCAACAGTTTCGCGGCCAACGGTCCCAGCGCGCGGGCGCCGCCCTGTCTGCTCCGCCAGTCGGAGCGGAAAGTGAACTTTGTCGACAACCTCGTCGGTAAGTGAGAACGTCCTACGTTCCATCGCTCCCAGCTAAACATTCTCCCCTGTTTGAAGACACTGCGTCGCAAATCGTTGAGATCGTCTGGCCTTTGTCCGCCGCCGCATCCCGCAGTGATGCCGCGACCGGAACCAAAGGCGTGCTTCCTCTTCGTACCTTCATCCAGGAAACGCTCCGTCGCTCGCGCACTAGTTACAGCACCCTGCAGGTGGCCTTGTATTATCTGATCAAGATCAAGCCTCATGTTCCCTCGCACGACTTCACCCACGAGCAACCGCGGGACCAGTCGCTTCTGCGGGCCATGCAGTGTGGCCGCCGGATGTTTCTGGCAGCGCTGATCCTTGCGTCCAAGTATCTGCAGGACCGTAACTACTCCGCCCGCGCCTGGAGCAAAATCTCCGGTCTCAACACGCTTGAGATCAATCAGAACGAGCTGATGTTCCTCGAAGCGGTGGGCTGGCGCTTGCACATCTGCGAGGCCACCTTCCAACGATGGACAGACTTGGTCTTGAAGTTGACCCCCGGTGCCGGTGGTCCTCCCGCTTTCGACGGCCAGTGCTGGCGTACAGTTCTGCCCCGTCTGACTACCGAGTTGGACACGGTGGATCCTGAGCCGACGACCCCGGTGGCTGCCATGAGTGGCATGGACCTCGGTCTGGCGGACTCGCCATCGCCTCGCAGTGTGCTGAGCAACAGCTCTGTCGATTCGTCCTCGCGCGAATCAACCCCTACCTGCCCGCGCAGCTTGCCGCGGACCCTGGAGCCCACTCCTACAGCGGAGTACTCCCACCCCCCGATGCCGGCTCTTGCGCGGCCGCCGATGCTGCCTACGCCCCAGATGACCCCCCAGTCCCATGTGGCCTCCACTCCTGCTGCGAGTGGGGCTGCTTGTGCCCCTCGCCGCCCCTCCATCTGTATGGCAATGTCCCAGGCGCAGAACATGTGCATGGCGCGATCGACTCTCGATCCGCGCCCGCCCCTGTCCTTTTGCGCGCGGGCTCATTCCTACGATGGTTACCCGGCGGCGATTCGCCGGTCCTCTCTGGCGCGCTCGACCTCCTCGGCGTCTTCTCCGGATTCTATGGTGTCTGACGTCTCTACGCTGTCATCTCGCTCTTCGCGTTCGTCATCGGTCTCGTCCAACGCCTCTGGTGCCGGTGGATCTGCTCCCCCCCGCCTCGCCGTCAAGGCGGCTCTGCGTTGCACTAGCAACTCTTTGAAGGAATCTCGGAAGACCTTGGCTATCGCTACTCCCATTGACGAGAGTGCCTTGGTCGAAGTCTACAGTTCCCCTGAAGCGTATCCCGGCGCGATGGCATCTGCTACCGATCTATCCGCCTTCTCGCTGGACCAAGAAGCTGCCCGGAGCCTGTGCGAGCTCTCGGGCGCTGCCACCCCTGCCCAACGCCAGTGCCGCAAACGCGGCCGCACGGGGTCCGATGACCTCCTTCTCCAAAACCATGTGCGCCACCTCATCAGCCTCGGCGCATCCGGTGAGCCCACCGTTCTGCCCGACGGCGAGTTGGCCAACTCCTTCCTGGTCCGTGGCGCCACCGCGTCTGGAGCGACGGGGCTGGTGTCCGGACCTGCCGGCATGAAACGCGCCTGCTGCGGCAGCGAGGCTCGCAAGGTTGCTCTCAACCCGAGCATGCGCACGGAGTTTCTGAATTGATTACGGTCTGCGTTTACTTTTTCTAGCGAGGTCTCGAAAAAGCCAGTCGTTTTAGCCTTTCTACGTTTTGCATGGCGACCGAGCCCGGAAGTGCTCTGTATATAACCCTATCGTCGGCTTTTTATGGTCGCCATGTCTCCTCCTCTTCCCCCATGCGTGCAAGTGGGTTTCGGACAACCCACTTGATGTACGATTTGCAATGTGGTGTCTACTTCTGTTGTCCTTTTCTATTTGCGTCTTTTGTTCTTGTGTTTTTCTGGTTGCGAATGGAGTGTGGCGGGCATCGGTCGGTTGGTTTACTGGGAGGTGTCTGGGGAGACGCAAGCTTTCCTCTGTGTGTGTGTACTGTATAATGTTTCCCGTCCCCGGCGCTGATGAGTTTTCCCTTTTCAGCCCATCGGGGGGCCCGGAGCATTTGGAGTGTCCCTCGTGGACTTGAACTCGGGAGGATACAGCAATTTTTTCGAAATCAGATATACCTCACACTCTCACGGACTAATTCTCGAACCCTAATCTAAAACGCGGTAGTCTAATCTTAGTTTCTCCTTCAGGAATCCTTGCTGAAATGTATCGTATTGCCCGATAATGATCGATGAGTCACTGTCATAGTACTGTATCACTTCATGGAATCGTGTAGAATCTTCAGTGCAAACAGTCCTAAACATCCTAGGAGGAATTCTGGGGGTCTGGCAAGAAGATGGCCTCTCTTTCGCTCCTCCTCCATCGCTAGCAGGGTCCACACTCGTTTATATATACTAGAAGGCTGTGCTAGTACCTGTGGAGAACTAACCTTGTAGGAGTTTATGCTTACTTGTTTCCATAGAACCAGCTTATCTACTCTCGGGAACACCTCTAGTGGCTTGCACGACATATTCATCGAAGTGAAATATATAGGGAGGCAGCCTGTCAGTTGTGTATAAGACGATGAATGCTGTGCAGCCTGTGGAATAAGGCATGCAAATGCCTAGGTAGGCGAGGGGATATTGGAGGGCACCCAGTTGAGCGTACACAGAAATTAGCTGAGCGTACCCTGGCCCTCCAAAAGCCTCCAAAGTTGAGCGTACCCAGAGATCATAAAACTTCCCTAAATCACCCTAATTTTTCCAAAAAACAAGCCTAAACCTCCCTAAACCTCCCTAAGTCCCTAAATCCCTAAATCCCTAAGCCTAAACACCTAAATTGGTGGGAAGTAGGAGTACAAGAGGAGGCAAGTATGTAGTATGTACGTGCCAAATAAATTCCTGCCGATGAATCACACCGCTAGTTCTCTTTCTGGTTGCTTTATTCCCCCCTTTCTGTAAAATTCTACAAAAACCCATATCTCAAGGATTCAACTCTCACTCCACTCAAGGCCAAGTATATTTTGATACCTACCTCTAGTCCGTCGTTATGTCTAGCGAGTCAAGCTCTTGGACTACCGTCCAGAATTTCCTACAAGATAGTGATAGCCAAACCGCCGATTGTTTCCATCGAACTCGATGGAATGAGCTGTGTCGAATTGCTTCAGGTCTTGCTGACCATTTGGAGTGCAAAGCCTTAGACCAGGTTGCGAGCGGGCTCAACAATATTGTCCGGGTGCTTAGATTTTCCGACCAGACTCGCTGGGTGGCCCGGGTTCATATTAGAAGGAGCAACCCCCCCCTTGTCAGCAGTACCAAGCTTAAAACCGAGATTGCAACAATGCAATTCATTAAGGAGCATTCCAAACTACTAGTGCCTCGGGTTTTTGCGAATGAAGTTGACGAGAACAATCCGGTGAGCGCCGCGTTCATGCTGATAGAGCTACTCCCCGGTATTGTCGCTATGGACGCCTTCAGCAGCCGTAAGGCCCATCGAGGTGTTATACCTAGAGAGCACCGGCAAAACTTCTACCGCTCCGTCGCAAAGTCTCATGTTCGTCTCCTCTCGCGGCCTATAGGCTCGCTCTAGTATTTAGATATTTACCTCACCCCCTTAATATGTAGGTCCAGTTGACTTCCTTACGACTCCCAAAAATTGGAACGATTGTGAAGAACTATAAGGGTGAATACGAGTGTGGTCCCTTACCAGGAATCGGGGGTCCGTTTGATACAGCAACTGCATTCTTCGAGGCGTGGGCCGATAGCGTCAAGTTCAAGTGGGATAAAGAAACAATTACACGCATGATGCAGAGAGGTCCGATCCCGGCAGAAAGGATGATCGCCATTATCGACAACTTCCCATCACAGATCAAAGCGATGGCTAGCAAGCTGTCCCTGTTCAACGAAGGGCCATTCCCTCTGGACCATGATGATTTTCTCCATAGTAACATCATGGTAGATGAGAATAGCTTTGATGTAACTGGAGTCATCGACTGGGAAGGAGCATGTACGGTTCCCTGGGAGCTCATCGCGTTCCCCGATTTCCTTGCAGCCATGCCCGTCTCCTTTGATCTGCCTCAGAATTACGGCCAAAATGGACAGCCGTTGGATGAGGAAGTACGAGAAACCTGGCGCGAGCGAGGAGAGTATATAGAAATGGTGAAATCGGCCGAGCTTCAAGATAGCCTGCTCTCGGCTTGTCTGAGTAGCAAGAGGAGCCAGGCTATATCTTATTTATATGGGGCGTATACAAATGTTGGAAAATTGGGTACCTATGATCGAGTTATAGAGGAGTTAGAGAGGATGCAGGAGATGGAGGAATAAAACTCAATAGCGGAACTGTCTTTATGTCTGCTGATGCGGCGGTTTGTGAAAGATCCACTGAGTGGCCTTCAAGGTCCCGGCCGCTACAGATTATAATAGGGCACAGATATGGAAACATGGCTGGGCCGCGGGCGAGGTCTCACACTAGTAAAAACACACACTGGGTTGATTTTGAAACTTCAACAGGTCAACTTTTCTAAACGATCAAAATTGCAAGCCTCAAGAGCCATGTTGCTTAGTTCAATCTCAGATGTGTAATGGGTGAAGAAGCCTGTTGGCTAGGAATGTGAACAGCAGCAGTAAGGAGCGGAGGCAGTAACAGTTGTATAGCAGTTTCGTGTAAATATATCATTCAGGGTCTCACGAATGTGATGTAAAATACAAGATCTATTTTGGGAACAAGAGGATCTACGACCATGCCGTATACATACTAGATTGTTTCAAAATAGGGTTCGATAATTAATTTGTGAGCGCATGCTGGTATGTCTGATTTCGAATATCGCTGTAGCCAATCGTACAGTTCATTTTACTCGGAGTTGTTCCACCGTAGTCTCTTTGTCTGCCTAACCGCGTGACGGCTCTGGGTGGGGGGAGTCGGAGTGACTCACTCCATCGTGGCGGTGATGTGGCACAGCCGACCATGATGCCTGCGGTCACTATCAATAGCCGAGCTGGGCATCCAGTTTCAGCTCTGGGACCTGCTTTGACTCATTACGATTGACTATCACCCGATCCCCCCTCCGGTCCTCGGCGATGCGTCGGGCAGGCAACATCGCTGGGCGGCAAATTGTCGGCGCTGGGTCCGGTGGATCTAGCTCCACTGACAACCAACTTCACTTGACTGACTCACTTAGGACAGCCTAGTGAAACTCCTACGATGGCAAGCCTGTCCAGCGCGCCTAAGGCATAGCGAGTAGTAGATTGCTAACCAGATCTAGGAAGTATTACACTATGTCGTCGCCACGAGACGCGCCACTCGTCTCGCCACCCCCCAGCTCCCAGCTAATCTTGAACCCACTTGCCCCGGCTCCATAGCAGTGCACCACGGGGATGCTTCTGGACACTGTCTTCAGCCCGTCCTCCTCCGCCGTATCCTGAAATTCAAGTGTCTGCTCTTCCAGACGTAGTCCTCCTTTTCTCATCGGACGGCGTCCGATATAGACCTGCTTGATATCAAACCCGCTGGCGTCTTGATTGGACGCACCGCTGACGAGCTGTTCACAGAGTTTGGCAGCTCTTGTCAAGATCGTTTCCGTTGCAGCGTTCGAGATGGAATGAGACCTGCTCTGTAAGTATATCGAGGGTTTCTTATACAGGGTTGCTAGTTACAGAATGGACGAATGAAAAAACAATGACCTACCAATTATTGGGCTCCTTCGTGCCCCCGATCACCGTTCCCCCACCCAACGGCCGCGGGATGATCACTGTTGTAGACCCGTCAGCCCAGTGGTGACTGATTGTCTCGCTGCAGGGGTTAGAGACGAGGATGAACTGGCCCCGCGACGGGAACGAGTCTGGGTCCTGGAAGCCTCTGCCGCTGGCGTTGATGACTGCTCGGATATTGGCTCGGGGGTGATTGCCCTCGCTCTCGCGGTGTATAAATACCGCTTCCTCGAGCGCGGCCAATCTCGCTCGGATAAAGCGCACACCTAGCCCTTGCGCTTGACGATGCAACCAGGCTAGGTACACGGGCGAGTTCAGCACCCAGCCTGTGTAGGTGACACCGAGCTGGATAGCATCATGGCCCGCTGGCAGCTCGGATGGATCGAGGATGCGGAAGTCGGGCCAGTCCGCGTATCCGTTCTGCTTCACCAGCGTCTCGTCGGAGTAGGCCGGACTCGGCGAATCGAAATATTCCACTGCCCGCACGAATCGCACGCTGCTGTCCGGGTGCCTCTCCGCCGTGACTTTTAGTTCGTCGTAGGTTTCGTGCATGAGCTCCTGCTCGAATCTTTCCGAGGCGTTGTTGGCTGATATAGGACGGAAGTGTGAACCTGCCCACGGCGAGGCATATTCGATGTCGAAGTCGCCCGGGAGATCGCGAGCGATCACGGTCACGGTGTGGCCTTCGCGCGCGAGCTGGATGGCGCTGCTGAGTCCTAGCACACCGGCTCTAGAGGTAGGTCCTTTGGTTAGGAAGGGGTCTCTCGGGTGGGAATGGTTGGCTGGGGAAAGGCACACCCAACAATATAGTGGCGTCACTCATGGTTTCGTGATTTGTGCGGGAAACGAAACGAGCGGATCTCGAAATCGGTGAGCAGCATCTTTCTTGTGTACATGTAGTTAGTTTCTTGCCTTAATCATCGCTGTGACTCATGTCTTGGTCCCCCGAAATATCGTTGATAGACTATACATCTCACCGAATGCCATTTAGAGATAGAAGTGGACTTCTCGCCAATTATAATTTTATTTTTGGTGTTTAGGGTATAGATCGGTCGGATTCTCACGGCCCGCAAAACACGGTTATATTTGTTGACACTTGTTGGCACAGCCTTGATTTTGACCTAGTAACTGATTTTTTGGAAACAAAATTATCCTGTATGATGGACCGAAATTAAACTAGCAGCACCTGGTATTTCAGGAGTGAGCAATGACGCAACGCTACCAGTGTTTCGCGTGACGACAGGGGTCGTAGCCGTTCTATGGTCTTTTCTTTTCCTCCTTTCTCAGATCTCCTAGGATCCCTACGCGACCAGTCAAATTTTTGTCTCTCTTTGAAACAACCTCGCAGACTCGCCGCTCGTCGCCAGCGGTGATCATTGCCGCTCAATACAGCTTGTGCCTGACTATGCATCTTACAAACTTTCAGCCCCCTTGAAGAATGCCGACTTCGCGGAGGTCGCGGATGCATATATGTGGATTACTACCTTAATGTAGATCGCACGCCATCCTTCTGGTTCAGGTATATATACTTTCAACTACACGACTAGAGTAGGGGTCAATTGCAAGAGAAAAGATGATTCCTCAACCTCGACACGTGCCAAGTGCTTTTCTGGCTGCAACCTCCTTGGTGAATGCTCCAGTGCCATCTGCGGCCCCAGACAGCGCCGTCCAAGCTCCTTCTAATTTTATCGGCTTCGGGTTTGAGACGGCGTTTATCAATGATTATGCGAATGATTTCACTGTCAATCTGATCGACTCTGTTGCTCAGCGACTTGGCACAACACCCACAATCCGCATCGGTGGAACCAGCGGTGACCGCGTACTCTTTGATCCAAGCCAGGATGAGGTGAAGGTCTGCATTGCCGGCGATTGCCCGATTGGCTCCTCGGCAACGTACATCCTAGGACCCAGCTATTTCGATGGCTTTGCGAGCTTTCAAGATTTTGACATGACTTTCCAAGCTCCACTGGGTCCTACGCTCAACATCTCGAATACTCTTACATACGTGTCTCAGGCATACAACAGTGTCGCCAAAGACCGTTTGGCGGCAATCGCAATTGGAAACGAGCCTAATCTTTATCCTTCACAATACGACATCACGTATACGGTCGGTCAATATGTCAATGATTCGAAGACAGTCATGGGCAATGTTTCGAACGCTTTGGGATTGGACACGTCACGTATATTTGAAGTGCTGGACTTTGCAACAGGAAGCCCTTCCTTTACCCTGTATGTTGTTTCTGCTCTATCAAGGGTGGAATGTGCAGAAAAGGCTAACATTCTTCTCCAGCGCCGATGCATTCGAGGATAAGATCGATAGCTCCGACAATGTCAAATTCGCCGCCTGGCACTACTATCAGCTCGAGACGGACTATACGACTGTAGCGCAACAGCAGACCTATCTTATGAACCACACCGCGATCACCTCCTTGTTCGGTTCTTTTGGTTCTCAAATAGACTATCTGCAGGCCAACGACCCTGACGTCCAGTTTGTGTTGAGCGAAACCGGTTCTGGAACCGAGAGTTCTATCGAAATCGTGGCTGGATTCGGAGCGGCCCTATGGTGCATCGACTTCCAGCTATACAGCTTGACGCAGGGCGTTTCTCGGGTTGATGCCACGCACCGTCCTGCAGCTCTACACAGCTACTGGGTGCCAGACAACTCGGCCGGAGACACCAACCCCGGACCCCAGGTGCGCGGTGTCTGGTACGCTCTGCCATTTATTGCGGATTTTATTGGAAACAGCCCAGGCAAGGTCGCCGAGGTGGATCTGGGGTCCGATGTGCTCACTGCGTATGCGATGTATAATGCATCTACCAATCATTTGTCCAAGGTCGCGCTGATCAACCTCAACGCCTGGGTGAACGGAGGAAGTAGTGGTGTTCGAGGGTCAAAAAATGTCTCAATTCCAATCAGCGCTGGCACATTTACCTACAAGGTGCAGCGCCTTGTGTCTGCTGCTGGCGCTCAGGCGATGGGATTCGATTATGGCGGCCCTACGGAGAATATCACCTGGGCCGGTGAGCAATGGAGCTACTCGATCAACCAGGGTAAAGGAAGCCTACTGGCTGGTGTTTCGACAGGGGAGACTCATCGTGGTACCGGTGGCGTGGTGAATATTGAAGTATCGGATAGCGAGGCCGTTCTTGTTACATTCAACGGACTGTAAATAGATCATTCATTGAAACTTCTCTATAATTTTATTTCCTCGCGTATACGGCCTCAGACTCTACCAATGAGAAATGAGTAACTGAGCAGGCTGACAGCAGTCGGACTGCTGCTATATTAGGTAGAGGATGAGCACACAATCAGCCGCCGTTGCGCGATTCCTTCCCCGCTCTCCGCTCGAATCCCCACTTTTACATTGTTCAACCTTTTTCACTTTTCTCCGTGCATGTAGTGCAACATTGCTGCTCAAAAGCTGATAACTACATGGTAAGGTCGGCAGAGGAGCAGCCAGAGATTGACTAAGGTCTTCATCATGGCTGGAGCAGACCATGGACCTCAGCTGCTGAGTGCGAACCGATCTGCCAAGCGCCCCTTCAATCGCCGATCCGGGTGCGCGACCTGCAGGAGACGGAAGGTACGCAGAGTTGATTTATCGACATCATTGACTACACTAGGTACTGATTTGTGTTTTCTATAGGTGCGCTGTGACGAACGTCGCGATGTATGTGGTAACTGCTTGCGACTCAACATCGAGTGCTCGTGGTATCCCACGTCGGAGCTGCTACAGCGGTCGCGCGTGAACAATGCCTGTAGAAGATGCAGGCAAAAGAAGGTTAATCAATCGCATCCATTCTATTCTAGAAGTTCTTCTGACAGCAAGTTAGATGAGATGCACATCGAGTCGTTCAACCGCACCATGCGACCCCTGCCAAGCCGACGGAGAAGAATGCAGTCTTGCCAGACATCAAGAACATGCCATTGAGACTAATACTGAGATTCCTGGCCATGCTGAATTGAGAAGCCTTCTCGACGCCTATTTCGATGGCCCTCATTTTTTCTACTTCTACACCTTCATCCACCGGCCTACATTTCAGCAGGTGTTCGACCGGGGGGCTATCCCTAATTTTCTTCTGCTCATCGTCCTCGCGACCAGTCTACACTTTCTTGATCCACAAGACAGCCGTGCGGACAAGTGGGCAGACGAAAGCCGCCGGCTCATCATGTTGGAGATTTTCTCTCCACCATCGACAACCACATTGCAGGCGCTGCTTTTGCTCCAACGCTACGAATGGCACCGAGCTGAACATATGAATGCTTGGATTCTCTCCGGGCTGGCAATCCGTCTCACACAAGGCCTACAGCTCAATCTTGAAATCCCCGATGAGACCCGGGCCACCGTGACTGTCCGAGAAACCCGGCGACGGCTTATGTGGAGTTGCCTTGTGATGGAGTCGATGATCGAATCTGGGCGCAGTCCTCTCAGTAGACTCAACCTGCCATCAATTGAGGTCAAACTTCCGTGCAACGAAAATGCGTTCCAGCTGGCACTCGAGACCAACATGGCCGGACTGGATCAGCTAGTCAACGAGCAGGGTTATCTGGAGAGTGACCCCAACGTTTCCCACTCCACACGTCCTGGGATATCCGCGTTTTTGGTCAAGCTTGCAGTTTTGCGACGGGAGATTCTCAACTACACCCTACCCTATCACCCCAGGAACAGGGGCCATACACCACCGCAGCGTCCATGGGACCACGACTCGCCCTTCTGGAAGTTTGAGCAGAAGCTAGAAGAGTGGCAAGCCTGTTTGCCCATGGACCTTCAATTCAACGACGATGTCATGTATCGCCGTCACCCCCAGCTCTTCAACTTTATTACTCTCCACTGTCTCTTTCACGGCTGCTGGTGTGATCTGAATCGAATAGGGTCTTATATCACAGCTCTAGCTCAGGTGGACAGCCCCTCTAACCCTCTCAAAAATTCGCCCCAGTCGTTCCTGTCCAATTGTCGGCGCAACCGTTTACGACATGCTTTTTCAATGTGCAAAGTCATATCCGATAGCATGAGCCTGCACGGTCCAGTTCACGATCCTGTCGTGGCGATATCTGCCTCTCTCGCGATTCGGATCCTGGCCATTGAGCGGCGAGCGGAGGACAGTATTGTTCTCGGGCTTACAAACGAAGAGGTCTATTCAGTTTTAAATGCCCCGATACAATGTGTCAAAGAGGTTTGTCGGCGGTCGAAGCCTATATCCGAGTTGGTAAGTCCTGATACCTGATCGTTTTCGGACGTTGATATCCTGACCATTCTATCTCAGTTTTGCTCGATATGCGACCTTGCCAAACGCAATGGATATCATATAGATATAACAAATCTATCCACGTAAGTATTGCCTTTATGGGGCTTTGCTCTTGATCTGACTTCGGCTTTCTAGGGGCATTGATACCAACTCTACTTCCACCCCGAATCAACAGACCGAGGAGCCGGGAAGACCAACCTCGCCAAGTCTGCGTATATTTGGCACCTTTGGCAAAATCCAAATTGACATGGCTAGCCGAGGAGACGCATTTGCCCCTACTGCTCGCAGCCCAGCAGAGGAGGATAGCGACGTGTTCAACTACGTCGATTGTGGCCTCCGCCAAACCAACCAGGCAGAAGCACCTCCAAACAACCCAACTCTAGCATTACCTGATGCACCATTTTCTCCATTTGACATGTTTAATTCCAGCGCACAGGAAATGGGATACGGCTGGGGCGATGGGACACTCAACTTTTCAATGAGTCCGGTACAGTTGGGCTGGATCAACCAGAGTCTGGATTTGGATTTCAACTATGATAGCTTTGTATGATAGCTTGCTCAGACAGATCCTACTTTTACAATCAAAAGTTCATCTTAAATCAGGCCGATTGATTAGGTGCACCTAAAATTTCCAAACAATAGTGAGATGAGCTTGCCATCAAACTGCATCTGTTCGCTTAGCAGGACCTTTTTCGGTTGGCTCGGGCGTCTCCAAGGCATTGAGCTTTATCGCCACATCCTGCGCCGTGGTTGGATCCTCTTGGTAGTCTCCGAATTTACGGATAGAAGCGCCCGTCTCAAACATTCTCTCAATTTCTTCCAGACTTCGGTTTTTCAGCTCGGGAATGCACATAAACCCAAACACCATGGCAAGGAAAGACATTGAGCCATAACTTTTCAGTAGTCAGCAGGCCAATCTTTATTGATCGCAAAGTCTCAACGAAACTCACATAAATCCGACTTGACTTCCTAAAGCAGCGTAAGGAGCGTCCTGGAGGTACGGCAGAGTAAACGATACGATGAAACTTTCCAAGTTTGTCAGTCAACAGCTCTCCTCACTCAAACCCTTTTTTCTCACTCACATTGTAACAATATTGGCAGTAGCCCCGAGGCGAACGGTCTTATCGCGAAGACGAGACGCCGGGATCTCGGTAATAAGTGTATAGTATAGGGGTCCGACAGTCGCTGCATATGTCGCTTGATAGAGAAGCATCGTGGCCACGATTCCCTGGCTCGCCTTGTAGGAGACGGGCGTGTGGATTCCCAGACCTCCAGTGGCCATCATGAACACGAGCATGAAGAAAGAGCCAACGATCCAGATTTTTCGGCGTCCTATGCGATCCAGCAGCAGGATTCCGAAAAACGTGGTCACGGTGTTGATTGCAGTCTGGGCAACAGTCACATCGAACGGGTTAATCGTGCCGAGAGATTTGACAAAAACCGCCGAATAATGACCGCTGAATGAATTTCCGGTTGCTTGAAAGAAGAAGCCTATGCCGATTACTATGAGAGTTCGACGGCGATTGTAACCCTTGAATAGATCACTGTATGTTCCTTGATCGGCCTCCTCTCGCAAAGAGATTCGGATCAGTTCAAGTTCTTGCTCCGGAGATATTTCATGGCCTCTGCCTCGAAGTGTGATCAAAGACTGCAAGGCATCCTCGTCTCTGTCCTTCATGAGGAGCCATCGCGGAGACTGCAGAGCGTGTCAGATAAATGTCCAGAACACTTTAGACATAATCCATAAATCATACCTCTGGTATAAACCAAATGCAGCTGGCAACGAACGTTGGAATAACGTAGTAAAGTCCGTAGGGAATCATCCTATACAGAGATGCCGAAGCAAATCAATTTATGTTCCCTTGCAAATCGGCTCGCGTAGACATACCAAGACCTATCATCATTGATTTCGCTGGTCCCTCGACAAATGCAGTTGACGATGAGTCCGCCAATACCCAGCGATAACTGGTAGGAACCGACTGCAAGACCTCGGATTGGGGCCGGGACAACTTCAGATTGATACACTGGGACAGAGCTAAGCTCCATTCCAATATAGACGTAGTTCAGGATACGACCAGCCAGAAGCTGCCATTTGTTGTGGCTGACTCCCGATGTGAGTAGAATAGTTGCAGTAATCAGAGCCCAGATGGACATGCAGAAGATTGTCATACGGCGTCCATAGAGAGAGCTGATGAAACTTCCGATCCAAGCACCTGGAATGTCTCAGTATGTGCGTGACGGCCATAGATTGCCTCAGAAATACTGACCCGCAGCGAACCCAATATAAATCAGCCCGTTCAAGAGAGAAAGATAGTATGGCTCGAGAGCACATACACCCTTAGCATCGCATACCCCAAAATCTCTGTCAAAAGCATCCATCGCCTGGGTTGAGTTAAACCCCTGCTGATCGAACGCTACATGCAGCATTGCATCAGTTGGTTGGTCATAACTGTGGAAGATGAAGAATAGACGGACCATAATTGAAAGTGGATATAGCAACCAAGCCGCATGCAAGAGCCAGATTTCTTGTAAAGTATTTGGTATAGTAGATGGGTCTCAACGACTCTAGAGTAATTGTGCCCGTCATGATGGCAGGCACTGAGCAAAGTGTAGCTCTGTTGAAAACGGGGTGCTGCGGTGATTTAATGCTTTCGTCGTGGACGTGTTTAAATACAGCTCCGGGGACCTGGACTTTCCAAACATCATTTTAGACTGAAATGACGAGCTGCACATGCTAGCTAAAAGCCTATCTGGAAACCACAGTTTTTGAGCATTCCTGGCTCACTGTAAGCGACGAAAGCTCGCGTCCTGCTGGCTTGCGCCTTCATTTGGAAAACGTCCAATAAAGATACGACCAATAAAGGGGTTCCTCGATGACGGATCTCTGCCACATTCTCTCGTTTTAGCGCCGTAGACGGGTTGCCGGCTAGCTATTGGTGAACGAGAACGCGGGGTATGGATCTGACCGGGTGCTTTCCGCCCTCGTCTCGCGCAGCTCGCGGAGGTCGCGGGCCCAAGCTCCAGAGGAGCCGATCGCCGCGATGCGCCTCACTCAACATAAAGCATTTGCAGATTCATCTTGGAGAAACTTTGGTCATTTTAACCGTAGAAAATTATTGGAGACAATATTGCAGCTCTCGTAATTTTATCGAAATGCCTAAACGTCCTAACTTCCTCGTTGTCCTTGCCGACGACCTGGGGTTCTCGGATGTGGGATGCTATGGCAGCGAAATAAAAACCCCCAACATCGACAAGCTGGCACAAGACGGTGTGCGGTTTACAGGTACAGAATATTCCAGCAATTTTCTCCGTCATTTTGCTAATTCAGTGCAGATTTCCATGCAACCGCGCTATGTAGCCCGTCACGTTCAATGGTTTGTCAATTCCACTTTTAGGCCTGAGCACCCCCGACTCATTCTTTTGCAGATCCTCACAGGAACTGACAACCATATTGCGGGATTGGGCTCCCTGGTCGAGTGGCTAGCGACGCCTGCAGGAGAGAACCCGAAAGGGATTAAAGAGAGCCAGGCCCCGGCCAGAGGTAAACCAGGCTATGAGGGCTATTTGAATGAGAAAGTGGTCACCTTGCCCCAGATTCTTCAGGATGCTGGATATTTGACCCTGTGCTCTGGAAAGTGGCACCTTGGTCTAGTCAAGGACAAGTCTCCGTGTGCGAAAGGGTTTGAGAGGTCATTTTCCCTTCTCCCTGGGGCTTCCAACCATTTTGGATGGGAGCCTCAGTTCGAAGAGGAGGAGGCTCCAAAACCATTTAGCCTGACGTATTCTCTCCACATGGAGGATGGGAAATACGTACCTGAATCTGAGCTTCCTAAAGACTGGTATTCCTCGAATAGCTACGCCGACATCTTGCTCGGCTATCTGAAGGACTGGAACCAGGCCAATACCGAAGAGGGTGCTGAAAAACCATTCTTTGCTTATTTCCCATTCTCCGCACCACACTGGCCACTGCAAGCTCCGCAGGAATTCATCCAACATTATCGTGGGATGTATGATGATGGACCGGATGCCTTGCGACTTCGTCGATTGGCCAAGCTCAAAGAGCTGGGGCTGGTTGAGAAAGATGTTGAGCCACACCCTGTCGAAGCTCCTGAAGTTGAGGAGTGGGAACAACTATCACCAGAGCATCGAGAAAAGTCAGCTCGCGCCATGGAAGTCTATGCAGGCATGGTCGAATGCATTGACCATAATGTTGGCCGTGTCTGTGATTATTTGCAGAGTATAGACGAGCTGGACAACACGTTTGTTCTATTCCTGTCCGATAATGGAGCGGAAGGAGGTGCCCATGAAGCCAACCCTGCTTTCCAGGGAGGGCCAATGCAATACCTTCAACGGTACTACGACAACAGCTTAGACAACCTCGGTAACTACAATTCGTTCATCTGGCAAGTCTCCAACCCAATGTTGTGGTTTCAACTTTGCTAACTTTGCTCCAGGTACGGTCCGCGATGGGCTCAAGCCTCTACCGCTCCATCCAGGCTATATAAATCATTCACCACCGAAGGCGGAATCCGCGTACCGCTAGTGGCCAAGTTTCCTAAGGCGTACAAGTGCCCTATTCCGGCTGATGGGATCACTCATCAATTCTCAACCGTGATGGATATTGCTCCCACATTTTTGGAAATGGCCGGAGTTCAACACCCTGCACCCAGCTACCAGGGGAGAGAAGTGGTGGGCATGAGAGGAAAGAGCATGGTCCCTTGGTTGCGTGGAGACTCAAGTTCGATTCACAAAGATCAATTCGTGGAAGGCTGGGAGATGAACGGCCGCTCGGCCGTCCGCAAGGGGCAATGGAAAGCAGTCTACATGCCCTCTACCAAAGCGGGACCCTCTCCAAAGGGATACGACCGGTGGGAGCTGTTTGATCTTGATCATGACAAAGGCGAAATTCACGATCTCTCCGAAAAACACCCAGAAATACTGACGGAGCTTTTGAAACTGTGGGACCAGTATGTTTTGGAAACCGGCGTGGTGCCCTTGAACCCAGCGCTTGGGGACTTTATCGCAGAGACGGAGGAGCAGATGCCCAATGATGGCTGGATGGAATATGAGTACTGGAAGAAGGGTGCAATCGAGAACCCGGAGGGGTTCTTCCGAACCCCACGGCGCTTTGATCGTAATGGCACACGTGTTGCTTGAAGGGGTTTCGTTCGAGTATATAGATGGACAAATGTAAATAGCTAATATAGAAGCTACTTGTTTTCAAAAGATTTCTGTAGTTCAATCACTTTTTCTGTCTAGGCATGAGACGAGTCTAGTCTGCTAACTCGCGGTTGCCTCGGTATGACATAGTTGGGGGCCTATACTTAGCTCTCTATTTTCGGACTAGCGTGATCAGATAAGAAAGCACCTAACAATGGCTCCGCATGATCATTCTTGTCCTCCTTTCTTTCCTCTCTCCCCATCGACAGAATGGTTCTTGTCCACAGCACCCCAGTTCTCACCGGACTTGTCACATTCCTGTCTGTGCCCTGGACCACCGCTGCCTCGGTGATTCCCTTCGCCGAGCACGCCCAGGTCGCGTTGGGTGGCTCCTCAGACCCCTCACTCGAGCTCCCGCAGACAAACCACCCGATATCCTCCGAGGACAATGCGGATATCCTAACACGGCCGTCATGGTTTACATCCACCCTGATGGCCCGTCGGCTCTTGGCTCTCTCAACCTCTGGTGTTATTTCGACCATTTTTCCTGACCCGCTGCCTCCCTCAGACCACGCGCCTGCTTCGGTCGCAGGGCTTCCCGTCGGACTGCGCGAATACATCGCTGACTGCGACGGCGCTCTTCCAGCTGAGCTCTCGCATGGAGGTAATGGAGACCCCACCGTTCTGGCACTTCGTGTCGGCAGCACCTTCAAGAATATCGCTGCCGGGTCAAATCTCAGCCTCCAGGTCGACTGGTGGGACCACCTGTCTGACGCCGGGCCCGTCTACCCCGGACTGCCTCCAAGCCTCGCTGCCCTGCCTCGGGTGACGCTGTTTGGCTATCTGGACACTCTCCCGTCCCCGCTTCCGGGCGATGCAGCTGCCGCGCTGGAGAAATGCTTCGTGGAGGCTCATCCGGACTCGAAGGTTTGGTTGCCCGGCACTCCTGGGTCGCCCCATGCGAGTTTCTGGGCTCGACTGGTGGTGACGCAGGCTTATTGGATTGGCGGATTTGGCGATGTGCAGCAGATCGGGTGGTTCAATGTCACGGAGTGGAAGGGCATTCGGCGCCACGGCAGCGTGCCGGGCGTCGGGGACGGCCGGGGATGGGAGGATGTTCGTCTGCCGGGAGAGAAGGAGAAGTAGTAGTAGAAGAAGAAGAGGAGCATATGCCAATAATGGAATTGTGACTTGCCGCATCGTGATTGGCTTCTTCCGCTTATCGGCCCAAAGCCAATGCGCTGAATCTCGTGTTGATCATCCTGGTCTCTTATCATCGATAATGGAATACATAAGGCGCCCGGAGTACATTGTGTCCTGTTTTCCTTTCTGGAATGTCGGACTGCGTCACCTGCGCAACCCTACAAGACCTCACTAAGTGAGTAGTTTGCGGCTCCGGGCCTGCCTGTTTACGTTTACTTCAAAATGCGTCTCTCTCGACCCCGGCTGCGCGTGTCACAGCCCCGGTCTGCCTTTGCGGAGGGAAACGCGCGATGGACTAATCGCGATCTGGATCCGATCCCCAAACATCTGCGAAAATGGGGCGCGGCCAGTCTGATAGGTATTTTGCCTAGCCAGAGGGAATTGAAAAGAAACAAGCTGAGGCCATACTAGCATACTGGATCTCCGATGCCTTCAACGCAGCAACCTGGCAGTTCGCCAGCAGTATCATTGCCGTCGGACTCACATACCGTGAAGCACTGGCCATTGTCGCCTTATCCTTCTTCATCATGTCGTTCGTGATCGCTGCCAACGGCGCCGTCGGCGCCATCTACCACGTTCCATTCCCGGTGATCGCGCGTGCGAGCTGGGGGTTCTGGGGCTCGTACGTTGCCATCGTCTCGCGGGTCATCCTCGCCATATTCTGGTTTGCTATCCAGAACGTCAATGGTGGAAATGCCGTGCGCATTATGCTCGGTGCTATTTGGCCGAGTTTCCTGACCCTCCCAAACGGCATCCCGGACTCTCAAGGGATCACTACCAATGGGATGGTGGGTTATCTAATTTTCTGGATTATCCAGTTCCCCTTCCTGTGTATGCACCCGAACCGGCTCCGCTGGCTGTTCGTTGTCAAATCGGCGATTGTGCCCATTGCTTGGATCGCCATTTTGGTTTGGGCCTTTGTCGCTGAGAAGGGCGGAGGAAATCTCTTTGCCCAGCAAAAGGCCGATGTCTCTGGCTCGAAGTATAGCTGGCTATTCCTGGCCAACATGACCAGTGTACTGGGCAACTATGCCACCCTCAGCGTGAACCAGGTTGGCCTCCTTCCCCGTCCTCTGTATCACTCAGACTAACAAGGCCTCTCCAGTCTGATTTCTCGCGCTACTCGCGTGTCAGTCCTCGCTGGCAGCTCCTCTATGTGCCTATGCTCCCTATTATCTTCACCTTCATCTCCTTCATTGGCATCGCTGCCTCGTCTGCGGGCCAGGCCCAGTACCACCTATCCTCTATTCCCTGGGACCCAATGGTGCTGATGAGCTACTGGCCCAGCCGAGCAGGCCGCTTCTTCGGCGCCTTCTCGTTTGTCTTAGCATCGTTGGGTGTGAACATCTCAGCCAACTCTCTCTCGGCTGCCAACGACTTTACCGCGTTAGCACCGCAGTTTCTAAACATTCGCCGCGGCCAGATTCTCTGTGCGCTTCTGTCATGGTGTCTGGTCCCCTGGAAGATTCTCGAGTCTGCAGGCAACTTCCTCACCTTCATGTCTGCGTATGCCATCTTTCTGGGTCCCATTGCTGCAATTATGCTGTTCGACTTCTGGGTCATCAACCACCGGCGCTACGACGTGCTTGCTCTATACCAGCCCTGGAACCCGAGATATCGCTACGCTGGTTCCGTCGGGTGGACAGCTGGTGTGAACTGGCGCGCGATGGTTGCTTTCCTCGTCGGCGTCGCACCCAACCTTCCCGGTCTCATCAATGCTGTCAATCCAGCGATCGAAGTCGGATCAGGGGTTCATCCCTATCAATTTGGATGGATATTAAGCTTCGTTGCGACCGCTGGTGTATATCTATGTTTGTCGTGGTGGTTTCCGGCGCAAGAGACCCAGATCGAGCAAGCGGTCCTGCCCGATGAGATTTACGATGGAACTGGTGCTGTGGTAGAAGGCCTTGATGCGGATGAGCAGCCAAACGTCAGGGTGGAATCGGCTGACGGTGAGAATAATGTTAAATATGGATCACAGTCATCTGCGGAAAAGGTCGTTTAAAGCTTGTATTTATCGGCAATATATACCTATCTATGGTTCTGTATAGTTCCACCGAAGTCTTTCCAGCTGGCCATTAGGTGCTTCCATCTGTAACCACGCGAGGTCGAACTATGTAGATCAGCGCAGGCTGATCAATCTGTGACTGTAATGCCCGCAAAATTCGTGACTACGCAGTTCTGACCGGGCGCATTGCCTGATACAAGTCCAGTTTCCAAGACACACGGATATTGCAAGTATCGTAGTTGAGCCAGGTCAAACTGGCACGCGGTCACTGCGAGATGCCCGTACACTTCCTGTAGTGCTTGGGTATTCACTGGGGTTGTCTGGGGTGGTCTATCCACGCTGTTTATAAAGGCTGGGCCTCCAACCGGGTTGTGGCAAATAAAGTCGGGCCTATTCATGGACCCAACCCATAAGAAACCGCTTCTTTGACCACTTTGCTCACGGCGGAGGAAGCACGGCCCAACTCTCCGCCTTCTTCGCGCGCACTCTTCAGCCCGCGCTCAATCGCTGGTAGAAACCGGCTTGTAAACACCCGATACCGATCCTCGCGGGTTTCGTACATCTCGCCCTCCTCGTCGCGCGGTTGTCCAAACAGATTCAGATATGCGTACGCGGCAGATGACTGGGAAACCATGTGTTGAGATGTCTGGCAGAGAGGGAACGGCCAATCGGCCGATTCGTCATCTGAGTCAAGCGGGTCATCCCCGGCTGTTGTTGGTTGGCCGACTCCAGCGTTCAAAAATTCCGCCAGCGCCCCCAGCACTTTGACCATCGGCCTGCCTTGACTCCCAGACTTGCCAAACGACGCGCGACTGGACGACCATCGTGCCGACTCCTCCGTATGCCAGCCCAAGACAGAGAAAAAGCAGTTCAGCGTCTTGATCCACCCGCCCGCGGAGGATACCACTTGCTCTCCGGCCGCGTCCACCATCCAGGACAGCACTTCCACAGCGGAAACCCGGATGTCTGCTGCCAGATGGGTCATTCCAGCCCGGACATATGGAAGGAGCTGCGAGACATGATCCTCGACGTCGCTGCGCGGGAGCGTGCGCAGGAGCTTGAGCAGCTGTGTGCGTACGGCGTTGCTCGCGTCCAGGATGAGTGGGAGCAAAGACGGAAGTATGACGCTGACAGGTTGTGGTAGAGGTGAGTTCACAGGACGAGAGGCGATCGAGGTCGTCAGGTGGGCAAGGGAATCGCGCCGTTGGCTGTCGGACTTAACCGAGAGCAATGACAGGTGATGGGAAAACTGGCTGTTCAAGGACGGAGCCGAGAGGTGGAGAGATTGCTGGGTGAGAACGACCGCTATGGCAGAAAGAGTCAGCCTGAAATTCCAAGACACCAGCAAAGCGCACATACCCTTGGATCGGAAGCTGGTGTCGGTGAAGTTATCGGGCTTGGCCTTAGCCTTGCCGACCTTGAGTTTGGGTTTCTGGGGGGTGTCAGTGACCTTGCACAGTGTCGATAAAGCACAGAATCCTCACCTTGAAGTCCTTCTGCTTCTCCTTCTTGCGCTTGGTACTGTTCCCCATCCTGGCGGTGTCAATGGCAAGTCGAAGTGGAAGTTGATGCTTTTTTCTGCTCTTATCACACGTGATCGTATCAGTTGACTCCCCAGGCATCAACCTACCCAAACAGGAAAGACTTCAGATCTATGTATTCTGATTCCTATAAAGGTAGAGCTAAATCGAATTATTTCGTACATGCACCGTGCCGGGCAGGGTGAAGATTGGGGTGAAAAATGAAACAGACGGAAAAGGTCTTCCATAAATATTCCAAAAATGAATTTGCAAGTGTTGGGTTGTCAAGTCAGTCAAATCAATTTCGGGTCTACTTTTTAAACAACTACTTCATCAATTTCTTCCAAATCCCTCCTTATACCAGCTCAGCTCGCCCCTGCGATCGGAGGATTAGATAAATCAGACAAGACCAAAAGGAAGACTCACCACGCGAACCCCCTCCCAGTGCCTTGGCAACCGTCTCCTGTGCATTTTGCAGCGTCGACTTACTCTTCTGCGCCGACTCCTTGGCCGATTCCTTGGGACTGAACTCCCGGAATTGTTGGCGCACGTTGGAAGGCGTATCGGATAGCCGACGAGAAGTGGATTTGGTGTCACCTGCAAACAGAGCAAGAAAAGAAGGATATCAGAACTGAGTGGCCCGGCACTATAGGAATGACAAAACACATCCGCGGATCTGGGTTCATGGCCATGGCGCGGGGGCTGCTGGGATACGTACCCGGTTGGAAGCGGTTGGCAATCTTTTCGCGCGCCTTGCTGGCTGATTCGCGAACGCGGCCGGCGTAAGTATCTGGCCCGCGTACATTAGGCGCGAATTGATCGGATCCTTCTACTAGTTGTGAGTGAGAAGCACAGGACCGGAGGGTGAGAGTGTATCACCCACCATCAGTACTTCCGGTGTCGGACTGTAACTATCATCAGCGCCACAGGATTTAGAATACAATGGAGTAAATCATACCATTCTAGATATCGCGGTAGTATTGAGGGCAATACAATATAGTTCAATCACTTGGGGACCTTTAAGAGAGGAATACAGCTGCCTATCTCGAGCACATGTAGTGTAGAGAGCAAGGAAGACCATTCGGGAAAGACAAAAGAAAAGAAATTGAGACAGACCACCTCAGACATTCGTCAACATGATGTTCGTTCTGTTCTAGCTGGTCAATACCCATGGGGCGACTGATGTCACCGGGTTTTCTCAGGGTGATGTCAACCGGGTATGCCAAATCTGCAAAGTAGCCACTCTGATTAGGGATACTACATTCAAGTGAAGGTCGGGTATAGAAAAGTCATTATCGTTATCAGATTCAGGTCTAATAGGTAATCACGCGTGGATGGGGACTGGGTCCCATCAAGTCAAAGTCTGCCCAGCAGCTGCAACAGAGAAATCCACAAAAATCAAGACAGAGATGCGCACTTCTGCCCGGCCCCGAGCTGGTAAACAACATGACACAAGAAACACAATAGGAAATCAGCTCGGGACACCGGACAGACGCGGTTGTATCAAAGCAAAGCAAATCATAAAGCACATAAAAAACAGATAGAGACACAACATAGACACAAAAAAGGTAAGGGGCGAAAGACATGTTAGAGTTCGAGAGAATGCCATGCAAATCCACCGGCCGAAGCATTTGAAAATTATTAGAGTGGTGGGTAGCCCGCATCGCAGAGTCCTTAGAGAAACGAAAAGAACGAAGCCATGCCTCAGCTAGAGACTCATCGTCAGCCATTCCCACTCCTGACTGGCTCCCTGTCCGCCAGCAATACTGTGGTTGGCAGGGTTCGCCGCAGCAGGCGCCATGGCGGGTGCCAGCGGGACGACCTTGGATCGGCTTGCTGGCGCACTGGCCTTGGGGCTGTCGTCCAGATCCTGTTCCATTCCGGGAGCCTTCTCGAGGCGGCGTGGCCGCTTCAGGGCCGCCTGCATCGCGCTGCGGGCTTGGCCCACCCCGGACATTGGTGTTGACTTGGGAGGCGCGGCTGCAATGGGCACCACGCCAGGTTTCCCCATCATACCCGATCCAGCATAGGCAGGGGGTGACTCAGAGTTGTTACCGCTGGGAGCACGCGAGCTAGACACGGCCGAAGAAGGTTGCGCGGTAGAGTTCTTGCGAGAAGACTTCTTAGAAGACCGCGAACTTCCAACGGCAACGGTGTTTGCGCTATTGCGGTTTCGTTTCTTGATGACGTCTGTCTTCAACGATAACGGCCGCACCACGCCGTGCAGCTTCAAGAACAAACCACAGGCATTGCACAGCGGTTGGCCTTCGGGGTTCCGGCGCCAGAGAGGAGTAGTCTGGGTGAAGCAATTGGTGCAGGTAGTCGGCCCAGCGTTGGGATCGCCATTTTTGGAACCACCGGGACTGGCTGGGCGCGAAGGAACGGCGCTACTGAGACCTGACTCGGGGGGCGTATTGGGGGATGGGTGGTTCGTCGGGGGGCCGCTGGTGGGACCATTGTTCATGCTCTGGCGCAGCAATTGCTGGGCATTCGGGGTGGACGTAGTGCGTGCAATCTTCTGGCGACGGGGATCCTGCTCCCGGTTGCGAACTTCGCTCACGGAAGCAGCAGACCCATGCGTGCGTCCGAGGCCGCCGCTTTGATGCCACTCGGGCGGAGCATCCACCATATCGGTCGACCCGATCGTAACATGCTTCCGGTGCTGGGCAGGAAATCCCGGCATCGACTGAACAGACCCAGGGAAGCCTCCATCCCACTGCAGTCCTGTACTACTCAAATCATTGGCGTGCTCATCCATCGACGAAAAGTCGTGGGGCATTGCAATGCCAGCGCGCTCACTAAACGCATTGACGTCATCGTCCTCGTTATCGGAGTCACCACCGAAAGTGAACATGCTTCCTGACGGTGCGGTTGTAGAGAATTCTCCAGTGCCCAACATCTGAGACGGGTCGACATGCTGCGGAGGAGCCGAATATCCCATGTGCGTCGTCGTCGGGGGACCGGTGACAGCACCCACCGACTGCGAGTCGCCGTTGGCGGGGTTGAACATGTAACGCGGCTGCAGTGATGCGGACAAGTTCGAGGATCGTTGGGTAATGTAGTTGGGGACGCGACGCTGCGTCTGGGACTCCACCGGGGGTGCTTCGGTAAAGAACATCGACTGTTCACCTTCGTAGATGGGCTGCGGAGTCGAGACGGCAGACTGATAGCCTGACGGCGGCGGGGAGAAGAACTCGGTGGAGTTGAGTGAAGAGGCCAGAGGCGTTTGAGCGTAAAGGTTGGAAAACGAATTGCCAGCGGTCATGGGAGAATCCGAGGGCGAGAAGGTGAAATGCTGCTGGTAGGGGCCGGCCGAGTTGATGCCCTGGTCCTCTCCCATTCCAAAGGTGTCCAGGCCGAATGGAAGGCCATGGTGGTGCGGGCGTCGCAGGCCACCCATGGCGGGGTTGCCAGAGTGACCAGGCAAAGCAAAGCTGGAGGAAGGGTGGTGATCGAGCGAGTAATCAGGCAGCCCTGCGGACAGCTCGGAATGCTGCGCCAGCATGGCATTCGACACGGGCGGAACCTGCGGCGACGATTCGGCAGGGCGCTTGCGAGTCGGCACGGCCAGGCCGGCGAAAAACTGACGCTCGTCCACGCTCGTCTTGCGCACCCGACGAGGCACATAGCCAAACTCACTGTTCTTGCGCTGGTCCTGAGGCGGGTTAGAATACGAAGCGGCGACCGTGGAATCGACCATCGGGTGATCTCTCCGTGCTTTGATGGGGATTGATGCCGTCGGGGTCGCGGTGAAGTTGCGGTCGGTTGGTGGGTGGAGGGCGGAATCGGCGGGGGAATCCAAAGGCACGATGAAGTCATCCAAATTCATCGGGTCCGAGGTGGCATCGAGCGGCGATGAATCTGGGTAGGCGGGACTGGTCAAGACGGGGTCGGACAGGTGCAGCTGCGCCATGCCGCTCGGGGTAGGACTGGTGATACTGTTGGACTGAACCTGCGACGAGCTGCCGGCACATGGCAACATCAGCACACACACTCTCTCTTACTAGCTCGTGGGATGGGCACCTACCGAGCCTGTTGCTCCCGTTCCTTGCGTTTCAAACTCATGGCCATCATCCGCCACGTGAGATTCTCCATGCGCTCCTGGTTCGGCAACTGGGACTTGGTTTTGGTGTAGAGCCGCCAGATCTGGGCGGCCAGTGGATCCTGTCGCTGCATCTCATCGGGGTTGTCGAGATGACCCCGGGAGGCGCCGGTCTCCCACTCGGGGAAGATGGAGTTGTTCAGTACGCCGTCGTGGAGGTGGGAAGGCGGGGACGGGTTGAAGGGGGAGTCGAAGGCAAAATCGGTCGTCATCTGAGAATCCGCCTCGAAGCCAGGGAATGCCATCCTGGCGGGCTGGTGCGATCGGCCGGGGCCCGGACCTCTCTGGTTGAAGCCCTGCATGATCCCCTCGGTCGCAGGCAAGAGGGGCAGAGAGTAGACAAGACGAGAGGGAAGAAGAGAAAAGAATGAGAAGCGGTAATCTTTAGTGTGGGGGTGGGAATCCAGGCCCGGAAAATGTAAGGTCAGGATGGAATTCCCCCGTTCCCGCCGTAAACGAGAGACCCTTGGCTGCAAAGAGGCGATTGGCAGCCTGGTGCAGCAGCCAGCGACCGGGGTCTGCCGCCGTGACCGGGTTAGTTTAGTTTGGTATGGACGAGCGAGACTTGACGACCAGAGGGAAGAAAATGAAAAAGAAGATGGGGAGAAAAAAAAAGGATGGCATTGTCATCACATGTTGGAAAGGGAAACCCACCAAAGATCCCAAGCCACCACCTGGCCTTGATGTCGCCGGATGAGTTCTTGCTTGTGATGAGTCGTGGAGGGTTGGGGCTAGACCCTCCTAATGTTCATGCCCCGATCGGGTGAGATTGGAGATAGAAAAAGAATCGAGAGTGCAATGATGCTGGGGAGAAGGCCAGTCGAGCGAGGAGGGCGGGAAGGGACGGATGCGGCCAATGCTGGCCGGGGGAGACAGACAGAAAAGGTCGGATGGACAGAGATGGGAGAGAGAGAAGAGGGAGAGAGGGAGAGAGAGCAGGCGAAGAGGAAGATGAGCAAAAAGAATCCCACCACCCAGCGTGTGTAGTATAAGGTGAAGCTCGAGTCGTTCGAGGACGCACTCCGCGTACGGGTAATACCGGTACCCTGGTTGGATCCCCGCTACGGTATACTATGGCATACATCGATGGCCCGAACAGGATCACTAGCTAACGACACACCCTGCGATCCCACTTCCTCGAATGAGACTCCCGGGATGGTGGTCTTCGACGCTCGGCCCGACCACGGTCCAGCTTTGAAGGCCGAGACCAGGCGCAGGTACATCCCAGGGCTGCACTGGGGTTGCGACAGTCCGTGGACCAGCTCGGCAGTTGACCCATCCCGGAAACATTCATTCAGGGCTAGGGTCACTACCATCGTCTACATCTTGCATCAGACGGGGCACACGGAGAAATGTCTATCGGGTAATACACGAGAAGAACAAAAGATGTGATGATTCAATTAGTTTACGATTTCCTTCCGTTAGTTGCGCACGAGCTGGCCAGAGCCGCGGGCGGATACCGAGAGGGACAGAAGATAAGGGACATTCGATGTCGGCCATTGCACTGGATCCCTACATTACCCGGTCTGGTACTGTGGCGTCTCCATACATTAATACGAGGCCTCGTGTCACACCCGTACCATCCATCTCATTGCGGGGACAGCACTCTCGTTGCGGCCGGTTCAATTGGAACCGTAGTGAAGTGAGAGAGTATTGGCTCGCCACAGCATCCGGTATCAAACTCCGGACCTCTCAGCAGCGCTAGGAGAGGGCCGATCCCCAGCAGCCGCGTTCCCTGTGATGTCAGATATTTCGATCGGGTGCTGTCCCTTCAAGCGCAGTAGTGGGGACGAGGCACGCGAGAGGGAGGCCGGGCACAATCCATCATGCCATCATTGGCGCGGATCAGCACCAGGGGGAGGTTCCTAGCACGATTATTTTTGGCCCCACGAGAGATACGTTGGCCCACCCTGGGGGAAAATCCAAGATAGACCACTTGATAAGCTGATAGCATGGTCATTCGCCGTGGTCATGGTGGATCTCATCGCGGCGATACATCGGGCTTATCGCTTCCTCAATTCGAATGGCGACGAATCACGCGAAGGAACCCCGATGGACAAGAGGGTCAAAAATACGGTCCGAAATAACCCGAAGCAGTCCATCGCGTCTCGGACATTCATAAGACCGGGGGGCTGTGGCGGTCCGCAGGCGAAGGCGCCGGCGAGGGGGGTGGAGGTACTTTTGTTGCTGCTGAGCCCTGACTAGGCCTTCCTAGTCTCCCACACCACCGTGGGATGCTCTTTTCGTGCGGCTTCTGCGGTTACTGCGAATTCGTCGCGGACGCGACAATGGCAGAAGAGAAGAGGGAAAAAAACGAACCCTTTATGAAGAGGAGTGCGCCCCAAGGGAAGGAGCGCGTGGAGACAAGAGCCCGATTATGCTGCGCATATGGAACATCCAAGCCGGTCGGTCCGCCAGACACTTCTTGACTCCCTTGGGTGTTTACATTCGCCACGAGCCATCAATGACAAGAAAAGAAGAAGCTCAGAACAGACTGGAAAATAATGGTAACCAGGGAGAGGTCCTTCACAAAACGGCTGGGTCGGAGCCCCTATATATACCTGAGCTGCGGAAATTCAATAGCCAGCCAAGCGTGTGGTTATCACTCAGCACCGTCTCGATAAGCGGTGACACTCGTCGCGATCACAATGGCTAGAACCAGGGGCAGATAAGTCTGCGGATCCGTGGAAGCCTGCGAAAGGCTAGATAAGAGCCAGGGGCGATCGTCCAGGCCATATCAGAAGGCGCAAAGTTATCTCCTGGTGAAAGGCTGGCCGTGCTAGCCATACATCTTACGACCCTGCTATCTCCAGGTTCACCCCCGGAAGGGATCGACTTCCCGGTGGATGCTCCTGGAGATCTCCCTCGAGGCGGGTCCACGGCATCCCCAGACGTACCAAGACAAGTCTGCAGGCCCTCAGGGCCGCCCTTATCTCCTAGATCTCCTAAAGATTGAAATTTATCCTACAGAAACAATCCATTGTTGTTCTCGCTCATCTCTTTCCACGCCTCTCTCGCTCCATCTGTACCAGATGGGAGCGCAGACAGGGTTAGACAACAATAAGAGCCTTAATCTTGAGTCTTGACAGAAGCTTACCAATGGGATGGCACCGCACAGATAAGGCATGCAGGCCCTCGGAGGCAGCAAGTCGCGTGCTTATCTTTCCAACCCAACTCCTGACATCGTCCTTTTCGCAGGTTCCGGGGCCGTAGATGTGGCATGCACACATTTGATTGGCCTCTTCCCAAAAGATAGGATAGGCACAACACCGTCCACAGACAAGCAGAGAGATCAGAGATCCTTCAGGGGTTAAAGTTAGTCGAAAGAACACAACCAGTAAAAAAGCAAAGGTGGCTATTGACGGTCATTCGATTCTCGCTGCAATAATCCATATGTACATTGAATGCAATTCTGCAAAGCCGGGCTCAATGGCCCTTGTTGAAAAAGAAATGTCGACGGGGTGTCTCGGGCCATAGGTGTCGGCATGGGGTACCTCAATCCGCGCTGTGGTCTCAAACAGTAAGACCAGAAAAGAAGATGGCAATGCATGCCAAATGAGAACATGAAAGAGGCAAGAGGAGAAAATGGTTAGAGGATCAAAAGGAGGAAGACAAAAAGAAGGAAAAGAGAAGTCTATATGTTTTTGCCCGAAAAATGAGGACACCCAGCATGCATGGGTCGAAAAGAAAGTTCTTAGGTCACACGAGAACCATTGGTCAACATCAAGGCCCCAAGAGATTGCATAATGGGTAAAAAAAAAGGGAGAGAGAATAAAAAGAAAGAAACCGAAAGTAGAGAATCTCCAAAAGGAGAGGTTCAACCGAGAAGTAAAATCGTTGGGCCGAGCCAGGAGGAAAGGAAAACGGAAACAATGCCACCCGAACAGAAAGATCCCTTTGATGCGCCCGCTAATGACCAGCTGCCAAGCAGACCTGCCACGGTGTATGTGAAGTATGAAGCGAAAACGCAGTAAATTGAAATGCCAGAAAACAATGTATCCCCCGGGTATTAGAAATGAAACAAGCCGTTCTAGAAATGTTATGTGCAACGTGATGAAACCCAAACCATAGGAATATGATCGAATCAGGCCCGCCAAGATGAGCGGTTTTTTTTTTGTTTCTTTTTTTGGTTCATGACCCCGATGATCTTCCCGGCGCACCAGGATGCCCCATCGGGGGAGGGCTGGTTGTGAAAGGAGGTTGTTGCATGGCATCACTGGTGTACATGGGATATGGCACCACGCCCACCCCAGGCAAAGCGTTCATGTCCTGCCAGGATGGATACCCCATGCCTGGTTGACCGGGGTACGACATTGACCCCGGCGGTGCTTGCATACCCGGACTTGGGCCCTGAGAGCCGTGTGACCCGGCGACAGTGGAGGCAGACGCCGATTGTGCGGGTGTTGTCATCCTTCGTTTGAGATCCGGAGGCATTTGGGGTGGAAATTGAGTTGGGTAAGAAGATCCGATTTCCTGTCCAGGATAACTCATTGTTCTTGACGGGCCTTGGGGCATTGGCCACATCGAGCCGTCCGGCTGCAAGGTAAATGCCGGGTGTGCGCTCATCTGCTGTGTCTGGCCTGGCATGGGCGGAGCGGATGGCAATCCAGAAGGTATAGACCCAGGAGTCCAGGCATTGGGCGCCATATTCATCATCTGGCCCTTTCCAGTCTGCATCTGGGTCATCATGTTGGGGTCGGACATGGTGGTGAATTCATCCCAGGGAACTCCAGGGTCCATTGACGGATGCCCTGGGAAGTTTCCCGATCCCATCGATCGGTCTGAAAGAGGCCAAGCACCGGTCAATACATGCTCATTTCTTTGCGCGGCCCTTACAGGGTCCAGAACGAAGTCAAAAAAAATGCGCTAACATACCTGGTGGGAAGCCCGACATTGGATTTCCGGGAAATGAGCCCACGTTGAAGGACGCCATGTCCTGGCCTGACGTATTCAATGGCATGGGTTGATATGGATAAAAGGTCTCCACGGAGTCGGGACCCAGGTTCGTCGTTGGGGAGGAGGCAATGGGGGTCGTGGCAGGACGGTCCGTCGTCGGCGTTTCGATTCTGGAGCTGGGCCTTGATTTCTTCTCCACTGGAGGCTGCTGGTCGACTGGGAAAAACTGGCATTCCTTGCGCAACCGAATACAATTTTCGCATCGTCCCTGTGTATCATCCGTCGCCACTAGGCATCGAATCTTCCGTCGTCGGCAATGTACTGTATATGATGTATGAGCCAAACCATCCACGCTCTGGTTGTCACTACCCCCGCGAAGAAAAGGTATTATTTCGCATAAACTGGCGTCGCAAAGGCGACAAGCCAATGTGGGAAAGGGATAAAAAGAGGATAAAAAGATAGCAAAGGTGCGCGCGACGGTTACTGACCACATGCGACGGATGTTCGATGATACCCTAACTTGTTGCGCTTCTTGTCACTGGATGCGTCTAGTGCGCTTTGTGAAGTCGGTGTTGATGCCATCTCGTCGACAGTCGCGGACATAGCTCCCCCGAGCGAGATTCTATCACCGCACCGGCCGAGAGCGCATCAATAGCCCTTGCGCGGCAGAAGGAGCGGGGTGAGGTAGCGACGACAGATACCGTCGCCAGGCGTGATTCGAGGCGAGAGCGAGGATGATCGATGCCAGGCCATGCAGGCACCGCAAAGCAGCAGGCGAAAGCGGAAAACTCGATGAGCTATGACGCCGTTGCGTTGGAAAATCTCACAGTCTGTTCAGACGCCCAGCTCCACATGCGCCACACTGGATCACCACCGATATTGCGCGTGTTTCAGAGGGACCGGAGTATCGTCGTGGCGGTGGTGAGATAGGCCGTGACGATGTAGGCAAGTGTTCACGGTTAAGGATAAATTGGTTTGCGCCGGCGGGGGGAGAACACCCGAGACAAGGTTGTTTCAAGGCGCGTTTTTAAGGCGAATTAATAATGAATCGGAATAATTATAGAAATTAGAGTGACCATCAAGAACGGTAGGCGGCGACGTTTCCCAGGTAAGGGTCTAGAAATGGTTGTGGTCCGGTTCGAGAGTAGTGTCAAGGTCCTCCGTCTCCAAGCGATAATAATGGTGAGGTCAGGTATAGATTAGTCAAAAGCAGTAGGAAAAGAAAAGAAAAAAAACCAAAGGAGTGTATGAAGTAAGTGAATCGGGAAAATGGGGTAGGAGAAGAAGAGGTGCAGATCGAGGATGTTGCTACAGTCTCAAAAAGACAGAAGCTGATCGCGGGGTGAGAAGACTCGGGGCTGGTTTTGTGTTTTTCCTGTTTCCCTATTTTGCCAGCTGGTCTTCATTTGGTTTGGTTTGGTTTTTATTATTTTATTATTTTAAGATTATTTTGTATGGGACACTTGTGGCTCTGCATACGGACTGTGTACACTAAGACGTAAGTATCAACTTTAGCCCACGTCGGGTCTGCAGGCCGACCATTATTAACCATTGCCCGTAGTGCCCAAGTTCGCTCAGGGGCGGGCAGAGAGCCGAGTGAGGGCTAAAAGCAGTATCAAGGCTAGGCGGCCAGCGAGGTAATTTCCACGGTTTCTATTTTTTTTTAATTTTACCGTCACGGACTTCGCTCGTCATCGTGGGCATTGGCCCAATCCGGCAGGCAGAGACCACCCCTAATTGCGTAGGATCCCCCCCTCCCCCCTTCTAGGGGCGGATCATAGCAAATAATGAGGCACAGGCAAGGAACCATGGTCTGGGTACCCTGACACAGTGGGGTTATTATGTGGATGCTGGGCGGTGGTCGCTTCAGAGCCAACGATTTGGGCTTAGAGCGCACGATACCTGTCAATCATTGATGAACTGGGGAATTCTTCCTTTCCAGACTGGTTAACTGATTGGCGACGGCAACTGGGTCGGCACCTGGGACCAATGAGCTTGTTGTTCCTAGGATCCATTTGCTCATAAAGAACCTTCTCTCTCTGGTCATTCAAAAGGGTGATCCCTGGACTTCTGGAAAAGGCGAGCTGAGCTACTACTCAGCTGGGGTTGAGTCAGGTCGAAAGGCTAACCCGAACACGGCGTCAGCTACTGCCAACTAGAGGGCCAACAGCGCCCGGATAATAATAATCAGACCGTGGCATCAGGAACCAACCGCTGTTTGATTGGTACTAAAAACAGATTCAGGGTCCACGACTGATGCGTAGCACCTTACACCGAGGATGGAACGTCTGGCTGTTGGATCTTGCGTTTTTTTTTTTTTTTTACACTTGAATTTTGGTTGCCCCTTTTTGCCTACTTCGTACGACCAGTTCTTGGCCCTTGCCTGCGGCATAGCTTAATCCTTTGTGTTCGTAGCCGATGACATCGACCGCTGCGCTTGTTCTATTTTTTGCCTTCCATGGAGTCTTCCTCAAATCGATGGAATTTCCGTGCGCGCCAATCAGGCTTGTCGGCGGGCCTGATTTAGTCACGGATCCATTTTCCATTCCACGATCCTGCGATGGTGGTACCTTGGGTGACGAGCCCCAGCAGCCGGACCGCCAGGACAACATTAATCATACGGATTGTCGGTCACAATCTGCTGAATTATTCCACACTACGATCGTTGCTCGACTAACTCCGGTGTGGCTACCTGTGCGAGGAGCGTTGGCCGGAGTAATCCGACAACTATGTCATGGAATACATCGCGGACTCCGTGGGGAGCCTGATTCTCGAAAGAGATCCTTGTTGAAGCTACACCCGAGTAGGGCGTCGGTCCGAAGGCTGACCCAAGGGCATTGGCCAGCACCGGGCAACAATCAGTTATGCAGGGAGCGATCTGGCTGCCATTCGCAATTCTGTAACAACAGGGGCCCAAAGTGGGGCGTATCGTCAAGGTTTAATTAAGGATCATCTGGACCCCGTAGTGCGTTACAGCATCGCCTTGGCGTCGAAAAGCGCTCAGAGAGGCTTAGGATCGCCCTTCTTTGGTTTTTCCACCCCCTTCAAGCGAGGCTTCCATGACTGGGGCCCCCGAGCTAGGGCAGAAAGGAAGGTTCCACGATCAATCATGCGACGATCGACAGCAACAAGAAAAGGGGTTGTGTTCGCCGACTATTTCCCACTGGTTCCATCGCTAGCAGAGGAACTGTTAATTATTACTTAACTATTCGTCCACGGACCTGCAAGTACTCAAGCGGTGACCGCGATCTTCGCGTCGTCCGACCATTGTCAGCGCCAACCAGGGCCCATTGGTCACCGGTAGCCTGGGCTGCAGTCGCCTCTTTACGATACCTCAAAGGGAAGATGCATTCCAATTATTACTTCTTACTCGACCGCCGGTGACAGTAGAGGCAGTCAAGGCAATGTAGGCCCCGCACCACCACCTCCTATCCAGAACGCTCTGGGTAGAAGATCGGCGGACGCGGGTCTGGAGAGACAAGTCCGAGGAGGATGTCCTATTGGGCGTCGTGCAGGCTCGAGGGTCGGGTGTGACGCGGCGAAATGTTAAGCACGCGATGTGAGATCTGGCAGTAGCGTGATGAAACGGGCTCCGCATGGACCCCAGTAATAATGCACCAGAGGAGTAATTCTTCTCCGGCCACATGCCCGGCATTTGTTGGCCTCGGTTGTGCGATTGGCTCAAATCTCAACGGGCATTGATTAGGTTATTGGGATACCATTGTCAGATCTAGCGAGTCGGGTCTAGGGCTGACTCGGATGCGCTCGCTTGTGGGTTAGTTGGCGAAGTCAACTAACCTAATAATGGGGAGAAACTTTCTGGAATAACGATGATCATCATGGCGGTGATGTACTCGTAGTACACGCGCTGGAAACCCATTACAAGCTAGACCTGTCTTGGTTTAGTGATATTTTTCAAGTGCCGACAGAGCAGAGCCCCGGCTGGCATCGAGCCTCCGAAGTAAAGATCTCGACCGAAATATCCTTCATGACTTCTTAGTCGTAGGAATAGCTGTCTGTAACAGCAGCAGTGCCGTTGAGCATCCTTGGGCCCTGGGAGTCGGTTTAGTACACGGGCCCCCGATCGTCGGCTTTTCCATACCTGGAGACTAAGGCATGTTCGGATCAGCTCCGTGGCCACAAGATTGAGTAGACATGCTCAGGTCGTCTCGAGGCAAGGCTTCTTGCAGCCAATGGAGATACACATCGCCATGGAGCGATCTTGCAGGGATCGTTGGGGTTGGCTGTAGCTCCATAATAATTGAAGAAGATTACTACTGTAGTATATACTCCGTATGTAGTTTCCGGTAAATGCGCCCCTCCAAAGCAGACGACTCATGTAGCTAGGCCTGGACCGGCGCAGACGAGCCCTATGACGAAAGACAAATAAGTAACACAACGAGATCTCGCAACGCAGCCATGCCATCGGCGTCATGTCGAATGTAGTTAGTACATGCGCCCATACCGTTGGTCTCGGAATCTCCGATCGCGAGCCTTGGCTTATGCCCCAATGTGGACACCCGATGCAAGAACCTGACTGGTTTCCATCCGCCAGGGCGACAAAAGGGCCCAGCGGTTTCACCATCGTCGGGTCCATGACTCCTTGCGGCCAGGCTCGGCTGTTGTTCATGGGTCATCCTTTTTAACTTGCAGCCTGCCTTACGCGTCCACCGAAACAAATTTCCTTTCTCGGGGGCGCGCGCCCTATCATTCGCTCTTGGTCGGAGGGCCGCTTCAACTCTGTTGGCAAAGAGAAAAGGAAGGTAGTATCTATTAATTTTGGGGCGCTGCGGCTGTGCTGCCCTTTTATTTCGTTTGCCCTACGCCCTCCGAGCAAATCATCGTGGAAGAAATGCCCGTTGGTCATAATTTCAATGCGAAAAGGGGCGGCGGCCACAGCCAACGTCAACACTGTTCGTGCGACGTTACACTACTAATCACGCCCAGTATGACTGTATCCTGATATGCCGGTTAATGCGACTGCTCGCCATGCAAGACGAACTGAAACTCGTGGAGTTCCTGCGCCGGAAATAGATCTGAGTCCGATAATGCAGCTAGATCCTGGTTGATGCGAGTTCATTTCTAACTGCTCAATCGCCTACGCGCAACACCACCCGAATGTCGACGGCCCTAGCCTCTCGAATGCAACATGCCACACATGTCCGCCCAGACCGCCCGATGATAGCATGGCAGCCGACGGAGGCGCACCACGCCCGCGCAAAGGTTTCCTTTGTTCGATCTCCTCGTGCGTCAATGACCCAAACATCCAGGTTGGGAAGCGACTCGGCTCCTCGCGTGGCGGATGGACTGGATGAACGTGATACCTCCGGCGGTGCGGACATGTTGGCGAGAGCGGCCAGTGGGACGTTTCGATATGGGAAGGATTTATGTAGAGGGTGGCCCGGTAGACGCGTGCAGTGGTACAATCTGGATGTCGTAGACTGGTCCTTCTCAGGGCTCGCGCTAGGGTTTTGGTAACATGGGGATCCCAGCGGTGGACGGCACTCGTGCGCGGAGATGAAGCGCACGTTATACCTCAGAGGCAAAGAAATCATAGATGGGGACGTGAGCCCGGCACTTGAAACCGAGAAGGACATAGATGCCTCGTCCGCAACCATGATGTCCTGGCTGTTGGGGGTTCGGTAGCCGTTCACGGACATGTGCAGCGCCTTCAGATCGACGGTGGCCGTCGTCTTCGCCGCATCCTTGGGCAGTGTGAACGCTTCTGCGGTGATATCACCCATCCCAAGCGGCGTCGACTCCATTGCCACTCTGCCACCCTGCTTGATTCGAGCTTTGCTTGAGCTGCACAACACCTCATCCACGGGGACCTCAAACCACCCTTTCTGCAAGGGTTCTAGTGTAGTCGCATCGCGGGGAACTATATCACTGTTGATCCAGCCCATACATGTCTTGGCTCCTTCCGAGCTGGATAAGACCCGTCCGACAATGCATGCTTTGCTCCACCAGCTCTGGCCTTCGTACACAAATCCTCCGTAGAGATTGATCGTCGACCCCAGCTGCTTAATTGCATCGGGGTCATTCTCGAGGAGGGTAGCCATGAGAAGATGGCTGATACCCTCCCCCGGTATCACAAACCCGGATAGCCAGCTCCGAGAGATCCAGCCCAAATCTTCAGCCTCATGCTGATCACCAGTTTGAGATTGCGCGTTACGGAGCTTGAGGTGCCGTCGAGATGGCTGGCGGGTGTACATTTCTTCCTTGGCCAGTCTCATCGCCGAAACATCCTTCGGGGTCTTGTCTGGTCTCAGGCTGTCACCAGTGCGTACCCTAGGAAGTATAGGATTCTCGCTGCTCCCCAGTTTAGACTTCATGGTGGCTTTGAGGGCGTCCATTCTCGGCCATGCTATGTTCTCCGCAAAAACGTAAAGTCCTTCCAGTTGCTGCCGAACATATGACGAGTTCAAGTCGCACTCCCAGGCGGATCGCAGATCGGCATGCGAGGCAGACGAGCCACGATGGGTGAACGTCTCGAGCAGAGAAAAGTGATGGGGCTTATCAGGTGGCCGAGAGCCGTCCAAAGTCGACTCGGATTGCGACGAAGCACATGTGATGTCGAGACTATCAAGGAAACGGCGGACGACAATCAGATCCCAATTCACCTTTCCATTCAGAAGTTTATCGAAATTGTGCAGCTCCTGCACCGTGATCGGGACACCATGCGGATCGTGCAACATCCCGACCCGAACAAATGCATCCAGACGCAGAAGTAGCTCGGCCGCCAAGAGCAACTGTATCAAAAGCCATTTTCTCTCCATGCCAGGGTGGACCCAAGGCTCCTGTGATGATCCGTCGGCACACATTTTGAGGTCAAGGCAATCTCCATCCTCATGCGGAGGTGGCTCCCAGAGCACCTGGCCGGCCCGGTAGCGCCATTCGGGCAGAGAGAAATCAATCCATGCTCCAGGAGTGGACAGTACCACCGTTAATGTTTTGATCTGAAATTTGAGACTCCGCGATTTCGTCTCTATGGCTCGTGGTGGAGGATGCAAAAAGTGGGTGTAGAGGGTATGGTGAAGCTCCTGTGAGGACTCAATATCCAGTATTGTGTGGGTTGACCCGTCAAGGAGCATGTCATGGCGAAATTGCCGCAAATAATTCAGACGTTTGACCAGAGACCGGAGATTGATGTCTCGGACTCCTATACGTTTCCAGGCGGAAGGCCCATCACGGATGAGCCGATGACGGTCATATACGGCACCGCTGCGACATTGGGAGTAAGGATCATTATAGTGTTCCATCAATGTAAATGCTTCCGTCGCCGGAAGCGTGGAGATTCGGCGCATGCTTGGAGGCGTTCTAGGCTCTGGAGGGCCATTGTATCGAACAAGATCCGCGACCGCAAGTTCAAGAAAATGCCGGAATCCCACTGTGCCCGGCTCCTGTCCATTATTGGACAACATATTTGGGACCTCGAAGACTCCAACGTCAAAAGTCGCTCTTTTGGGACCACCGGTCCGGTGCCAATCATGCAGCCGAATCGGCACTCCCCCTTTCACTGCCCAATCGTCTGGAACTGGAAGATGTGCATGAAGTGTGCACAGTGTGAATGATGCATGGGGCAATAGTTTCCGGTCCCGCAGGTGCTGGATAGACGGATTATGATCATCCCAGGGAAAGATAACCTCCGGATACCAACGCCCGTGCTTGCCTTTCTCCAGCAAAAAGTGCGGCGCGCCTGATAGAAGGGCTTTGACATCATTTTTAGTTAGCAATTGATGGTCTGGACGAGCCGAAGATTCGGTATCTCCTGTTTTCGATCGGGTCGCAAAGTCCAGCCGATATTCTAGATAATCCTGGATATTCCCAGGCTGCTTTGGTTCGTCCTGGTCACCAGTTGTAGGTGACATGGGGGTGCGCCCTGTATGGGAAGAGGCACCACTTGTGTCGTGTCGATGGGCATCGCCGCTCTTCTGCGACCCTGACAACTGGCTGGCCTCGACCCGAGAAGAATGCCCGTGGCCCTACAGTGCATTAGCTAGGAGCTTAAAGAAGAACAAACTGCACGCTCACATGCTCCTCGGAAGTGATGGCCGGCAATGGCATGCTATCACTCCGCCTCCGGAAGAGACCGTGGAGTATTCCCTCGTCTGGGGATTCATCCCGGTGAAGGTCCAGGTGGGGTTGGTGGATATATCGATGGAATTGTGAGGGCCTTGGTGTGTCGGCATTGGCACCGTGAGGAGGTGCTGCATCCGACTGGGAGCGGCGACGGCCAAAGAAAGACATCGCCGTAAGTTGATGGTCCAGTATGGCCGTGCAGTTAATTTAGCCGGGCTGTGCGATTTGCACTACTTTACCCAGCTTCATTCTTGAGAGGATCAATCACAGGCCACGCAACCGTGAGGTTTCTTCTCCGGGCATGCCAAATCGGGGTTTCGGCTGGTGGCGGAACCCAAGGAACGGGGCGGCGAGGGCCAAAGTACGGCCCAACGGAATTACAGTAATTGGAGGAACTTCGAGTATGGCCGAGGTCTGGCCAGCAAGGTCCAAGAATGTAAAGAAGGAGCAACAAAATGCGAAGAGAAGAATGGAGCCTCGAGTGGCTAGTCATGACGTTTTCCTTTCTACGACCACAAACAACGCCCGCCATGCTACCCCCATTATGTACGGAAAGACTTTTACGGTCGGGCAGTCATCGCAAACCAGATTTTGATTGATGAAATTAATCATGATTTACAATCGAGTTCCTTGGCTCGTTCTTTACGCGTGCAGGTGGAAGAACTCCAGAGCAGTCTTGTAACCACGCTCGTATTCCTTACGCACCTCGGGGTCCTCCAGATCCGATCGGGCGGCCATGAAGCCGTGGATCTGGGATGGAAAGATCTCCACGTGATTGGGAACCTTTAGGGCGGCCTTGAACGCGTCAACATCCTCGACCGGCTCGTCCTTGGAGGCCAGCATGGCCATGGGCACATTCACGTTCTTCGCGTCGTTGGCATCGACCATGGCCGGGTGGCACTGGATGGCGGACTTGAAGATGGTGTTGTCGGCGCCGACGGAGAGCGTCGCAATCTTGCCGCCCCAGCAGTAGCCCAAGATGGACCACTGGAAGCTGCCACCCGAGGCGAGCTTGTTGGCCTCGGCCACAACCTTCGGGATCTTGGAGAGAGTGTTGGGCGGGGCGGCCTTGGTCTGGAAGAAGTTGCCCAGCTTCTCCTTCTGATCGTCGGTGGTGGGCGGATACCAAGAAATGTCGGCCGGGCTGCCCTCGAAGAAATCGGGAATGAACACACGGTACTTCTGCTCATTGGAGGTGGCCAGGATATCGGCTCCCTGGATAGTCTGGTCAAAGAAACCAAAGATGTCTGGAGCTCCCATCAGCCGGTGCCCGGTTCGTCCTTCTATTGGATGATCACTCACCGTATACGATCAGGATAGCCTTGGTGGCCGACTCGGGGCCGGTCACATCTGGAAAGGGTCAGTGGGTTTGTTCTGGTCGTTCTATGCGGTACGTACAAGTCTTCAGGCCATTGATTTGCTTGTACTCCCCCTTGGCCTGGTAGCCCTTGGAGACGACGGGCGGGATCCTGCACACCGGAGTGGTCAGCAACGGGTTAATGGTAGCAAAGGTGTCACGCACGAGCAGCAAGCTTTGCTAACACCGGACATGGCTGTCGAGGAGCAATGGACGGGGCGAGTAATACGGGGAGATAGTTTAGACGAGGCGAGGAATGTCCTTCGCAGGGGGCTAGTCAGAAACGGTCTGTACTGCATGAGAGTAACGCACAATGGAAAAGCAAGTCACCACGAAGTCAAGGTGAACTGGGATGTATGTTTTAGAAGGGAGAAGAGAGGGAGAGAAGAGCAATGAAGTGGGAAAGAAGGACTCCGCTCGGTGATGTCATCGGGATCTTCAGTGGTCATATCTTGCGACCGAGGGGAAAGTGAGTAAGTGAGAGCGGACGATGGGACGGGTCCATAATAATAGGAGTAAATCAGTTACTTAGGGCTAGGTGACCCCTATAGAGAACATAGGATAGGGCATGGGTAGCGGTGATGTTGCGCCCGTGGGTCTGGATAGGGAAATATATACCTCTCTTTGTTTACTCCCGCCACCACCACCACACATCCATCCATCTAGCCACATTACTTGTGGGATCACGTCGATCAACTTGGTCTGATTGAGAGTTGCATCAGACAAGACATGAACTATTGCGAGATACGAAATCTGAAGGTCAGGGGAGACTATCAGATTGGATGGAGGCTCGCCTTCAGAAGGGAGACAGGATAGCATGGTGCTACCAATCTGTTCACTGGAACTAAATGTAGGGATATGTCGTCCCTACATTTATATGTCCCTACCCAACATTGGATGCTATCTGCGAGATTCACACACTCTCATCTGATAGATCCAGTGATGGGCCGGCGGCAGTGTTAGAATCTCCCTCCCCAGGGGTTGCCCTTTTCACTCCCCCCTCTGACCATCTACTCGGTACTCACCACGCCATTCAGCCCTGGCAGCAGTCCCGATCGCCGATCTCCCGGCCCTCGACACGCCCTCATTGCTTCGAGAAGATCCGCACCCACGCCTGCCGCAAGCCTCGTCCAAAGCCACATCGGCAGGACCCGACGCGGGTGACGATCTGTTGGGGGTGGAGATGTTCCAGGGTGCCACCTTGCATAGCCCTGGACAAATCGGCTGCCAACCGATGGCGATGGGTGCAGTGACGATCGGTGTTTTTTTTTTGTGTTTTGGAATGCGGCTCCTCGACGCGTACGACCAGGCCAGACCCGCACACTATAGATTTTCATATTACGGAGGACTGGCCGTCGGGCTGGCACTGAATGGAGCCCGGATGGCAATAATATTAATCCACGCACCGTGTGGAGAAGAGTCGATGTCTTGCAATAATAACCAGGAGGGTCAGTTGACTCCAGACTAGACCGGAGGTAACCCTATCTCACCCTGTAACCGACTAACTCACCCACTAACTATGGGATGCATTCCATGGATGCAAGCGACGAACAGGCTAATCGTTTCAGAAGAGGCAACGCTGCAGGCAAGGCCAGATCGTGGGTGGAGCCCGTGCAAACCACTCCAATCACTCTAGGATCGGACTAACCTAGGACCAATCGGCGGTGTCTCACCGGCTCGGTTACTTTGGAGGGGCCAAAAAAGAAGGAAAAAAAAAAAGAAAGCAACACCAAGGGAGTTGCCTGACATGCCGGAATGGCTAGAGTCTAACTACATCGGCTCTCGCGCCCAGACGCGGAGCGAATGAGATGGCTTCCTGCTCGCTTGCCGCTGCCCGAGCACCCATGGGTCTCGTATTCTGGCCATTCCCCGGCCATGTCCGTGCGTCTTAACTCCTGATAGATAGGGGAGGGAGGGAGAGAGAGGCAGAGAAAGAGAGACCAGACCGGAGAAAGTTGCTAATCTAGCAGAGCCGGGCAATATCCGCGTGTCTTGTCTGGCATTCCTAGCGCAGTAATAGGTAGTGGCGACTTTTTGTTTTTTTTCCCCCTTCCCTTCGCGTAGTTACTTCGTAGTTGAGTTTCTTTTCTCGCTTGTCAGATGCAAGGAGGCGAAAGAAACAAAGTAGTCCCCCAGTGGCGATCAGATCTCGATCCTTCTCTTTTAATTTGAATATGACTCGGATCGGCCAGCCGGAGGACAAGACCCAGAGCTGTCAACCACGTTGCCGCCCCTCGCTTTCTTTTCTTTCCTTTTCGCTCCTAGGCTAGACCCGTGTGGACCATACCTTACACATATATCCTCCCCCCCCCCTCCCCGCGCTGTTCCCCTTCGGCGCCTCTTCCAACGCCACGCTATCTCTACCACTAATCTATACACTGCCGGCTGCGGTGCTTTCCCTTCTACTTTCTTCCTCCTCCCCCTCCCCTTTTCTCTCAGCTTACTCTCACTTTATTCCCTCAACCATTCTCCCAACCCTTCCCACAGGCTTTTCTGTGCGACTTCTACGCCCGTGACTTTCCGTTCGAGATCATGCACGTCTCGCGCATTCGGTGGCCGTGACATCTCACCCTGATCCCCGTCGTCGGGCTCGTCTCAGTTCGCGGTTTCACCACCATCACCACTACAACGCGCAGAGGCTGTTTGACCGCTGCCTCCTGAACAGGCTCGTCTGCAACACTCTCCACTACCATCTTGCCCGCCAGACTGGGCTTACGAGTATTCCCTCCGATCGCAAATCCCAGCGATCGACGGCCGCCCCTCCTGGATCCATCTAGCCCTTCTGGGGGCTTATCTGGAGGTCGAGATTGGACATTGGGCCACTCGTACGCTGCCTCTACCAGCCATCTATCGCACCCGCCGTCGCTCGGCGACGCTCCCGATCTCTTTGCCGTGCGCGATCCGTCCGCCAATCTGGCGACCCTCGCAGCACCGGGCATGAGCACCGCGCTAGACGCGCTGGCAGCCCAGCCGTTGAATGCGCGCCGTGCCGGAGCGCCGACCCTTCCTAGCTTTGAGCTGCCGCCGCCGCCGTTCAACCTCGCGGCGACGTCCAAGTACCCTTCGCAGTCCAGCCAGCCTGCATCACAAGCCCCAGCCAGCGTCGGGAACCTGCTCACGCCACCCGCCACAAACCAGTCCGGGGAGAGCGCCACCCCATCCCACGCGCTGGCACCCTCCACCGGGGGATCCTCGGATCTGCCCCCATACTGGTCCAACCCCAATCCGTACGCAGCCGGCCCGCCGCATGCGCAGGCCTGGGCACACGCGGTCTACCCAGCACGAAGCTCCTTCTCTCCACAGTCCGGCCTGGTCGGTCGTGCCTCGTCCATCACATCTCCTCCTACCACCGACGGCCTCTCGGCCCATGAGGTGCCGTCGATGTCTTCATTTCCACAGCCACTCCCTGCTCCTACCTCAACCATGTCTCATATGGCTGGCGGAATCTACCCACCCGCTACCTCTCCGCCGTCGCTATCGGCCCATGACCCGTACGCCCACCACAAGGCGCAATCCATGTACGGCGCCTCTCCGCCGCTGATCAGTCCGCACCAAGGCGGATACGCTCACCTATACGGGGGTCCTTCTCCCGTGGGGTCGGCCGGGCTAGGTATTCATGCCCAAGGGCGCATGCCCTCACACAGCCCGTCCACTGGACAACCACACATCGGCTTTTCTCGCCAGCCGTGGCCGTCGTACTCTCTGCCGGCCATGAATGGTCCAATCATGACAAATGTACACAGTCCGAACACCCCCATGTCGATGATGGGAGGCATGCAGGCAGGCCTGTTGCCCGGGTTCAATAGCGGCCATGTTGCGAATTCACAGCACATGTATGGCGCCCACCAACCGCCGCATGGCATGCCTGCTCCGGCGGCCGATCGGCCGTTCAAGTGCGATCAATGCCCGCAAAGTTTCAATCGCAATCACGACCTCAAGCGACATAAGCGGATCCATCTGGCCGTTAAACCGTTTCCTTGCAAACACTGTGACAAGAGTTTCTCCCGCAAGGACGCATTGAAGGTACCTCTTTTCTACCCCCCCCCCCCCCCCCCCCGGCCCCTTTGGCGTAACTTTTTTCTTTTTGGTGTGCTGACTCCCTCTCACAGCGACATATTCTCGTCAAGGGCTGCGGCAAAGACGAAACCGATGATCGAAACCTGAGTGGGACTGCCGACGAATCGGTCAAGAGCAGCGGATTGAGTGAGGACGGGAGCCCGATCATGAATGGACATGTCTGACGGGTTGGACCGACCTCGTTTCTACATTTTGTGCATTTCCATCTCTCACAAACCTCCATTCGTGTATGTATGTGGAGACCACTAAGATGGAGAGTGTATCTACAGTACAGGCCTCGGGAGTCGGGGTTTGATGGCTTTTTCTTTTTTCCATTTATTGTTTGGCGAAGGGTGTGTTGTTTGTGTTTCTGGCATTTTGGGATGATTTGTTGATTTGATCTTCTGTTGGACTACTCCATGCGCTTGTCATTAATTTTTTTAACAGCCTGATATCATGTGTGACGGATGTACTTATCCCCTGTTTCTTCTTCTGTGATTTAACCGAAGCGAGCGATGAACTGATAGCCCGGTGTCTCGGCTACTGGTGTGTTTTTCTCAGGTATATATGGCCATTCTTGCATCCTGTTCAGACCCACCCAGCCGGAGAATTTCTAGAACCAGTCGCCTTCTAGCGTAGACAACGGTGTACCACGGTGGCTGATCCCACCATCCCCTCCAACCCCCAAAACCGCCTCTATTGAGCACTGGATCGGGCAACGTGCCCCAGTTCTCTTACTAAATCGAGATCCCGACCGCGACATGGCGGTTTCGCTTGAATAGACGCCTCCACTGCTTTTGTCTGGGCCTGATGCAGCCCGGAGATTTTATTTGGGCGAACGGCAAGTCTGCCAACATGTATGTACAACCGGGCCAGAAAAATCGACTTATATGTCAAACAGACCCCTTTCAGACATATAGAAATACGATTGTCCGCGAAATTTCCTTCCTCAATTGTATACTTGTTCATCATGGTGTCTTGCGGGTTGAATCTCAGCGCCATCCTTATACTCCTCTTCTTTGCTCGCTTCGTGGAGCAAGCCGCTGCGTTGCGCCAGCCGTCAGTGGCCATCAATGCCAGCATCGACCTTGATCTTCTTCCCTGGACATATCACATCCCCAATAGGGTTCAGAACAGAACTAGTCATGCTCGATTTGACATCCAGACACCATCCAGAACCCTTAGCCTGGAAACGTTGCTCAGTTTGGACGCACCACAGATAGATGTCGTGAACGCATCCGTCTTCGACTGGTGGTACTTTGACGCCGTGTCGGATGCTGACCCCGGCGATTCGCTAGTCGTCACCTTCTTCACCTCGTCGGCAGCTGCATTCCCGTTCCTGAGCGCGAACGAGTCTTCCGTTCTCATTGCGTACCTGTGGGCATCGTTTGCCAATGGCACCGTCTTTGCGGATTTCATCCCGGCCACCGTGGCCACCGTTGTCGGCGGAACAAGCAATGTGTCCAGCACGGGCCAGTGGGCATCATCGGGCTTCAGCTGGGCCTCTCGTCAGAGCAACCTGTCTCAGTATGCGATCACCATCAATTCGAAGGAAATGCAAGTTGACGGGCGGTTTACTCTGACTTCGGTAGGTGATGAGAATGCATGCACTCTACATTGGTATAGATCAAGTATTGACACTACGAGACAGCGTGCCCCTCTTCATCTGCCGTGTGGAATCCAGGAAGGAACAACTACTCTCGAGATCGCACCCCATATTGGATGGGCTAACCTCGTTCCCGAAGCCACGGGCATGGTTGACCTGACAATCCATGGTTCGCCGCTGAGGTTCCAGGGCCCCGGGTATCACGATAAGGTAAGGACAACATCCCTTTCACGTCCTGTCTTCCCATTCCTAACAATAGTCAGAACTGGTCGGATCGCCCTTTCATGGAATCGGTCCGGAGCTGGTACTGGGGCCATGGCCGCCTGGGACCGTATTCCCTTGTGTGGTTCAGCTACCTCGCCCTGAACGACCCCACCAACGCAACCTACGTGAGCAGCTACGTCGCCAAGGATGGCCAAGCGATTGTCTCATCCTGTAATACATCGCTTCTCGAAGTCCGTCCGGTAGGTAGAGTGGGAACTACCGGTGGGCGATACCCACCTCACGTTGGGGATGTCCCAGAAGGATTCCGACTGCAGTTCGACTTGGGGACAGAGGGTTTGCTGAAGGTAAACGTCTCTGCGGGAACTGTGGTTGCAGGTGATGGAGAGTATTATATGCGATGGACTGGAAATATGACCGGGACTATCATGAAGAGCGAGAGTGGACAGCAAGATGCGTGCGCTGCAGGTGGCACGAAGGCGCCTCCCGTCTCACAGCCCTCGTTGCTGGCTGGAGTTGCAGCATTCGAACAGTTTGCACCGGTAGAATAACGGGTTGATATGTAGACTCATGTAGACTGTAGACTCTGTGTGGTCTTCGACATGTGGGCCTAGGGATATTTCTCACTGATGACATTGTTCAATTGGATATCGATATTGCACTAAAGAGATAGAGGAAAACCACCAGTAGAAATTGCCACAGTTTAAGCAATTCCAGAAAAAGACAAATCCAATCAAGGGGTATCTCGCGTGGCGCGCGAAGGGAAGGGGTTCATCAAAGAGCACGTAGAAGAAACTAGTGAAGCATTCTCCTGTCTCTCAACCACATCTAGTTCATCTGGGTCTGCTTCCACTCATCTAGCAGACCACAGTAGTCTTCCGGGCCGTACGGATAGAAGCATTGCGCCCACAGGCCCTGCTTGCGCTCGGGCGACAGACCCAGGTCGCGGAGCAGGAAGTCGATGTAAGGAATAGCATCGAACACAAAGTCCGGGTTACGGCGGCCAAAGCCCGCTGGGTAGCGATACTTGCCAAACTCCGAATGCAAGGCAATCTCCCAGGCGAGATCCAGATCAGAATCCTCTCCGCCAGCCTTGCCATCCGAGATGGTCGCGCACAATGCAGGTGGGCAGCGCTCGAGGGCAGCGGGCGTGAGTTGACCGCCGAAGTAGGCTGCGATCCACAATGCCTGGGTTTGTGCGACCAGGGTCGTGTTGAAGTTCATGGTCACACCCATAAAGGCCAGCGAGCGCTCCTTGAGCAAAGCCAATGGCACCATGAACCGCGTCAACCGGAACGGGTGCGGTACGGCCGCCTCTGCCTGGTCATCAAGGGGTCGAAACTGAGGATTTGGTCGAGGCTGATCGCGGAGCCGTGGGAATCGGCGCAGGATCTCCTCGTCGGCGGCCTGGACGAGCGCATCATCCAGCGGATCGGCACTCCACGGGAACCCCAGCTCGCGGTCGATGCCCTCCGGCAAAAATTGCAGGTTGGGTGTGGAGCGCCAGCCCGTCGAGCAGATCAAGGCCGTCGTCAAGAGCGTCTCACCGTTGGACAAGTGTATTGAATGGTCGGAGAGCCGGTCCAGGTCGGCAATGTGCACCTTGATGGTGCCGTTCTTGATCAATTCGAAGAAGTCGGTCGGGTAGTTAAGGATGCTGATGGACGTGGCCATCCAGAACGGACTCACCCACGGCTTCAGCTTCTTCATTTCCGGGTGGTTGTCGTAGCCATTGAGCTGCGCCACGTCGTTCGCCAGAATTGACCAGAACGAATCCACGATCTTGCGTCCCAGCCAGGTGCTGTGCAAAAAGCTGCGCACACGCGTGTACCCATCCGCGTCTCCCCAGATGCAGGGGCTGAACCAGGTCAGAAAGCGCGTCGTGACGAGTTTCTCCAGCCACTTCTTCAACGGGGTCACATATGGTGGTGCCATCCAGACGGGACCGTGGCCGGACTCGCGGATGACCCAATCCACCTTCATTCCCGCCGTAGCACATGCGTAGGCCGCATCCCATGCCGACTTGGTGCCTCCGAACACTGTTGCACGCTGACCGGGTTGAAAGATCTTCGCCTCATTCTGCAGTAGATCTCGACAGTGGAAGAGCGGTGCACCAAAGCTCGTCTGGCCCGGAAATGTCGGCAGATATGCTTGCGACGTGATTCCCGTGGCAACAATCAGTTTCGCGGTGTCGATAATTGTGGTCTTGCCTCCCTGCGACACAGCTAGCTGCCATGTGCCATCCAAGTTATGCCGGGCGCTCTCCACGCGATGCTCCAGCCGAATCCGGTCGGTGAAGCCGAAGTGGGCTGTATAAGCCTCCATATATTGCTGAATGACCTCGCCTGGGATGTGTTCGCTCGTGTGAATGCCAAAGGTCTCCTCGTCCATGGGGAAGTCACTAAACTCGTAGGTCCCCAGCATGTTATTGGACTTGAGACCTTTGTACAGTCGATCCTTGGCCCAGACCCCACCGACAGAATTGGCGGCTTCCAGAAGCAGTACATTGCTGCTGGGGTTGACCTCGCGGTAGGTCTTGACTGCGACGAGCCCGCTCCAACCTGTGTGTGGAGACCGGTCAAAAATAGGGATGTGGAAGAAATTGGGAAATGCTCACCTGCGCCAACGACCACCAAGTCAACGGACTCCATCGTGAATGGAGGAAGCTGGTGGTGTTTCTTTGATGTCGGGAAGGACCAAATAACGCAATGCGACCAGGGTTTAGTCCACGCTATATACCCGACCAGATGCGCCGAGTGCAAGGACGGCGACAAAGAAAGAGAGTTTTGGGCGTCTTACAGCCTGCGCGGGTCCGGGGGGTGGGAGACTACTGGAAGGAGACTGGGAGAATCGGACAAGTCCACTATTGGTGGAACTGTGGGATTCCCGCGCCGTTTGGCGATTCTTAACTTGCGCATGAGAATCGTGAGCTTCAACTGTGAGCTGCCCGCGTCTGATTGGATATCTGGACGGGAACACCCCCGGCATAGTGGACAGCCCTAGGCATGCAATCGGTCTAATTCGACCAGACTAGCCAGCATTAGACGGGATCGTAGCCCGTTTGGCTTCTGCCCGTCGTTTGATCTGTTGCCAGCCATGCTGTCCAAACGTCGGGTCTGGCCCTCCGATCGTTACCGTTTCTGATCCTTTTTGGGGCGTGAGTTTAGCGGCTCCCCTGCCGTTGCCCTACAATTCACTATGAAGCGATGTTCATTAATTATTCAAAGCCAAACCGGTTCGAGAAGGCTATTCAGTCAGGAAGCTTCATGCGGCTCCCCTAATCTCAGTCGGGATCGTAATGGAACTTGGACACTATCGAGCGCCTCGGTTCTGCTCTGTCCAATTATGAATGGCCGACTGCTGTGTGTCGATGATCATATTTGTACAAGAGTCTCAAAGGTTCTTTTTACCCCTGGCCCTCGAAAACGTGGTAGTTTACCGCACTGTCCAAAAGATCGCATGTCACCAACCATACTCACTCAATTCAGGTGCACACGGTCCGGGTATGGTTACTCCAGCATCCAGATCTCACCTGGCCCAGTCGGTGCCATGAATCTCGACCAGGCCCTGACCCGGGCGATCTGAGCATCTCCGACTGGATTGCTCGAGACAATCTCCGGGCAGGCTGATCGGCGCCTGTAATCTGGCGGGAAATCGGCCAGCGGGACAATCGCAATTGGATATCCCGTGCATGTCCCTGTCATGACTGGACTGCCGGCTATGAGCAGTTTTATTGCTTTCCTGTATGTCTCTGGCCGCACTACACAAAGGGAAAGGAAAAGTCTGCCGCCCTCGCCATCTCACATGAACGGAAAAGATTGGCCCAATGGACGTGGCGCTTGAACTAGTATGTAACCGATCCTACAGGTATCTGAGGTTGGACAAAGCCTACCTCTACCCGGCCCTGGCAAACTGTAAGACCATCACACTGCCGTCGTCCAATGCCGATCGAGCGCTGAAGAGGCAGCTCACTCTGCCGGAGCGGCGTCGGGGGGAAACCCACCGTGTAGATTTCGAGAAACTGTCACCGTCTCAATAATGGTCTCGATTTTTACCCGAATGCCTCATTCCATCTTGGAGTTGCGAGATAAGGCCCTCTCCGTAAACCGTTTGAGCCCACCAGAAGGCATTGTGTCGAACAGTGGATGTTAACGATGGAGCCCAAGACCGTGACAGAGGCCACTGACCTGTCATAATTAGTCTTCACGTGTTCGGATCTCCATTCTTTGATGGATCTTTAGCTCTGCAGATAGCGCAACGCCCCTCTGACGGCGGGGGTTCCATAACTTTTTTGATTGGTGTTTATAAATGAACTGGGGGGTATGCGGCCTTGCTTCTTTGTCCGTCCTAGTTCCAATGACAGGGGTCAGGACGAGGGAGACGAAGTCACCGAGATACTAACTTGCTGCTGTCACCACACCCCTGTGTGCTAGGTTGGCGTTTAGTCTTTATCTAGACAATTCCCCGGAGATGGAATTTGTCTCTTCATTGTTAACAACTCTCCAAGAGAGAAAGAAACACCGTCCACAAATAAAAAGATCCCCACATTTAGACAACCATGGGTGACTTCGTCACCGAGGCGTTCACCCTACTGGGGGTGGCCATTGTGATCATTAGCCTGCGAATTGTTGCTCGCTGGACCATGGTTGGCCCCAGTAATTTCCAGGTCGACGACTATCTGATGCCATTCGCGTGTGTAAGTGGCACTGGCAGAGCGATGCAATACCCTAGCTGACAACCGCTTGCAGGTGGTGTACGGATTGGAAACTGGTGCTGCATACATTGTGGGCGCATGGTTCAAAGGCCTTGCCAACAATGCGATGACAGACGAGCAGCGGGTCATTCTGTCTCCCGACTCCGAGGAATATCGATTACGCATTGGTGGATCCAAAATTCAGGTGATCGGCTGGTCCCTGTACACACTCCTTCTATGGTTGCTCAAAGCATGCATGGCAATATTCTACTCGCGATTGACGTGTGTCCCACTACCATATCCGAGAAAGCAATGACTAACCTCCTGAGTCAGTATGGGCCTGGCAAACATGCGAACTCGGATTCATATTGCCTATGGCTTGATCGCCGTGACCTATATTGCCACGGTCTGTTCCATTCTTTTTGGGTGCCATCCGATGCACAAGAATTGGCAAATCAACCCTAATCCTGGTAGTCAGTTCCAACCAAAGCCCCTCTGCATGCCCTTTAACTGACTCTACATGTCTAGACCATTGTCAACCGGCTGTGTCCAAGATCGATATTTACGTGACCGTGGTCCTAAATGTTGCCACAGACGTCTATTTGATCAGCATTCCTGCCCCAGTGAGTACCGACATCAGTTGAATTGCTAAGATCTCTCTAAAATTATCTGAAAATAGATGCTTTTCAAGGCCAGACTTCGGTGGCGCGAAAAGCTTGAGCTTCTTGTACTGTTTAGCGGTGGCCTGTTCGTTATGATGGCTGGTATCCTCCGCTGTGTTCTGATTCTGACGGTGGGTTTTGCTCTACATAACTTTGAATTTTAATCTGAAGCTTCAATAGGCTGGTGCCAATGGTGCTGAGCAAGCTGGCAGCTGGGCCTGTCGCGAGACATTTGTCGCCGTCGTTATCGGCAATATCCCGATGATCTACCCATTAGTCCGTCGCGCAGCCCGCCGGGCCGGGTTCTACTTCACCACCCGGAGCGGATCTCAAAGCTATCCTGCATATCCACTGTCAGATGGCGACGCAAGTAACAACGGATACGCTAAGCGCAAGAAGTTCCGCCATCCCCTGTCGATTCCAGCCGACACGCAATGGAACACCACAAGCGACGAACAAATGATCTTGCCGACATCGAGACAACAGCCTCCCACGTGTACCGCTGGTGATGGAGATTGGGACACCAATAGTCACACCAGTCAGAACGCCGGTATCAAGGTAATTCACGAAACAATCGTTCATAGTGCCGAGAAGGGGTCACGATGATACAGAGCCAATAGTGAAACGAGGTGAACGGAATCAAAACCAAAGAGATGAGAGCACCATGTCAACCTTTTCTTTCACTTTTCTTTTCCAGCTTTGTGGGCTTTTTGGACTATGGCGTCGAATGACCACCTTGGGGGTTGAACATCTTTTATACCCGTTTTCTTCTGCGCGCTTGTCTTTGTAATTTTTCTCTTGTCTTTACATATAGGGAGGCTCAATTGAGGCCCGTAATGAGCAATGTACTAAAAACTTCTATACCTATATACCCGCCCCCCAGTGGGGTCTTACAAATATGGTCCTATATAGCCGTGTTGATGTATGTATGCCTTAGGCATTCTTTAGAGACAATCTCCAAAATGCCGTGAATTCCGAGACCCACAATTACCTTCCCCGCTTAAATTCCGCCGGCGTTGCAATCCATAATTCCGTACCCGCAGAGTGTATGACCCAGTCGCAGCATGAAAGAGTGTCAACAGTGGCAAGCAGAAACCGGAGATCAGGCATTGGTGACTGGCCATGACGAATCTCCAGCACAAGCAAGTGATCCTTCGCAGGACCAAGATGCGAGCCGTGTAGCCCTTAGCGAGCCTCAAGCAAAAAGACCGAAAAGGGGGAATTATGTCTCCAAAGCGTGGTTGGTGCTCAAATGGCGATTTTGTACAATTGGAACTCTAGCTAACCACAGTCAGCGGTTACTGTCAGAGACGAAAGATTAAGGTAGTGTAATCACCTGGAAACTGGAGAATCACGCAGAGTTGCTAACAAGTCATATTTTCTTGATCTAAATAGTGTGACGGAGGGTCTCCATGCCAATCATGCATGCTAAAAGGAAGAGATTGTCAGAGGAAGACAACTGACATGCGCGGAAGATGGCGGGAGACCAGCAGACGCTCACATGAACATAACAGGTCAGTCGAGTCTGCCTGAGCTTATAGCTGCTGTTTTATTTTGAGAATCTGCCAAGACTGAGAGACGACTTAAAGGAGCACCGAAAACGAACTTCTATCCCGAGTCAGTCGGATTGAACATCATCTGAGCTTGATCATGCGCCCACAAGCTCACACTCAGAACCACCTTGGAGACACTTTTACAACCCCCACTGGGCCGGGTGGACAGCAGCCGCTACAGGATATTCCAGCTGGCAATTCACTTACACGAAGTCAAGGCAGCACTTCTTCGCCTCACGTGCCCACATTCTCTGGAGAAACATCCTTAGCACACAACATTACCATGATCGAAGGCCGGTTAGAGCAGATGGGAGTAATATATGAGAGGTTGCGATCTACTTCTCCAGGGCACTCCTTTGGATCCCATTTGACACCGTCCCCGGAGGCCTTATCTGATCATACATTAGAGTGGAGGCAGACAAGCTACGTTCGCAAGGTACTAAACTTCCACGGGGTTGTGCCCGATAAAGAGCTGTGGGGAGGTTTCATGCGCACATTTTGCGAAGAAGTTCATATACTTGTTCCGTTCCTACATATTCCTACATTATGGATTCTCTACGAAGAGACATGGGAGAAGCTCTTTGACTTCTCCAAAAATGATCATCTAAACAGTGAGAATCGGATCCAGGTCGCTCATATACTCCTGTGCCTTGCCAATGGAAAATGTGTCGAGTCTTCGCGACTGAATCTGGGAGAGGAGCAATACTCGGCTGGTTGGAGCTTATATAGTGCGGGAAGAGATGTATTTGGCGATCTTCTCGACAGTTTTCACGATGGTGATAACCAGATCATTGTTTTGCAGACCATAACCTTGATGGTAAGGGCCCCAAAACTTCTCTCCATGAATAAAACTCGATTTTGATTTTTTGGGCCCAGGTTGTATATCTCTTTCGCCTCGATGCACATGGCCCAGCCGAAAAGGTTTTGGCTCTCACCATCTCGCATGCGCAGCATATTGGGCTCCACCGGCGCAAAGTGGTCGATGGCATGGGAACCTTTGAGAGCGAGATGTGTCGCCGCCTGTGGTGGTGTATCTACCTTTTGGACCGTCGGCTGGCTATTGAAACAGGGCGTCCATTTCTAATCCAGGACGTGAATGTCGATGTCGGATTTCCTCAAGATGTGAGTGACGAGTGGCTTCGAATATGCCACGACTCGCAGTCTTCGGTGCCCAATGCAGCGTCGGGCGCGAATATTTCATCACCAGTGCCGTACCTGATCGCCATGACTGCCTATTCAACGGTTATTGGGAAAGTCTGGGAAGCCTTATATGGCGCTTCTACGACCGAATCCACACCCAGCCATTTTATCAATGAATACCTGATGCATCTGATCACTCAGTCTCAAAAAGAAATCCAACGAGAGTTCACGTATGACCCTTATTCTCCGACAGAGTGCAGGACGGAAGGGCTGGCTTGGTGGCAGGTGAAACAACAATTGATCATGCGAATTGTACGTTCATCGTACCTGAATGATCTTACTTCCAAATTATGCTGACCTATTTTCAAGCGGTGGTCTGCGCTTCATCTGCTAATCCGAAAGCCAATGCTCCATAGAACGCTATCTCACCAACAATCATCCTCAGAAACTATTGAGAATGAAGTCATGTGCATGAATCTGGCCCGGAGTATCATCGAAGACTTCAGCAATGTCCCCGAGGAACACCCCAAGTACACGTTTCCATTCCTGCAATATCTGACTGGCGCGACTATAACTGCGTTGGGATTAATCATCAAGCAACCTTCATTTAAAAGTGCCTATGGAGATTTGACATTGGAGGCGGCGAGATCGCTAGAGAATCACTGCCGGATGACATGGGTATCTGGTAGAATGGCCCGAGCTGTCTGGAAACTCAATCAAATGGCAACTGCAACTCTGGGCACTGTCACTCGAGCCTCTCTACCAAGCGAGGAGAGCCATCATAGTATCGCAATTGGCGCTACAGGATCATCCATGCTTAATGGAGCTCGATTCAGATCAACATCGGAACTTCCCGACCATGAAAGATCGAGACCTGCCGCAGGAGAGCGGCATCCAGAGGCAGCTGCTCAAAGACTGATGTCTTTTCCAGAAGAATCGCAAAATGCACTAAGCACTCAGGAATCTGAACACAGAAGTCCGAAGATCGGTAGCCACCATATCGAAGAGTCCTTGACAGCATCTGATACATTGGATCACAACCAAGATAGAAATTCCAGCTCCCGAAAGGCACCATCATTTGGATATGATGGTGGATATAATGCGGGCTTACATAGTGTTGGAAGTACTGTCCATGCTTCACCTATTAGCTCTCGCCGAATCGACACGCTAGAGACAACAGTGCCTGCTCAAACAGTGCGTGACGCAAGATTATCGGCACCCGATCCAAACGCATGGCTGCCTGGAGAGATGATAGGTGGCGGAATGGAATGGCTACAAACCTTGTTTACAAATGACCTGGATACTTATCTCCCTCCGGTCTGGGATTGATGTTTGTCGCGGACATTAAAGAAAAGAAGTTCTTGAACCTTTTCATCTTAGCTGAAAATTGATATTGCACGGAAAGGAACATCCACGTAGTATGAACTACAGAATGAGCATAAGAAGAACGATATCATTAACTATCGCAAGTTTTACGGAGGACGGCCAGTAATTGGCCTCAAATTTTAGGGTGGATTGTTTAGATTCTGCTTTCTAGCGTCTAGGCTCATTCTGTATTCTACGCTGGACGCTAGACTTTCCGTGTAAGCCCCGTTCATAAATCTAAATTTCTTATCTCTATTCACGCACAAGAAGAAGCCTTTAGGAAACAACAGACTCCGTGCCAGTTCCTTTAGCAATCATGGGGCTTCGCTCGCGGATCCTATGGCCATATTTGTAGAAGATAAAAGGAATAGGAACGAGGACCGTCTCGACGAGAGCGAGTAATGTCCCTGCCCAGTTTGCCCCCAAGGTGTGGTACATCTTAGAACCGGCAAGGGGAAGAACTCCAGCTAGTCCGTAACGAACAATCGAATTGCCGGCTAAAGCTGAAGCTGCATATACGGTGTAACTTCCCGCCATGTAGTTGATTGAATAGATGAACGTCAAACCATTCCCGAGTCCGAATGGAAGACCGGCAATTATAGGGCAAATCCAGTGAACGGGTGGCCGTGCGGTCCAAGCAAACCAAAATTCACCGACTGGAATCAGCACACTTCCGATACAGACGGCAAAAACCGCAGCCTCTGGAGCTGGCCGTCCTGTAAGTCGATCGTGCGGGTGCTTGGAAATAAATTTTCGAATCACGGGCTCTAGCACAACAGCTAATGCAGTGCCTGTCCCGATACCACAATAGCTCAGCCCAGCAAGGCCTGCAGACCAACCACGAAGCTCTTGGAAAACAATAGGATAGGCCACAAAACACAGGAAGAGAACCGCATAAACTACCCCAACATACAGGTTCCAGAATACACTTTTTCGAGAAAGTAAATTAGTTACTATAGTCGAAACATATGCGTAGAGAAATTCTGGAGAGAGAAATTTACCATATAGGCTCAAAAACGATCATTCGGAATGGTCGGATCATGTTTGTCTTCAAGACATGAATCCCTGTCACATTATGGTCAAAACGGCACCACCACCTTTGATCACCGGTTTTTTTCCGTTTGAGTTTTGTCTTTTGTCGTAGGAGAGCCGGTGCATAGGTCTCCTTGACCAGAAACATCAAGAGCAGGGAAACTCCAGTACAGATCATGACAAGCCAATTGATCCAACGCCAGCCGAGATACTCATACACAAAACCACCGATTATGGGACCTGTGTATCCAGCACCCAACTTAGAATTAGCCATGCACCGTAAAATTTATTTCGCCGCGGGAATCATACCAAGAACAGGCCCGTTCATAGTTCCAAGGCTCCAGAAACTTAATGCCAATGCACGATAATTATCGTCTGTAACATCCGTTACACTCCCTGGTGCACTTGCAATCATTGTTCCCCCGAAAAAACCACCGAAGAATCGGCCGACAAGAATAGCCTCGATATTAGGCGCAAGAGCAACTGGCAATATAAGAAGCCCGAAGGAAAAAACCGAGATGAGATAAATCGGTCGACGGCCATATATCTCCGACAAAGATGAGAGGATGACAGACCCTAAAGCAAGACCAAAGAGATTGGTTGTTAAACCAAGAAGTACGACTGTCTTAGAAGCAATTTCAAAGGTTTCTTGCATTCCGTCAACCCCTGAGGTGTACATGGTAGTATATATTACTCTGCATATGGGTTAGTTGTATCACCCCATTTGGAACAGTAAACACTTACACTATCGTAGTTGAAAAGGACATAGACGCGACAATGAAGCTCCGATACCATACCGACCACGTTCGTGGGTTCTCTTGGTCTCCTGCTTCCCAAGTGACCTCGAATCTGGGATCGTGCGGGATGGTGGGATCTTCAGGGCAATCGAACATGCCGGAGCTTTTACTTTCATCCATTGTGAACCAACGCGAATGAATCTCAAAATAAGTTTTCGTTTTTTCTCCCAGAGGAGTCTTCCTACCTTTTATGGGACTAAGATATCTTGCGGGGTTAAGAAACGGAATCTTAAGATTCCGTGTCCCGCTAATTCCAAAGCAGCTAGTCCTACCCGGTGCGTTGTCGCAAGCAACCGAGAATCTTTTACTTAAATTGTGGGGATTAAAGAATTTCTGTGGTATGAGCTCCAGAAAATAGTCTTGAACCAAAATAATGACCTTCATTACAATTTGAAGAAGCCGACCTGACATTGACTGTTCAATTGGGTATCCTAAGCGATCTGCTTTCAACGTCCATTGTGTTTGAATACTGTGAAGAACCAATAGTACTATGTCAAACTATTGAAACAGATCCTGTCTTGCACAACCACTGGTCCAAGCCATAGAAAATATGATTGTGCTTGTATCATAATGCATACCGAAAGAATGGATTTTGCTTGTCTGTGAGGTCATCGAATGCGATCGTGTCTCGTTGACCCTCGTCCAAGTCTAGTGCACTTCGAAGCTTGTTTTCTCTCCACAGTACGCGGTATAGCAACAAAGCGGCGACTATGGTGATGCAGTAACTATTATCTGGTTAGATTGCACAAAAAGTCGAAATAGACCCGTGCTCGCAGACTTACCAAATAATCATACCGGTCCAAAGCTCTGGGTAATGCTGCGCTATCGTTCCGCTATTCACCAGTTGTGGGCCAATGATATTCCCTACAGCATAAGCCACGAAGACTGTAGCCGCCATAACAGTTTTCTTTGTGGCCCCTGCCACATTGCTGGCCCCAATGGTGATGATCAGGCTTACCACAGGACCGAAAAAGCCGGTCAATGCATAGCCTACAACTGGAGTAGCTGGATGATATCCCCAATGTGATTTCCAGATCATGACAGAACCTGCAATGACAGGAAGGCAGCAAGCAATGAGCATTGGGATGCGCGTATTGGGCACACGACTGGAGATGTATCCACATAGAGGGATGAAAATGACACAAATGCCACCCACGGGGAACTGGAATAGAATAGAATCGAGGGTGTTATAACCAAAAGTGGACACGATCAAAGGGCCAAAACCCGAAATGGCACCATTGATAGTGTACCTGCTGTTGTCAGCCTGGCCATTCAAGACTTAACGAACACCCTGTGTAGAGGATAAACTCACGCCGCGGTCATCATAATGGCTACCAAATATATTTTGACATCCATCACAGACTCTTTGATCTGGTAGGGCTTGATCATTTGACATCGTACACCAGTCTGCCCTTTCCGCAGTCGCTCAACGGCCACGATTCGCTCTTCTGGAGACAGAAACCAAGCAGAGACTGGGGAGTTCGGCATTACGCAGCACCACAAACCGAAAATAAATGTCAATGCCCCTGCAAGGATATAGATATACTGCCAGCTAGATAGAGCATCTGTCCCTATTTGGGCAAATCCGTAATTGAGTGCTCCACCGATGATAGTAAACCAACCGGTGCCGGAAAACCACCATGCCTGGCGCAGAGCTTGTTCTTCTTGTGTGTACCAGCCACTAATAATAGTCATGAAACCTGTTGGAATGACACTTTCAATGAAGCCTGAGTTTGATTAGAGGTGCTGTTGTTACAACAAAAGCGCAAGAAAACGTACCAAGGAAAAATCGCTGGGCGAACAATCCTTGCCACGACGACACCCCGGCAGTGGCCGCACAAACAATGGCCCAGAGAAGGACCACAGGGCCGAAGACGTAGCGAGTATTGAATCTTTGAAATAAAAAAGTCATTGGGTACAGGCCAGCCAACATCCCGAAATAGAAGATTGATATTGCCCAGCTTAAACGTGAAGTGTCGGCAGACGGCGGAGAGGTCGAATAGTCGATCACTTCCAGGGCTAAATCAGTGGTCATGCCAAATATTGAGGCACTGCCTAGTATGGCCTTGTCATAGTAAACCATGCCATAACCTGCGTTGGGTTAGTCCGACACTTGAGAGCATAGCACTTGTCGAGGCATCAGGGAACCAACCTATGAGCATCGCGGGCATGAAATACATATCAATCTTTTGAAGGACCTTTCTCTCCATAACCGGGTCAATCGCCTGGGCAACATCGCTCACAACTGCCAGTGCCGCATCCTTTTCGGACCGATGAATCGAGTCCATGGCACTTGTGATGGCATGGACTTGTATCATCTTTTTACGTCCAAGGATTTTCTGGCAATGAAGCTCGTTGTATAAAACCCTGCCAGATGAAGATTCAACGTGCAAGAAGTGTAAGTATCAAGATAGGAGGAATTTTCTCTTTTGCCTTCGCGACTTCCTTATTAGGACGTCCGATATCACGGGATCTACCGCCTTCAACTTATACCCACTGTGGAATTTCCCAACGTTATATATTTCAGGAGTTGTTATTATTATTATTGCACAAGGACGTAACTAAATAATACAAGAATGTTTTAGTTAAGATAGTCAACAAATAATTTCAGGTGCTGTGGTCTTTGGTAGCATATATAAGCGAAAAATATCTCATTAGATACACAAAACTTGAAGACAGATTCTTTTCTCCGAGTGTTCAGTTGCAAACTGTATTTCTTGTTTTGGCTATGGGGTACCTATGGGGGGAAAGAACATCGATGCACGCACGGGATTGGAGATATGCATCGGGGCTTCCCGGTGTGATTGCTGCCAGGCCCCCGCTTCACCTACGGATCGTGTGGGGCGGCTTAGGCCACTAAAACAAATTTTCATGGCTTAGACCAGAACCTTTGAGTCAGACCACTCTCGCCGTCAGGGTTTCCAAGGTTCTTGAATCGAACAAGGACTCCAATTTTCTTCCTCTGGGGAAAAGGTGACTAGAGACTACCCATCATGGATAAGAAGCTATCGAGTGCCAACATGGACCCTGAATCAACTACGCCGGCACCACCGCAGCGGAGTAAAGTCCAACTTTTTGCCATTATGGTGGCTCTTTCAGTATGCATACTCTGTCCACTGAACTCTATTCCCCAGAATTTGACCGGTATCTAGTTGTCTATGTTCGTTGCCGCGCTAGATCAGACAATAATGGCTACAGCGATTCCAACTATCGCTGCAAAACTTCACTCTGCTGCCGGATATACCTGGATTGGAGGCGCTTACCTTCTTGCAAATGCTGCAGGTGCCTGCATTTGGGCCAAGCTGTCTGACATATGGGGTCGCAAATTAATTCTACTTCTAGCGGTTGTTTGGTTCTTCCTAAGCTCAATTATCTGTGCCACTGCTGTGGATATGCCAATGCTTATCGCTGGTCGTGCGCTGCAAGGCGTCGCCGGTGGTGGTTTAATCCAGCTGGTTACGATCGTTATCTCTGACCTCTTCAGTATTAGGTAAAACCTGGTGGTGGTGGAATTCATTTTACACTTTGGCGTACAAGCTGACGATACCCCAGGCACCGAAGCCTCTATCTTGGATTGATGGAATTGATGTGGGCTCTGGCAGGTGGAATTGGTCCACTCCTTGGCGGTGCGTTTTCTGAGTATGTCTCTTGGAGATGGAATTACTGGATCAATTTGCCTGTCTCAGGGCTTGCATTCATACTTTTATTGTTCTTTTTGGATGTGCATAATCCCCAAACCAAGATTATGGATGGATTCCGGGCTATTGACTGGTTTGGAAGCATATCTATCTTGGGACTCACCTTGATGCTGCTTCTAGCATTAGATTTCGGCGGCGAGACATTTGCTTGGGGCTCACCACAAGTCATCTGTTTGATCGTGTTTGGGTCGCTTTGCTCTTTGCTATTCATTTATAGCGAGAAACGGCTCGCCAAACATCCTCTGATGCCATTGGGTCTCTTTTGTCGGATATCTAATGTTGCTAGCCTCGCAGTGGCCTTTGCACATGGTTTTGTGAGCAGACCTGTCATCTCACAAAGATTGAGCTAATTATTGACGAACAGGTGTTTATTGCTGGAGAATACTATATCCCGATGTACCTTCAATCAGTGAAGGGTGCATCGGCTATGCGATCCGGACTCATGGTCTTGCCCCTTGTCGTCACTGAAGCCTTCTCCGGCATAGTCACAGGGGCAATTATCCATCGGACTGGACGATACCTAGAACTTATCTGGTTAGGGCTGGCCTTGATGACGATTGGGACTGGTTTATACATCAATCTCAATACCCATTCATCTCTAGGTGAGATAATTGGTTATCAGATTGTCAGTGGTATTGGAGCTGGATTTCTTTTCCAAACCCCAATTATCGCTATTCAAGCAATGGTATCCCAGGACGAAACAGCGACCGCGACTGCTACCCTTGGTTTCATTAGAAATCTCGCAACAGCTTCATCAATTGTCATTGGGGGTGTTGTTTTTCAAAACAGCATGGCCCGGATGAAGCCCGAATTGTTGGCTGCTGGGATGTCAGAGTCTATGGCGGAGAAGATGTCGGGAGATTCTGCTGCGGCAAACATTGAGCTCATAAAGACCATTGGGGATGCGACCCAGGTGCTTACTGTCAGAAACGCCTTTTCCTGGAGCTTAAGAAATATGTGGATCATGTATACATGCATGTCTGGCTTGGGTATACTTGCAAGTGCGTTCGTTTTAAAGACCCGCTTGGGGAAGGAACATGTGGAAACGAAGACTGGTCTCAAAGAGAAGGAGACTGCTGTTGAAATTGCACTCACCATCCAAGAATAATCGGATAGAACAGAGTTCTGTGCGATGCAATAGATCAACCTGGAAAAATGGAAAGATTTATGTATTTTCTTTATTAATTGATGCCTCCATGTGGCAGGAGCTGTACATTTTGCTATGTATCTAAACGAACAATCACATGCCATTATGTTGCAAGCTGTCAGAGACAAGAGGCTACAATTGCGATCTAAATCGAAATTGTAAAGGAGAGTTTGCAGACCCTCGACGATAGCACAACGCGGTATCGTGGGACTCTGGCCGCAGGAGCCTAGGTGGCTTGGGTGGACGTGGAGTACCAATCTGTTTCGGTGCTAGACGGCGAGAAGAAGGTTTTAAAAAAGCTCTGCGGCTCCAGTGATCCTGATTCAAGGATGTAAGGACATGACAAGTAAACATCTTTATACTTCAACCACAGCCGCCGTGGTCCATGTGAGGAGCCCTAAAAAAAGTCCGGAGTAGGTGATGCATGGCTGGTGATACGCCAATTTGTCACGAAGGAAGCGTTTGTATCTTGTTGTGTATAGAGAGCGCACTGGAAACCATACTTTGTGTGGGTGGACCTATCGACGCACTGCCGGTAGATGCTGGAGATTTAATGAATTGACCGGTCCCCCGGTTGCTCAGTTGTTGACCCAGGCCAGGGGGCGGAGGATGAACGTTAAATAATGGTGCATTGATTCCGCTCGTCCCGTTTATCTGATGCTTCATGCCTCGCATCATAGAAACAGTGCATGTTCAATGGACGGGAGAACGGCGGGCGTTGGGGGCCGAGGGTGAAGTCGCCATCCGGCAGCCATCTGGGATCATCATCTTGGACCAGCCATCGCCGGGCATATCAAGTGTGATCGCAATGGAATATGGAAAGAGAAATCGCCATCGCAGAGAAGATCCATCTGTGTCCAACCAGGCTTCGCTACCCACGGCAGTGCGTTCGCGATATCCTGTAGTTCGTAGTTGGTTAGCCGATCCGGCGGAGGGCTCCGACCACCGGATGATTCAGCCTGTATGGTTAACTATTCCCCAGGTTCCTCACTGCCCCGCCAATCGATCATTATTCTTTCCTCCCCCTCCCTTGTTAACCAGACACCACCCCCAACTACAATCATCATGACTACACTCAATCCCGGTGACCAGTTCCCCAGCGACGTGGTCTTCAAGTGAGTTCGATCCTGCCTCGATGACGACAATGACTGATCCCCAGGTCAGGTACATCCCGTGGTCGGAGGAAAGCGGTGACATGACCGCCTGTGGCATCCCGATCAATTATAATGCGTCCAAGGAGTGGGCGGACAAGAAGGTGGTGCTCTTCTCGGTTCCAGGTCAGTGGTTTCATTTGGGACTTCGAAGCAGAACCTGACGATTGATTGCGTTTAGGCGCCTTCACCCCCACCTGTTCGGTCAACCACATGCCGGGCTACATCAAGAACCTGCCCCAGCTCCGACAGAAAGGCGTGGACATCGTGGCCGTGGTTGCTTTCAATGACCCCTTCGTCATGAGCGCCTGGGGCAAGGCGAATAAGGTGCACGGAGATGATATCGTGAGCAACACCCCCTCTATCCCTTTTCCACGCGACACATTCTCATCTCTCGACAGCTCTTCTTGTCCGACCCCGATGCCCAATTCTCCAAAAGCATTGGCTGGGCCGATAGCGCGTCTGGGCGCACGGGCCGGTATGCCGTGGTCGTGGACCATGGGAAGGTTTCTTACGCCCAAATCGAGACCGAGAAGGGGGCAGTTAAGGTATGAAGGTCCACATTCTGTAGCAGACGAAAACATTCCGTAATGGGCATGATTCGCTGACTCTATCACCCCTTTGCAGAAATCCGGCGCCGATGCCGTCCTTGCTTCGCTGTAAACACCCACACCAAAGGGCGCGACCGTGCAGTTCGTCTAGCATTAATCTACAACGAGACATAGAATATCTATTCCATATGCAATAAGGTCTACTAGAGCCAATCTTTTCGCTGGAAATGTAGGTAAATAGGAAAGGGCCAGTGATGCAGGTACGGAGCGGATGAAGAAAACGCATCTGGTCCAGCCAAAATATATTCTTCTTCTTAACTCCATGGCGAAGCATTTCCTCCAAGAGATGTTCTATATTTACAGACAATGCAGAAGTCTATATTCGCTTAAATCGATCACCATAGTCACAAACAGAATGACAGCAAAGTGCACATTGCATTCAAAACTCACCAAGATACCTCCGTGGGGGCAGAACACATGCGGTCGTGGAGATGAAGTTCTATTCCTGCGTTGAGACAATCCACGTGCAAAGGCTCAGCGGCTTGGAGAATCTTGTCTTTGATCATGCTTTCAGGACACTCGTTCGGAGAGGATTCGGAGTGTCCAGAGTCATCGGAAGGATCGTCGTGGAATGCGCCCTCGATATCCACTCGGTGGAGTTGCGGTACCTTGGCCTGGCGGTTCTTGATCACAGTCTGGAGCTGCGAGGCGAGCATAGACAGATTCCGTTCCTCACATCCCTCGATATAGAGAGTTTCTAGTGTCGGTGGGAGGCAATCCACGAGAGGCGTGCTCGGCTGATTCTGGTAGCGGATATCCAGAAGGTTAGGCAGTCGGATACGCACTTGCCGCAAAGCCACAAAGCCGGCCAGCGACCCGAACCACTCATCGTGTGTTTGGTTCAGTCCGGCGGCCGTGAAGGGATAATGATCGCCATGTTGGTCCAGCCACAGGGTCTGAAGACTATTCTTGCTGCGTGTCAAGGACCGATAGAAGGCAGATGGTTGGTAGCCATGCGACACGATATGCGCGTCGGTATGCTGATATTTGAAGGACCGGAGATCCGCACATGACGCGATCAAGCTTTCCATACCGTGGTTTCCGTTGCTGGAGCGAAGATCGATCTCTTTAATGGAGGAGAAGCCAGGCGCCCATTGCTCTTCCGTATTTTCCTCGTCCTCAGAGGTCCCCGATGTGCCGGAGCTAGGATCGATCACGGACTCCGCACGAAGTGTCTGCACCGAGGGCAGTTGGAAAAATGGAAGAATCAGGGAAGATGACGACGGTGATGACCGATCCTCTAGTTCAGCATCATCCTGGTTTTTTGGGCGGTCCAGATCCTCCTGGTGGCGCAGCGAGACCTCTCTCAATCGACCAAGTATCGGGCGTCCATCAATTGGCGTTTTGGGATTGACGGCTCTTTGCATGAGCCGGTCCAAGAAAGGGGTATTCGATGCATACGTTAAACGCAGACGTTTCAACTGAACCAATTGGGGGAGCACCAGGGCAATCCAGGGATCCCCAAAGCCGTTTTGGAGATCCTTTCTCCATTGTAACCGGTCGTCCTCGGAGTCCGAGACGGCGGTCAGCCAATCTCTCAGTTGTACAGAGTCGCGAATCTGGGCCCGTTCGTCATCTGATACGCTTCGTGATTTCCAAGCGTCTAGGTCCAATTGCCGCACTGCGCGTGCAAGTGATGGTCGTTTCGATATGGCACGGATGAACGAAAGAGTGCCATGCCAGTTGTGAAGGGCTACCGAATGAGAGAAAAACGGCAGGAACAAATCATGAAAATGTTTGGAGACAAACAAGAGGTTCCAGCGATCTTGCTGGTTCAAATGTTCTCCGATCAAGAGGAGGACATCGTTGGGAAGACTGGTCGTCATTGTGTGCTTCGAGGCAGGGTATATTGAAGAAAAAACTCGCTGAAGGGTATCAATTATGCAGCACAACGAACGGACCAGCGATGAAGAAACAGAAAAGTAAAACGTGCGAGCCAGCGCGGCGGGATATATGTTAGGTACTAGCGGGAAAAAAAAAAGAAGCATTTCACCGCCCGATAACGCGAATTATCTATTAGTGGGCTGGAAAAGCGCGGTGACACTCCGAGCCCGTGGCTTCTGGAAGGCAACGGGCCCGAAGGTTGTTCAGTGGTAGCCGGCCGATCGAGCCGCAGGAATTGGCCAGTGAGGTTCCTCAACTCCACTCTGCGCTCACCACTGTCTCCACACAGCGGCAAAACTTCAATGAAAATTTCAGAGTGATCAATTATGGACAGGGCATACGGAGTACGATCCTAATGTGTTCTTCGGCAAACTTTCTGTTCAAGTTCGGCCGCCCGGCTGGGATCCGACGCTAAAGGTACGCACTTGGCCACACTAGGCAGAGCTCGACTTAAGCTTATTCTTCCTACGTTCTTTTTGCGCCACTGCCGCATTGACCCGAGGCCTCCCTCCACACAAACCAACAATAAATATTTTCATCACTGCTCACAACCCGAAAAGAGTAGCCCCGTACGGTGCGGAGCGGCTAGGGAGGGAAACGCCGTGCAGACAAGGGTCTTTCTGGAAGCTGTCGTGTGGGTCCGGTGGAGTATACTGTGCAGAGTTTTACAGTTATGGATGGCCCGCCATCACACAAAGGAAGCCCCGGAGTTCGGCGATTTCGGATGATCACTTTCATCATCGAATAGCTGGAAATCTTCTGTCCGGTCAAATCGGAGAAATAGTTGAAATGATGATCAAATACCGCGGTATGATTGATACAGCTTAAAATGTAACAACACTGGTGGTCGTCCTGTTAGGGAGGGGGAACAATCCGGCAAAGGGAAAGAATATGGCAATGTGGTCAGACATAATCTCACTTGCTATTTGCGCTAGAGGCATAGGGATCGAGATTGGCGACGACCTGGCAGATACTCACAGAGGACCGTTCTCCGCATGGAGTAGTTAGTGGGTACGCACTGCGGCCCTACAGCATGAGAATTGGATGACGGAGCCGGGACCGCCGACGGGGTAGGAAGACTGGAGCTGGTGAAACCCAAGGGTTGCTGATGACAGGACTTGCAAGAAAATGAGGACTGTAGATGGGCGATCACGCAGAATACGATGGCCTCGCCTATGTAGTCAATGACTCGCACGGTCGCGAATAGTTATCAAATCCAAAGTCTTGACTCATTGATCCATCAAGGAATCTATTGATGAGCATTATCTCGCTCTAGCAACCTCTAAAGCCAATGGCTCTTTCTTTGCGTGGAGCTAAGCGCTCCAACAAGGGACGACTCCAATATGAGGGGCTGGATACATGTAAAAGTATCTACCTGATCGCGTAGATGTGAAGGGATTGTGGCTGTCGACTATGTCACTTTCCTTACTGAAGAGCATATTTAGCACAATGCAGGAAAGTCAATGCCGAATTCATCCGCAGTGGCTGTGGATGGTCGGGGGAGGTATCTGAGTACGGCCCTCTCGCCTGGTTACGATACGAATAGTAAAAATGTCGTCCTCTTGCGATTCTTGAATCAATCTTTAATTATGACAACTGTAGAGATCGATCAAGAAAATATTATTCGACAGATCATGATTATTGAATTGCGATTTTTATCTTATCGCGAAAGATTCGAGTTGCTTGTTGTAGATAGCTCCAGCCAACAAACTAGTTAATATTTCTCCAGACGCAACAGCAAGTATCCTGGGTGTCAAGTGCATTAAAAAAGACATTTAATGCAGATCAAAGACCGAGCTATATTCAATGCGAACACATGGCAAGAGGAGTGGTGCCGGTGTCGAGTATCTCATCTGCAAACTTTAAATATCCAGCGTTCCGAGGCATCCGCCACAGGAGAAGTCAATCACCATACGCACTCACGTCGCATATTCCCGTTCGGTCATGATGTCATGAGTATATTTCTGATATGATAGATTCGCCAGAATAGACATTAAATGGAAAAATATGTTCTACTTCCCAGTTTTATCCATCCATGACACGCCGTCGGGTGGCGATGCTGGCATGACCATGCCTCCACAGAGCACAAAATTGGAATCTGAATACAGTCATGATGCAAAGATCTGGTGAAAAGACAGTGTAAAGGCTAGAAAATGACGCACACATTAATGAAATGTCGCTGCATGCGGTGTTGTAGTGGGCTAGGCTTCGAAGCTTGATGGTGAAGAAATGCGCCGCCCACAATTCAAAAGACAGCAGGGCGTACCTGCTGAACACACTTTTTCTTTTTTTTGGATTACTTTCTGTATTTCGTCCCTTCTTAATCGATTTTTACCAAAAGAATTGTCTGAAAACCCGGGTATTCAATCATACAACCATGCGTTTCACAACTACTTTCGGATGGCTCCTCCTTACTGGAGCAACCTTTACTTCTGCTGCAAAGACCTCGCACTCGTCGGCCTCTAAATCTAGCTCTGCTGCTGGTGCTGGCGCTTCCTCTGGTGCGGCTTCCTGCTCATTGGCCTCTGGTGATACCCAAGTTCTCCAATTCAGCTGGGTTCTCTCCGACTTCATTCAAAAGTTCTACGCGTCCATGCCTGTCAACGAGAATGTTGCCTCTCAGCTGCAGAATAGCTCCAGCTCCAGCAAGGCTCTTTCCAACCTCCAGGGCCTTGAGAAGCAGAACAACCTGAGCGTTGATGCCATCAAGCAACTCGGCATGAAGGCACCCAACTTCAAGCAACCATCGTGCTCCTACACCCTTCCCAAAGCAGACAGTATTCCGGCATTCGCAATGTACGCCTATCAGCTTGAGTACACACTGTCCGGTGGTTTTATTGGTCTCGCTGGCTACACTCAATCTCCGGAAGTCTCCTTCCTCCTGGCTCGTCTGGCCGCTGAACACAGTGCCCACGCCACTTGGATTGGCAGCCGCGTGAATTCCTCCATGTTTTCGCCCAGCAGCAACTCCCTGGTGGATGCATACTCTCCGACCCAGATCCTGGAGACGAAGAACCAGACCGGAAGCCTGGGCCAATACTTGAACGGCTGTGTGACCGCACCGAAGAGCCCATGCGGTATGATTCAAATTGGACCCCTGGACGCCACTGTGACGGCCAGCGCTGCGAGCAGCACCGGGAGTTCTAAGCGCCGATTCTGAAGAATCTGTGATTGATTGGATGAATATGAGTGTGCTAGATGCATACACTTAATCTCATAATAATGTCAGTGGTGGATGGAAAGTAATTTAACAGTCGTCTGTGTTTCAAGTTCTAAAGACCTCTTTTAAGTTAATAAAAACAATAAAAATGCGTGCTATTAAACCAGAAAGTGTACAGTAGGAGTCAATCTGCCGTGTATAGATTTTGTTGGTGCCAGACTTCGTTATGCTTTATATGCTAACCCGCTGCAATCAGCCTAGTATCTTGTTGTCGTGGTAATTAACATCCGGCGGGGCACAGGCTCCGCCTGTTGACCCTGGAACCTTCCCAAGAGGTGTGGGGACGTGCTAAGCTCAGGAATTAAGGAAAGGACGACCTCAAGAGAACATTTCAAGGTCAAAAGCATCGAAATTTGATTGATAGTAAGTCAACCATTAAATATAACATATCTGAATGTTAGGTGCTAATACGAGGATTGATAGTAACTAGTTGAAAGCATTTGAAGTTAGCAGCATTTCTTGTTAGGATGCGATCAGGAAGGGCTACTACGTTATAGCTTTAGGAGCCACCGCAAGTTGATTTGATTGATCAAGCATTCTGTTGGGGAAGGGAGCGAAGGGCGTGTGAACCCCCGCCAATCACCATATGCTGACATAATATTTGGTCGAATTAAACTATAACCATTCACACCATGAGCAACCCAACCCTTTGATGTTCGCGATTGTTTCCAACGTTCCCCGTTTTAGTCATGGGTTCCTGTCGTCCATTGGTCAACATCGCCTTATACAACGACTCTACCCGCTTCAAGTCGGCCAGGCCAGATGCCCTCCAACGGAAATATGGCTACCGGCGACAACGCCATTCATGTGGTAGGGAAACTGATGCCCGGAGCACCAAGAGCCCGAAATGCCGCCGTCAAGTCGAGCCGGAAAATGACTACCCCGCATTCCGGGGACGGGACGGACTCTAGAGCATCCCAAATGGATTTACCTGAGAAAGGGACATGGACCATGCCATGATGAGCCCAGTTTGTGGGGAAATCATTCTGGAAGGACACGCACAGATGGCCGCTGATGTATATGCAACGTGCTGGGGTAGTTTCATTCGCCGTCTTTCAGTCTCCCGCCGCAAGGACTTTCTCTCATGATAAAGAGCCTGGGGTTCTCCCATCCCCTTTTCCGTCTTTCTCCTATACTCCCTCGTTTTCGAACATTGTTTTGCATTCCAGTCGCCGCGGTCAATATCCAGGACCGCCGTCATACATTGACTCTTTCTGAATCATATAATGTTCCGCGTCGACAAGTCGGGCGTCCGCGGCGTCGAGGGTGTGACGCTGCGGGAGACGGACCAGCGGACGTGGTTCTGGTGGCACTACCCCGGCTTGCGTTCGCTGAACCTCCTCCTGCTGGGCTCTATCGTCTGCGACATGACCAACGGCTACGATGGCTCAATGCTCAGCGGCCTGCAGATCATCGACCGGTGGGCGGAAGCGCTGGGCAACCCGACAGGCACGCGCCTGGGCACCATCACCAACGGCACCCGCTATGGGCAGCTCGGGGCACTCCTCGTCGCGGCGCCCATGATGCAGCGGCTGGGTCGACGAGTGCCAATCATGATCGGGTCATGCATCCTGCTGGTCGGCGTCGCGCTGCAAGCCGCGTCGGTCGGCTACGACATGTTCGTCGTGTCGCGTGTGCTCATCGGCTTCGGAAATACGATCCAGAACACGGCCTGTCCCATTCTGGCCGCAGAGCTTGCCCACCCCTTTCAGCGCACCCAGATCATCGGCATCCAGAACTCGACCGGGTCGCTCGGCCAGATCATGGCCGCCTGGATCACCTACGGCACTTCCTTCATGACATCCTCGTGGTCCTGGCGCCTGCCCTCGCTGCTGCAGGCCGTGTCGTCCGTCTTTCAGCTCGTCATGATGTTCTTCACGCCCGAGAGTCCGCGCTGGCTCGTGCACCGGGGCCGGCACGAGGAGGCGTATCGGATCCTAGCCAAGTACCACGCCGAGGGGGACGAGTCGTCGCGCCTGCTGCAGCTCGAGATGGTTGAGATCGAGGCAGCCATCGAGACGGAGCGAGCGCAGGCGCTGACATCGTGGATGGAGTGGTTCCGCACACCAGCCAACCGGTACCGGCTTTTCATCATTGTCACGTCCGGATTCATCATCCAGTGGTGCGGCAACGCGCTCATCACATATTACATCCATCTCGTCTTTGAGTCGATCGGCATCACCAGCTCCAAAAAGCAGCTGCTCATCAACGGCGGTATTACCATCAGCGGCTGGGTGTGGGGCAATATGTGGTCGCTGCTGGTCGACAAGATGGGGCGGCGGCCGATGTGGCTGATCGGGATGTCGGGCATGTTCGCCGCCTTTTTGATGATCACCGTCTTCACAGGCGTCAACGCGGGCATTGGCTACAGCAACGCAGGCCTGGGCAACGCCACCATCTTCGCCATCTTCCTCTTCGGCTTCTTCTACAAGATGCCTGGCTGCATGGTGCCTTCGTACGTCGCCGAGGTCTCGCCTTTCGACCTCCGCGCCAAGGCGTTCGTCATCAATGGCTTTGGCGACGCGGCAGCCAACATCTTCAGCGGATACACTAACCCTGTCGGTCTCGGGGCCATTGGGTGGAAATACTACATTGTCTGGTGCTGCGTCCTGGTCAGCAACTTTACCATTATCTACTTTTTCTATCCGGAGACCAAGAATCTCAGTCTCGAGGAGGTCGGCCAGCTTTTCGACGGCCCGTCGGAGGCCGTGGAGGCTAAGCTGGCGCATGAGGAGGCCGATGAGAAGGCGAAACCGGTCGTGACGACGGTCGAGTGAAGGATGCCGCCATGGAACGGGAGTGTTGTCCTCCGATGCCTATCTGTCCAGTCTCTCTGTGTAGGACTCTGGGTTGCCAGGCTAAATTAGGGAATGATTGGTTACCCAAATTGGAATGCTATTTCTTGTTCACTTCCTCGTTTGTCCCGTGTAGATCAGATCCCACCAATCACCGCTCTTTCGCTGTTGCGATCCGAAATGCGGGGAAAGGGCGGAGCTTGGGCCAGCCTGGACCAATAATTAGCCCATTGCCCGCTTGATTGACTTGGTTGTCTCCCTCAGTCGCATGCCAGACGAATTCGCGACCGGATCGAAAATAGGCAATGGTGCATTTGTCCCGGCCGCCCGAAATCCCCATCGTCGTCGGTGCGGGCGAAGAGGAGGGATCCTCCGCCGCCGACGATCTCCCCGCCTGTCAGTCGTGTCGACGGAGGAAGCTCAAGTGCTCGAGACAAACGCCGTCGTGCTTGCAATGCCAAAGACTGGGTGGGTTGCCATATTATTACTGCCACCACCAACCTCCCTGTCGGGCTCTCGGCTGACCGTATTTCCGAATCCAGCAGGCGAATGCGTCTATGTGAGCAAACAGAAGCCCGGCGTTAAGACCGGTGCCGTTGATACCCTCAGCCGGCGCTTGGGTACGAACCCTTCCAGTGGCAGATAGATCTTTCACCGACAACGCTCCTGACTGACGGACGCATATTTTTCTAGATGTGCTGGAAAGAATTTTGCTAGACGAATCGGGCAGGCGCAAACCGCAACTCGCCTTACTGGACCTCGATCCGGAACACCTCAACGGAAACGATCTTCCAGGCTCCCAGCACCAGACCCGAAATCTGGACCACAACCAGAACCTCCATCAAAGGCACCAGACCGACAACCCAGTCACCGTGTCCGACTCAGCATCGCCCGCCCAGGCCGGCGGCAGCAGCCACAAGAGGCGACGTACCAATGATGTGGATCCCGATATCTGGGCCGAGGAGGACGGTCCACCTCCACCAACCCCGCCATATCTCCTGAACGCCATCATTGACGTCCACTTCCGCACAGTGCATCACTGGGTCCCCATCCTCCACCAGGCTCGGTTCCGGGCCAGGCTCCAGGATCCCGCCGAGAGAAGCCGCTTGGCGGTGCTTCTTCATTCGCTTGTTGCTGCCGGGATCAAGTACATCGAATTGGACAAGGTTGGCCTTTGTCCGGAGGATGTCGAGAGGCAGATCAGGGCATCCAGGAGGGTTGTGATGCTCCACGCCATGCAGTCCCTGTCGGTCGAGAATATGCAGGCACTAATCTTCCTCGCCTTTGACTACGTGAGCCGTCTCCGTCCTTAGCCTCCAAGCTTTGGAGGTTTCCCATGCTTTGCCCTTCCTCTGACTCTTTCTGTGGCAGATGGGATGCGGGCATCCCTCCAAGGCGTGGCCCATCATTGGTTCCCTAACGAGGACTGTCGAGTATCTCCAATTGACGGTCGAACCACCGGACCTGTCTTCACAAAAGCAGCCGCTTCTTCGCCCACTAACGCTTCTGTCATGGCCGCGCGATTGGACAGAGTCGGAGGAGCGGAGGAGGCTGTTCTGGAATGTGTTTCTTCTCGACAGGTAATACAGACTCCGCAAGACGTTTGACCTAGAATGACTGATTGACCAAACTATTACAGAGTTTGCTCAGTCACTGCCGGGTACGTATTTGGATTGGTTCAAGGCTCAATATGCCGTCATCTAACACCAAGCGCAGCTGGCACACAAGCCTGACTTCGGACCACGTCCAGCGACGGCTTCCCTGCAGCGGAGCGCCATGGGCGCGCGAAGAGGCAGTATCGACGCCCTTCTTCGGTATATGGAACAAGTCCGCGGCCAAGATTGGTCAGTCGATAGCCAACGTCCCAGCGCTTTACGAGTCGACATCCAAGACCAGTGACTACAGCCCCAGTGGCGGTGGAGGCGGCGGAGGTGATCAACTGGACACCTCCAATCTGGGGGCGTTTGCGTATTGCATCGAGGCGACCGAGAATCTCAGCCAGGTTACTTCCTTCTTCCTGCAGCAGAGCATCGATTTTGAAGACCGGGAGCAAGTTAAGAACTGGCTGACGAGGTTCAAAGAACTCGACCTGCGGCTTGTCCAGTGAGCTTCCTCCCTCTCCCCTGCTTATTTCTCTGATATTATTAACACATTGGGATGACTAGTTGGAAAATGTTCCTCCCCCACCAGTGGCATGACTCAGACGTCTCCTGCGACGTGTCGGTCGTCCGGATGGACCCGAACCTGACCCTGGCGCACCTCACGCATAATGCGGCCACGATCCTGCTGCACCAGCACGTCGCCTACCCGCCCGCAACCTGGTGCGGCGTCGTCAAGCTGCCCAGCGCCTGCAGCGCCGAGACGTGCTTGCTAGCCGCCATTGAGATCGCTTCCATCGCCGACAAGTACTTACGCTACATGGGCGGCATCGTCAACAGCCAGTTCGCCTTTTGCGCTTTCGTCGCCGCCCGCACACTGCTGGTGCATTGGCTCTCTGTTTCCCGGGGGACGGGAGATCCTCTGGCGCCCGAGTTTCTTAGTCTCGTGGATAGCTTGAGGGACATGTCGCGCCGGTGGCGGGGGGGTTACGGCAGGGACGGGGAGGAAATAATGGGTCAGGACGACGGCGACAACGAGCGGCGGCCTGCTGGGCCGGACCTGATGACCAAATACGCCATACAGCTTCAGCTGATGCACTCCCGATGCATGACTGGCCTGGATGCACATGCCTCGGTCGGCGACATACTGTCGGATGCCAGCCTGGATGGCCTTCTGGATAGGCAGCAGCAGCCCGTGGCGGGCAGTGATCCGTCTCGCCGAGACATGATACTGCCCCAGACGCCGGGTTTGGGTTCGGGAAGCATGATGCCCTCGGGTTTCTCGCCTTTCATCCATCCCAGAGGTTCTGTACCACACCCGCCGATAGGGTATGATCCACGCGGCACACCCGTTCGCCCCAATGTTGTGAATCCGCGGCGGCGGCGGCGGCAGCAGCAGCAGCATGATGCACAGCGACAGGAATACTACGGTACCAACACGACAAGGGCAAGAGCTCCGAGTATGATGGCGACTTCTCCATCTTCCACGGCGGCCGTAGGGGGAATCTTAGGGTTAGGCATGGAGCACACCAACAGTAGCAGTAATGGTGTTGGTGGCGGCGAGGATGAGGACGAGCTGACGGCCATGTCGCATATGCTTTTAGGCCAGCAGTTCCTCGAGTTGGACCGTGTAATAACGCTGGATGGGACCGACTTTTTCGGTCCTACAACTCCAGGCGTCAAGAACGGGTCCGTAGCCTTGGACAACAGCGTAATGGCGAATGGAAATCTAGACTTCCTTTGGCAATGCGGCGGCAAGTAACGACACATGTTGGGCCATATGATATCCCAGGAGACAGATAGATACAGAGTGCATATGCGAGGCACGATACGGGGAAAAATAACCCGATGACTGCGGGCTTATATGTCTGGAATATCGAGATTCAGGAAGATTGATACATCAATTGAGCATTATAACTAGTTTAATAATGTTAACGGAGGTCTAGAGATCTTGATCTCTCTATTTGTCGCGGACCAAGCCCACATTTCGAGTGCTTGTCCACCTTGACCGCATCAAGTTGCTCCGGCGCTGGCCTCAGCAGCCACAGGTCACCGGCGGGCGGCATCTGTATCCTGCCCACGGCCTCCCTCGCTCTCCTGTGGCCGGCGTCCGCCGCGGCCCGGATGATATCCGCTGCCGCATAAGCCTTGAAATCCAGCTCAGGGAACGCCCATGCTTTGCTGCTCGTCGCCGCGGGTATCAAAAAGTCCACCGCGCGCGAGATGCTCCCCTCGCCTCCCGGGCCGGCAAAATTCCACAGGTCGACCCCGGCCTTGCGCGCCACGCAGGCGAGGCGTGTCAGGGCGACAAGGTTGAAGGTCGAGTAGTGCCAGCTGCGGGTCCGGCGGAGCTCCTCGGGCTGGGAGCCGTCCGGCGCGATGTTCTCGGCGACATGGGCGAGCGCACCAAGGACCTCGTCGCGGGCGCGAGCCGCGTCGCCGACGAAGAGAGCGATGGCGGCCGTCTGCATGGCTGCGAAGCTGCCGTGATTGTTGCGCTGGGCGCGCTCGTCCCGGCCGAACGGGCTGTCGGTCAGCCACGCAAGGAAATCGACATTCCATGCCCGGAACCCCTCAGCGTCAGCGTAGGACCAGCCGGGAGCCCGCGAGGGGATGTCCCTAGGTGAACAAGATCCGGTGCCGCCGGTGGCCAGGATGCTGGCCGCGTCGAGGACGCTCGTGTAAGCCTGGGAGAAGTCGATGATACCGATGAAGCGGCCCGTGTTGGCGTGCGGGATCAGCTGGGCGTGGCTGAGGTTGGGGTTCATACGGGTCTCGGGCGTGATAAACCAGGCGCGCAGGATGTCACCGGCGTGTCGCGCGTATGCCTCATTTTCTGTGTAGAACCAGGCCAGAGCCAGAACTGTGGACGAGGCGAAGACCTTTTCCCAGTAGACCCGGTCCGTATAGTCGAGCACCTCGGGATTCGTCTTACCGTCGCGCTGGACGTAGGGCTTGCCGTCTGGTGAATCCTGCGACGGCCACCAGTAGGGCGCCTGGCTGGTGTAGTCGTGCATGTCGCCGCTAGGCGGCGGCTTCTTCTTCATAGTGACGGACCAGGGGCCTTGCGTTAGCCACTCATGGGCCTGTCTCGTCAGAACTTTCAGCGCTCCCTGCAGGGCGAAATCATTGCCTTCGCGCAGACGCCGCCGCGTTTCGATGAGCCTGGAGCCATCGAGAACGACTGTTTGTGGATATGCTGTCATGTTGAATCAACTAAGTAGGGTCACGAAGTAAAGGAAAAGAGAAACTTAAACAAACGGGCGTCAAGCGTACATTCCCGAACTATTTTAACATCGGCTTTCCATTAACTTTTGCATCATGAGTCTCAGCTAGTATCGTCGGCGGGTGTGCAGATTTCCCGGATCTCCGTGAGCGACGACGGCGGACCATTTCTAGCCCGACATACCACCTAACGACCTCGCGTAGTTCTAGGCAGCGGTCCGATGCAAGATGATTACAACTAATATTTTCCGTGCGTAGTTTTTTATCCAAATGAATGAGCACATGGATTGGGAAATTTATGAAGTTAAAGAATTTTCATAGTGTTTGATGATTCAGATAACTTATGTATTTGGAGCCTTTGTAGATGTATATTTTTGTTCCGTAAGACGAGTTGTATACTACCCGGATAGTTTCTTCCGTTTGTCGCTTGTACAGGGCCATCTCAAGGCAGTGGACAGGGTAGCGGCGGCGGCGGTGGACAATTTCGGATCCTCCATTTCTATCAAATCAACAATTGCTAGGAAGACGAAACAGCTTTGTTGACAAAAGTATTTCATAATAAAATTGGCTCGTCATTTCGGAAACAGAACATTAACAAACGCAATGTGTACATAGCGCCAGGAGTCGATCATCCGGGGAAATAAAAGCTTTCATGCTCTGGGCGCACTCCAAGATTCGTCGAAATTGGCAACTGAGAGCCAGACTATCTATACCAGTTTTCCGAATCTATTATCTTTTTCTGTCTGCTAAAAACGTGAATAAACAATCCTAGGCTTTTTATACACCTACCTACAATTATCAAATATCGATTCTCTTTAATGTTAAAACATTTTAGCTTAATTCATTATATCCATTCTAGTCTAATAATAACAAATCTTCCCTCTAATTAAGCGATAGCCATCTTCTAGGCTATATTATGCTCCTAGGGATAGAGTTATATTTACTAACCCTTTGACCTACTTATATGGCTTTGGAGGGACATGAGCGCGAGGGAAATTAGATGAAATCGTATAGAGATCTATTATTATATCCTATTATAGGGTAGCTAGAGTTACTAGTACTTAGATGTAACTACTAAGTATTTTCTTTTGTTACTATTAGGCGCGTCTATTAGAAGCCTCAAAGTCCTGGTCTTGGTCCCGAAACTGCACTTCAAAGACCAATACACAATCAGCCAGCCAACACGGGTAGTGAGGGATTCCCCGTCGGCCCCGTCGGCCCCGTCGGGAATCCTCCTCGCGTTGCCGCTATACCCAATGCCGAATGTATTGAAAGGCCAATAGAAATATTTGTACGTACTAGTAGAGCATAATAATCAATTTAACTAACAGATTTTTCGAATGGGTCATAAAAATTATGCATAACTAGTGTCGGGGCATTAGGACGGAAGATTTGTCAGCGGGCGGACTCTGCCCAAGACCGAGGGGAGAAGGAGCTACCTAATAGGCGGTAGCTGGAAATTGAAGTGCGACCGTACCAAAAGGAATTCCGTATGGTACACTTAATATGGCAAATCAACAACAAGAGAAGTGAAAAGGGGGCCATGAAGTTCTCATCCGCAATGGCGGCACTGATCTCCAGGAGGTTACATGCCAGATATCGGCAATAGGCTCGCAAGCCCCTGGCTTTTAGTCATCAAGCAATGAGACTATTCTTGTTGTAGATCTGCAAGAATTGAGATTCTGAATACTGAAAATTATCTGAAATAACCGTAATGCTATACTAAGTACATGGTACAACAAGGCAAGAACTAGCATCTCTTCTATCAAGGCAATGAATGATATGAGTTCCAGTGTTGGTTCCCTGCAAAGGCTTGACGCCTGGGATTGGAAATGGTAGCACGGGATTTCCGGCAACAGTAAGCTCCATAATGTCATCTTTCTAGAGTGTAGTCAGCGGTCTATCCATAAGATGCCACAATTTGGCTCAATGTAGTGTGGTACGTACCCTCCAATACATTCCGTAGGGACGAAGTGGAATTTCTATGACTCGAACCTCCCCTTTCATTAATGGCATGCGCTCTGTATGGGCATAGAGCGGCTCGAAAGAAGTAGCATGTTCACTGAGCTGGTGGGCATGACTGACCCGGAGCTGACCGGCTGGTCCCCAATGGAACAACATACCAACTCCCTGAAGGCCGACTTGCCAGTCATGCAGCAGTTTCAACAATTTGATCACCATCAGGTTGTCAGGTCGGATAGTGAGCACACCCTGCTTGTATGCAGAGCGCCCGCGAAGACAGCACACCTGAGCGAACAGGTCCATATCATCGCTAGATGGGCAAGACACTGCGAGGCGAGCAATGAAATATCCTACAGTCTCCATGTCATGGGGTATACGATACCTGAATGTGGCCTTTCCATTTTTGGAGTCGTATGTGACTTGACCCGACTCTGCTGAAGGTGATGGGCTCAGTTGTCCATCAGGTGTCAAGTAAACCTTCTGGTACTTGGTCCGAGCCAGTGGCCAAGTACTCTCCGCCCGATTCAGGGTATCATCCAGACCATCCAGTCCAAAATTCAAAACACTGAGTCGGATATTAGGCGTATTAAGCCAACCATTGTCAACATCCCCCTTCAGAAAGCAATCAAAGAATCTCTTCAGGTCACGGCAGCTGGAATCTGCATAATAATCTGGCCATTCCTGTGAGTTGTGCACTCGAAGCCACTTAGGGACGGATTCAGGGATGCATCTGTAAGCTCTTATAGTTCCCGGGGTGTGGACTGGGTTCGTCCACGAGCCAACCACGTACGTGGGTACGTTAATTTGTTCACATTTGGATCTCTTGTCTTCCCAGTATTCGGTGAAAAGAGGATACTTAGCCAGAACGCTGGGTGGGTCTTCCAGCTTTCCGTAGCTAGCGAGAGTATCTTTTTGTTGTCAGCATTGTTTCCACATGAAAGACGCCGATGTAGGATATTATTACCGGCAACAGAATTATGGAATTCACCGGAAGGAATTCCGCCTTGACACGTGTTGTCACGATACATGTCCTGTATTCCCTCCCAAGGCGCGAGCGCTGTAAGGCCTTTAGGACGCAGACTTCCGATCTTCCATTGCGCCATGGCCAACCAACTGTTGCCGGCGAGCCCGACTTTGCCACTGCACCAGGGCTGTTCCGACAACCAAGTCACAAACTCTGCTCCATCTTGGGCTTCCTGGTGACCCATTATTTCCAAATCACCCTCAGAAGTGTAAGCGCCCCGTGTGTCCACATTCACGACTGCATATCCTTCCGCACACCAGAATCCAGGATCTGGCCCTTCCCATTTGTGTAGACCTGATAACCAATGCTTTGGTACTCCAGCACGGAATGGAAAGTCGTCCAAGAGCGTCCCGCCTTTCTGCTTGCCATATGGACTCCAGGCAACTAGAGCGGGGATCTTCTTGTGATTATCGATGACTTCTAAATTCTCGTAGCCAGCCGGGAAGAAAATGTCGTAATACAGTTTGGTACCATCGGAAAGAACCATGGGCATGCTTTCGTGCATCAAAACATCAACCGGGAGGGGCTTCGCGCCTTTTTCCACTTGCTGTCCAGCTTTAAAGGTAGAGAGGCCCTGGCGAAACCCGGGAAAGCGCGCTTTGGGGTCTTCTGGAGACAAGGGAGAACGAAATTGAACGTAGTCCTTTGCTTTCTTTCTGTTCTCTTGACATGACGCCAGGAAATCGGCGTGGGGTTGTATTTCAGCCATTACGTAGCTGATGAGGTGGAAAGTCGAAGAGGACAAGTTAACAACAGTATGAAACCATCAAGGGAGATTGGTTGTGAACAGAAGTAGAGGACCGTGAGGAGCGGAAATGTTGAGATAGTCCCTGGTAAAATGGCGGAGAGAATACGTGGGCCAAGCCTATAGCTGCAATCCATGGATAGTTAATTCGTAACGTCAAATTCATATCTCCACTAGTCCCCAATAGAGCTCAATAATCCCTGTCGATCTCGGATGCAAGTGGGGCCCCGACGGGGTAAAGTGGCGGGAACGGCGGGGAACATGGCAGGAGACCGACAAAGGTGGTTTCTAGGGGAATCCGATGCATCCGCGTCGTGGGTCGTACTTAGTTAATTACCGAGTAATGAATACTTAGATAAGGTGAGAGCTGACATTCTTTCTTTACAGCTCCATCTCACCCCTCATTACATTCGGTTTTGTTACACTAGCAGGAACAACGACGTCGCTCACCATCATGTCGAAAAGCCTCAGAATTGCGGTTCTGGGCCCCAAAGGCCAATGTGGAGCATGCGTTGTGGATGAACTCCTATCCAGAGGACACAGTGTGGTCGGAATTTCTCGTTCGGCTCCTAAGACATGGCCAAAGCCTGGAGAGTATGGTGGCATTCCATGCGATTTCAGCGACATCAAAGGTCTGAGCAAAATTTTATCTGATGGCGGCTTTGACGCAGTCGTCTCTGCCTTTGCTCCTCCCTTGGCCGACTTTGACGCCGTGTATGCTGTGGGCGTGGAAGGCCATGGTAATATCAAGATGGCCATCCTGAGATCGACTTATCGCGGTCCTTTCATTATCATTGGTATGACTGTCTGATCTCGCTATGGAAGTTTGATATGAGTCTAATCATCTACACAGGTGGCGCTGGATCGCTCTATTACAAGAATGGTGTCCAATTGTGTGATGATGAAAGCTTTGCATTTAAGCACTGGTGAGTTTTAGAAACATGAAATCCATTAGTATATAATTGGGAAAGCCACTTACCAATAACAGGTACGCATGGCCCGATGTCCATCTCGACTACATGTCTACACGCATGTTTGATCATGGACAGCGAGCATTCGGCACATTCATCCGTATGTTCAAATGGGCAAGATCAAACCGCGAGAATCCTGGCTGTAGGTTCCCCAGCATCGAGTTCCCTGCCCATGTGGAAAGTTGTTAACAGATTTTATTATTGAAAGGGTTCTCTTGGATGTTCAGGCCATTTGCCAGCTGGTTCCTACGGTCCGCCAAGAAGAACCTCACTAGATTCAATACGCTCGGGCTTATTCTATGCTCCCGAGCGGCGCTCACTATGTGGGAAGGTGTACGGGAGACCAAATGGAGCTTTCTATCACCCCCATGGCAGTTGCGTGATAAAGGTAATCTCAAATTTGATCCTTGGGACTGTTTTCAAAGCTAAGCCTCTTGCTCAAACAGGAATTAGAACAGGAAAGTATGAAGTACACGTGGATGATACTATGGGCTCTGCTGAGTATGGAATTGACAATGGGATCTACAATGAGGATATGGCGGTAGCCATTGTGGATGAGGTCGAGAACCACAAGTTGAACCACAAGCATTGGACATGTACCGGGCAAATTGGATTGAAGGAATGGTAGGCTCTCAACTGCTGCCAAGTCTCACGTTTTATCTCTTTGTTACGTACTAAGTCCTGTAGCGGCGAAATTTTGAACTTGTCTACTTTCTATTTTTAATGCGTTTTTCCCTAATTCAAATGCAAAACCTGCCGATTAGTGGCTCTTTTATGTGGTCGTCAGTTCAAATGAGTTCTCAGATACCCAGCTCCGCCGGCTGAAGGCAGTACTTGCCCTTGTACGGTTTGATTTCAAAGTCTATTAACGTATTCGGTAAGCCAGCTCCGCAGTCCAGAACACAAAATGCTGAAAAGCCTTATCGATAGCTATCCAAAGGCAACAAGATAAAAGTACCTCGCGGTTGATGAGATATCAAGTTGTAATTCGTCGCTTTTATAAGGTGTTCCGCATTGTCTCCCCACTTCCCTACTCAATAGCTATGCAAGATGTCCGCGTGATTGAAGCATAGCAGGTAATATGCGGGGCCGATTGTTCCCAATGGTTTTTCGGCCCCACCGCCAGCTCAAATTACCGCATCTTGCTCTTTTTTTCAACTTCGTATAGACCACCGCACTGTAAGAGTTTTCCTATAAGTCTTTTAGTGACTTGGTGAGCCGTATTCCCAGATTGTGTGATTGTTTCCTGCGGGGAAAAAGGCGAATGAGGAAGATGGCCAACATAGAGAACCGCGGGGATTTGCACATCCGATATGTTGGCATAAGCTGCGCTCATTGAAGAATACCCCGCTCATGGAGAGGTTTGACCCAGTTGATTCGTCATTAGAACGTACCCCTATATATTGTCTGGTAGTCTCATCATCCAGGCTCGAGATTGTGGCATACACTCAACTAAATTGGAAACCCTTTCACAGACCCAAATTCGAATCAAAATCCAACATCGTAATATCATCCCAAGGTTCCTCTTTGCCCAGCATGCCTACCCCAGCAAACAACATTGCTACAAATGTGTCTGATGTAATTACTTGCCCTCAATAACAATCTTGATAACGCTAAGTGTCACAAGCTCATCATACGTGTCACAGCCGAATCATCTACCCGATAAGGTAGGCGGACCGAAGACCACTGGTATGGTTGGTCGCACGTTTGGCTACCAATGCCCCACTGGCCCTCAATACCGCATCAGTTTCAGCAAGGAACTAGTCTACTTCACAGTTCCCCCTCTTCCGGATGGAACTGAAGTACTCGCCCTTCCCTACCAACAGCGTGAGATTCGTTCTGATCTGTATTTGGTACATTGGATGGGGCCCGGACGGCAAGGACATGTAGCCCTGGTGTTTGATCTAGAACAGAAGAAGGTTGACTGCGCGGCCTTGATGCCAGCAGGTCTATACGAACTCTTTGATCGTGCCGTATTTAGAGAGGTCTATGAGAATGGCGAGTCTGCTTTGTATTTATCATATGAGTGAGCCATGTTATTTAGTGGCGAATACGACTTGAAATCATTTCCAAGGTTGGGAATGAGCCCCCCAATGTTTGCACTAATGTTGCCTATCTCAAGACTCATTGTATGTTCTCTGTATCCTGATGGCCAATAAGAGAATTTGAATATCTGCATAAGCTTCAAGACATTGCATATGTGATACAGCAGCTTCTCTCTCGAATTTCTTCAAAAGAATGACTAGTTTGCTTTGGTTTGCGCTGGTTTGCGCCTCCACAATGAATGTGATGCTACCCCACGTTTGAATTGGGTAATTGACCTCGTAATGGGGGAAATTCAGCCAAAGGCATGCTGTGACCAGTAACTTTCAGGATAAGCTTCTCGCCTGCATCAAAGACTAAAGGGAGGCGAAGGAGCTATTTCTTGAGCTCTTTGTCCTTTATTTAACTTGCTCAATGAGTTGTGGTAATCCTAGAACAGATCACATGACATTTTAGTTTTGTAGTCTCCCTTATTACATGTTGTGGTATCCCTATCAATTCCCGCGGGTCGCTTGTGGATTAACGTTGCGTTAGTTAGCGGGTCCAGTTGGTCAGCCGCGTCAGATCCGCATTATGCGGACCTGCTAATTTTATAATACTATAGTACTATATCTAAGCGTTAGAAAAAATCCTTAATATAGGGTAATTACTCTATATTAATTCGCTCTACTTCTATGATGTTTTAGGTAGTAGGGATATAATCGGTAGGGTAGCGTTTTAGAAACCTATAGGCCTAATTGTTACCTACGCGTCGCATAGAACTACTTCGCTCTAGTATTTCGTTTACTATACCCTTAAACTCTACTAGTATTAGTTAAAGATTTATACAATAAATTAGATCTATCTAGTATATTAATGCCTAATCTTAAGGTTTATTAAAGAATTTGTTAGGGCCCTAGCGTACCGAACGAGACATGCAACCGTGAACGCGTCGTTCGAGTCGATAGTAATCAACTCTACATTCTCACGCGATCGCTACTATTTTAGGCTTTCTACGATCATAGTAGGCCTATAAGGCTTTTATTAGGCATTATAGTAGTAGGTAATAGTAGGAAGAAGTTGGTAGGTGGAAGAAAAATTATCATTAGACTAAAATTTCATTAGACTGGGGAGGACCCGCAACCGCGCAGCATTGGGGGTCCGATTTTAGGGGGCGATTATATCAGCACCGTCATCAACTTTTCTTCTAAGAAGTTCTCGCGACGTCCAACCAGACAAAAATAGCTAATTAGAAGATTTACGCTAGCCCTGCTCTTAAGATGCCTTTTCTCAGTTTTAATCCCTATATTTACTATGAACGATGTTGCAATCCTTACCTGATCGACACGCTTCTACCATCTCTGGTAATTATTGTTTACAGTAACATTTCACATCCCTGTCGTCTAAGCATACATCGGATAAATTCCATTATTGTATAGCAATCTTAAATTGGTTTATTATAAAACACCCGACAAATGAATTTTCCGAAGCAAGGGAACGAAATTTGCGATTGAATTAAGACTACAAGGTTCCGAATGATCCAGGAGTATCGTTTATTAATTACCCGCGGGAAAATATTCCTGCTTCCCATGATAGTACTGATTACTTGGATTAGGGCGAGAAGTCTTTCAACCATTTGGAGAATCTTACCGCCTCACTTCCCCCTACCGACTATGTTAATGTAGTTAACTACTACGTACCACCCACCCCGTCGCACCATCCGGGCGGATCTCTAACCACAATCCCTGCCGCAGACGACCCCTATTTAATTCAGTTAATATTCTTATCGAAGTATTTGAAGATCGACTTCTTATCTGTTAAAGGTGTACTGCACTAGTTAACACATATCAATTCTACTAGCTCTCTAAGTAGACGAGGAAGATCTCATACCTCACCAACGAGAGTAATGAGAGCCGACTGCTACAAGGGGGCAAGTTCGTGGAAAAGCTAGTATGAGATCTTAAAGGTCCAGGCATACTGGTCAGCTTTGCCGATATCAGTGCTGACATCAAGGACCAAAGAACCATTTGCCAGCTGCCGGGACGGGACCACGGCACCACTTTTAGAGCCCCCAACGACAGTGACGCAGTCATCGGCAAGATAAGGAACCAGATCAGGAATGACAAGGTTACCATCAGGCTGACTTGTAACGTGGATGTAAAAGGCGTCTTCAGTGGTGGTGTATCGAAAGACACCCGTGCCAGGCCCACTGGGCCAGTACTTGGTATCAAAGATGCTTTCTGAATGAGCCTTGAACCATTTGCCCGCTTCTCGCAAGTGAGTGGACATGACACTAGCAATGGTGCCGTCTCCTCTGGGTCCGACGTCCAGGAGCAAGTTGCCATTCTTGGCGACGACGTCAATGAGCGACGTGACCACATCCGAGGCAGTCATGTAGGCCGAGTCAGGGGTTGCAGCGTTAAATCCAAACGAGTCTGGATCCATTCCACGAGTGGCCTCCCACGGTGTGGTTATTAATGTAGTGGAAGAGGCGTATTCGGGAGTCTGGAAATCGCCGTCGATGCCACCACAGCGGTTGTTGATAGTGACTTGGCGATTCTGCTCTCGTGCAGCATTGATGAATGGCGCAGCAAACTGCGGTGCCATGTTTGCGCCGCCAATGTCGCACCACATGATGTCTGTGTCGTAGTCGTTGGCGAGGATGTCCATCGACGGTAGCTGGAAATCGGCCACGTAATCGGCCACTTCAACTAGACCTGTATATGGCACAGTCTTGTTGGTATATGGATTTTTTGGGGGACCTGAACACTCTTAGTGGAAAGATTCATTTAACCTTCTAGAAACACTTACCAACCCCAAATTCACCACTCAGCGTGTAAGGGGTATAGAGCGGGTTGAACCACTCTGGCAGTGAGTAATAAGTGCCTCGGTGGAGCTGCGGTTGGTATTGCTTTGCGGCTTCAAAGACTTCCCTGAGAAAGTCCCGGTGTGGGTTTTGTGCAACTGAGTTTCGCTCCGAGATAGAGTTGGACATGTTGAACAAGGCAAACCCATCGTGGTGTTTGGTGACCTGAACGAAATACCGCGCGCCAGCATCGGCAAATAAGTCGACCCAGTCTTTGGGATTGAAGTTGTCTGCTGTAAAATTGGCAATGTAGTCATCGTAAATGAATAGTGGCCCATAGTGCTCCAGGCCCCACTCATATGTTTGAGTCGGGTCGTTGGGGTTCATTTGATGAGACCAGTACCTTTTTCAGTTAGTAATGTAGTAGCAAATAACTAACCAACCACATCATGCTTCACTTACCACTCGGCGTAGCTCTCATTGGCGCCCACATTTCCCCAGGCGGGGATTGAGTATAATCCCCAGTGGACAAAAATGCCAAACTTTCCCTTTCTCCACCAATCCGGAGCTTCATGCTGGTCCACGGACGATTTGGTCGGGTCGTAGGTGGGAATTCCGTACGTGGCGGTGATTTCTAGGGAGCTTTTGCCTTGGGATTCCCATTCTGCGACAACCGTTGCTGGACCTGAGGATCCATCTGCGACACCAGGTTTGTTGACCACACCGACTTCAACTATAGCCGAGTCGTTGGGCCGGAGTCGTTTCACCGAAGCTGGCCGCGTAGTAATCAAACTGGGAGAGTCAACATGTACCATGAGATTGTCTTTCGTAGTCAACCAGGCATTGCCGGTGTTTTTCACAACCACGTCGAATATCTGGACCTCGGAACTGTCCTCGAACCATCTGGTCGAGGAATTGGCCTGAACCACGCTAACGCTTAGGACGGCTTATCTGGTTTAGCAAACCCACATAATGTTAGCAGATGACAGAACGACTTACCAGCCTGAGACACAGGATTGGCAACAACAGTACTAGCTGCTAGGAACAACAGTAGAGCTCTAGCGACGTGCATTGTAAATGGAGTCATGGCTAAGCTATCGAGATGATGAATTAAACAGACCCTGCGAGCTACAGAGATTTTCTCGACCCCTCAACCCAGGACTTGAACATCACTTTTATACATTACCATACAGCACTGCGAATTCCTGCTGTTGTGCTTTCGATTTGAATCTGCTAATAACCGACGGGTATTTCTTTTGAACCAGCTTAGCATGACAAAGTGGCGGATGATTAGGTTGATGCGGGGAAAGAATGTGTGACGATCTGTTTGTTGTGAGGAGGGCATCGGCCATGCAATCATCCGCAACCCGTAGCCCAGGAAACAATTTGTCATTTAAAGTTGGCGTTCTATTTCAAATGCGGGAATGATGTCCAGCTCCGTGTGATCAATTTGCATATTCATACTACCATAAACATGGCATAGAAGGCGGGGTAGCAAGCGGGGGATGCTCTCCGGTGTGGCTGTCTCAGGTTACTTTTCTCGCCAACTGTGGTCCTCGGCTGTTTCTTTCCCCATTTCTCCGTTGGCTGACAACCATTTAGAGATATGCTATGGAGATATGAAGAAAAGTGTCCCCCTACAGAGACATAACTGTATATATGTTGCATCGTGGGGCTTCGACCTGCGCATGCCGTTCCCTTAGAATGAGACGTAAAGGCTAATCCAATTAAAATTCAACATCATAGTTCTCGATCATCACAGATTGAAGACACCACTACAGCAGGCATGAACCCATATCTCGTCTATCTGCTTGCTTTTGCCCGGCCTTATCACTGTGCTTCGACGATTCAAGCGCGACTTTCGCCTTCTTCTCCCCAGGAAGCAGTTCCCGTTGGAAAGGATTTTACTTCATTCTCAATTGAGTACAGCCATCTTCCATGGTTTGCAGGTCCGTACAGCTTTTACCAATTGACCGTTTCAGGAATGCCTTCTTCTGATCTTTCAGGAAATTAGGGAATCATTCTCAACCCAACCAGTTCTCTATCAATCTCCTGTCTAATTTGGGTCGCATGACGGGCTTGATGCCCGTAGTTCGCGTGGGCGGAAGTACACAGTGTGTGCTCCTCATCGCTTTAGTGAGGGGGTTCGTCTTGTTCATGTTAATTCTAACTCTTACGTTAGAGACGACATCCACTACAATGCATCCCTCACTGACCCCGAGTACATCCCTGGCCCAGTAATCGACAACCACCGGCCTCCCATCTACGTCGGCCCTTCGTTCTACTCGTCTTTCGGCACCTTTCCCAACACTCGGTACATCCCAGGTATTAATCTCGCCATTAACGGCTCTGCAGGGAAGGTCACTCGCACGATCGAGAGTGAACTTACCTGCAAGGCTCTCGGCAGCAGTTTGTTCATGTTTGAAGTGGGGAACGAGCCAGATCACTACATCGACTACTTCCGGAGACCCGCTAACTGGACGGTTGAAGAATACGTGGAAGAATGGCTCAAGGGCAGCCAAGAAGTTATGGATGTGATGACCAGTGCCTGCCCACAACTCGCTAAACAGTCAAGTGGCTTCTTTGCACCGAGCTTTGGCGGCACCGATCTCAGTGAACCGTTTTCAGCTCTGACGGCGTTCCAGAGCGGTCAGAATTCGCGGCGTGATATCAGACAGATATCGGTGCACAAGTGAGTTAGTCTGTTGGTGTTTTTTTTTGGGAAAGTAATCGTCAATCTAATTGTGTCCTGTCTCGCAGCTACATGGGATCGGCAACTAGTCCCGACGTCAGTCTACAAGGGACATTGTTGAACCACAGCTCCGTTATGGACAGCCTCAAAGCCCACGTCACTCTCGCTGCCGAGTTGCGCCACTTCACGACTGTGCCGTATGTCCTTGGTGAAACCAACAGTCTCAGCGGCGGAGGTGCCACTGGGCTCAGTAACGTCTTCGGATCGGCCCTCTGGGTTGTTGACTACTCCCTATACGCTGCCTCTCAGGGCATCCTTCGGGCACATTTCCATCAGTCCGTAACGTCTCCTTATGCTGCATGGACTCCAAACGGCACTCTCACTACGAATCCGCCATACTATGGCAACATTATGGTCAATGCCGCCATAGGCTCCGCTCCTGACACCGTCGTCGCACCGCTCAAACTGCAGAGTATTGATGACGATCGCGTCTCTGCTTATGTCTTTTATGACAACGGTGGAAAGAAATTATCCCGTGTAATTATTCTCAACATGCGTGAGTGGAACTCGACCACTGCAGGTGCTCGGCCTGAATTGGAAGTGAGTCTTGCTGTGCCAGCGGGTGCGAACGGCGCCCGGGTAGAGCGCCTGGCGGCAGCGGGAGCAGAGGTTACAACGGGTATAACGTATGCAGGGACAAGTTATGACTACGATATCGATCAGGGCAGGCCGGTGATTGTTAATGAAGCAGCGAGTAAAGAGATTGTCTGGGTCGACAGAAGCGCTAAGACTATTAGCATAGGCATACAGGATTCAGAGGGGGTAGTTCTGCATCTATTTTAGCATAGTAGAGTTGCTTTTCAGATATAATGACTGCGGTTTCCTTCTAAATGATATCTAAATTTGCGCATCCCCAACCACACTACCTGATTTTCAGATATACCACGGCAGTTGTCTGGGGTTGAACGGCAACATACAGTGTGAATGTCCCCTTATTTAGCGCTCAGGAGCTTCCAGCTATCACGTATCCAGCTGTTTTCTTCAGAGCAAAAAATGTATCCTGCGATAAGCATGAAAACCAGTTGATATCCCTATCTTGTGGGGGTCCGGTCTTGCCTTCGTGACACACAGCGGGTGTCGGGAGATTAGCATCCGACACTTTTTCCGTTTTCCGCAACAGCTTGCTATACCATTCGGCTTTTGAGCTTGGAATTCCGATGATCAAATGCCGACGGATGAGGGATCAATGCAACCGGACGGATTTGTTACATACAATGCTACACTGACCTCCGAACAATCCGAGAACCTACAGTGTTTTTGTTCTCTATCTCATCCACATTTTCCACTTGGTTTAAACTGCCACCAATCTCCTCTGCTGTACACAGCGAGAATCATGACGCTGCTGGATTCATCTTGTGTGTCTCAGTGCAGACTTAACCCCTTAGCCGAAAATCCTTTCCGTACCAAACAAGATGTGGTCACAGCAAATCAAAGGCTATTTGATCCATTGCTGGTATCCTTTTCGCCAGGAAAAGCACGCGTGCAACTTGATGCCTCAGGATCCACGTGGGATCGCGCTGCCTGTGATTTGGAGGGATTTTCTCGGCCGCTGTTCGGGGTGGCTCCGATGGCCGCCGGGGGTACATCATTCGCCCACTGGGAAGTTTACCGCACCGGATTACAGAATGGGACGGATCCATCACATTCTGAATTCTGGGGTCACGTCACACATATGGACCAACGCCATGTAGAGGCTGCGGCTCTTGGTTACGGCTTGTTACTTGCCTCGGAACATCTCTGGGATCCATTGGATGAACAGACAAAGACTAGAGTCGCAGAGTGGCTGCAAAGGAGTCGAAACACAAAACATGCCAACAATAATCATAAGTTTTTCCGGGTCATAGTAGACCTTGGCTTAGAACGAGTTGGCATCAGTGTCAATTCGGAACAGACAGAAGAATATCTGCAGGATTTGGAGACCCTATATATCGGGAACGGGTGGTATCGGGACGGTGGGGATGTGGGAGATATGCGAAGAATCGATTACTACAACGCATTTGCTATGCATTTCTATGGCTTACTGTATGCTATTTACAGGCCACAAGATGCTACTCGTGCGCAGCGCTTTCGACTGCGAGCTCGCAAATTCGCTTTGCATTTTCAGCATTGGTTTGCTGATGATGGGGCTGGCATTCCTTTCGGCCGGAGCCTAGTCTACCGTCATGCTATGGCTGCTTTTTGGGGCATTTTAGCCGTTGCAAATGAGGAACCTTTACCATGGGGAGTCATGAAAGGGTTGTACTTGCGACATTTGCGATGGTGGGCTTCGCAGCCTATATCACGTCTTGATGATGGACTCTTGACGCTGGGATATTCATACCCGAATCAAATGGTTACTGAAAGATATAGCTCCACAGGGTCCCCATGGTGGGCTATGAAAGTATTTGCCCCTTTGTGTCTGCCAGAAACCCATCCATTCTGGGCCTCAACAGAAATGCCCATGCCCGAACGAGAATCTGTCATCTCCTTTCCGATACCTGGCATGGTTTTCACTCATCAACCGGGTCATTCCGTGATGCTCGTTTCTGGGCCAGGAACAATTCTTCAAATGCGCGGGATGCCTGAGAAATACAACAAGTTTGCTTATTCCTCAAGATATGGTTTCAGCGTTGAAAGTGACTCCAGAGGCTTCTCGATTGGAGCCTTTGATAGCATGCTGGCCTTGAGTGACGATGGGAGACATTTTCGCGTTCGTGAATCTTGCGAAGAGGTTCAAATTGCCAATGGAATCATTTTTTCCAGGTGGTATCCGTGGCCCGATGTGACTGTCGAAACGTGGCTCATTCCTCACGAATGTTGGCATATGAGGGTTCATCAAATTTCCAGTCCACACCCGCTTCGCACCATTGAAGGGGGATTTGCTGTTCCAAAATTCGATTTCAAGCGGGATCAAATGTTCGAACAAAACTCTTTGGCATGGACTTGTGGCGCTATGGGAGATTTCAGCGGTATTGTTGATATGTCAGACCCACCAAGGGCTGGAAGGGTAATGTCTCCCCATGGCAATACCAATGTGATGTATCCAAGGACCATTGTGCCACAACTACAGGGAAATGTTGAGTCCAACTGCACACAGATTTTTACTTCCGCTATTTTGGCAGGCCCGGATGGTTCGAGGCTTAACGAACTCTGGAAGCATCCTCCAAAGCCACCAACAGTCCAGGAACTACGAGAGAAAATCCAAAATGAGGGTGTACTGGTTGAAATCGCGCAAGATATTTTGAGGACTCTGGGTGAATAAATAGTACACAGCTATCTGGGCTTTTATTAGGCTGTTAAGCTAGCTAGCTTAATCCCGTCTTCAATTCCATCCTTGTACGTTCCGAGCGGATGCTTTCTGAATTGTTCCCGGAATTAACAGATCCACTCCCAAAGCGTCAGAGCGCCGGAGATCTACCCCGGAAGAAGTATCGGTGGGTTCGGTGCATTGGACGGCCGCTCCTTAGCCCGTGGCCCGAGTACGAAATTCGGGTTTTATTGGTTGGTTGCTATTGATTGTAATGTTCAAGGAGCAAGAACCTAAGATTCCATTGTTGCTCATCATCATTCCGGGTATCCTGTTTCTCTTCTATACACAGTCTTAGATCATGGACGAACTAGGCAACTGCTCACCGGCCTTTGAGCCACGGACGCTCTCCAGAGGTTGCAATATACCGACGACTCCAGCATTTGGTACAAAAGTTGGTTTAACACAAAAGGCCCAGACAGTGAATGGTTCAGTCTTTGGTAGTCAGATTGACTTCACCTTCGCTGGCCTATATACTGAAAACTGTGTTGCCAAAATCTGGGATGTTGCATCCCGCTATTTGAGTGTACGTTTACTCTCATATTCGTTCCACCTTCTCGGGTCCTTCTTTTTTTTATAAATCACATAAGCTGACGATTGTATAGCATCTCCCAAATGAGTACCCCGAGTGGGTCCCTACTCAAGGCGAGAACAAGGGACATTATATAACAAGAGAGGCGCGATTTTGGACCTGTGGATTTTTCCCTGGCTCCTTGTACGCTCTGCTTGAGCGTTCCATGAAGTTTCCCAGATCCTTGCCGATCCCTGCAGAAGTGAATGCCGCCTGCCTCCATGATCAGCTCCTTTCGCTTTGCCGACATTGGTCTGAACCCATCCGAGAGATGGTAACCCGAACGGATACGCATGATATGGGATTCATTGTGATGCCTAGTCTTCGAATGGACTGGGAGCTGACAGGCAACAAGGCCAGCCTAGAGGCAATTACCACTGCTGCTAATAGTTTAGCTTCGCGCTTTGATTCACGTGTTGGGGCTGTCCGAAGCTGGGATCGCATGCAAAGCCATCGATACCACGTGGAAGACAAGGATGAAAATTTCCTGGTCATAATCGACAGCATGTGTAGTAAGTTCGCTGCGTGTCATTTTGCTGGCCTCACATGCATAGAATAGAAACATTGAAGCTGACTGGACCATGGTAGACATGGATCTCCTGTTCTATGCGGGATATCATGCAAAGGATCAGAAGCTCATCGATATTGCTACTGCCCACGCGCATACCGTTCTTCGCACTATTGTCCGCCCCGATTTCTCAACATTTCACGTGTGCAACTTGGACCCCAAGAGTGGAAAAGTGAAATATCAACAGACACACCAAGGATACGCCGACAATTCCACGTGGAGCAGGTATCGTTCTTAACTATTAACATAAGAAGGCACTGCTGATTAGTTCTAATCTCGGTTAGGGGCCAGGCATGGGCAATTCTTGGGTACACCAAAACTTATATGTGGACCAGAGATCCCATTTTCTTGCAAGCCGCCATTTGTCTTTCCGATCATTTTCTTCTGCGTCTCTCGCAGTCCCCATACGACCACCCTTACATCCCGTTATGGGATTTTGACGCACCTTCTGATGGCGCAACACCTCCGCCACGGGATACTTCCGCTGCAATGATTGCCGCGAACGGATTTCTCCTACTGCATCAGGTATTGGGGAGAGACTCTGCTTATCTCGAGGCAGCGCTCCGCATTGCCGAAGCAGTGGCGGCACATTCTTTGTCTTCCCAGACAGCAAGCCTTCACATGGACAGAAACGCCAAGGTAGTGGCACGAGGGAATGGGTTTGACTCCATCTTGATGAACGCCACCGCAAACAAAAATGGAAGCGCTCTTAAATCCTATAGTGACCACGGTTTAGTATACGCCGATTATTACTTTTTGGAATTCGGTAACGAGTTGTTGCGAATGAAGATTTTGTAATTAGACAGGGGTTATGGGATCAACAGGAGGATCATTTGATCAAAGACATTGGGATCCGGTACAAAGACGGCTGGGATTCTTGCAATCATTTTCATGCTTAAATACATAGTCTGAACTATTTTGGAAAGTTGCGGAGTTACTGAATAAAGATTTGTCAAGAATAGCGCTATGCTCTACGAAGCTGATCTTAGGAGTGCTTCACAGTGCCTCTGGGTTGGTGGTTTTCGGATTCAGGCAACAGCAGTGTCTGCGCACACGATAAACAAAACAAGATCAAACTTACTGTTAGAAAATATGTGATGAGAGTCCCATTATTGACAGTAGAAACTACAGGACTATGATCATGGACAATACTATAGATTATATCTCACCCTTGTTCGGCGTCCCAAGGAAAAATTCAACGGCCCGCAGTGTTTCAAATGCGGTGTGAACCATGTCTTCCAAAGACGACGCCTAGATAATCAACTTGTCCTTCACACCGATATCACGCCCGTCAAGATGAATGCCAAATGTATCAAGCAGGTTGACCGCAGCAATTTCACCTGTGCGGAATGCGCCATGGACACAGCCATTGGCAACCATGGTGCAGTGCTCCCCGGCAAACTGCATACGGCTGCTCTTGTGGGCTTCGAGCGCGGCAATCAGCAGATCTGGGTCGTCTCCGACCTTATCAGCCGAGTACGTGCCGTAGCCCGCGAGGGGGTCCTGGGTCCAGTGTGTAGTTTCAACACTGACCAGGCGCGGCAGAGCCTTGTAGGGCTCGGTGCGGAACAGTTTGAACAGTGGTTCAAAGAACTGGTAGATCTCCTTCGAGTCGTTCATCGCTTCAATGCGCTGGGTTAAGGGCTCGGCGATTTGCACGCACAGCTCCTTGGCTCCCGTCATCATCCACAGGTTGATCGTCACGGTCGCGTAGTTTAGGATGTTGTCTTTTTCACCCCGGGAGCTCATGCTGGTGCTGGACTGGACGGAGGATGCGGATAGGGAGTCCTCGTCCGAAGGAGATGGGTAGAACATGAACTGGTCGTTGTCTTTGGACCAGAAGATGTCACTGAACTCGAAAAATACTTTGCCCAGGGCGCCGTAGCTGAACCTGGACATCGCTCCCTGGATATCACTCGGCAGGGGCGGGTTGAAGGAGACGAGGTTGTGGTGGTACACGCCCAGGGGCAGAGTCATCACCACCGCATCTCCCTCAATGAGCTGGGGGTTTCCATCGGCATCCTTGCATTGGACGCGTACAGGCGTATCACCATCGTCGCTCCACTCCACGTGCTCGACTTGGTGGTTGAGACGGATCATGCTCGGCTCGTGGCGGAGGGGCTCCGCGGTCCAGTTCACGATCCGGTCGTATCCTCCCTTCATATAAAGATTGCGCTCAGTAACAAAGTAGGACAGATGTCTGGACGAGGCCTGTTCGGTGCTCGTGCCGATCCACAATTCTACTTCGCGCACGGCCTGCGGCGCCCAGAGACGCTCATCATCGGTAATGAGCTGATGTTGCAGGACAAATTCCTTGACAAAATCGTTGACCGAACGGTCCTCCGCGTCCGCGTTGGTCTCGTAGTACCATTCACAGTAATCGGCGAACTCATCGGCGACCTTCTTCGCCTTGAACTGAGATCCGGCACGACCTTCTCTGGTGAAGTAGAGCGGCATACCGTCGTCGTAGTAATACGGGATCGAGAGCAGAGGGATCAGCTTCACCAGTCCGTTCTGAGAAGTTTCGTGCATCCACGCGGCACCTGTGGATGAATGTCAGCGTTTCCTGGGCCGGGCCGGGTTGGGTTTCTCTAATCTTCATATCTTCATATTGTGATCGCAGCCCTACCAATATCCCGAACCTGATCCCCATTCCTGCTAGTCAAAATTCTCCCTCCGATGCGATCGCGGGCCTCCACGACCACGACTTCACAGCCATACCGGTGCAGCACGGCGGCGGCCCGGAGACCCGAGATTCCTGCTCCCACCACAATCACCTTCTTGCGCTCCGACCTCACTGCGCATGCTGCCTCGTCCGGGGCCGACTCAATCAGAGTGGCGGGTTCGAAGCGCACAGCCAGGTCGGAGCCACAATTACTTGGTTTTATGGGACCCTTGATGGGCACGAAAGAGGCGACGTGGAAAGCTTGGGCCATTTTGAGTTGACAAGTTGACATTCGGGTGTAAAAGGGGGAATCGAAGAGGGTTGGATCGTAAGGCGATCCAGCGTGAAAATCGAAGTGTGGTGGTTGTGGCTTGTGGAGGGGAAGACGAGGGCCGCGAAATATAAGCCTACGGGATTCGAAACGCCTAACTGATCGAATCGGGGGAGTCCACGCGAAAGCACGAGGCTTTATCCCATGACCCCCATTCGGCGCTTATCTCCCACACTATCTCTTCGTGTAGTCTACACATTCCTCGTTCGCTTATCGGGGAAGTTTCCAGGAGGTCAACGCGAGAGGCGAATGCTTCGCCCGGTGCTTATCTCGGGCATGGACCGTACTCCTCCTGTCAAAGGGCGCTAGGAGGAACACGCACTATTTTGTCCGAGCTCGTCGCCCTCGTTGCCCTCGTGTCCAGCCCTCGGCCCCACACCAAAACCGACTTCTCCAAATTCTCTTTCCCGTCATTTTTGCTTTTATACACGCGGTATGCTGGCGCCCATTCCAGGGCCCATCTCGTGCTCTGCTTACCCCTGCCGCCTCCCAAATGGACGACGAAAGTCTCAATGGAACTGAACGCATCTTTCCCGCTCGCAGCGGGGAGATCACTCTCATCCCAACTCCCACAAACTCCCCCGACGACCCTCTGAACTGGAGTCCATGGAGACGGTATTGGCACGCCTTTTTGGTCTTGGTCGTGGTCGCCTTCACAGCCGCCACTTCCAATGATGCTGGCACGGCTGGTAACGGCATGAATGCGGAGCTAGGCATCTCCTGGGACGCGATCAATATTGCCGCCGGTGTCTTGTTCATCGGCATTGGCTACTGTACCCTGCTACTGAGTCCCGCGCCGTTCTTATACGGTCGTCGCGTCTCGTATCTGCTGTGTCTACTATTTTCCATCGTTGGCTCCATCTGGCTCGCGCGAGTGCAGACCACCCAAGATAATATCTGGAACCAACTCTTCGTGGGCGCATCGGAGTCATGCGCCGAGGCTCTCGCCCAACTCTCCCTGTCGGACCTTTTCTACCAGCACCGACGAGGTCTCGTGCTAGGTCTATACGTCCTTGCGACCAGTATCGGTACCTTCACCGGGCCCCTGGTCGCGGGATTTATCACCGACAGCCCTGCTATGGGATGGCGATGGGTCGGATGGCTGGGCGCGATCATCTCCGGGGCCCTTCTCGTCGTCCTCTTCTTCGGGCTGGAAGAGACGATCTTCGATCGACACAATACGCTCGACGGACTCGACATGCCTCGAAGAACCAGCACCCCGCCCGAATCCAACCTCTTGCAGGACGAGAAAAGCAAGGACTTGGCGGCCGTGCAGTCGACGTCTCGCGGTGGCAGCGTCGATGAGGAGAACCCCGAGCAGAAGAAAGGAAAGACCTATTTTCAACGCATCGCTTTGATCACTCCTTCCTCTACCTTGATCGGAACGGGCTTCAAACAATACTACTATCGCCTGTGGCACACCCTACGTGTGTTCGGTTTCCCTGCAGTCCTGTACTCCGGCCTCCAGTGGGGAGCCCAAGACGCGTGGCTCACTTTCTACCTAACGGTTGAAGAGGACAATTACTACGAAGCACCATGGAACTACACCGATGCCGCAGTGGGCATCATGAACGTCCCCACTCTGATCGGCGCCTGCGTCGGCTGTATCTACGGTGGCTGGTTTTCGGATCTCTTCGTCGCTTGGATGGCCAAACGCAATGGCGGCATCTTCGAAGCCGAGCAGCGTCTCTGGCTAATGTTCCCCGTTGCCCTCATTGCCCCAGCTGGATTGATGCTGTTCGGCATCGGTTCTGACCTCGGCTGGGACTGGCACCGGACATACGTTGGACTGGGCTTCATCGGCTTCGGCTGGGGCTGTGCTGGTGACCTCAGCATGGCGTACCTCATGGATGCGTATCCCGAGATGGTCCTTGAGGGTATGGTCGGCGTCTCTGTTATCAACAATACCATCGGTTGCATTTTCACCTTCTCCGCTCAGTACTGGCTGGATTCACAGACTCTTTCTCAGGTCTACATCGCTCTTGGTGTGCTGAGCTTTGTCTTCCTGATGACTACCGCCCCGATGATCTACTGGGGTAAGACCTGTCGGAAGGTCACTCGGAAGAGGTATGAGAACTACCTTCGGATCCGCGATGGTCGCTGCTAGGGAATTTGGAGATTTTGCGCTTTTGCTCCACTACTCATTAATTGTCTGCTTGTTTTCGTTTATGTACATTTTCGAGCCACTTGCTATTTCCGTTGCAATAGCGAGCTATCATGTATCGTTTTTTGGTCAAGATTTCCCGTAATAATACGCGCGCCAGATTTCTGGTCTTGTTTTAATGATACCATCCACTGCGCCGTAAAATCGCGCTAATTATTGAAAGCTCCAATCTCACGCTCGGCTGTCGGAAAGTTTCCAGCCGGAGGTGTCAATACAGGACCTAACTTGTTAGATCAACAAAGCTAAAAGGCGAAGCCGAGCTAGATAGGCTGCTCGCGTGCAAGCGTGTCCCCGGCTTGTCCGTACATGGCCTGTAGCTCCACTTCTGCCCCACTTGATTCGTCTACTGATTCGCAGCCACTTCTCTCACTGTCAAATCTCACACTGGACCGCTCGGTAGTGAATTATATTAATGGCTTGCGATGGCCAATCAGGAAAGAAACGTCGCTCTGTCATGTATTACGCTGCCCATATGTCTGGGTTAGGATGTCCTGATTCAAACTTAGAATGAACAACCGCCCACGTGATCGGATTGTTACAAAAATACCAAATGGGTAGAACGAAAGTCTATACCCTCCGGTTTGCGTGAGAACCTAATTGTCAAGATAGGAAATGACGGTACAGACTAAGAATGTCGCCTATAGTGCATTTTTGGCCTAGCGGTTATTTTGCCCTGATTCTGAGCGACACTAATTAGTAGCGGCGTGGACAAGATTTAAAAACCTTCGGAACCTCCGCCCCGTACTCCCGAACCTGTGCGACAACTCCCTTGAAAGATTGCACAATAATCTTGTCCCAGATCTACTGCTAATTTTGTATGGGGCATCACTAAATGCAAACGCCTCGATCGATCTCCACGTCCCCATACGCCAAGCCAATTCGTCCCACAAGGCGCAACATTCACCATGAAATCCGAAATTAATCCCGAGCCGATCGATGAACAGGCCTTGGCCCGGCTTGGGAAGAAGCAAGTACTCAAACGACGATTCGGCTTCGTGTCGATCGTTGGCTTCGCCATGGCTGAGCTGATTACCTGGGAGACTGTTCTCACCTTGTTCTACCAACCATTCGACAATGGTGGTCCCGCAGGTGCTATTTATGGCTACATCATCGCCAGTCTTTCAACTTTGTCCGTGTATACTGTTATCTCGGAACTGGCGTCCATGGCTCCAATCGCAGGCGGGCAGTACTACTGGGTGTACATGCTGGCTCCGCAGCGGTGGAAGAAGGTGTCCAGCTATCTAATCGGCTGGCTCACATGTATGGCATGGGTCGCGACAATCGCAACCGAGACAATATTCCTCGGAACAATGATCGAAGGTCTGATTGCCTTGAACAACCCTGACTTCGCCCAGAAACGGTGGCAGAACACTCTGTTGGCCTGGGCTAGTGTGGCCGGCACTTTCTTCATCAATGTCGTAGTGCCGAACACCCTTCCCCGATTCGAGATCTTCATCTTGGTGTTGCACTTGGTTGGCTTCGTCGCCATCACAGCGACACTTCTCGCCATGTCACCCAAGAAATCGGCAGCCTTCGTCTTCCGCACATCGAAGAATTCAGGAGGCTGGCCAACGCAAGGCCTGTCGTACTGCGTGGGCTTTATCGGAAACATCGCAACCTTTGCGGGAGCTGACGCAAGCGTACATATGGCCGAAGAAGTCACTAACGCCGCCGTCGTCATTCCTCGCGCAATAATCACCGGCATGTCCCTCAACAGCGCCCTCGGATTGTCGATGATGCTCACGGTTTTGTTCTGTCTGGGAGACGTCAATGTTTTGAACTCGGCCACAGGATTCCCCTTCATTCAGATCTTCTACAATACCACGGCATCCTACACCGGCGCATCCATCATGACGGCCGTCATCATGGTCCTGACCGGGGCCTGCTCCACTGGTATCACCACTACGGCGTCTCGAATGACCTGGTCGTTTGCGCGCGACCAAGGCCTGCCGTTCTCGCGTTTCCTGAAGCAAGTGACCAAAAGCACCAAAGTTCCTTTCGTATCGGTCCTCGTAGTCTGTGGACTTTCCTGCCTCCTAACGCTCATCTACGTCGGCTCGGACACTGCCTTTAACGATGTCATCTCCCTGGTCGTGACCGGATTCTACAGCACCTACTTCCTCCCAAGTATATTCCTACTCTACCACCGGCTCAAAGGCCACGTCATGCCCCACGGAACCTTACTCGATGGCCTTCCCGACGAAGTTGTCAGTGCCGAGAAACAGCATACTGCTCCCACCAAGCGCCCCCAGAGCCCTGTTGCTGAATCCCTCCCCAAGCGAAGACCTTCCTCTAGCCCTGAATGCGACGATCCTCCGCAGATCACACGCCCGATGCGGTTGGAAATTTCCCAGGCTCCCCTAATCTGGGGACCGTGGAAAGTCCCGGGCATCCTCGGTACTATTAACAACATGTACGCTTGTGCGTATATGTTGTTCGTACTCTTCTGGAGTGTGTGGCCCTCGGAAACCCCAGTGGATTATACGACCATGAACTACAGCATTGTCGTTACGGGTGGTGTGCTGATTTTAAGCGGCCTCTGGTACTTTCTTCGGGCTAGGAAGGAATATGACGGTCCGCTTATAGATGACGAGATTGCTGAGATTATGCACCTCACTCCAGGTGCGATTCCTGGGGCGGTTTCATCTGTTTAGAGATTCCGGTTGTGCTTTGAAATTAGCATGAATGAAACAAAAATCATGCTGAGATACATTAAAAGTAAGTTCTTAAAGTCCAGCAATCGAGGGGGATAGATTTTCTATGGCGAGGAAAAGGGCAGCAAACCCACCTATCTCCCTTTTCCCTATGCGATCTATATACCTTGGATCCTACGGTGTCCGATGTGTAGCAAAGGTCCCTTCATCATCGCGTCTCATTCCATTCTTCTACCATGTCCTGTCCTTGTCCCTTGTCTCTGTCATTTCTATATCTACTGCTTCTCATATGCCCTGTATATAGTGATCATCTCATTGTTTTTCGAACATTCTGATCTTGAGCGTAGAATAGACGCAGTCCGTACATGGAGATAATCCCTGAAAGGCGCGATAATCTTATTTAGTCCTGATTATTCTACGATGGTGTAACTTTCTGTGTTAATGCTAGTTATCATGATATAGCTCCGCTACCTAGACAGTATTGGAGCATCTCTGTTTGATGTATGATCGAACGGTGCTAGGTTTAAAATCCTTCGATGTACTCATGTTGTTCATTGCTAAGCTATATTCAAAGTTTCTATCTCAGGGACTTTATAGCTGATTTTCAATGGTGCCAACTATGTTTTACCTTGCTCACCCTTCCACCCCTTATGCTTCCAGTCATTCAGAAGAACCAATCCCTCGACACAGCTCTGCCCGGCAGCAAGGGAAGTCTGGATATCGGAGTCATGGGCAGCTATGACCCAACAGTTTGCGCGTTGGGCAAACTCTCGTGTACGATATATGGAATCAATTGCCAGGTCGTCATCAGTGTGTACGCTGCTCGAGCTGTACGAAACACGGGCCATCCTGAGAGGGTCTCGTAACAACTCCGGATGATGAAATGTATCACCGGCCAATAGGACAAAATCATCCTGCGGTAATTCTGATTTTGTGCAATCTGGTCCAGTTGATAGATTTTCACTAAGTCCTTTCTGCACTCGAATCAGAAGCGACTGGTGTCCGGCGCCATGCCCAGGGCTGTCTATTAGATACGCAGATTGGTCACCGAACAAGTCGCAAGCCAGGGGGAAGCTTCCCAAAGGATGCCAACCACTGGTTGGGACCCGCTGCTCGATTGCTGCATAGTATCCCTTGGACTTCCACTCTCTCATAAGGTCAACTCTGGCATCTCCTTTGCCCTGAAGAACATCATCGGGGATAGTAAACTCGACAATATTCCGACTACCATCCCGGGGAAAGTCACTTGACAGTCCCGTCGAATCAGGATCTTCCGGGTACCCAGGCCGAGCCTTCAAGCAAGCAGAAGGACCCATCCAGATCTCAGCATTTGGAAATGCCTCTTTCCCGCAGTCACCAATGTGATCAAAATCTAGATGCGAGAGTATGATAGCGCGCAACTTGGAAGGATGAAAGGCAGGCGGGCCATGTTGCGATAGTATCTCTGATGGGAGAACAGGCGAGTAATCAAAGAAAGGAAGGTCGAACTTGCGCGTGAAAGGGGATAGATTGTGTAAATCTTTGCGCATGCCTAGGTCGTAGAGGTAGAAATGTCCAGTTGGTATGTGTTCAATCAGGAACACAAAGTCGGGTGCAGCGTATTTCTGGGATAGATTCTGCTCCAATGGCTCTGACGCTGACCCATTCTTTGACTTTGGATCTGGTAAGAGGACGAAGTCCTCGGGAATCCCTACGCTGCCTGCCTGCATTAACCAGACATTGCAATAGGAATTGGATGGAGAAGATTGAAGCTCGATCCACTGGGTGGAACCCATTGTCGCCCACAGAGCGATCGCTCTCTTGGCTGGAGATGTTTTTCGGGGACTGTACAAGTATCTTCACAGGCTGGGAGCTTTGACAGACGTAAATTTAAATAGTTAGTTAGTATTTTATCTAGTTAGTCAGTAATTGATTTGGGATGACACTTGTCAAAACAAGCCTCGCTTATCTTGTGGAGCGGGGTAAGCCGTCGTTTACGAATTCCCAAGATATCTGTCGAAGCACGTAGAAAGGTACAGATGAGCTAGGAAATTAGCTTCCCACGAGCCCAAAAGATACAGTATATCCAAACTAGGTTAAAAAAAACGCATAACATAGGAGGAACCTATGTAAGCGGTTGGAGGCAAGGTATAGAATACGCCCGTCATACTTGCGCTCAGACGATTGGTAGTTTCTCCGCAGGGCACCAGGTCGTCGGGTCGTTTTACTAGTAACGGGAGTCTCAGACTTTAGCACTGCCAGTGTACTAGTCAAACGACCCGGCCACCTGACGACCACAAAACCTTTGTCCCCGCTCCCACGCCACAATCACTTGATCAGGCCTTCGCCGTGTTGGCCACCCATGGATTCGGGTTTATCATTTTCCATGTTCCATACGTGGTAGATGTCTCGCAGATAATCCGGCTAATAAAGTATAATCTGTGCGGGGGAAAAATTTAGTAATAGCTTGTGGGCTGAAGCGAAATACTACAATTAATTCTTTCCGGTCTATCACTTTTGGATACAGTTGAAATAAGCATTGAAACTACTGATGAGCAGATGCAAGTTAATAAACCAAGACAATGCACGATGTTATCCTCTATTTAAATAACTGTCAAGGTTCCGGTTTTGGAGACTAAATACTCTTCAATTGCAACATCTTTCCCTGCTTCCTTTCCATAGCCGGATTCCTTAATTCCTCCAAATGGCGATTCAGCCGCCGAAGAATTTCCTGAAGGAAAGTAATCATTAGAAGTGTAGTCTTGGTGTGGAACGAGAATATCCTACCAGTATTCATTCCAATCATGCCTGCCTCAAGATTCTCCAGAAGCCGCCAAGTCCGATCAACGCTCTTGGTAAAGAAGTACGACGCCAGGCCCATAGATGTATCATTGGCCAAAGTCACCGCCTCTTCTTCAGTCTCAAATTTGTACAGCCCAAGAAGAGGCCCGAAGATCTCTTCACGAGTGGAAAGCATGTCCGGAGTCATATCAGAAATGATAGTGGGTTCGAAAAAGTAGCCAGCTAGGTTTACGGGTCTCTTCCCACCGTACAAAACCATGCCTCCGTGGCTAACAGCATCTGCCACATGGCGTTCTAGCTTCTCAACACCCCGGCTGGTTGTGAGGGGACCCATCGTGGTATGAGGATCGGAGCCATGGCCAACGCGAATATTCTGCTCTGTTGACTTGCAAAGCATGTCCGCAAATTTGTCGTAGACTCCGCCTTGGACATATACACGGTTGGCGTGAGTGCACGCTTGTCCGGCAGTACGCCATTTGAGAATCATCAACGCCGCAACCGCTTCCTTAAGGTCAGCATCGTCAAATACGATGAATGGACAGTTCCCGCCTAGTTCCATCGTGACCTTTTTCACACCTTCACTGCAGTGCTTCGCGACAATACTTCCAACTCTGGTGCTCCCAGTGAATGTCACCTTGCGGACTAAAGGGTGCTTGCAAAGTCTCTCACTGACCGCTGGCGTATTATCGTTATCCGTGGAAATCACATTGAGAACTCCCTTTGGAAATCCGGCACGACTAGCCAAATCGGCTAAAGCAAGGATGCTCAGTGGAGCTTCAGGAGAAGGTTTGATAACCATCGAGCATCCCGCGGCAAGAGCAGCCGCGACTTTGCGAATAGTCATGGCGACGGGAAAATTCCATGGCACCAGGGAAACACATACACCGATAGGCTGCTTAATGACGAATGTGCGTCTGTCTGACATAGAAGGCTGTCCAATCGAGCCTCGGATCCGCTCCGCTTCGCCTGCGAACCACCAAGCAAAGCCTAATGCGTAGTTAACCTCACCGATCGCTTCCACCATAGGCTTTCCAGTCTCTAGCGACAAAACTTTTGCAAGATCCTCGCGAGCATTGGTGATGAGCTGGTGCCACTTGAGCAGCATTTGTGCTCGCTCGCGTGGGTTTACCTTTCGGTAGTTTTCAAAGGCTCGTTGAGAAGACACCACATACTGGTCCACGTCGGCAACGTCGTTCGTGGGACAGCATGCAAAGGTCTGCCTTGATCCAGGATCTAATCTTTTGTCAATATGCATATCCAGAAGACAGGCTTTGATATTCCGCCTTACCCAGGATCTCAAAGGTCTTGTTGGATTGGGCTTGGACCCATTCACCATTCAGCAAAGACGCTTCATGGAGCAGAGATGGGTCGTTCAACTGATGATCAATTAACATGTTACCAAAGAGATATGTCTGCATTACTAACCTCTAAGCGTGCGGTATTTTCCATATCGGTTTGTTATGAAAAGAACTTGCAGGTTTTTAATCGCGGTGGAGAGAAAGCAGCTAGTGCTCAACTGTGTGCTATATCAGAGTTCTTTTCGGTGATTGTCTTCGTCCAAAGACATCTTAAATGCTCAGAACCACTGTTCAAACCATTCTTGCTGTCATAATCGACGACTCGGATACGGACCGCATCCGCTTTCTATGCAGTTGAGTTTTACTCATTCATCAATTACGTGGTCGAAATCTGCCGAGAAGGGTTGCACCAGGATTACTGGACCGCGCTGGCTTTCTTTGCTACTCACTTTACTCATCGATTGATTACGTGGTCTCGCAATTATGTCAGTGATAAATCACATCACCATCAAAATGCACATGTTCTATTGTTAAACTTTTGCAATCCCGTAAGCAGTCGATTACCTCATTCCGAAACTGCCTTTACAAGAATCACTGTCCCTTCGACCGGCCCTAGTGGTGATTTGGCAAGTGTCAGGTGAGCGGATTTCTCTACTCAACCCCATTGTCAATGCGGCCTTGCTTGTTTATATTTTAGAAGTCTCTCCCATGGCGTCCAAAACCCTAGCCTTCTGTATACCAGCAATTCCATCCGCTATACCAAGAAGTTTCTAAAAAAAACACACGATGGCTCCAAAGCAAGTCAACATTGCCGTCATTGGTGAGCACTGGCAACACTTTTTCCTCTGCCCACAAGCACCCCAAAAGCTGACATGAAGATATTCAACTAATGACAGGTACCGGTGGAGTAGGCTCCTGCTTTCTTTCTCAACTGGCTTGGCTGTCTAAGAACCTACATTCACATTCTCTGAACCTCTGTTACATCGCTATGATTGATAAAGCCTTGTACCACCCCGATTACGCAGCAATCGACATTGATACCGCTTCACCTACATTGGAGGCAAAAGGAACCAGCCCTCCGGCCATTCCAACCATTGTCGACTATCTAGCTGCTGCACCCCACAAGGTCATCCTAGTTGACAACACCAGCGCTAACAGCCTAGCGGAGGCATACCCAACATTCCTACGACGAGGAATCACCATAATCACTCCAAACAAGAAAGCCTTCTCCGGAAGCTACGAGCTCTGGCAGGATATTTTCAATTCTGCCGTCACCGGGGGTTCATTCGTATACCATGAATCTTCTGTTGGAGCCGGTATGCCAATCATCTCCACGCTACATGATCTCATCCAGACTGGGGACGTGATTACGCGGATTGAAGGTGTGTTCAGCGGCACCATGTCTTACCTGTTCAACAAGTTTGCTCCAACCTCAGGCTCGGGAGGAAACTGGTCCGATATAGTGAAAGAGGCCAAGGCGCTTGGCTTTACCGAACCAGATCCGCGTGATGATCTCAACGGCTTGGATGTTGCAAGGAAGTTGACGATTCTGGGTCGGTTAGCTGGTCTTCCTATTGAGTCGCCCACTTCATTTCCTGTGGAGTCTTTGATCCCAGAAGGCTTGAATGGTCTTTCGAATGGTGATGAGTTTCTCCATAGCCTATCTGATTACGACAACATGATGGAAGAGAAACGTTCAGCTGCCGAAAAAGCTGGTAAGGTGGTGCGCTTCGTCGGCAGTATGGATATGGTGAGCAAGGAAGCAAAGGTCGGACTGGAGTGGTTCGACCCAACACATCCTATTGCGACTCTCAAGGGAAGTGATAATATCATCAGCTTTTACACAAAGCGTTATGGAGCTCTGCCTCTCACTGTTCGAGGCGCGGGTGCCGGTGGACCGGTAACCGCAATGGGAGTGACTGGTGATCTACTCAAGGTACTCCGTCAAATAAGGTAAATTCTGTCTTGCTATATATATTCTTGAGCTCCAAATGGTTGAAAAAATATAATTGGCTACATTTCTGCATTTCCCTTATCCTCAAAGATTATGAAGGCTCTCTGTATGGCCTTACTGTACCGCTGGCTACTTCAGAGCAATATCACTAAGTAGATGAATTTCTCCGGTCTTTGACTTCAGATATCGCAGAAGGGAACAATGAACATTTCCATATGAAATTCATAACTTAATGCATTTCAGCTCACGGAAAGTCTCGCAATAGCGACTCTAGTCCTTGTAGAATGTCTACCTTCAAATCCTCAAGTTCTTCGATGCCGCAACTGATCCTCAGCAACCGGTTGTCGCAGGCAGCATCACTCATAGCCCGCCACTCCATCAAACTTTCTACTCCTCCAAGGCTAGTTGCATGCTGAAATACAAACATCCTGCTGGGCAACCGGCGCGCATGTTCCTGATTCTTTGCCCAAATCGAGAACACAGGTCCAAAGCCTCCGGGCATCTGCTTCTGCAGCCATCCATCTTTTAAATCATTCTCTTGAATTGACGCGTGTTGAATGTGGCTCAGAACCTTTCCAACCGGAGACTTCGGATCTTTGAGCTGCTCTTGCAGCCACGCAACCAAGGCTGTGGCCGTTTGGGATTGTCTTGTTACGCGAAGTTGCATGGTACGGGCAGATCGGATACCCAACCAGCCCTCAAAACTCCCCATCACACTGCCAATGTACTGGCGATCCTTGTGCAGCGTTTTCAGCCATCCCTCCTCAACTCGGTCTGCGCGAATGACCAAAATCCCGCAAAGCATATCGGAATGACCGCCAACATATTTTGTTCCACTGTGCATCACGATATCGGCCCCAAAATCCAATGGATTCTGCAGTGGGGGTGGAGCGAAAGTAGAATCCACGGTCAGATAGGCTCCTTTCTCGCTTGCTTTGACTTGATAATAAGCGAGATTACGAGCCTCGCCAGTGGGGTTAAGGGGAGTTTCGACATGAATGATATCGCCAGGACCAGCTTGGTCGACTTCCGTCAGGTCCAGTTTCTCGATGCCGGTCAATCTCTTGATTATGTCCAGAACACCATGACACCCATGATAACCGTCTCCAATGAAGATCTTCTTAGGGTTCAGAAGGATGATCATGGCATGAAAAGCGGAGAGTCCAGTTGAGTAAGTAATGACTTCGCCGCCCATGAGGTTTCGCAGTAAGACTTCGAGGCGGTTGGAATTAGGTGCCGTATAGCGAGAATAGACGTGAGAATCTTGAGGAGCATTTGGCTGTCGTGGTTTATTAGGACAATGCTATGGACGCGAGAAACATAGGTATAGAAATCCTACATCTTTATTCTCCTCTGGCACCAACTCCTCTGGGTCACGCGAATAGCGAAAGTTCACCGCCGTGTGCATGCCAGGGGCAATTGCGCGATGGGGACTCACGAAGTCATCGGCGTGGATGGCTCTTGTCGTAGGGTGCATACCAGACAGAGCCTTGTTCAGAGCCTCGCCTGTCAAAACGAATTTCCCTGGACTGCTGGACGCGTTGATTGACCCCATGATGTTCTGATTCTGCAACAAAATACAAGAGCGGGTTAATGAATTGAGAAGTATGCAGGTGGCTACCAAACAGAATATACTTTTATGTCGTATAGTCCAAAAACAGTCTAGCAAAGCGCATAGGCGAGTCTCTAATCGGACACGGTCCGCGATTCAGGGATCATGGTTCCAGTGGATCTCGTCTGAGGTGCACATGATCGGGGGCCTCCGTGTTCCACTTATCATTATCGCGGTGCCGCCCACAGTCCGGTCTTAGCAAATACCAATCACAATTTCCCGCACGTTTCCTGTCCAATTTGGAGGAAAGCTAGCCATGCACACGAGTGGGTCCACGGCTACAAGGCCTGGTCACTGTCGCGGCCACCAGATGTGTGAAGATCTTGACACAACAAGTTTGCCTAGTTTCGCTGGCTCTATGATAAGACGAAGGCGAGCACCCATGACCATTTATATCCAGATATACACAAATATAAATACAGAAATTCAAGGAACAGGAAGTAGACGGACATGTTTGCTTATTTTCTTTTGTGTCTTGTAATCAGCGACACCAAAGCGCAGATTCAATAAGAGACAACATTTGTGTACAAAGAGGCATCGTAGGAAAAATCAAGAAAGTTGCAGTATGTTTGTAGTGTCTGAGGAGTAAGAGGCTTCGGGCATGAGAGTCGATGCTGCACATCAGGTCGCAGTGGAATGCCGGTAGGGATAATGTCGAATCTATGGTCATACAGCTCGGGATACCTTTCAAAGAACGCAGGGTCAACCTTGTAATTCGAGACGCCGCAGTCCACGCTGAGCAAGTCGAAGATAGCTTTAGAGCAGGCTTGCGATGAAAACAGAGTCGATACGTCAGGTGCTGGGAGGCAAGCAGCACTATCATAGCGACTGGAAGATAAGACGTCATCGATATTAGTGACAAGATCAAGAACTCGAATATACGCTTTAGTCGCGGGGGCACCCATGATTAGATCCGACATGCACGTCTCGACGACATAGCTGCTGACTGCATCACAAACGATCTGGTCAATCAGGGGGTTTCCGGCATGCAATCGAATGAGACGATCCCGGATTGATGAGAATGGAATCCAGTCTATCGTCCTCGGATAACGGCTGCGAAGCTGCAAAGCAGTGGGTCGATATTGTGGGTGGATTGCATTGAACGTTACATCGCAGGGATATATTTGCCATGCGGTCAGATGGACGATATGGTAGAACCGAGTTTTGGCGTACCATCTCATCACGTCGGGTCGGTTTAGACTGTTGAACAATGCTAGCACGACAAGGACCTCCTTGTAAAAGCTTGAGAGTGGTCAGCTTTCTTAACATATGTACCGTTTAACGGCAACATACAGCTTCATTGTGGGACCTATAAGAGGCATTCGTGGGGCTATCTTGGTTTTTAGTAGCCTTTGAAGAACTTGAACGTGGTCGGAGAATGAAGAATTTGTTTTTAGCCAGCTCTGGCCATGCAAAGGTCTCAAATCTGCACTCCTAGCCAGAGCATTCGCATACGGCTTAACGCCCATCTGGTATTCCAAACTCCAAACAGATGGTATCTGCTGAGTGGGATTGCCGAAGGAAGCATATTTCGCAGCATTGTTTTCCACGGCTTGTGGCATTATTGTGGCAAATCGCTCACCTTTGGCATATGTATCCGTAGTGGTAATAGCTTCGGCGATGGAGTCCCCCAAATAGTCGAAATCACACATACCCATCGTTTGTGTCTGATCAAGTGCTGCGTAGTTATTTTCCTCGGGTTCATACTCTTCCACTCCCAAGTCCGGCTCTTCAGATAAACTGCCGAACTGGTCGTTTAAAGCAAATTCTTGGGAACGGCCTTGTATTCCTGGTAGCTCGGGCTGAGGACATTCACCGAGGGTGCTTGATACAGTCTCCGACATTTTTTGCATTGTGGTAATGAGTCGCGCCAGATTAGATTGGACAGCAATAAGATCTCTTCGAAGGCGATTGTTTTCTTCTTGAAGGGCTTTGACCGTTTCATCGTAAGGCTTGTCATTGGAATCAACTTGGTTTTGCAAGTGCTTCAATCGGTTTGCCTGCCTGTGACGAAACGCACGCTGAGCCAGTCGGTTTCGAAGCCTTCTGTGAGAATTCTTTTTTAGCATAACGGTGACAAGATGCGTCGACGCGCATACTTCTTCTCGAGACTTTTCTTCTTTGATTCCGGCATATTGGCAAGCGACGTCAACCTGGACAAATGGCACGTTGAGTCGGAAAGGAGTCAAGAGAGCTACTGAGAAAAGAGGATAAACGAACGAAAGGAACGCGAGGGTGTGAAGATGCGCTGTCGGGATGACGCCGAACTAGTGAGAGCTTGGCTACGGTTCTGCCTAAGGCAGCAATCAGGGATACCAAGTTGTCAACCGTGTTCCTTATGTGGAAACACCTTCTGGATGTCATTGAGCCCGATAGAACCTGCAGTCTTTAGTGGTGACTCGTGTCTGTTTCCCCTACACTCTTTTCTTCTTTACTATCTACATTACAAGTGTTGAGGTCAATTGGAGTTGCCTCATCGAAAATCTCCGCTCACGTGGACGGATGATCAACGTCGACCGCCTGGACGAACCAGTCAGGAAGGTTTGTTGTGGCAAAACGCTTGGTGGAACGCATTGCCCTGCCCAGCCGACGGAAGGGCCCGTGGCTGCAGCACGGAGCTCTCGCCGTCGGACGGGCTCCGAGCGAATGATAGCATCTCGAGTCCAGGCCTTGTCGATCGCTGTTGCATACATGATCGCGTGATGGAAGGCATCCGATGGATTTGATTTTAAATTCAACATCAAGACGGTGGTCAGATCTACAAGCAAATGTTGTCTTAAGACTGGGAATCGGAAACCGCTCATCCTTCCTTGTTGAATCCTCGCCAGATCTCCTATCACCATGGCTGCTGCAGTAGCATCGTTGTTTGGCTACAAAAGTTCTATCGCAGAACCCAACAAGCTCCCAGATGAGCCACCAAAAGCTCTCCCGGCTTCTTGGTACCGCTCCCCAGAGATGTACGAGTTGGAACGAAGGGCCGTCTTCTCCAAGAAATGGATCTTGGTCACCCACAAATTGCGCTTCACAAAGCCCGGCGACTTCCTTCGTTTTGAGGAAGCGGGGTTCTCCTTTGTGTTGTGCCTTGATCGCCAGGGAAACTTGAACGGCTTTCACAATATTTGCCGTCATCGTGCCTTTCCTCTAATCTCAGAGGATCAGGGCAATGCCAAGATCCTTTCTTGCAAATACCATGGGTGGTCGTACGGTCTCAATGGAAAACTGGCCAAAGCCCCCAAATTCGACGACGTCCCAGGATTCCAGAAAGAGAACCAGAGCCTGTTCCCGGTACATGTGCATATTGATGAACTGGGTTTTATCTGGGTCAACCTCGACTCTTCCTCAAATCCAATCCCTTGGGAGCAGGACTTCAAAGGCGTCGACACACAAGAGCGATTCGGAAAGTTTGATTTCAGTCAGTACAAGTTTGACCATACATGGCATATGAATGGCAACTATAACTGGAAAACACTCGCGGACAACTACAATGAGTGCTATCATTGCACTATTGCCCATCCCGACGTCGCCAATCTTGCCGATCTATCATATTACTATACCGTTTCTACACCCGGCCACATTCAGCATTTTTCCCGACCGAAGCAAGATAAGGCGGAGGAAGATATTCAGAACGCCAGTACTTATTACTTTCCAAATGCCTGCATGACCGTCTCGTGAGTCTCTCGTGTCTTTTAAAGTCCACGAAGTCGACGGGGTTTCATGAACTGACATTAATTTCACAGACCTCATTTCTTTTACCTGATGCGGTGCGTCCCAACGTCTGCAGGAACATGTTCAATGGAGTACGAGGTTTTCAGGCATAACGAAGCCTCGGATGAAGACTTTGAATACATCGACTCTTTTTTCAAGAGAGTCTTGGACGAGGACAAACAACTGTGTAATGCGGCCCAAAAGAACCTGAATGCTGGTGTCTTCGTCAATGGACAGCTTCATCCTCGTCTAGAGAGTGCACCGCTTTTCTTCCAGAATACCGTCAGAACTTTGCTCACAAATCACCGAGACGAGGAGCGAAAGGAGAAGAGAGAGATTTGGCCTGCCCGGCAGCATTCCGCCGGACAGGCGACCGAAGAAGATATTGTATTTTGCTCGGGATTAGCATGCGCAGCGGACGGCTCTGGTGAATTAGAATGGTAGCTTGGCCTGATTTAAGATAGTATTTAAGGATGACTTCTGCAATAGCCATTGGTTATGGACGTGGTCTGAGTTTCCAGGCGATGTTTCACGAGAATCCGTATCCAGTGATTTACAAGATTGCAAAGCTGTAATATGAGCCATTCAATCTCGTTTTCTACGAGCGATTATAATTGCGCGTCAGAGTTGCTAAGCCTGAAAGATATTGAGGGCATATTTAATTGCCGATAGAAGCTCTTCTACAGTCTTCACACCCTTCTCGAACAAGGAACGTTTTGCAAGGTGGCGATAAGCAAAGCCAGCTTATTGAAAGGATAATCTATGCAATATTGTGGACATATGCTATTGTTGATGCATCATGCGGCAACGAGACTTCAAGATGTAGATCGCGCATGCCTTGAACGATAGATTAAAACATGAAATAATATTTCTTGAGGAGGATTGTTGTTGCACCATGGTGGGTCGGTGTATACGTTCGGGGCGGACGGAAACCGACGGCGATGCCCGAAATCACTTGAACGGAGATCGACTATCTTACCCCAATTTCTTATCAAGCTTCATGTTTCGAGTTCCAAGACACCAGGGTAGATTTAATATGAGCCTTCTGACGTCAGAGCGTCGGAAGATTTCCGATATCAAGGGCGAGTTTTACAAGTCAAAGAATATTGATGTGCTTTGCAGTCAGAATCCCGTTTAGATATCTATCTAACTTTCCCTTCAATCACTATGGTACATTGGTAGCCTTGTCCATATATCAACTAGATGCTGCTCTTCCCGCGTGATTCCAGAGGGAAGAAAACCGCAAGGATACCGGCAGCGCCCAACAAACCGGCGCACACATAAATCGGAACTGAGCTGGCTGTTGAAGTAAAAGCACCAATGAGAGCAGAAACCGTACCCATCAATCGATTAAGTGCGACAGCAATACCATTGCCAGTACCACGATGGGCGGAGGGCAGAATCTCGACGGTATAGGCATATAAAGTGGCGTAGTAAATGTTAATCGAGACGGATATAGCACAGGAAAATCCAAGATTTTCAGTTTCCGTTTTAACAGCTGTGTATCCGAAAAAGAAAGCCACTAAGATGCATGAGTCAAAATATTACCAATTCTAGTGAATCACGACACTTACTCGTAATGAAACCTCCGATTGCCATGGTTCTTTTCCGACCAAAGATAGGCATTTCGCACATGAATCCTGCAATAATAGGACCCGGTATGGCGCATAGGTTTGTAATTGCATAGTTTCTCCAAGTAGTGTCGACTGAGCTCGCACCAGTAGCTGACCCTCGAGATGCCAAATACTCTGGCAGGTAAACATAATATAATGCATAACCCAGTCCAATGACGGCCCATGACAGCCACACTAGAGATGTCGAGAGAGCCAGAGTTCGAGTAGAGAATAAAGCGCGTACATGTATTGCCAGTTCGGAGAAAGAGGCTTTGTTTTGGGCGTGTGCACTGTGTATTTGTCCATGCGCCTGAAGTTGCTCCAGAGTGAGGTAACATTCTCGATTATGCTTTTGGGCAAGATCTTGGAGTGTTTTGACAACATCCCTGTCTCGACCTTCGCAGAGTAGAAACTTGGGAGTTTCATGGAAACGAATGACCAGCACTCGGGCAATGCTCATGACAAAAACAATGGCGCCGCAGGTGTAGAATACGTATCTCCAGCCCATATTATTGGCATTTGTGCATGGCACAGAACCGTCGAGGGGACAACTGTAGTTCGCTGCAGATATATTAGCACTTTAAAATCTCGTCAATCGGAGGGTAATAATCACGCATAAAGGCCCACCCAATAAGGCCAGCTACGGTCTGACCTACTCCCCACCATCCAGCCAAGAGGGTAAGGAGCCATTGTTTGTTGGAAGGAAGGTATTCCAAGAAAACAGTCGTATCGAGAACCAAATTGCCTCCTGAGCCAAAAGCCGAAAGCGCCACCATCGTGGACCAACCGACATAATTTGGAGCAGCACCTGCACTGATGGCAAAGATAGCACTAACGAGCAGAGAAAAATTGAACGCCCACTTGCGGCCGATAATATCTGCTGTGCTACCCCAGAATAATGCGCCCACTAACAATGCAAGATAGAAACCAAGTTGTGCACCCCTGTCGAAACCTGGAGGGTATTGCGCAACTACTTGATCAGCAGAGATGCTCATAAGGAAAAGCAACAGAGAATCAACCGCATAGCTTTTGTGGCGCAGTCAGTAATCGGTGTCAAGGTATGATAGGTGATAAGGCATCATACCCGAATCCATTGAGAAAGAAAAGCTTTGTATGGTAAGTAGTGAACCCAATTTCATCAATTGCCTACTCTTGTGAGATTAACTCGTAGTAAAAGGCTCCATGGTAATTAAACGTACATCATTGACCAGTTTCATCTTCGCCGTCAAGGCATGGTCAACCTGGCCGAGTGACAGAACGTCACCTGAACTGGCCTGGATGGAGCCCGACTCCGTTGGCGACTTGTCTTGATCACCGTCACGACGTTGCGTTTCTTTCACATCATTGACTGTGGAAGCCATCTTAGTAGATATCGACGGCGAAAAAATAGTCGTCCTGCCAGGGGTGAGAGGAATTGGGAAACGATAAGTGCAAAGAAATGAATGTAGCATTAAGATAAAGGGGTGGGTCATGGATTTATATATCCATTTCCTTTAGCTAGTACCACACCAGTTCCTTCCAATTTCATGGGGACGGAGACCCTTTTCTCCGGGTGCTTTGTAATTCCTCGTACCATATTTGTACTGTGCTTTTACATTGGGCAAGATAACGGAATGCCATCACCCACATAACAGTGTCGCGTGGCTTGCCAACCAAAGTTCAGGTGAGAAAACATGAAATTTGAGGGCACGAATCAATTGCAGCTTATTGTGGAGAAATCCATGGAGTTAAAGAACTGATGTACGTGTTAGTAGTAAAATGATTACTACCACTAATTCTCCAAATGCGTTGAACCGTGCCGCTCATGTGACCGGGGTACCGGTTCGCGCCGACGGTCCAGATCCACTACCCCGGACTCGACTTGCTCATCAGACCGTTCACTGCGGCTCCACTATGACTTCCCCACAGAAACCAGCAGGTCATGCGTATCTGTATTATAATAAGCTTTCCAGTGCCCCGAATTTGTGAGAAGGCTCTGCCCCAAAGATGATACACTAGCCGTAGACTTGAAATGCCCAACCCCCCTAACATGGTGGGAAAAGCGAAGCGGTGAAGCGTCAACGGCATGTCAAGAACCGTCACCTCGTCGGGATAGTCGAAGTTGTCGAGGTGGAAACATGGTAGAACTATGGATAAATGGTTTCTCGGCACTAAACTGCCTTTGAGCTTTGACATTATAGGCTTTGTGAGCTCTTTTGCCTACCATACGTCCTATACTAACAACAAAAAGTGATAGCCAGATTATGCTCAGAATGCATGATATTTTCTATGCTATGACTTTGACCAACATCCCCCGTTAAACATTAGATAATGAGTGTCAGACCAATTACCCACTTGGCTCTGTTCGGTATGTCGCTCGTCTTTCCACGCAATAGGTCCAGTTCGTCGGCCAAGAACTGGCCGGGAGGATACGTCCGGTTGGGCATCTTCTACACCGACGATCTTCTTGCGAGCTCATCGCGCGAGGAATGACGCGCAGTATCTGTGGATGCGTTCTCGACCGATGGTCCAGAAGTACCGATTCGCGAGACCGAGGTAAATGATACTTTCGATGCATTCGATGCGAGTTAAGATGAGTTGATACACTTCACAGGGAAGATTAAAAAAGGTGACGGAGCGGTCAGTGTCCGCCCTGTCATTTCCATTTTTCTTTTGCCTCTTTGTAGCATCATGCGGAGCCAACAAGCACGTCGCCTCAGCTTTACGCTTGTCCATCCAAACCCCACTGGCCGAGTCCACGGCGGCTATTTGGGTAGTGCGACGCTTCGCTTTGGGAATATGCCGGCGTAGATGGGAGGCGGAAGCCTCCGGGACATTCTGCGACCGAACAAGAACGACGAGAAGGCGTAAAAGCGTCCTGGCTGACTCACCAAAAAGACTTCCGAATCGGCTACCTCAGCTTGTCCTATAACTCAGCCGCAGGATACAAGGCTGTTGAGATCGCAGGACTAACATGACGACACTCCCTCATCAGAGCCGTCTATATAGTCGAGATAGCTTCACGTTTTCCTCCTTTAGACAATCTGATACACATTATCATCTTCCAAGAACGTCAGTAATCAAGCTCTCAAGAAAGGCAGACCAGAATATTGTCAACACATGTGAGATCACTGATTCTCTACGCGACAGGCCGTTGCCTGCTAACAAGAAACACGTCGAGGTTTGTGGCAGTTGGAGTATACTTTCAGTGCTTCGCAAATGATGGGCGTCCAGAAGATGTTCGTTTTCGGATGTTTATGATACCCGATGTGTTACGTGCCACTTCGACGCTATTCTTCTAAAAGAAAGCCACCCAGGTGCAACTGGTGTGAGATGGCCTTGCTACATAAAATGGTGTTCTAGCAGCGTGTTTTGATATGTACCACCGGCGCAGTCGCTCGCGTTGTCTGAATCCGGTACAGGAACTTCAAAGAGAAGGATAGCTCCAAGTCTACGGAAGAGAACATAACTCACCTATGAATACTTCAGGTTGACATGATAAATAGTGTACGGATTTGACCTGAAAGCAGGACGCGTAATGGTTTCTATTTAGACTCAAAGCGTCATAGCCGTAGTCAAACATACACGCGCCATGACATACGGCCGGGAGACTCTGCGTATAGGCATCGTCCATACAGGCCAGCCACTCATTGACTAAAATCCTTACACAGTGCTTATACTCAACCGGAACGCTAGCTCATTACCAGAACTGTGTTATGTTCCAGGGTGAAGTGGTCGTATCGATTATATACAAACAAATAGATACATGTAGCAACATGCAAGATTAGGAGCGGTTACAGGAAGGTGTGATAGACTGGCCTGTCGCGGAGTTACTCAGTATTGATATCACGTGTCTTTACAGGCTACCTACGTGTATTTAACCTACTTCGGGGTTATAAGGGCAGACGGAGCATAGTTAGAGCCTCATTCTAGTAATAAATAGTATATCTCTGTCCCTCACCGAATCACTCGTATCTCTATACGCTTTCATCCCCGTATTTTTCAACCTTTTCGAAACATGATTCTTCACCCTGACCAATAGGTCCTTACCTTGACAGGTAGTTCTTTTATTAAATCATTAAGATCTTAGTGGAGCTTTCCGAGTAGGATCTGGCTTTTCCAGAATGCCAACCACCGCCAGTACGATGAAGGGTCAGATTACGAATGAAGGCCGACTTATTAATCACACTTATACGTAACTTACGCCTATTCCCCGGGTATTTTCGTCGCAGAAGGAATGGTCTTTTTTGGTTTAATGAAGCAGCAGAGCGTCCTCGGGTTTCCACGGTTATTTTGGTATATTAGTAGGCTGGTTCGACCCCACGAGGAATGTGGGGAAAAGTCCAAGCCGTGAATAGCCTATCGCGAGCTGGAGCATGGTAAAATTCAGGTGCGCAGATACAACTTGGCAATTGATCAAGTAATAGAAACCTGGCCAACAACCTCACGCGCTCTCAGGCCCTGCGTGGCGCTTTTAGAGCACGCCGTGCCGACGCTGCCGACCGTGTGGCTTGGCGTGGCTTGGCGTGGCTTTGGGCGAGTGATGGACATCTGAACCCTTCTCTAACAAGCCAGTTTTGTCATAGATTTATTGACAGTCTAAAAGTATTGACACGCCGTATCTCCCGCGAATGAGACCGACATACGAGCCGCAATAGGTGGCCTAAATGGGCCCCGCACCCGGGTTCCTGTTCGTGTTGTTTCTGTTTCGGCGATTATGTTCCCCTCAATGTGACATCGGTCAGCTGCTAGCGCGGTTCTAAGCTGGTTGGTGGAGAGTCGCGCGCGATCGTGCGCGATCGTCTCAAAGTGGTCGGGTTACGATTGACCTCCGTTTCCCCGACTCTTGCTGTTCTGCTTCTCGTCTTCTATCGACTCCTGACCCCTATTAAGCACGCAAAATGGCACAACCATATGCTGAATCAATCCAACACTCTCGTTCAGACAAACGTGTCGACATGGATGACGAAAGGAAACATCACTCCGATGTTGGCTCACCGGAATATGACAGCCCGTTCGGGAATGAGGAGTTTGCGGAAGTCAGATATCGCACTTTGAAGTGGTGGTACGTGGACTGAGGCTTATATCATGCCCCAGATAGTGCTAACTTGGGACATATGCACTATTCAGGCAATGCGGAATGAGTACGTAGACCACGGTCACGGACCTTGATCTGAAAATTCTTGGTCGATAGCTCATGGGTCGATAGTCATGATCGCGGAGACAATATCGCTCGGAATTTTATCGCTGCCCTCGGCAGTAGCAACCATTGGGCTCGCCCCGTACGTCCGGTCCCAAGCTTCACATATGGACTTTCTAAGCTGAAAAACTGCATTTTAGAACCGTCGTTATCATCGCCGGACTTGGCCTACTAGCCACCTACACGGGCTATGTTCTCGGCCAGTTCAAGCTGGCATACCCCCATATTCATAGTATGGCTGACGCGGGCGATGTTCTCTTCTCTCCACTAGGTCGCATTTTTGGTATACCAGCCGGAAACATCGGTCGCGAGATTTTGGGCACAGCCCAGTTGCTGTTCCTGGTATTTATAATGGGCAGCCATCTTCTCACCTTCACTATCATGATGAACACCGTCACGAGCCATGGAACCTGTACCATCGTGTTTGGAGTCGTGGGCCTAGTGGTTTCATTTATATGTGCTCTTCCTCGGACTTTGAAAAAGGTGTCATGGTTTTCATTTGGTTGTAAGCATGCGTCGGCCATTACGATCATCGTTCGTTCATTGTTGACATGAAGACAAACACAGCATTTATCAGCATCATGGCCGCCGTGCTGATTACCATGATTGCCATATCCATTGAACGTCCAGGCAATGGGAAGATCAGTGTGACGGCACATCCTAGCCTATACGAGGGTTTCCTTGCTGTCACGAATATCGTCTTTGCCTATGGTAAGCCTCATACCCTTGATGGAGTACCGTACAGTATTAAGCTGATCTGTCCCAGCCGGCCATGTCGCTTTTTTTGGTTTCATCTCCGAAATGGAGACGCCAACCCAGTATCCCTGGACTTTGTACATGCTTCAGGGCACTGACACATGCATGTATGTGATTGCGGCCGTGGTCATATATTACTATGGCGGCAACACCGTATCTTCTCCGGCTCTGGGATCTACGAGTCCTTTGGTAAGAAAAATTGCTTATGGAATCGCCATCCCTACAGTATGTTCCCCTTTACTTTCTCTGTCGCTTAGAATAAGTATTGGATCTTAATGACTCATACGTGCCGATAGATTGTTATTGCCGGTGTGATCAATGGCCATGTGGCAGCCAAGTACATCTATGTTCGCCTTTTCCGGGGCACAGACCGAATGCACAAGCGCAATCTCTTCTCGGTTGGCTCTTGGGTTCTGATCACATTCTGTCTTTGGGTCATTGCATGGGTTATCGCAGAAGCTATTCCAGTGTTCAATGACTTACTGAGTCTGATTGTAAGTGGTTGATTCGTTCCAACAGCGCATGCCCCCCTCATGACTGATTCTTCCTTTACCTCAGACTGCCCTCTTTGCCAGCTGGTTTACTTGTAAGTCAATTGCCTTTCGCCAATGATTTTGCTGGAAACTAAAGCCAACACAGACGGAATGAGCGGTATTTTCTGGCTGTTTCTCAACTGGGGACGATTCACCTCATCCAAAAGGAAAATATTCCTGACAGCCGTCAACCTTCTCGTCTTCGCAATTGGTGCTTGCTTGGTAAGTGTGGTTTCGCCCGTTTTCTTGCTACAACTTCATACTAATTGCATCTGCAGTGCGGCCTCGGCCTCTGGGTTTCTGGAAAAGCAATACACGACGACTCTAGTGGGGCCAGTTTCTCATGTGCTGACAACAGCTAGAGCTGATCGAGTGTTATCAATTGCATGGCTGTACATTCATTGTTTCACTCCACTACCTGTACCGACAATGTGCAAGTGATGAATTACAGCGGAGAAGCGAGACTGCTGGAACAGATTGTCTCGCAAATAGCCCTTGCACGTTCTTCTCGTTGGGTGGCATCGCCAGTAATTTATTCTAAATTAATTGATCCAGTATTTGTTGGTGCAACTAGCGCTGCACACCGCGATTTATAATAAGCGAGAACTCGGCGCTTAATCCTGATGTTCTTTGCTTTGTCAGGTCCCAGTTTGAATCAGCTTGTCGAACTGGCCTACTTATATGTAGAGTATTTATTCTTTGATGATCTTGCAGAACAATCATGGGATATAGAGACGCGATAATAACTGTTGGGGTGTTCGGAGATAACTGACTTTAACGTAATTTGGGTGGGTGGGTCAACCCAAGCGAGCTGGGTCAGAATACGCGATCGCGCCACAGTGCGTCAACTATTCATAATGCCCCGAGCCTAGATTCGGATTTCAACTATTATTATTTTGTATAATAGTCTTCTCAAATTGTAGTTCTATAACTATGTGTCTATTTTGTACCTAGGCGCTTAGGCGTTCTGAAAAACTTCTCTCGATCGACTAAGCCGCCGGGCTTCCAATACTCGTATTCAATCCACGCATTTTCCTGCACACGATTATTAGTAATTTGGACTATTTAATGACATGGGGAATTTTTACCTCCATCTGTTCCTCTGTGGCCTCTAGATATGCCCCCAGTTCCGGATGCAAAGGCACGACGCCACATTCTTGAACATACTCATCCCAGTGCTTGAGGAGCTCGGTTAATTTGCCAGAGTTGACACTGCTCAAGTCATGAATTTCACCGGGATCATTCGAAAGGTCATATAACTGCCAGCAATGTGGTCCCTTGGGCGCAGGAATGAAGACCGCTTTCCAAGATCCAACACGAATGGCAGCCCGTCCGCAGAGTTCCCATCCTTGTACAAAGTCCTTGGGATGAACGGACTCTTCCTCACCCTATTAAGTCTCGGTAAGCTTCAGGATATTATAAACACACAGAAGAATTTTCAGACCTTGAGCCAGGAGTGCATGCTTTTTCCACGCATGGCTGCAACCTCACGACCTTGGTAGGTTGGCGCTGGGTGCTTCAGACCTGCCATTTCGAGAATAGTTGGGCCAATATCCATGACAGTAGCAAAATCGTGCTTAATTGCGGCTGGATAATTCGGGTAGCGTGCGATGCAAGGAACACGCACACCACCCTCAGTCGTATACAGCTTGTACAGCCGAGAGGGAGCCGTGGCAGCCTGTGCCCAGCGCGGACCATACCAAACGAAAGAATTGGCTGCACCAATATTGTCGAAACTGTTGTCATAGTACTTGCGGATGTGCTCCAGCAAAGGTCCCTTTACAAGAGGATATGCCTCGTATGCGGCCCCCTCAGCGCCGTTGTCACTCATGAACATGATAAATGTGTTGTCAAGTTCGTCGATTGACTCCAAGTAGTCAACTACTTTGCCAACGTTCTTGTCAATACACTGGTATATATCAGTCAGAGATTCTGTTCTCATTTTTACACGTGCAATACATACCTCCACCATCCCGGCATATGCCTCCATTGAACGACAGGACATTTCTTTTTCGTATTCAGTGAACTCATCCCACCCTTCTACGCGGTCGTCCAATACAGGGTGGGCTTCCGTGTTTTTCTCAATCAAGCCCAGTTTGACCAGATTTGCCAGCCGCTGTTGCCTCAGAACCTCGGGACCCTCGTCGTAGACTCCACGGTAATTTTGGATATGTTCTTTTGGCGCCTGCAGTGGCCAATGCGGAGCAGAAAATGCCAAGTAGGCAAAGAAAGGCTTCTCTGAGGATTCATCTTTCTGGATTTGTTCCTGATGCCACTCGTCCATGTATTCAACGATTTTGTCTCCATAGGCATTGGAGGAGTAGAAGTCTTTGGGCAAATCCTCGAGATCCACATATTTGCCATCCTCGTTGTGCAAGCAGATCAAGCTCGTGTCAAGGAACTGGGGCGTGCCATTTTTCACTCTGAAGAAAATAATTTTAGCAGAGAAATCAGGAGAGCTGACATTGAGGGTTTTGATTGGCAGGTAGCTTACTCTCCCTCCGGCCTATAGTTGAAGTGGTTGGAGCTTCCGGGCAACATTGCAAAAGACCGGTTGAATCCACGGACGTGGGGGGCTCGTTCCGGCTTCAGCCCAAGATGCCATTTGCCTGCCATCATGGTGTGATATCCGCCATCACGAAGAACCTCGGGGATAGCCACGACACGTTCATTCAGATAGCCCTCATAGCCCGGAATCCCTGATGCGCTTGTTATAACTGCCATTGATCTACAGATACAGTAGGCACACTAACCTCTCTGTGGTTTTGAATCATAGAAATTTCCGCTGTCCGTAACCGGCTCGCCTTCGAACCTCGACCAGCCAGTGTAGTTGGTGAACTCGATCAAATTTCCTAGCCCAGCAATGTGATTGTCTGTGCCCGTCATAATCATGGCTCGTGTAGGCCTTGGGGGGCTCGGTCAGCCTTGTGAAAGCGCTATCCTATTATTGCGAGAGCCAGATACTTACGAGCAGGCTGCAGCGGAATGGAACCCTGTATATCGAACGCCTGTCTGACCTAGTTTGTCAATGTTAGGCGTCTTGATCTCCCCGCCAAAACACCCAACATCCGAGAATCCCATATCATCAGCCACAATAACGAGAAAATTCGGTCGTTTTGTGCTTGGACCCATGTTGGCGTTTGATTCTCGAACAATTTATAGAGCCAGCACGTGGATTGAGGCTAAATTTTGATACTGTAACAAAAAGCACTTTGAGAAACGGAAAAGACCAAATATATTCAGCGCATTTAAAGCGTTGGCGTTTACATCAAAAATAGTAGCTCAAGGTCCGCGTACCAAATTGGGCAAGTGTAGTGCGCGAGCTCCGCGAGCTCCGCGAGAAAAGGGTCCACATCGGGGCGAGCTCCACGACCCCGGACTTTTGTTTGGTCTTTCGACATGTGGACCACCAATTGCGAATCAGGTGTAAGACCTAGATTATTTTAGGATTCAAAGAGCATATAGTCTGAGGAAAAGTCCTCTACCTTCGATTTTTTTGGCATTCTTTACCTGAAGATCACAATTCGCCTTTTACGTCTTTGTGCAAACTATACCGTTCACACGCTTCACAACATTGTCACTGAACATGGCGGGCTCAGGCAAGGAGGTAGTCAACGCAACTCCGTCTAGGAAACCTTCGAGTCTCAAAACATGGAGGGATGTATTCGAGAAGATGACCCCGTTTCTCTTCCTGAGTTGGATGGTTACAGCCCAAATCAACATTATATTTGGGTATGAGACAACTAGTTTCTCCGGCATTCAGAGCATGCCGAGTTTTGCAAAAGAGTTTGGGAGCCAGGACAGCTCTGGAGAGTGGGCTTTATCCGCTGCACGGGCATCATACACCTCCTCTACAGCATTCGTGGGAAAGCTGATTGGATCTTTGGTATACACCTATTCAGAAGGTATGAACTGATTAAAGCTGACAGAAGCTCTAGATTGCGCCACTGCTCATTGAACGCCTTGGTCACCGATGGGCTATCTGGATCTTGGTGGTGATCGTTTGGGTTGGTGTCATCCTTGAGTCCACCTCGCGAGAGATCGCGCAATTCATCGTGGGCAGGATTGTCATATATTTCAGGTCAGCGACTTTAATCTTGGATTTTTCACGAACTATTCATTAACTTGGAACTTAGCGTGGGAATTGCTGAGGTGACCTCGACGTATGTGGAATGAAACTCTTAAAAGACATATCTTATGCTGACAAATGACATGCTGCCACAGTGGTTACCAATCCGAGATTGCACCAGCAGCTATGCGTGGCACAATAGTTGGGTCTCTACAACTATTCAATTTGATTGGCCAAATTCTGGCTTCCGGTGTGAATCGGGGATACGCGAGCTCGGAGCAGAGATCAGCGTGAGTTCAAAACAAATTCAGTTGTGAGTTGAATTAATCAATAGACAGATGGATTACTCCAGTCGCCTTCCAGGCCGCTATTCCGGTCTTGATATTCTTTGGAAATTTCCTGATACGTCAGTTACCCCGTTCTGGGTTGACGTACTTACTAACAGAGTGTAGCGGACTCACCCCGATGGCTTATTAGCAAAGGTCGAAGTGAAGATGCGGTTACAGTTCTCAACAGGCTTCGTCCAAAGGCTGATGTTCAAGCTGGGCTTACGCGACGGGAAGCCGATGCAATCCGGGAGGTGATACAAGCCGATATGGAGAGTGGCTCGTGGATTGAATTATTTGTAAGTTACTGACTTTGAGTTTCGGGCCGACTGTGCTCTAAATGTGTCTTCTACAGCAAGGTGTTAATCTTCGTCGAACGGCAATCTCGTCCTCTCTGCTCTTCCTTCAACAGCTTTGTGGTCAAGGGTTTGTTTCTGGGTGTAGGTCCTTTTTTTCCTCTATTGGGCAAATTGAAAAATATACTGAGCATCTGTATAGACTCTCCACGGTTCTATGACTCTGTTGGTCTCTCAAGCCAGGCGTTCAATTATAACATTGGATCGGCGACACTCGGCTGGGGGGGTTGCTTGCTCGGAATGCTTCTCAGCGATTTCGTTGGCCGAAGAAGCGTTTTGATCTGGGGCGGTATTGGACAGACGATCTTTTTGTTCCTTGTTGCTGGCCTAGGGTTAAAAAAAAATCCAACAACCTCAGACGCAAATGGGCTTGTGGCAGGGGTGATGCTGTATTTTTTCGTCTACTCTGGGTAAGGTTTCTAACCCGTCATACCACGCTCTAATCTAACAGCAGCAAAACAGGACCTGGGGCCCTTTAGCCTTTACAGTAAGTCAGCAATGTGGCTATCAGCATATTAAGACTCAGACTCATTATGTCTTCATTAGGTTGCGGCCGAAGTGGGATCCGCACCTTTACGTGCTAAGACCTTGTCATTGGGCGTTGCTCTAAAGTACAGTCAACCGAACTTACCATTATGGGTTCGAGTCTAACAAGAAATATAGTGTTGTGTCAGCATTTATAGTTTCTTTCTGCGTGCCCTACATCTTGGACGATATTAGCGCGAATATTGGGTGGGTTTTTGGAGCAATCGCATTTTTGTGCTCCGTTCTGGTGTTCTTTGTGCTTCCCGAAACGAAGGTGAGATGATCTTTCTGCATAATTATCGCATTGGCTAATATGTCCGGCGCAGAATCGGTCCCTTGAGGTATGTTACTCAAATTTGTTGATAACTGATATATTAATCCAATGCTCTCTTGTTTTTAGGAGCTAGATGAGTTGTTTAGGGTGAGTAGAATCACCACGGTCATCATCTGCGGCGGCTAACAGAAGTAGTCTCATGTTCCAGCGAGAAAATTTAAGAAGACAGAGACAAATGGACCGGGCAGTTGGTGAGAATGAATATTGCACGTATTCTAAGGATTTGTTCTAATTTCCTTTCAGGGTTACGGCGTTGGAAACTTCAACAACAGACCAAGCGACAGATGAAGCGACGAGAAAGGAGAATATGGGAGAACCTTCAGGGCCGCATTAATCTCCAGTTTGTTTGGCGCATATTTACGTTCTGCAAACTATTGAACGTTCACTATAATCATTTGCATGGAACTGAATTTAATAAGAATACTTGATTTGCAAAAATATCCTGCATTATCCATGTTTAAAGACATATTTGGCCTAATCTGCCGATTGATTGTACTTTAATCTCTTCAAGTCAATCTAATTTTTGCAGTGTTATGCATTATCAGGCAGTGTGCACCGTTCAGGCTATGCTTGCCTGTCATCGTGGCTGGAACATTCTTGGGGTGGCTCTTGATGGATCTGCTCCGTTCCTGAGCAGCCCATCGCAGATGAAGTCTTTGCCCTGAAGTCGAGCGAGAGCGAGGGGATAGAGACTGTGGCCCAAATCGAGATTTACAAGATTGACAAAACCTGGATCCCCAGTCTGGAGAGCCTCGCAAAGAACCGGATCACCGCTCGTGATGGCTGCCGCCACCGTGGCCCTGCTGATGTAGACGGCTGGTCTCAATTGGGAAGATTTGGCAAAGGCAATCGCGGCCGCAAGTGGAGCAGGCTGGGCATTCTCTGCGGCTGTTTGGATGATAAACTCGAGATTTGGAATAGCCCTGGCGTTCACGTAGCGTCGGCCGTCGATTACGTCGGCTTCATCACAGATTCTCAACGAATCGTCCATGGCACTCTCGCGGTATTTTTGTTGTGACAGAAGCCGCTGCAGTCGAGAGGCATCCTGGGATTTCGCGGCAAATAGCAAAGGTCCAGCCGCGTCAACGCCTTCGAGGACGGCCCCGATCGGCCTTTGCGAGGGAAAGATTGAAGCCATAGTGCATTCCTTAGTAAGTCAAGCCAAAAAGCATTGGATTACATGCGATCGCGTAATCTATGCTATGGATGATGGTGGTGGCGGCGTGGAACGGCTCTGATCGAGCGACGACTTCTACCACGTCTTTATGATGCCGCCCTCGTCACGCGCTGTCACCCTGTGAATAGGAAAGAGCACGAGTGAATATATGACTCAGCTAAACCAGTAGCGAAGACATGGACCCAACGGCTGCGAACAGGCGCAAGACTAATAATCATACGTCCTTCCGACAAAGTTTACTAGCGAGTCTAAATTCCCCGAATCCGTCAATTCATCAATCCAGAGGTCCTAAGAAACATTCCTGACGTTAGGGCGCAAGCGTAAAAGCCGTGAGGATGGTAGGTTTGAGTACTTTAGTGATCACAAAACTTTCACCATCCATGGATTAACCATGCTGGTATCCCGACACTTTCTTACATATCCTGACTTACATCACATGTACCATTCTAAGAGAAGGCGACGTAAGCTGCGTTGAGGTTGAGCTACGTGATTGTGAGCTTTGCAGTGCACGTGTTTGGCTGAACTCGGGAGAGCATATAAATGATGGGGGATCAATTACATCGCCGGATGTCGTCTTGCCAGAGCGACCGTAGGGCATTCAAATACCCCAATATAAGGTCAGAATTTCCGATAATCAACCGAAGACCAGCACTGCCAGGGTCACCTAGGTTAAAACAAACGTCATGGAAGAGATATTTGCCAAAACGAGTGACCGTCGGGTATCGCTAACTTGACCACGAGCGAGTGCCTTGAGATTAGCTTCCCTCAAAGATCCCGCCCGTATGGCACCATCCGTTCACTGTAACCCCCCGCATTTCTACGCCACTCTGTCGCAGTGGAGCCTAAAGCCACTATCGAGAAATTAAATCTCTCCGGCACTCCACTCTGATTTCCAAGTCATCCCCTCGTCTGTTAGTTGATCGGCAACCTGCGGCGACCTAACAAGCTCTCGCAAATTAGACCTTGAGACGTTGTAACCGAGTCGACCTCGTATTTGTTGCTCATTCTGACCTTTGTGATGTCACTACGAGGCCACCAGCACTCCACCATCTCTTCCCTGGGCCGATGAGGAATAGCTTTGTGTATATGTGGAGACATATATAATACCTGAAGCCCCATGTCTTACCCTTCCTTCTAGCATGCTGCTGACATCAACTTTTTACCCCATCATGCGTTTCTTGTCAGAGATAGGGTTGCTTGTCGCGGTGTCTGCACTACAGATTCCGCTGGCTGTGGCCGCTCACAACGTAGTTGATCTCTCCGACCAGAGGTGGACGCTGACCAGCCCTGGCAATGACACAATCAAGATCCCCGGAAAAGTCCCATCGCAAGCCCATATCGATCTATATGCCGCAGGAATAATTGACAACCCGTGGGTTGAGCCTACCCGATAAAACGACAGAAGACTAACCGCTCATAGACTGATTGGCCTAAATGACTTTGATCTCCGCTGGATTGCATTTAGCAACTGGACATACAGCACTGAGCTGAGAGGAGTGTAAGCCGGTCCTATAATTACGTGATGTCCACCAGCGTCTGACCTATGAAGGCAAGACTCCAAGCACCTACAAACCAGCCTCGTCTTCCAAGGCCTCGACACCTACGCTGCCATCGAGTTCTGTGGCCAGCACGTCGCCAACACAAACAACCAATTCCGTCAATGGGTCTTCGACATCTCCCACGTCCTCGCATCCTGCAAGTCGAATGAGCCCTTGCTCGAAGTCAAGTTTGGCTCTACGCCCAACATCTCAGCGGCGATTGCTGCCGAGCCCGGCCAGGAGACGTGGCCAGACGGCGTAGACGAGGTTTACGAGTTTCCAAACAGACAGTTTGTGCGCAAAGAGCAGTCCGATTTTGGATGGTAAGTGAGCCGGCTTGGCTTTAAACTTGTATTATTGGCTGACTGCTGTAGGGACTGGGGTCCGGCGTTTATGCCGGCGGGCATTTGGCAGCCAGCGTATCTGGTGCAGCTTGATGGGCCGGCTTCGGTGTATGTAAAGAACTCGGATTTTGACCTTTACCGCAAAGGCCAGCTCAACAACCTGCCGCCGGATCAGACTGCCGATTGGATCTTTAACGCCAGCGTTGACGTCGTCGGCTCTGTGCCTAGGGGCTCGCAAATGAGGTACACCATTGCAGACTCGGACTCCCATCGCAAAGTTAGTAGTGGGAACTTTGGCAACATCGAGAATGGTGGAGATGTCATCACCGGAATTGCAACGCTCAAGGCATCTGACTACGAGCTTTGGTGGCCCAACGGCCTCGGTCCCCAAAGGCTGTACAACATGGAGGTGGAAGTTGTGTCCGGAGGTCGGACCATTGCTTCAGTCAACAAGCGCATGGGTTTCCGAACCATCGTTCTCAACATGGAGCCCATCAGCGATCTGCAGCTCTCGCAGGGTATCACCAACGGCAGCAATTGTAAGACTACCTCCCTGCTACTAGAAGTCGCTAACAGGTCCAGTCCACTTCGAGATCAACGGCCACACTTTTTACGCCAAAGGAGCCAACTTTGTGCCTCCTGACCCGTTCTGGCCCCGCGTGACCCCTGCCCACATCAAGGGTATCCTGAACGACGTGGTCGACGGCAACCAGAACATGCTACGCGTGTGGTCTAGCGGCGCCTACTCACCCGACTTCATGTATGACCTCGCCGACGAGATGGGCGTACTGTTGTGGTGCGAGTTCGAGTTCAGCGTCTCTCTCTACCCCGCAAACTCGGAGTTCCTGGAGAATGTCCGCCAGGAAGCTGTTTATCAAGTGCGACGTACCAACCACCACCCATCCATGGCGCTCTGGGCTGGCGGGAACGAGATGGAAAAAGACGAGCTCCCCGCCATACGGTCCGGCTCGCCAGACTTGTACGAGAAATATCTCAATGAGTATCTCGAGCTGTTCCTCAACACGCTACTACCAGCTGTATACGGCAATTCGCACAGCATCAGCTACATGCCCTGCAGCACCAACAACGGATACCTAGAGCTTGATTTCAGCCTACCGATCCCCTTCGTTGACCGTCTCTACAACACCACGCCGGGTTACCTCTACGGCGACAGCGACTTCTACGACTACAATGCCGCGCAGGCATTTGACATCAACGAGTACGTCGTCAACCGCTTCGCAAACGAGTTTGGCTTCCCGTCTGAGCCTAGCTTGGAGACATGGCGGGAAGCCATTCCCGAGGATCAGCTGTACTTCAACTCCACCATGGCGGTTTTGCGTAACCATCACTATCCGCCAGGCAGTCTTGCGACAGACGAGTTGGAGAATCCACTAGGGGGCCAGGGTGAGATGACGCTCGGAGTGGAGTACTGGTATCCCATTCCCGACAAGACTGATTCGGTGGCCAACTTCTCGGCGTGGTGCCATAGTACGCAGATATTCCAAGCGGACTTTCTGCACACCAAGATCCAGTACTACCGTGCGGGCTCATCGATGCCACAGCGACAGCTGGGCTCGCTGTACTGGCAGCTCAACGATATCTGGCAGGCCCCAACCTGGTCCAGCCGCGAGTATGACGGGCGGTGGAAGGTGCTTTTCTACGCGACCAAGGACGTCTACCAGCCTGTCATCGTGGCCCCAGTATACAACGTCACGACCGGTGTGATGGATCTCTTTGCTGTGTCCGACCTGTGGAGCGACGTCAAAGGCGAGGCTAGCTGGGAGTGGATCGGCTATGATGGGAAGCCTGTGAACACATCTTTGTCTGCCAAATCTCAGAAATTCACCGTTGGAGCCGTCAACGCTACTGTGCTGTCCAGCATGAACATCACCGACCTGACCAGCAGTGGCAGCATCCCTGCCGACAACGCTGTTCTAGTTGCCACCGTGACTGCGAGCGGCACTCCTCCAAATTCCAAGGCGACCAAAACGTACACGCACTCTAACTTCTTCACAGCCACCCCTCTCGGAAAGGCTAAGCTAGTAGATCCCGGTCTCACGCTTCAGCAGGAGCGTGGTTCGTTCACTGTAACGGCCGAGAAGGGTGTGAGCATGTTTACATGGCTGGCGCTGGACCCCAAAGACGCGGGGGTGATTGTGGTTTTTGACGATAATGGGTTCCTGTTGCGGAAGGGAGAGAGCAAGACTGTTGGGTATCGCATCTCTAGTGGGGCGAGCACTGGATGGGAGACCCGCGTTACGGTTGAGAGTATTTGGAACAATACGCTGCCGGAATAGGTTGCTATCAGTTGCCCGGCCGCGAGAGCTGCAGTCCGTTCGAAAATGAAGCGGCAGTTCAAAGAAAAGTTTATTTAATACAAGCCCAATCCCGCTTGAATCTATTATTTCCACGCCATCCTCCACCCTACCCCTTGTTATAGTTAATAAAGGGTAATTAATCATCCGAAAGCGAGACAGAAAAACTACTCGGGACCGGTCCCTCGTAGAAATCCCAGCTTTTAGCTTTGCCGAGTGATGGAACAAAATCGTAGTCGGTATTATACTAAATTGCTTTGGGGATAGATCGCGTATATCTATTTTCACTAGACTGCTTAGCTTCTCGCTCGCTTGCCAATCCCCCGCATGCGAATGTTCCCCACTTGTGAGACTGGAGTCTCCCTTTATTAGACTTCAACTTGTGAACACTTCGGGCTTCAATACCCCGCTTGTGAAGGATCCCGCGGTCTTCCCAATTTGGTATTACAATTTTGCCAAGTAAAGTTAGACTGTAAGCTCGGACAGGTGGGGTAGAGACAGCCAAAAGGCCACCGGCGCAAAGATGCAGCGAAGGGGGCACATTAACTTTATCTCCATGTTTCGCTCGGAGGAACCTACTTCTACACCGACCTCCTTCAAACTCTGCAATAAGGTTGTAATTCTCCTCTGCTCTAGCGCCATATACAGCTTAATGAACCAATATGGCCAACTTCCAGCCACAGGTACGTCAACGATCCGTCCCATCAGAACCATGCCTGACGCACACGATTCCGTGTAGTGGACGAACAAAGCAGTGGTGAAGCCTAGTAGCATCGTTGATAGTGGGGCAAAGTTTTCCTTTGCCAAGGATGCTCCCGGCGAGACATTCGGGAAACTCGAGAAGCCCATACCACCTTCCAATCCGTACACATCTCTAACCGATGACGAGGCGGAGCATTTTTTGGTCCACGGCTGGCTTAAGGTTGAAGGTGGTTTCCACCAAAAATATATTGATGAGTGGCTTCCAGATTTCTGGATCCGCACGGGGTACGACGAGCAAGACAAGACGACCTGGAAGGAAGAGTATCTCCATGTGGCTCACCATCGTCAGGCACGAAATGAGGAGTTCTGCCCTAAGGCCTGGAGCAAGATTGTTGACCTCTGTGGTGGAGAGAAGCGGATTCACGAAACGCGTGAACGTTGGATTGGTGACAACTTCATCGTGAACTTTGGGAGCGAAGCTCGGTCCAAGGAGGATCCGGCATCTCATCCTCCCCAGGATAAGTCGGGTTTCCACTCAGATAATGACTGGTATCGCTCCTTTCTTGACTCGTCGAGCACCGCCATGACTATTGTGCATTGTTTCACGGACATTCCAAAGAACGGAGGAGGCACCTGGTTGTGTGAAGATTCTATGAAAGGTCAGTGAACAGACACACCCTTGCAAGTTTGATTATACAATAAGGATAAATATCCTTCCCTTGCGTCACCAGTTTGCCACTCTGATGGCCATGTTCACCAACACAAATGCAAATGCTACACCCATATATCCATGCTACATTCTAAGCTCCTTCTACCTAACTTACCTAATCGCCTAGGTGTTTGCGAAAAGCTGTACGCTCATCCTGAAGGCCTCGATCCCGTTATTGACACCCCCGTTCTCTGCAAGCACGCCAAAGACTGCCATAACTTTACGGCCGTCGAGGCGAAGGCTGGTGACACGTTTATACTACATGGCCTGCTGCCACATACCAACAGTTTCAACTACAAACACTATGCCAGGATTATTACTAACCCTCATGTAACTCTCAAAGAGCCTTATAATCTTAATCGAGGCAGAGGGGACGGTGACTACGTGAGTTTGACTTATCTCGTTGAGAACCACTTTCATATATGCATCGTAACCGCCTAATCGCATTCGCTGACTGTTCTCAGTCTCTGCTGGAACAAGTCATCCTCCGAGCCCTTGGCCGGACCTCTATACCGGAGTACCACCCTACACGTCCTCGAATGTTCTGGTACCCCCGCAACTCGGCATTTAAGCTCAACAAGGTCGACGATGAACTAGCACGCCTCAAAGCGGACCGAGCCAGCAGGGGCATGCCCGAAACTACCATTGATAGCGTGTACCTTGGTGGTGAAGAGGTCATGAAAGATTTTATTAAGCGCAATGGCTACGACCTCCCGTTTAATAAAGATATTGGATTAGAGTTACGGCAGCATGTGGCGTAATCAATGGCGCTGGAGAGTAATCCGCAGGATTTGAGAAAGCTCCCATCCATCCTTAGAGCAGGCACTGGCAGGTTCGCGGTCGCGACTTATTGAAGCTTTGGGGGCTCACCACGGTCCAACGCCCTACATTCTACTAGAAATTCTTAGAGATTGTTTTTCGTTTGACCTTTGCTGCGCTATGAGACTAGCGATTAGGCTTATAAATATACCAAGTCGCACATAAAGTCTACCCGCGAGTCTCTATTGCCCAGAACCGCAAAACCACTAGTTAGCTAGATACGATCTTAGGAATACAAGGAAACAACCAACTAGTTTATACCAAGATATTGTTCTTTAGACGTCAATCTATAAAATAATTCACTTTTTGTGGTTTTTTGCATTGTGATACGTAAGTTTTTGGGTTTATCCGACCATGGAGAATGCATTCTTCTCTTCTTCACTCTGCGCTAGGGTACCAATTGTCCATTGCCACAGATCCTCTTGCTTAGACTCATCGTAGCTTGCTTGACTGGACTTGATCTTCTTGTTGCCCTCAAAATAAACCCCGCTCACACCATCGACATCCGATGCGATCGCCAACTGAGCTAAACAATTGCCAGACACTTGGGCCGTGTGTACATTTGGCGAAAGAAACAATCGTAAGAGAGGGGTTATACAGGGCAAGATGCGGAACCAGATAAACTTCTCCACGCGACTGGCATCTCGCGCAAGACCTGTGCCCGGCATGAGACCCGGATCAAAAGCAGTGACTGTCCAGTTCTTTCCGGTGCTTTCTTTGATTGACTGGAAGCGTCTGTGCAAGGCATATGTGTAGAGGACGTTGGCTAACTTTGTGTTGGTGTAGTGCTGACGCCCATTCGCTTTCGCCAATGCGAGCGGCGGATGAGCGAGCTCTTCGGCAGATATGTAATTTGCATCTGGGAGGCCAGTTTTCTGCTGAGGATCATGCACTCCGCTCGCGACGTTCACAACACGAGCATGGTCGGCGAGATGAGGTGTCAAGAGAAAAAAAAGTAGAGCATGGCCGACATGGCTGATGGCAAAGGTCTTTTCAAACCCGTCTTCTGTGTACTCGGCCTCTCCAGGGAATTGCAAGGCTGCATTGAGGACGAGCGACTGGATTGGAGGGAATCTATGGTCTTTCCAGTCTGCCACGAATGACCGGACCTTGGACAAGGATGAAAGATCAAGTTTCACAAACTTGACATTCATTTGACCGAGAAGCTGGTTGATTGCGTCTGCGGATGCATTGGGGTCAGATCGCGACGCAATGATGATTTGATAATCCGGATGCTCGCGAGCAATAACCGTGGCGCAATTAAACCCCAATCCAGTGGTGCCACCAGTGACAAGGACGCTGCGATTGAAGGTGGACGACATCTTCAGAGAGATCGGAATTATAGTAATGAACGATGAATCAGAGGTTGATGATTTGTATGGCTGTGGGCTGTGGAATCTAGGAAAGGGCCTTGCCGTTATATGTTGGAATTCATTAGAACATCAGGAGAGCCTCTTGCCGGTTTGATTGTTCACCCGACGCCGTCTACTTCGGAGATAGAACCAGGCAGACGGAAGGAATGCGCGCAGCCTTTCAGAGAACAGTCTTCCGTGGGGCCGACGGTGCCGTTCCACGCTAAATCAGAACGGCACCGTCGGTTTCTGTATCTGACTCGCAGATTCTTTCTACTGTTGGAATATGGAATATGCGTATGGACTAGTAAATCTACCAAGCAGTCCGATCCGACAATAATGAAAACGATGATATCCAGTCTATCTTCCCTGTCTAGTATCTATAGGAGCAGAAAGCGGGAAAAAAAACTACGGGAATGTAACAATCGCACCTCGGGCGCCAGTTCCCATAACTAATGGTAGATCAGATGACTAAGCCGCGGCAGACGGCCGTCTATTAAATTACTAGTGGGAGATTTACCCTTACATTAATTTTTCCCTCTACTATGGGCCTGTGATCCTACAAATCTACGAAGAAACTGCAGTGATAGGCGCCAGGCGTACTCGAAAGGATCGGACTAAGTTATAGGATGGATGGAAAACTCGTTCAAACGAGCCTTCCACCACAGGCACTGTTTCACTATTGCGCGTCTCACGAGGTGCTGGTCTGTACCGTTTGCCAATATGCAGTCCAGCCAGGAGGTATTGTCCGCCACTTGAAGGATATTCATCATATCTATCGTGAGAATCGACGGCCATACGTCACATATGCCAGCAAGCTCAACTTAAGAAAACCTGAGGACATACGGCATCCTAGTCCGGATGAATTTCCAGTGCCTTACCTGCCACTAGAGAAGGGGTGGCACTGCAAAGCTCCTGGATGTGAATATCTTTGTGTGTCGATCAAGCGTATGGAGACTCATTGGTCAGCGAAACACGGTCGTAAGGGTAACCCGAGCCATGATTGGAACGAGACGCCCCTGCAGACTTTCTTTCGCGGGAATATGCTGCGATATTTTACCGGAACTGGACAGAGAATGGACCTACAGTCTAGATCCGACCCTCATGAAAAGGATGTATCCGCGGAGTCACTATACATAAGAAAGATCACCAACAAATACAACTTGGATATGCTTGACTTACAGATCCTGGAACACTACTTCTCTTCATCCTACAAGACTTTCGTCACAACCGATCGGACAGAGCAAATTTGGCTCGACGTCGTGCCAAGTCTTGCAAGCAACCACCCATTCCTACTAAAGGGTATTCTGGCTTGCACGGCTCTACATATGGCCCATCTTGACCATACACAATGCCAAAGATATACTATCCGGGCCTTTTTGCACCAGGAACCTGCGATTCCCCTATTCCGCTACGCCATAAACAACCCAACAGAAGAAAATTGCGACGCAATCATGGTATTTGCATACATTCTGGTGGTTTACTCCTTTGCAATCGACATCGAAAATTCTAACAAGTCATTTCTCATCATCGACGACTTCAACACGGATTCATCGTTGCATCAAGAAGTTATTCTCCCTCAATGGTTGTATTTCATCCGCGCCGGCTGCTCGATGCTTTGCGATGTCTGGGACAGGATTGAGTCTGGCCCTGTTAGTCTCTTGGCTGCCGCATGGGAGACCAAGGATAACGTCGGCGATGGTGAATTACCATATCTGGATCATTTTCTTTCAATCGTTCCAGACGATGGATCCTGGGAATATGAAAGTATCCTGATATACCGACGTGCTGCGACGGCGCTAGCCGAATCCTTTGCTCACCTTGAACGCGCAAGGGTGAAATCTGACATCAATATGTGGAATGTGCTCGGGGGGTGGCCAGTCGAGGTGGAGTCTGAATTTTTCACTTTACTCTTCAACAGACACCCGGGGGCCCTAATTTTGCTTGCTTATTATTGCGTGATGGCGAAGGAGGTAGAGAAATCCGGGTATTTTGGGGGTAGATCTGGACGCCTCATTCGGTCCATTGCCGACGTCCTGGACAGGAGATGGCATCCTTACATCCAAGGGGCAATAGATCAGATCCTTTAATTGACTCGGTTTAAGAATGCTCCATTTTGATAGCTTTTGAGCAAATTAAAGGCTAGGATAGCGACCATCGTGAGGCCGTAGAGAGCAAAGGAGCAACGGTGTTCTTCCTTAGTCAAAGATAGCCTGTGGTCATAAGGAAAAAGTAAGATTAATCTAGCCGATGTTTGCAAAAAGGAAGCATAGTGAGTTGAATCCTGAGACAAGTGCTTCTGTGCTATTAACCAGTTCCGTCCACTTGGTCGGGCAAAATCTCGGCGAGCGAAACTGGCGCGAGATGGACGCGTCAAACGACGCGTCTAATGTAAAGAAAATATCAAACGTCTGTACTAAGTCTCTATCGCGCAATACTCGAAATAGGTATCAGCTACTAGGACCTTATCATCCTACTGATGATCAATACCCACGAACTGGAGCCAAGAAAGTCGCGAAATTGGACAGCCTTTAAGTCTTGCTGTCATTGATTCCTGAGAAATCCGCTGTTGATTTGGTCTGTTTGCCACCTTTACCTGCTATTTCCACGCCCCACCACTCTATCACCATACGCCGTGCAGATTGATTCGCGGAAGCCGTGCCAGCGGAATAATCAATAGCCACATCTTCAGCGCTCGCCCTTTCCCAACGCATTCTTGCAATCGTTCCACGGTCCATGTCGTCGCCATCTGGAATTCATAGGTGTTTTCTGTACGCGGAACCAATTGTCTCTCTCGACTCGTGATGTCTGGGGAAAGCAGAAAATCTAGACTACACGCGCTGATGAGATTCAGACGTGTAGGTGGCCCGGAGGCAGGGTGTTCTGCCATAAGAAGACACAGACAGACTTTGGGATACATATCCCATTCCCATTCTTCAATATTCCTCCCCAACTCTTTTCAGTATGGAGAAAACAGCGGGTCGTCACCAGCACGTCGAAGGGCCGTCGGCTGCCAGTCCAAGACAGATGGAGGCTGGCACGAACGAGAGTCTCTCTGCGGGAAATGAAGTGATCCGTCTCTCTGAGGAGCATCGCCAGTATCTTCTCGCTCGGCATGGCACGCTAGATCTCGATCCCATCCCAGACATGAACGATGCCGACCCGTACAATTGGCCGCGATGGAGAGTAAGCCGGTCTCTTGTCTGTTACTGCATTTTTATAGAGTTCTAATAAATTTTCGCTGCAGAAAATAATTAATCTGGCCCTGGTCGCTTTCCACGCCATGATGAGTACCTTTACAGCCGCCGCAATCTTGTCGGCCTTCATCAACATCTCCACGGATCTCCACGTTAGCTTGCAGCGCACCAGTTATTTGGTATCGCTGTTCATCGCCGTTCTCGGTGGCGCGCCCTTATTCTGGCGTCCGCTATGCAACCGATTTGGACGCCGTCCAATCTTCCTGATTTCGCTCATCTGTAGTCTGGTCGGTAACGTGGGCTGCGCGAAAAGCCCCTCATACGCCACGATGGGCCTTTGTCGTGCTATTACTGCCTTCTTCATCAGCCCTGCTGCGGCCATGGGTAGTGCTGTGGTCGCCGAGACTTTCTTTAAGAAGAACCGTGCGCATTGCATGGGTGCCTGGACACTTATGGTGACTTTAGGTGTCCCGGCCGCGCCCTTCATCTTTGGATTTGTGGCGTTGCGTGTTGGATACCGCTGGATCTACTGGACCCTAGCCATTGTAAATTATTTCTGTTTTTCTTTTGTTCCAACCCAGACAAGGACTAACTGATATTGTCTATGATAGGTCAACGCCGTGCAGTTCATCCTCTACTTCTTCCTCGGGCCGGAGTCACTCTACATGCGCAAGGACTTTAACGGTCAGCAAGTCACCAACGTGAAACAGAGTCTCTTTAAATTCACACGAATTAATCCGACTCCTTTGAAACTCTTGGACTTCTTCCAGCCCCTTCGTTACGTGATGAAGCCCTGTGTGCTAATTCCGGCGGCGGCATATGCCATGATCTTCTTATGGGGCAGCGTGATGCTCACAATTGAGATCCCACAGGTCTACCCTAAAAAGTTCGACTTGAACACGCAGGAAGTTGGCCTGAACTTTCTGGGCTTGATCATCGGATCCGTCATCGGAGAGCAGGTCGGCGGTTTCATTTCTGATCGCTGGATGTTGCTGCGCGCCAAACATACCGGCCAACCTCCAGCACCGGAATACCGTCTATGGCTAAGCTACATTGGTCATGCCTTGACCATTTGTGGTATTGTTGTTTTCGCGATCCAGCTGCGCAATTCTGGTGATAAATGGGATATCACCCCTATAGTGGGGTCGGCCATCGCTGCCGCAGGCAATCAAATTGTCACCACCGTCAACATCACCTATGCAGTTGATTGTTACAGTGAGGATGCCGCGAGTGTTGGCGTATTTATTACCTTCGTCCGTCAAATATGGGGATTCATTGGTCCTTTCTGGTATGACAGACTCTACACTCCTGGTTCATCGATAGAAGATAGTCACTGACTATATTAGGTTCCCGCAGATGTTTGAGAACTGCGGCTGGGCTGGTGGTGCAGGCATTGCCGTCGCGCTGATGGTTGGTGTTAGCGTCGTCCCAACCATGCTGGTGCAGTGGCGCGGCCTGGCGTGGCGTTGAACCCTCGGGAAATATACTTGGATATCGCATGAATTTTCAGGTTTAAATTGGCTTGACTGACTTGATGAATGCATAGTCTTTGTGTGGTACATGTCCTATCTATATGTACTGTTTTTCCTTTACCAGTAAACTAGTACTACGGTACTTGATAAGAAGTATTCATGCTCAACCTTGTATTAATTTGGGTCCCTCGATACGCGCGACACTTCTCTATTCCTATTTGTATGAAAATTTTTATACCGCACTACGTAGAGTATATTATATAGTGAATTGTATCACTTTCACCACCGACAAATGCATTTTTTCCAATGGCCGAATACGTACATCGGTTTACAAAGTAGGATCGTTGTCGCCTAGTCAGCATCTTAAAGCAGCCCCAAAGTCAGCGTATATGGTTATTGAATGCGTAGGAAATTGAACAGGCAAATCAGCTAAAGACACTGCATTCTATCTTAGAAGCTCCTCCGAGATGACTAGAAAAGGGCGGAAGATCTGAAGGTCCAGGTCGAGAATGAGCTGTACTCATCATTGTACTGTATCAGTGCGGGATACTGCTCGAAGCACTGCCGCGAACTTTTAAACACCGTTGGGAAAGTGCTTGATGGAGTCCCGGAGCACGGCTTGCTACTTCGCAACTATGGGATCGCAATGACGTGTATGACATCAATATGAGATGCAAAATCTCGGCTCCCCCCTTTATTGCACGGAATTGCTAAGATTAGAACATAGTGATGTAGACAATGATACCTAAGGATGATGTCAGTGAACCTGAAGACGTCTCAAAGTCCGGTGAGATAAATATATACCATTTCCTCATTCGCGCTTTTCAAATGGAGTTGTTTTGCTGAAGACTAGCAAACTATCAAAACGAAGATAAATCATTACACCTAGAAAAGAAAACCCCGCCCGAAGGTCTCGGTGGAAATACACAATGCCTACCTCGGTTACCACAGATGTCAGCAACTATGAAGCTAAGGGATACGACGACCCGAGCCATACGATGAAAGCCTTGACCTGGCAAGGGAAAAACTCGGTTAAAGTTGGTCAGTCTTTCTTCTTATCACGGCCTTTATCCTACTTTCGGCATATCGAAATAATTCGATTTTCCTGCTAATGTGGCTTGTGATAGTGGACACCGCTCGGCCGAAGATCATCGATGAAGGCGATGTCATACTTAAAGTGACGGGTAGCACCATTTGTGGGAGTGACTTACACCTATTCCACGGTATGTTGTGACTTTGTAACGGTCAACCAAGTACCCCTGGCTCCGCTGATGCGGTATCCGTGATCGGCTGGTAGGGGCCATCCCAGATCTCGAGAAAGGTGATATCCTCGGCCACGAGTTCTGCGGAATTATCACGAGCGTGGGCCAGGAAGTTAAGAGAGTTAAAGTGGGCGACCGCGCCGTGGCATCCTTTCAAATTGCCTGTGGGAAGTGTTACTATTGCAAGAAGAAGCTATCCTCAATGTGTGAACGGACGAATTCGAACGAGGATGCTTCTAAGCTCTATGGGCGTCGAACAGCCGGTACGCTTCTTCTTTAAAACGAAATGTTGATGTTAAGGAGGCTATGATACTAAAGTTCATCTTAGGCATGTTTGGATACTCTCACTTCACGGGGGGCTTTGCCGGTGGGCAAGCGGAATATGTTCGCGTCCCTTACGGTGACGTGAACCTTCTTCAGCTGCCCGATGACGTCCCCGACGAAAAAGGTCTATACCTTTCAGATGTGCTAGGAACCTCTTGGAATGCCGTTGTCGATACAGGGGTTGAGAAGGGTGATACTGTGGCAATCTGGGGAGGTGGCCCAGTTGGACAAATGGCAGCTGAATTTAGCTTCTTCAATGGTGCTAATAGGGTTATCCTCATTGACGGCGGTGATGGAAAATGGCGGCTAGACTTTGTCAAGAAAATTTTACCCAAGCTCGAGACAGTTGAGTATACGAACCTCCCAAAGGGTGAATCTGTTACCTCAACTCTGAAGAGAATGTGTGATGGCCGCGGACCTGATGTGGCGATTGAGTGCGCCTCTGGTGAGTATACGAAAGGATGGTCTCATTACTTTGAAAGATTGCTAGGCATGGAAACGGACACGTCTGAGCTGATCAACGAAATGATTACCTCTGTCCGAGGGTTCGGGCGCTGTGGGGTCACGGGCGTGTATGCCGGCTATGTATGTCGTATCTTCCCTATGGTAAAACAGTTCTCCTAACGTGCTAATGCAGTGTAACCACTTCAACATCGGTTCCTTGATGGAGACTGGGATCCGTCTCGTTGGCAATGGACAGTCTCCTGTTCAAAAATACTGGAAAGACCTCTTAAACTATATTCAGCAGGACAAGATCCATCCCCTTCACATGGTCACCCACCGGTACATGCTTGAGGACATGGAGACGGTTTACGATTTATTCAATAAGCGTGACCTAGGGATGCAGAAGGTTTTTATCCAGACAAAGTTCTCCGCCCCTCCATCACCAGGGGCACCTGCGTTAACAGAACTCTGAGCTTCACCGCGTTAGATAAAAGTTTTACTGTCAAGTTCGAATGCCTCACGTTTATTTTTTCATATCTAAAACTTCACTATAAGTCTGGTGGTCAACCTATACAATTGTTAAATTGTTTCTTTGGAGTCATATTGCAGTGAAAGCTGAGATCTTTTGAAACTGCTCACTTGGAATTGTCATATAACCTCGATATTCTGTTTCTCATAAAATAGAATCTCCTCCAAGAACTACTAGAGAGGGTAAAATACAAAGAAGAACACTCCCTATAATAACATACTTTTAAAAGAGTCACCTTGCTTGTCAGATTTGAAGTAATGCGATGATATGGATTCAGTCGTATAAACACGACTCTGAAGACTTTTAAAATCGTGGACAGAATAATTGATATGACTAAACAGACCTCACGATGGCTTAAGTTCAGCTTCTGCGGCTCGAACGATAAACCACTGCCGTATAATTTAAGCCTCATGAAGAGACAGATTCAAGTCTTGACCGATTACCTTTCCGCCTTCCAGTTGTACCTGTTCAATAGGTTGAAACACGAAAAAGACACGTAGAATACCAGAATTTTCTTTAGGGCCAGTCGTATTCCGCCATGAATGAGCTGTGCCTCTTTGAACAAATATGTCACCTTTTTTCATAATTTTCTTTTCACCAGAGTCAAGGATCAATTCTGTAGCGCCATCTATGATGACTCCATAGTCGAGTGTTGCCGTTCGGTGCATCGGGACACTTGCGCCAGGGGGTACCTCAATAATTGTGCAGGATGTACCATTTGGCGGGTTCAAAGGCGATGGATCCGAGAGCTGGGAGCTGTAGTGCTTAATGTCGAGATTGGCTTTGGACTCCGGGGTTGTAGAACTTGAAGGGGAGAGACCTTGCACTGGAAATGTGCATGTATTATAGGCCAGAGCATAGTTTGACGTAGGGGTTTTGCCAGGAGGAACTGGGAACCCTGTAAACGATACATTCTCTCCAACCGCGTCGCTAAAGATAGCCCGACCGCTTGTAGAATTGTGAGCCGTTATAATCCGACGTAGTGGCTCGGGTTTTCCTTGTCCAACGGACATGTTGAGGCCAAGAGCAGGAAATAATAGGGCAAATAATCAAGGTGTCTTTGGACATATATCAAGACTACAATGTATTCGGATTTGATCTTAGCAACGCTCGATACTTATGTTATTAGCTTCATGAGGTATATGACTCAAATAGTAGGTCATTATTATTAAGTCCATAGGTTAATAACGGTGCAATATTCCTGTCATATGATAATGATGTCATTGTGATTTACAATTCACATCGGTCACTTTATCAAGGCCTGACGAATGCTTTTTCTCACATAATAGAAATGTTCTCACTGGAACAACTGCAGCAATAGCGTCATCTTAAGGTCTATCTGGACTCACCGAAATACCGTGCGCAAGAGCAGGGTCTGTATTTGTTGCGTGGCCAGCATCATTTTACCTTGCTTAGATCTTCTAAGCACGTAGACACGTATGATCGGCTTCAGAGTTTAGTGGTTCCAGATCTTCTACAGCGGTTTCAGTGACGAAAGCTCAAGGGCTGGTTGATGACGATTGCTGGTTCCGGATCGCCGGATTCAAAAGCTTTCCCGGGCCACTAAACAGGAAGTACAAGGGGGGTTTCTAATGGTGCCACTTTCCTTCCAATGCTTCAACTCTTTATCCAGTGGTGCCAGCTGTGGCTTCCGCAAGTTTGAGCCCATTGAGAGAATTACCGGACGAGATGTTGCCGGCGGGAATAGATAGAGTTGAGAGAATAATTAGGCCAGCCCAGTTCGTTCAACGTAAATTGAAATCTTATAGATCAATGGCGGCACGATATTATTTGGATTATATCCTGTAGTGAATCTCAAAAGCCTAGATCTTTTGTGGGAAAGATGCCGGGTCGTCAGGCATTGATCCCGTCCGTTGTGGCATTCGGGTTTGCGGACTCAGATCGCGAGGCTGACGTCAGGCAGCGATATGGTCTGTTAACTCTAACAACAATATCGTTTGATGTAAAGCGCCTTTGTCCTTCTTTTCATAAATTTTTGAAAGCCCATAAGAGAGACAGGTCATTATTCGGAAGCGGCCGATATGCACTCCTCGCGAACGAGGGTTCATGCTTGCGGCCCGGAGACCGTAAAGTCAAGGTGATAACCCAAAAAATGATACGAACTAAGATTTTACAGGGCTATGGCAGTAATTAACTCCAAAATGTCTTTCAAGATGAGGATAAGGATGTCTACGAAGGGTATTGAGTCGATAGGACTGCCGCAGTACGATATCAACCGTGTAGTGTAGGTATTGAAGGATAGAGATAGACAAAATATTTTTGATCAAAAGCGTTCCGGAGTTATTTAGATGGTATTACTTATTAAGTTAAGCTAGCCAAATAAATTAGATGGCGGTTCGCTATCTGTAGTACCGAAACTGTTGTAAAATTGAAACCAAAAGTTCGAATCCAATCCTGAACCGTCCAGTATGGATTCCTGAAAGTGAAAACCTTCTGACAGCACAGTGTCCACATAAAAGAGAGGTATTTTTAACCTATCTTGCAGGCCACACTCTTCCTCCAATGGACCATTTGCGTTGGCCGGCGGGAAATTGCATGAATCGAGCGAGTTGGCATTTGGCAGTTCCTGAAGAACCTCCCCGTTCCCAAAAATGGCAGCACAAGGATTGGAGTAATCATATTTCAGTCTGGATCCTAATCCATGTGAAGGAGACACAGCGGAATGAAGCGCATTCACGGCTCTCTTTGCAGTACCAAGTGTTTGGGAGAATTGCACCAACAGTTGATACGGCAATCGGAAAGACTCATCCGTTGATAGCCGTTCCTCCTGACTGGTGGCGTCTTGTACCACAAGAATCAGGTGATAGCCAAATATGTAACTCTATGATGCACCGATAATAATGATCATATGTCCGTCAACTCGACTAGGATCAGCAATAGGATCATACAGGTCCAGGTGGTTCTGGATTTGGTGAAGGCGGTTGTTGGCGATGATTTTTAGCATGAATCAAAATAGTTCCACACGTCAAGCAGCAGGTCGTACCGTATAGGTTTGAAATAATTTCGCAGTTTTTGTCGAAGACAAAATAATAGCTTCAAAAGCCGTGCGTTGGTTTCGATCGGCAACCGAAGATAGAAAGCACAGGCTACACCGGAACTTCTGACAATAATCCGTTGAGCTTAGACTATCACAGGACAATTTGTCATAATAATATCCAGATTGTGATGCGACTGTAAATGGTAGTCGTTTAGCGATATACTCTAGTAAGATGTGGGTACTGTGCCTCATCGTCGGAATTTTTTCGGCTGCGCAACCGAATTTTCCGAAGATCAAGCACCGGAAGTTTCAAGGAATCAACAAATTTCATAGCATTCATATTCCGGTGCCTCGGGATCTTGTTTGTGCTAAAGAGCTTTTATATATCCCGCACTTAAAAACTCACTAGGTGTGTACGATATCTAGCAATCCTAAGCTATCATCCTCTTTCGTAGACATACAGCAATGGCGTCCGCTTTAACATCGCAAATTCCAGGCGCAGATCCTGCCTGGCATTGTCGTCATGATCACCCGTATTACAACGAGAGTCACCATCGTTTACAAAAGTTTGTTCGCGAGTACGTGAGCGGCGAGATATCTCCAAACGTGGAGGAGTGGGAGAAGCAAGGCGAGGTGCCTGAGACTGTAAGTTGCTCGAAAGTTCATTATTCAAAGATGTCCTAACATATACCAGGCATTCCGGCGACATGCTTCACTCGGATTCCTGGCAGTATCCGCCTTTCCTATTCCCAAGGAGTACGCGAGTGGGGTGACTTTGCCGGCCGGCTTGAGTGTGGATGGTAAGCTGCAGTGCACCACAGGACAAATTCACTTACTTAGTTTTAATAAAACCAGAGTGGGATGAGTTCCATGATGCAATTGTCAGTCCTCATAAATCCACGGCTTTTTGAGCTTTGGAATCGAAAGCTAAAACCTAGCACAGATCATAGACGAAATGGCGCGGTGTGCATGCTTGGGGACCATCTGGGGTATCAATGGAGGGGCCACTGTTGGAGGCCCCCCAATTGATCTGTATGGGACAGCTTCGCAGAAAGAAAAGTACCTTGCCCCATTGCTGCGAGGCCAACAAAGACATTGCCTTTGTGTTACGGAGCCTTCCAGTGAGTACTTCAATTCTTACCTCTACAAGTCTCAGAGGCAGGTTGACTGAAACTCAATCAAGTTGGTTCAGATGTTGCCGGTCTGACTACCACGGCGAAGAAGACTACAGACGGCAAATTCTATGTGATCAATGGGGAGAAGAAGTGGGTGACTCAGGGACGTTGGGCAAACCATGCATTGGTTGCTGCCAGGACTGGACCCGGCGGAGCCAAGGGGATTTCTATGTTTATTGTCCCATTAGCCGTCAAGGGAGTTTCGAGGCGGAAGATTGAGAATTCGGGAGTCAGTTCAAGCGGTATGTGCAAGCGGTGTCCTGCTATGGAACGCTGAACTAAAATTCGCTTGTCCTTCTTACCAGGGTCGACTTACATGGAGTTTGACGACGTCCTTGTGCCTGCAGAAAATCTGCTGGGAAACGAAAACCAGGGGTTTGAAATAATCATGTCCAGTGAGTGAGTGAGCTCCCATTGAGAAACCCGCAATGCTGACCATTGGTTTTGTTCTGCAGCTTTTGCACATGAGCGCCTGTGGGTTGGGATTACGGCCCTTCGTCTGGGGAGGGTGGCCTACGAGGACTCGTATCGATATGCACTAAAACGTGAAACATTTGGCAAGCCCTTATTCGAGAATCAGGTTATTCGGCACAAATTTTCGCGAATGGCAAACATGCTTGAGCCAACTCAGGCGTATATGGAAGAGATGGTTCATCGTTCTGTGCGGATGCCGTCTCTGAACTTCTCGCCGCTCGCCGCCATGCTCAAGGTGCAGGCGGCGCACAACCTCGAGAAGATCTCCCGCGAGGCACAGCAGGTCTTTGGTGGCCTCGGATACTCAAAGCAAGGACAGGGACAGCGAGTGGAGCAGATCAGTCGAGATGTGCGCGTGTTAGTCGTTAGTGGAGGGAGTGAGGAGATTTTGCTGGACATGATCGCCAAGCAGCAGCGGAAACTGGCGCATTTGTAAGATCGGCAAGACACGCCCAACAACACTGGGTTCCCCGCAATCCCCGCCCTGTTTGTAAAATACATTCTCGGCAACCGCATTCCTAGCACTTTGTCGATTGCTCATCGCCGTGAAACCAATGCCCTGAGAGGGGCCTTTTATCCACCAGATTTATCTACACAGCTAGACGAAATTGAATTTGCCCTTTGCCCATTTGATCCAGAGGATAGACCTAGTAGCCCCCAAAGCAGATGATCAAGGCTTGCCACGATCTTCGGGCTGTTTTTCCGGACCTGACATGTATGCCCGAGGTCCGACATGTTAGAAAAAGTGGGTGGGACGGTATCCTTCTAATGTCCCCGCACCCATACATTGCAAATATAAAGCTCTGGCCATATTCATGAATAAAATATCGTTACAGGTTTGGAAACCTCTGGTCTCAATCAGCAAATCGACATGATTTTCACCTCCCAGCAGCCAAGAATCTCAGGTAGGCAAATCCGATGATTCATTCCTTTCTATCGAATGGGACTCATTTAGCTGGCTTTTTCTAGTCCCTGAGAACCTCCCTATTTGGGACTTCCTCTTTGAGTCTGAGTTCTCCCCTCTTCGTCGTTCCAAGGCGAACGACCTCGCAGGATTCACCAACGCCGTCACGAAGGAGCGAGTGAGATACGACGAGCTAAAAACTTATGCGACAAGTCTATCAACTGCGCTAGTGCGAGATTATGGCTTACGCGCAGGGGAGACAGTAGCACTGTTCAGCCCAAACACAGTTTGGTATCCAGTTGCAATGCTTGGAACAATCCGCGTCGGTAAGCGACTACCATTGGCTGCACCTCCGGAAAGGGCAGCATATTGATTGAATGCTCGTAGGCGGTGTTATTTCTGGTGCTTCGCCGGCATATAACATTGAGGAAATGAGCTATGCTCTGAAGACTGCTCAAGCGAAAATCTTAATGACAACTGCTGCCTCCCTGTCAGTGGCAGTGCCAGCTGCGCAAAACGCAGGAATTCCTCGAAAACACATTTTTTTACTCGAGGGAGATGCACCTGGATATACAACTATTAAAGACCTTCTAAAAATCGGGGATAAGTCTGGGATCAGGGGCCAGGTGTTGCCATTCCAAATCCCTCCAGGTAAGACCAACAAGGATGTGTGCGGTTTTTTGACCTTCAGCAGTGGTACGACCGGACTACCTAAAGCGGTAAGAGGCATTGCAGTTCTGCCTGGGATCTGTGAAAGTGCTGATATAATCCGGGTGATAGGTCATGATATCGCATCAGAATGTAATGGCGCAGTGCCTTCAGGTTCAACAGGTGACTTCCCCAGATCATAAAAAGGTTCTAGCCGTCCTTCCCTTATTCCACAGTAAGTAGCGCTGAAGTCTATTAGCCATTTTGAAGGTTGCTAATCTCCAAAAAAAACCATAGTTACGGGTCTAGTTCATCAGATGCATCTTCCCGTCTTGCGCAATGCGGAGGTGTACATGCTGCCTTCATTCAGCATGGAGTCCATGCTAAGCACGGTCGTTGAATATCAAATATCCGAAATGCTACTTGTCCCACCCATTCTCATCCGTCTGTTACGGGACCCAATTGTAGCTCATTACAACCTCTCCCATGTTCAAAAATTCTCTTCTGGTGCTGCTCCACTTTCTTCTGAAATTCTACAAGAACTGGAACGAAGATTCCCGAGCACAGGTTTCAAGCAAGGATATGGAATGACCGAGTCCTGCAGTTGTATAACTGCCCATCCACTCGACAAGTGTACCTATAACTATGGACACCGAGGCGGCACCATTGTGGCAAACACCGAGGTCAAGATTATCGATCCTGATACTGGTCGAGAGCTTGGGTACGATGAACCCGGAGAGATTCTCGCTCGCGGACCACAGGTAGTAATGGGGTATTTGGACAACGAAAAGGCAACACGAGAAACATTTGATGAGGATGGATGGCTGCATACAGGTGATGTTGGATACATGGACCGTGAAGGTTTTATAACTATCACAGATCGCATCAAGGAAATGATCAAAGTAAAGGGAATTGCGGTTGCACCGGCCGAACTAGAAGACTTGTTACTTGGGCATCCTATGGTCGAGGACGTCGCTGTCAGTGGAATATCTGACGATTATACCGGTGAACGTCCCAAAGCTTATGTGGTGCTGAAACCAAGCTTCCGTCTGGAAAAGGATGCTTGCACTCTTGTCAAATTGGCACGAGAGCTTATCGACTATGTCCAAGAAAACAAAGTGCGTCACAAGTGGATTGTGGAAGTGGAAATCATTGATGAAATCCCAAAGAGTGCTAGCGGCAAAATTCTTCGGCGAGTTCTTCGCAAGTTCGAGTATGGAAAGAATGGCGAAGACCGATTGATCGCACGGCGCCAGGAAATCCGCTCAAAGCTTTAGATTTTGGATGTTTGGCCGACTGTCGTAGGTGGAACCATCTCTGGTTTTTCTCATTTACTTGTGCATGGGTCTTCGCCTCATAAATATGTTTCAATATATTGCACCAAACTTTGCACTCGAAAGGCCCGAATTCTACGGCTGATACAAATCAAAATCCTTGGTATAATCATTTCAACTGTATGAATGGGGCAGATTCTGATTAGCGATTCTGAAGAAGCGTCATCGAGCCTTCGAGGCTGGATTTATCTTTTTCTTAACGCTAATCATAAATTTTCCGTTCCTCCGTGCTCGAGATGGATTCGACTTTTTCGTGTCGGCTTCAAATACATAGCACGGATCTTCGTTTGCAACTCCATTGGCACCACATGGTCACTAGCAGGAGTACAGGCGCACTACCTTAGCAGTGAGTGAGCCAATGTATAGGCGACCTCCTCGTTAAGGTTCAAGGTTGACACCTTGAGCCCTCTCGATATTCTTGCGAAGAATTGGAAAAGATGGCCGTGGCAGCCTCCTATGAGGTCACCGCAAGGCGCATCCCCTAGCCCAGTTTGTATAGTCCGAGCAGAATACGAGGTGGAACCACGCCGGTCTTGCAGTGTTGATCACGCCCTGTTGGTCATCACCAGAAACAGTAATAATTTTTTGCCACATCAGTCAGGGGGCAGAGCTCTTTTTCACCACTTGCCTTTTAGAGTTGTGGCTTGTGGGGGCGCGAGGAATACCCTATCCATATTTAACAGCCAAAGATAGAGTCCCGGAAATCAATTCCTGCTAGTGACTGTCAAAAAGGACTTATTGTTGAATTTAATTGCCACCACAATATTTTTCATTCAGAATTTCTTGTGAATCGCTTCTTGAGATTGTAAGAGACGAAAATGTAGTACAATATAACTAGCCTGGTCGTTATTGCCTTTCTTGCCAATAGGATACCCTATATGGTAAATGATTCACAACTCAAATTGGCACGAAACTGAAAATTGACTAGCATGTCACTAGTTACAGTATTTGGACGCATTCAATTTTTTCCTACTATGAGCAGCGATGGTAGATCCCTGCAGCAATGGCAGATCCCTAGAGATTCCATCTGTCCTGAAACACACGCCAAACTTGAGGCTGCAGATCCTTGCCTTATGCCGCATCATGTAGAATATCCAACCGGGACGATCAACCGGTCCCTATGCAGATGATTTTGCCCATGATACAATGCCATGAGGATCACATCTTTGGTTGATTTGCCACTCTTGAATAGGAATCGACCATGTAGGCTGTGCAATCATTCCACGCCTATCCCCTGAATCAATGCGCCGGCCCGGATACCTTGAAACAATCGCCATCGGACTTTTCAATTATCGACAGGCGATTTGCCGGTTTCACCGAGCACGTTCATGCTGCTCACATGCAAAGGTCAATCGCAATTCTGGAAGCGCTAAGGCAGGTACCCCAACATGAAGCTTCGTAACTTCCGGTAAACCCGTCGATTTGGGTGGGCAGCAGGGGAAAGACAATTTATGCCGAAATGTGGAAATACCCATCTGTCAGCAGACCGAATAGCATATAAAGGGACCCGCATGCCTCCATTTTCCTTTTCATTCTAACTTCTCAACGTTTCTAAAACTTTCAAACAAATCCCATATTGTTCGATCAAGTTACTTTCCAATCATACCGGAATGATGCATGTCATTTCTACACTAGTCCTCGCTTCTGCGAGCCTCGCTTCATCATATGAGCTGCCTGCCAAGTTAGAGCAGCTCTATAAGGAGCACAAAGTTTGTCTTTCCACGCAAAATATACCACGATGCTAATAGTACTAGACTGGAAACTGCAAGAACGTCCTCGGAAGTGGGTTTAACAACGGTGATTCTAGTGCCGACAATGTTGTGTATTGCGGAGACATTGAAGGAGCAATCTTCCTGCACAGCACCGCAAATGGAGGGAGTTATGCCGACATGGATGTGGACTGTGATGGTGCCGACAATACTGCCGGGGCCTGTTCAAATGATCCCAGTGGGCAAGGTGTTACTGCCTTCCAGTCTGAGGTCAGCAAGTATGGCATCTCAGACTTGAATGCCAACATTCATCCGTATGTCGTGTTCGGAAATCAGGACTCAAGTCCTAAATTTGCGCCCAACAAGTTTGGCATGGAACCTTTAAGCGTGATGGCAGTGGTTTGCAACGGCCAGCTGGTACGTATCTTGATATGGAATTTTCTAATGTGAATTGTGAAGAACACTTATTGACTTTACCGTTCATAAATAGCACTATGGAATTTGGGGAGACACCAACGGCGGAACCTCAACTGGTGAGGCTGCCATCTCCATGGCCGAGCTTTGCTTCCCCAACGCCGGAATTACCGGCAACAATGGTCACACTCCGAGAGATGTCCTCTACATTGGCTTTAAAGGGAAAGAAGCGCTTCCAGGAGCCGACGCAGACTGGAAAGCTCAAGAAACCCATGCCTTCGAGGAAAGCATCAGGGCCATTGGAGACAAGCTTGTGGCTAAACTCGGCGCTGGGTCATCCCCAGCGCCTACAGGCTCAGTGTCTTCAAGCACACCTATTGCCAGCCCTACGTGGACTCCGAGTTCCTCGTGGTCTGCGCCATCGGGGCCGCCAACTCGTTACTGGCGACGCAACATGCGGGCATAGGAAAAACAATACATCCCAGAGACAACTCCCAGGAGATGTGAGGGTACTTTGGTCCTGCCATAAAAAGTATTGATATGATGTTTTATGTGTGGCTACATCTTTTTGAGGATCAGAATATGTACATATCGATATCTTTCTTAGTTCTAATTGCGTTCTGAGACGATACACAAAAATTGTTCCTGAGCATTGAAAAGCGGCTACATATCCTACTCTTAGCCAAGCGTAGACTTACTTGTCGAAGGGCCATTGATGATGATTGTGGAATATACGGGGTAGTATACAATCTCCGATCATCTTCGACGATTGGCGCGAAATGGTCTATGAAGTTGCGATGATCCCCCTCCCACGCGTTCTACATAATGGGTGGGACCGAAGATAGTTAGCAGGCAATATACAAAAGCCGATTATTACTAGTAATGGTGAAATGGAAGTTTCGTGAGAAAATAATATATCAAATGCGGTTCTAGACAAAGGTAGACGATGTACAGCTTGCCCATATGCAATCCAGGACTCCGACCCGAGAGGGTATTGCATCATGCAAAACTCACACATGCAAAACTAAAAACAAAAAAGAAGAATATTTTTTTCGATGCAGAGCATCAGAAATAGAAGGCCACCGGGGGTCTAGGCATTCTCCGCGTGGAACATCTCTTGTTCCTTCCGTGCATACGGGGCGGATTCTTCGGCGATCCACTCGTGGCGACGAGGAATCTCAAACTTGCTGCTCTTCCACGGAGCCACCTTGTTGACATACATCCAGTCCAGTTCTTCCAGGGTGCGCCCCTTGCCTTCGATGACAAAGAAGTACACGACCAGAGTAGCAACGAACAGACATCCGGCAAAGACATAGCCGTAAGCAAAGTCAATGGAGCTGGTAATGAAAGTGGTGAAGAAACTGATCAGAAAGTTCCACAACCAGTTGGACGCAGTTGCCAGAGCCATACCCTTCGCGCGGTACTTGGACGGGAATAGCTCTGCAGCAATGGCCCAGATCATCGGGCCCCAGGTCATCGCGTAAGCGGCGATAAAGAAGCACGCGACGACAATCATGCCCTTGCCCACCCCAGGGGTGTTCTCCGGGTGCTTGAGGTCCAGCATAAAGTGACCAAGCGATGAGAAAATCATAAAGCACACGAACATCCAAATGCCACCAAAGATCAGTGACTTGCGACGTCCGAAGTTCTCAACCACATAAAGGCCTCCAAATGTGGTAGCGAAGTTCACTGCGCCAAGGATGACCTGTGTGACGAAGCTGTTGGAGAGGCCGGCTCCTTGGAAAATTGTCGTTCCCTAAATCTGGGGTTAGCGTTCATTCAAGAACGGTATAGTGTGCCGCATGCACAGCCATGGGATAGTCTTACATAATAGAAGAAGTAGTTGGCACCGGTGAGCTGCTGCAGAGACTGCAAGGCCATGCCCAGCATGATACGGTAAAACATGCGCGGAGCGGTGATGAACTCGTGCCACTTCTGTTCCTGGGACTCTGCAGCCAGCTGCTCGCGAATCTCATCCATCTCCTGCAGAATCTGAACGTGGTTCTCCGGCACGCCGTACAGGCGGGCCAGGGTGCGCTGAGCGCTCTCAGCCTTACCATGGCGAAACTCAAAGCGCGGACTCTCAGGGAAGAAAACCATACCGCCACCCAGAACGATGGCGAAGAGGAAAGTAATACCCAGGGTGATACGCCACTGAGCGCTACCCTCAAGAGTATTGGTACCCAGATTGATGCAGTAGGCCAGGAAGATTCCCAAGGTGACGAACAGTTGGTAGCAACTGATCATCGCGCCGCGGATATGGCGGGGGGCGCTTTCACCTTGGTACATGGGCACGAGGAGTGAGCAACCGCCGACACCGAGACCCGTCACCCAACGACCAACCACCATCTGCCACCAGTGACCCGACGGGGAGGAGATCTGGACAATCAGACCGACGATGAGAATGGCACACCACACCGAGATGGACCACTTGCGGCCCAGGAAATCGGCGACGGGCGCCCCAACCAGGGCACCGATGAGGGTTCCGATGGAGAGCAAGCCAACGATGAGACCGGCGCGGACGTCCGTCAGCATCCATCCATCTTTGCCTAGTTGACCGTACCGTCTCAGGTAGTCGTGCATCTCCTGGAATCCGGAAATCTGTCCGGTATCATAGCCAAACAGCAAGCCACCCATGGAGACGAAAAGGGCCATGACCAACGACCGCATGGTCAAACGCGGGACTGGCGTGTCCACGCTCGCGGGCTGCATCGGCTTCTGGATGGGACTGTTTTGGAACGATGTTTCGGCGCTCGACTGCTGTGCCTGCTGTGCCTGCGGCACCGGGGCGACAGACTCGCCATGGTGGGCAGAAGATTCAATACCCATAGTGTGAGGTGGTGATAGTCGTTATCACAGCTGCTCCTCGGAAAGGGAAGTTGTAAGAGAAAGGAAGGGAAGGACACCACGGAAGAGAAGAATGTGAGAAAGAGTGTCAGGAGAAGTTGCCCATGGGGAAGGAAAAGAGAAGCAGTTTCGCCACGGGGGAAACGGGCCTTCTTGTACCCATGCACAAAAAAAATAAAAAATAGACTAGCCTTGATTCGTCCGGAACGAGTGGAGGAACGATGTGGGGAGGGGACTCGCGCGAGATGACGATGCACATGGCCGAGTGTCGTGCCTGGCACGAGGCGACTGGGCCTCAACCAGACAATAATAAACCCACCGGCCGAAACCCGACTCGGACTCCCTGACAAACCCACGGGAGGGGCAAGGGGAAAGAGCCAGCCAGCGCCGGTTCCAGCAGACGATCGGCTGTGGTTCGGCCACTCACACGCGCGGTCGGGTAAGACCGAAGACTTTTTGCCACCTCCGGTCGGCATGGTTCTGGAGAGCCAAGGCCGTGCCGAGTGGCTTCGGGATCGCTGGCAGCCCGGCGATCCAGCCCGAATCGGATCCGCCTCGAATGAAGAATGGTCTCGTGAGGTTTCTTTTCCTGGCGTGTTTGGGTAACCCGTTCGTATGCCTGTCTCTCGAGACTCCCTCATGCACCGCCAGGTAAAATTTTCAGTCTTTCGTGGAGTCCGGAGAACCCCGGTGGGCCGGGCTGCGAGACCAGTACGTACGGACTGTAGGTGCCGAGCATGCCGACCCCAGGTCCTCCGGAGACACACATAACCAGAGCCCGAATTAATCCCGATCCGTATTTCGGTGAGATGTCCTGCCCCGGGCCCATGCTTTGCCAGACCCAAGAAGGTCAACGACCACGTCTGTTTGGGAGGAAAACGCGGTTAGGGTGCACTAGGAGAGATGTGCGATCCCTCCATAGCATCTACATCGTTGCACAGCCTTCCGGAAATAATCATGTAAGACAGATCAGCTCGAAGCCGAAGCCTTCCAAGGTCCGTCAGTGGCGTCTGTGCCGCCGGCACCCGCAAATGTACGTCATTGCAGATTCTTCACGAACGCTGATCAAATCCGCACGGACGAGAATCACAACGTGCCTACACGTTAACTCCCCGGCTTTGGGTCTATGTCGTATGAATTAATCCCGAGACAACTATCTGGGTCACGTTTATTGTTCACGGGGTACTTGCCACTTCGAAGACAAATCGGACTTGATCACAGGACCATTGCTGAGTCATGCGGAGTCGAACTCCTCCGGCGTCGCCACGCTTGATCCCAGTCAACCGTCATGGGAAAGAAAGAAAAAAGGGGTTCGGGAGGAAACATAGATGCGTTCTAGAAAGAGGTAGCGTGTAGTAGAAGACCGCCGTCATCTTGTTTATACACTAGCCGGCTATTGCCCCTAAGGAATACACTACGGGTATAGATCTAGTATTAGTAGGATGAGATGGTTGAGAATGTTAGTGACCGTCGTGGCTTGTTAAAGCCCTAAGCCTTGTGGGTCTTCTTAGAAGGCGATAATGGTATCCCCCCCCCCTGTAGAAGTAGTCGACCGTCAACGATTTGAACGCCTAACCCACAAACTATATGTTTGCATCACGCTTATTTACATCCGCACCACGATTCCGCCCTAACGATTCTACACTGAATAACAAAGGTCGTCCGTCGGCGAATCGAAATTACTAGCTCTAATCCTAGCCTCTATATTTCTATGTTTAACACCCACGCAGGCATTATGACTGATCGCGAACAGGATCGCCTGCCTCAGACACCAACTCTTTGTCGTCGTGTTTATCTCCACGCTTTCGCCGACAATAGATAAATCCACCTGCAGCCCGGATGGCCACCCCGTGATGGAGCCCGAGGCTGTTCTCCACCCGGCATGCCGGCCCAGTCTGAGGACCGGACTCTCGCTGGCCCCACAGGAGGCGAGCACAACGGAACGGGAGGTAATTGTCATTGACAGCTCGGATTGAAGTGTGCTATAAATACATGGCTGTTGCACATGGATTGGTCGCTCAGGGAACAAAACACTTATCATTGGGGTCAGAAGGAGAAGGTTGCTTTGGGTCGGTTGCTTTGGGTCCAGCTGCTTCTGGTCTCGCACGTTGTCAGTTTCGAGGGCAGGGGCGGTGATGGAGTCGGAGCGTCGCGGGCGCAAACCGGTACTGATACGTGTTCGCAATGGGCGATGGGTGCTAACGGTTTTTCAGTTTATCGGGTATTTCGGCCGCGGCTTCGGGCGTGGTGACAGAGGAAGAGGAGTCGTATGGCTCGACCGCGTCGGTGGGCGGGCCCCGGTAGTTATGATAACCCCAGATACCATACCAGACAGCCGCAATCATAACGAAACCCGCAAATACCACGGACGCATAGTTCATGCTCTGAAGGCTAACGGGGATCGTTGATGGCATGCAAAACAAGGGAATGGCGAGAAGACTCCAAGCTACGCGATACAAACGACGATTAGCACCTGGATCGACAAGGGCACCAACCAGAACTTACCGATGGCGATAACGTTAGCGATTGCGCCGAAGATACCAAAGTTGAAGCTGCCATGCTTGATATCCTCACGCTGCCGGAAAAACAGGGAGACGGCGATGGGACAGGCATAACTCGTGGTCAGGAAGATGACGCCCACGCCCGAAAAGGCATTGTAGGCCGCGGTCGAACCAAAGTAGATCAAGCCCAGAGCGATCTCGATGACCATGCTGAGCGCCAGCGCATTGAGTGGAATATCAAACCGTTTATTGACCGTGCGCCACCACTTGGACCCGGGGATGCCGCCGTCGCGCGCAAAGGCCCAGGTACAGCGGGACGTCGCTGTCGCACAGCCGACACCGCAAATAACGCCCAGCACGAGCAATGGAATTAGCAGACAGAAGGTGCCCGCTTCGTTACCGATGGCTTGTTTAAAGATCGCGGGGGTGGGCTGGGCGGACGCGAGGTTGATCAGATACGGGAGGTCGTGCATGACGAAACAGACGGGAATCAAGAAGAGCAGGCCGGCAACGGTGTTGATGACGACGGTCCCGACCATGGCCTTGGGCACCATGACGGCGGGTTCCTGAACCTCTTCGCACAGCCTGTGATGGTTAGCCTTTATTCCTGCCCCGGGGGTTGAGACGTGCGACTCACGAAATGATCATTCCCGTAGCCGAGGTGGCATAGGCGGCTTGGAGCAGACCAATGCAGAACGACCAGCCTGGTGTCCATCCGGATCGTGGCTCAAAGTGGCCAAACACCCATGCGCCGGAGTTGCGGCCCATCTTGGCCACGGCGAGCAGACAGACAACAATGGCGACGAGCCCTATTATGGTCCAGAAGATGGCAAAAGTCTCCAACCATGGTAGCCATTTGTTGCCAAATGCGGAGATGGAGTGGGTGAGCAAGGTGAGGGCGAGGAAGATGAGGAAGGTTTGGTAAGGTTGGAAGTTTTCGGTGATGCCAGTGCCGGTCGAATCGGTGAAGACGTTGAGGCAGGAGACGAAGAAAAGGGTGGTTCCGAAGTTGACGGCGAGGGTGATGGTGATATTGCCCGCGACGTAGGACCAGCCACAGATCCACGAGGCAACGCGGCGGCACCACACGGGCGAGAGCACGAAGGTCTGATAGTAGACACCGCCGGAGGTTGGGAAGACGGAGGTGATCTCGGCCAGCGAGAGAGCGACACAGAAAATCATGCACGAGACCACGACCCAGCCCCAGACAACATTGGCTGATCCTCCACCGGCCAGTGGGTAGAACAGTGTGGTGGACAGGCCATACGGCACGGACGACAGGATGAAGCACATAAAGGTCACCTGCCAGATGGACCGGTTGCGCGACAGCTCAGGCGTGTAGCCCATGTCTTCCAGCGTGCGGTCGGCCTTAGCCGTGGTAGTGCCGGTCTCCTCACGCGCCATCGAGACCCGCGAGGCTCGGCGAGACTCATTCTGGGCAATCATGACGAGCGGGAAGTAGGAGTAGGAGAGGGTGTATAGTTTGATCTCCCAGCATGGAGGAGAAGAGAAGAAGAAGGACAATAATGATTGCAGGCAGAACAGCAAACACCAACACGGATCAAACCATCAGGAAAGAGTAAAGAGGGAAAAAACCCCCGGGGCCTGTGGAGAAAACCAAGATCAAATGAACTATGAAAACCCCGAGCGGAGGTCACGTGAAGCCAAGCCCCGGGAATTGGCCAATCGGCACGAGTCCGCCGGCGAATGATTGGATGATTATTCTTCTCAACAGGAGACAGGATGTAGGCCGATAATTGCTGGTCAGTCCCGGTTGTGGCGCCAGAGCGATGAGCTCATGCGGCTTTTTCCGTCTGGTCTGGAGGGTTTGACTAACGGGTTACGTTATGGTTTCTGGTGGAACTCGGCCGGGGGCGGATGATTATTCATACTAATAGACAGCGGACGGCTCTCGACACGATCCATGGGTTAACACCCTGTGGCAAACGAATTATGCCTCGCTCGGGCGTTATACAATAATAATGTCTTCACAAAGGCAGTGGCCACCTTCAGCGGCTGATGGACCGATGCGCCTTGAAACCCCCCATACGTCGTGGCTGCCTGGCCACCGGGGAAATCTAGCGGGTCTCATTAGCCCCTCCCCCCCAACTCTAGATTCGGGACCGACAACACCTATGATGCATCCCCAGGTATCTGTCGTAGAAGCGCGCTTGCAAAGGCAAAGTGGCGATAGTGCAATCGGGGGTTTCAGGTGGGCTTGTGCATTTCTTGGTCACAGCATCAGACGGAGTGTCATATGTCATTGGTTGCCTCAGTTCGGAATTCGAAATGTACCGGGGAAGCAAGTACACTGATTCGATCCCATTTATGGAGACAATCACCAGATAGAGTCCTAGAAGGGATCGTGTCCAGGTGTCTTGCGTCGATTCAATTAGGGCATCGGTGCCACCATCTACTAATATCCACATGACCCACAGCTGAAGAAGGTCCACATGTGCTTTGCTGGCTCCGTTTGCTTTCCCCTCTGACTTTCGTTTTCCCCCTTTTTTTTTCAAACTCAAGATTCTCGTTGAATTGCGTTGTTTTGAGTAAGAACTGGCCCCTCACGGTATTCACCAGAATAACCAAGTAGTACAAAACTGGCGCCGAAAACAGCAGAATAAAGCTCAGTCCTCAACAGATAATTGGCACGGCAGGGAAGATTAATAGTGATCAGCATCAAACTTCTATGATGTCGACTGATTAATTAGATCAATGCGAATCAGCGGCTGTAACAGATCATGTCCTAGCCTGTCAAAGCTTATCGTCTTTTAGGTCCGTTAGTTCCTAGGAGCGCGCGACTGGGTTTTCGAGTATAATCTTATCAAAGTCCGCCAACATTGTAACCTCACTTTTTATAACCTGTTGGTAAAGAATTACGGATCAAGGTACGACTGGACTCCTCTGATTGTGTCTCACCGTGCCCAATTCAGCACGACTGCGATCTTCTCAGGATCTACCTCGATGCCATCAATTCAATTGGTGAAGCCAAGGAATTGGATCTTTGTTTCACTGAACTCGCATTTGTGGACCGCAACTCGTATATCCAGCATCGCGGAGACGTTTGAGGACTTATCGGACGTTTCCTGCGCCCTTCTTTTTGTCCTCGCTGTAGATCAAAAGCTCATCAAACAGACAGTCATAAACTGGTCCAAAATGCTGCGGATCCATTTGAGGACACCAGAGGGCATGGATTTATATGGGTATGTATCCAGGCCAAATGAAACTTGCTTATTCTTGATAACCCTCTAACGAAAGAGGTGGCCTGTGATAGCAGGCATTGTCATTTCGGGCTCCCGTGTCAGCCCATCCTGATCTGGAATAGCGTCAAAGTATGTCTAGGTTACGATTGCGACCAATCTACATTCGGCCTAGTCCATATTACCTCCGTGCCGTGTCATTGCTTTGTTCGCGCCCCGATAAGACAGAGCAATCCTCACTGCAGCCCTGCCCCTGGTCGTGGTCCTCCTAGTGGCTGTAAGTCAACTCTTGGATGATTTCTACCGGACCGGTAGCCGGACCGGTGCCTGCAGGGGTAGCCGACACAGGCTGGCTTAAAGCTGTCTTCGGTCTTGACAACCCCAGGTGTCGTTCTCTGTGCCGGCCGACCAGCCTGGCGCCGGCGTGGCTGCGGCTTTTGTTGATAAAATTGGACTACCGTTGAGGTGCCTACATATGAGGGAGCAAAAGTTCTCGCTGCCGATGGAAACATCATGAATGTCCTGGCCGTAGGCTATAGGAATATGGTTGTCTATCTGAACGCAACTGGGAGGACTTTGGTTGACGAGTAGTAGAGGTTAAACGCAGGGTCCAGAATGATAATCACGATTTAAAGCACGATGCTTCGCTTCGCTTGGAAATGATCCATACGTCTTATCAGCTTCGTGGTCTACCCCAGACTTCGCCCATTTAATATTAGCGTGCCGGGGCCTCCTCCTATCGCTCCAGCCCCTATCCATTCATCCGTCGCGAGCATGTCACCCCTCTATCTCGCGGGAGGCACTCGCATTAATATTAAAATGCCCGCACCCCTTCCCCCACCCGAGGGTCTTCCCATCTTTTCTTCGTCGTTCGCTTACCATGGCGACAATAGAGGAACCCACGCCCGCCCATGTGGTCTCGCCACCCCCGATGACTGAGAAGGGCCAAGCGGTGCGTACGTTGGTTGAGGCCGATTATCTAGACGACCGTTATGAGACTACCAAGCGTGGTCTCAAGAATCGCCATGTCCAGCTGATCGCTCTAGGCGGCTCGATTGGAACCGGTGAGTGCAGAGCGATCCCGCGAACTAAGGCGATTATCACAATAACTCATGTTATCCAACAGGTCTCTTCGTGGGATCTGGCCAGTCGCTAGCCATTGGCGGTCCGGCCTCCCTACTGTTGGGCTATATGTTCATCTCCAGTCTCGTATATTCTATAGTCACCGCTATCGCAGAGGTCGGCGCCTACCTGCCCGTCCACGGCGGCACAATGAGTTATCACGGATTCCGATACGTGTCGCGGAGTCTAGGTTTTGCAATGGGATACCTCTACTGGTACTCCTTGGGTATTCTCGTTCCTTATGAAATCACGGCGGCCGGCCTGGTCATTGGGTACTGGGATCCAAACAATGCCACGGTGCCCATCGCCGTCTGGATCACGATCATGATGGTCGTCTGTATTGGCCTCAACCTGCTGCCGGTCAGCATATACGGCGAGTCTGAGTTTTGGTTCTCAGGTATCAAGATCATCACCCTCGTCGGGCTATTGATTTTGTCGTTCATCCTTTTCTGGGGTGGCGGGCCGGATAGAGTACTACTGGGATTCCATTATTGGAAACATCCGGGATCATTCAATGAGTACCTAGTGACAGGGGGAACGGGACGATTCGTGGGCCTGTTGAAGTGCACCGTCTCTAGCGCCATTGCCTTCATCTTCGCGCCGGAGCTGATCATCATCAGCGCTGGCGAGATGAAGTCCCCGCGACGCAACGTGCCCCGAGCGGCTCGCTCGTATATCTACAGGCTGATCTTCTTTTACATCTTCGCCGTGCTAGCTATCGGTGTTATCTGCCCATCCAATAACAGTCGCCTGACACAAGGAGGCGATACGGCCAAGTCGTCCCCGTTTGTGGTTGGCATTCAGAATGCCGGGATCCCTGTTCTGGACAGCATTGTCAACGCTGCTGTGCTGACCTCTGCTTGGTCCGCGGGTAATTCGTTCTTATATATGTCTTCCCGCTCACTATACTCCCTGGCCATGTCCGGCAACGCTCCCAGCATCTTCAAAACGTGCAACCGATGGGGTGTGCCCTACTATGCCGTGGGCGCGTCTGCGTGCTTTTCGGCGCTGGCATATCTGTCAGTGGGCAATTCCAGCTCTATCGTATTCAACTGGTTCATCAATTTCACCAACACATCGGGGTTCATCTCTTGGATTTGCTGCTGCATCGTGTATTTCCGGTTCCGCAAGGCTGCCCGGGCTCAAGGCATCGAGCAGCCGTATCACTCAGCCATACAGCCATACGGCGCATATTGGGGAATGGCGCTTGCATCCCTCATGCTACTCATCAACGGCTTCACCGTCTTCTTCCCGTCCCAGTGGTCGGTCAGCAACTTCTTCACCGCTTACATCGGCATCCCTGCGTTTCTGATCCTGTACTTTGGGCATCGGTTGTTATACTGGCGGGACCCTTGGGCCTGGCGTCCGGAGGAGGTGGATATGCAAACTGGTATCGCCGAGATCATCGCTGCGGAGGAGCCTGCCCCGCCGCGGAGGAAATGGTGGAAATTGTGGTAGACAACCGGGAGACCCAAGGGAATAGGCAGATGAGAACAGCAGTGTTGGTGGTTGTCTTTTTTTTTCTGTTTCGTCGTCAACTATAGTTTCTGAAAATGATACCTAGACACCTCGAAGCCAGTCGGCCCGGCCCCCTCGGTCTTATCGGGTTATCTTTCCCATTATTGATGGTCCTCCGCCACCGAATTATGGCTTATCAGACCCGCACGCTCCGATGATAAGATCCGACCGAGCTTCGATCCGGCAATTGGCTTTTGGCTTTTGATTTTCTTCGGCATACGCCGTGAACCGCATAGGTTGCTAGTGTGAAGTAATCTTCTGAAACTTGCTACCTCGCAGCATAAAGTCAGCCTGTACGACCCTCCTCTTGATCCGGATCTGAGCTTGTTCTCGACATTGCGACGAGAGCCATGGCCGCGTACCCGATTTCTGTTCACCCGTTGCAGTCCCCTGCTGGGTCCGATATCGACTTTGGGGCAAAAATCGAGGGTGTTAACCTAGAGCATATAAATGGCAAGCATATTCCATCCCCTCTGTCGGTACTCGACTCCTAATAGCCAACAGACCAGCAGTTTGCTACCATCCGCGATGCGCTCTATCGCCACCACGTCATCATCTTCAAGAACCAGCACATGCTTTCGCCCAAAGCTCAGTACGAACTCACTAGGCGTTTTGACCCGGCCTCGGACAACTATGGGCATGGCAAAACCCTTGATGCCAAGCGCAGCATCTTGCACCCCGACCTCAAGACAATTCCCCACCAGCCACAGGTCCAGGTAATCGGCAATGGATTTATTCCATCCTATGAGGGGCTCGAGAACGTCCAGTTGAGACACCCGCACCACCGAACGTTTCATCGGGACCATATTCCCGATGATAAGGACTATGACTTTACTCGTTTCTACCGCTGGCACATCGATGCTGCCCTCTACGATCTCTATCCACCTCTAGTAACCACCCTCATGGCCGTGCAGGTACCAAAAGGCCGCCGGCAAACTCTACTATATGACGATGGCTCGGACGAAACGCTCGATGTACCTCTGGGCACCACGGCATTTGTGAGCGGTGAGCGCATGTTTGATTTATTATCACCAGAGGACCAGGAGTTTGTACGATCGAGCAAAATTGAATACGCACCACACCCGTAAGATAGCTCCTTCTTGTCTAGTCATTGAGGGAACCATTGCTAACCTCCCTGGCAGTTATATTTGGATGAGCCCCGCCCGCGCCCTATCTACCGGTCTGGGTCTACACTCCGAGGGCCGTGAACTCCCTGATTCAGAATTGCCGCCTATTGACGCCAAGAAAATTATGATCTTTCCCATGGCCTGGAAGAACCCAGTGACTGGAAAGCTGGCTTTGCAGATCCATCCCTCTGCCGTCCGCCGGATTCATTGTGCAGATGGCAAAGTGATCGACGATCTCACTCGGGTTCGCGATATTGTCTATAAGCTACAGCGCCCGGCGATAAGTCCCCAATATGTGTATGCTCACGATTGGGAAGAAGGAGACGTTGTTTTGTTCAACAATCGTGGTGTTCTGCATTCCGTGGTGGGTGCATTCAAGCCGGACGAGGTGCGATTATTCCGGCAATGCAACCTGGCTGCCTCTGAGCCCCCCCAGTAGGACCTTGATTTTTGTCTCAATTTCTATCAAAGTCGGGCTATACACAAGTCGGGTGTTGATTGTGTTGGTAGACTTACTCATCAGCCTGCAAAGTATGCCATTAAAGCTCTCGGTTTCTCTGTTCATTTATTTAGTGCCAAAAGCGTATAATGTTCCAGAAAGTATATATCAAACATAGAGTACATATTACAGATGGTAGGTCTATTTAGTTCATGATTCATGAGAAGCAGCATGAGGAACCGGACGAGGAGACAGGCTCATCGGACAATATAGAAACCATTCGTCGCAACTTGCTTCTCTCTCATTCCATCTGTCATCGACCGGACCCCGAGGCGATGCAACGGCACCTGCTCTACTAGCTTCTGTCCCTGTACACGGGCATTGCTATATCCCTCGAGTGTACGGTCCTTCCAGCCTGTTGGCCGCTGTGGAACCTCACGCGCGCTTGGCTTCTCAGGTGCCCACGCCTGGTGAGCCAAAGTATTCTCCACGATGGATGCGTCGTATACATCCGCCAACATAGCAGCTTCGGCCGCCGCCTCCTGCGCTTCAGCCAGTTGCTGACTGGTACTTCCAGTCGGAGGTGGGATGTCTGGACGAAGGAATCCCATCATCCGAACTTCCAGTTTAGTAGTCTGCAGGGGAACTTCACCCAACAGACGTAGCGCCACTACACGTTTGGCTATCTGAGCCACGTTGACTCGTGCGACCTGTAACGGATCCAGAGTTCGCACTGATAGAATCGCGGGACACCATGGGCCAAACGAGGTGTCCTTTCCAGCACTGACATCAAACCGAGCCCAACCAAAGAAATACCCCCGGAGCTGCTCAAGCACCCAGTCGGGTACTTTTGAGAGAGCTAGTCTAGGAGTATCAGATGAGGCCACAGGAGAGGTCATCTGGCCTATCTGGGCGCGGGCCTTGAACCCCATGGGGAATGGATCCTGAGGACCATCTTCAATAGCGAATAAGGCAGGCTCGAAGGTTGTCGCCGGATTATTGTGGTCCTGGATACTTCGAGTGGCGCCGGGTGTCGGGTTGAAAGCTTCGCCCATTCGATTCTGGATTCCAGTGGTAGAATAGGCAGTCTTGGCTGCCGTTTGTGTCACCCACGAGGGGCGATAAGGGTTAACTTTAGACTGGATGGCAGTTTTAACAGGTGCAACCACTGTTTGAGCAGCAGTCTGTGCATATAATCCAGTGACCATCGCCCCAACTTCCAGCGGCAGGGTGCTCAGGCTGGCACCACGGATTGAACTGGGGCTGGCTGATGTTGAGAGCACACGGAAAACAGGACTATTTGCAAGAACCTTCTTCTTGGGTCCCTGACAGAGTACCAGCTGGAAATACCCATCGCCTGCCTCAGCTGGGATGCGCACCACAGCGGTCTCGCGCAGTTGATGCGTGTCGCGAGGTCGTGAGGGTGCCTTCTTGCGAAATTTCTTGACATCTCGCTGCCATGCGCGTTCATCGTCGGGGTTGACTTGGTCGGCCCTCAACGGCATGGATGGAGTGACATCCACCCAGCCATCACGAAAATGAAACAATGATTTGGCACGCATTCCCGTCTTTCCGGTCCATCCTTTGCTTTGCAGCCAATAGGTTCGATCTGGGGGCAGCGGGGCATCCGAGAAAACTGACACCGCGACGGACGTGCCAACACCGCGATAGAAAACGAGCCCGGAAGAGTGGCGGAGAATGGTAAAATGCTTGTTGGATTCGGTTGGGTGGTTAATCAGACCTCCCAGGAAGTGTCGTGCCTCGCCATATGCCTTTTGAATGGGGGATGGAGAGACTGGTGGCGGTGTAGAAGATGGCGTTGGCCCTGCACTCGTTGGCCGAGGAGGTAATCCAGGTGAACTACTTGACTGTCCGGCGTAGAGGTCCGTATAGGATGGGGGCTGTACCGGCACAAAATTTGGAGCCGTGGATGCATGAGGCAAGGTTGACGACAGATGATCGACGCCGGGCGCGGCCCGCAGATTCGGGTTGGACACCGGCTTCCGGCTGATACGGAATGCGTCAGGCGGGCGATCGGGATGTAAATACTCGTCGGTGGCCATGGGGAATTGATTATGGATTATGGATTATGAAATATGGACGGAATCAATGATGCATCCAGCCAGGGATCGTCACCAACCAGCTTAACTCTCGGCGGCTGCGGTTATTGGCTACAACTGTGCTGAGTCATATTGGTGCCTGAGGCAAGAAATTCATATAGATCGTGGTCAACTACGACGTGAATATGAAAATATCATCAATTGTTTCTATTGTGTTCATGGTCAATTCCTCAAAATTCTGAACGCCATAGCCTTGCAATGTATTCAATCACTGCATAGAAAGATTCTATTTTTTGCTTGCTCACTTCTCTGTGTCTAGTCGATGAGGTTGGCAACACCACGATCGCATGTCTCGGGTGATACTGAGGCAGCGATCGGGGAAATGCATTTGCTTCAGTTATTCCTCACGGCCTTTCTGGCTAGCGAGTAACTGATTAGAATGCTCGATCTCATTGTACGAAAAGCAGATTCCCATAAATTTCACCATGTCCTCCGCTGTTCATATCGATCTGTCATGTCAGTCTGCCATTCCGCCAACGACGGGAAAGTACAACGTACGCGTGATTCTATTCCCAGTGGTATCGTTCTCATCTCGTCCATTCATTCGGGTGAAATTTAGAACAAGGTCAATGCGTGGTCGTCGCGAGCTTTGATACATTTCCAGGCGCGCTGGAATGTCCTGTGCACACGTTCCAGCCGCCAACAATGTGGCGATGCTGATAGCATCTTCAATGGCCATTGCTCCTCCTTGACCCATATCTATTGGATATTACTAGTCAATATTGTACCAACTTCATGAACTGAGCCGCGCTTCTTACATGGTTGAAATGGGTGAGCGGCGTCGCCCAGAAGGGCAGCGTTGCCCTTGACCCAGGTCGGCAGTGTCTCCATATCATACAGCTCCCAAACTTTGAGGTTGTTTGTCGCGCTATTGATGATGTGCTTTACACCGGGAGAGAACTTGGAAAATGCATGCACAATGGTTTCCTTGTCTCCGACGGTTTGCCAGCCTATACCCCCACCATTAGCCAAAAATTGAGAATGAGAAAGAGCTATTACTTACTATCAATTTGGCTGTCTGATTTTTCTTCATTTGAAGGCATAAAAGCACACAGGTTGAACACTTTGCTGTCCGAGCATGGATAGGCAACGAGTCGACGGTCCTCAGCGGCCCACTCAATAAACACCCCGGGGTTCTGAACGTAATCCAGCGTTGACTGATGCTCTCTCAAAGAGTCCATGGGTAAAAGCCAACGGAAGCAAGACTTCCCTACCTGATACGGCGAAGGTGCCTCTGGCGCGACCAATTTGCGAACTTGGGACTGTAGGGTTCTCAGTATGCCAATCCGAACCCCATTGTTCTCTGAACTGCATGGAGGCTTACATGGAGTCCGTCCGCCCCGAGCACCAGGTCTGCTTCAAAAGTGCGCCCGTCTTCGATAGAGATCCAGGGCCGTGGCGCTTCGATGTTGATCTCTGTGATCTTGCACTGCGTGTGCAACGTGGCGGTCTCGACAGCTCGCTTTTTGAGATTATTGTGTAAATCGACACGATGCACAAGGTACCACTCCTGTAACGGAGTTAGAATTATACTTGGTGCTGAACCAGCGAGTCCACATACTGCCTGCCATTTTTGACGGATCACTGCAAATTCCTTCTTGTACTTCAAGTCGCCTTCGTATCCATACCGTTGAATCTAGAAGCAGTCTTAGCCAATGATCTTGGTTTTGATGATCATTTACTCACTTCATGAAGGAGTGTGCCGCCGAAGTCCATCGGGTTTATTCCCAACCATTGCAACAGCGCTGTGCAGTTGGGGGGAAGATGAATTGCAGCACCAGTTTCCTTGACAAATCCCGATTTTTCTAGAATCTGAACCCTTCATGTTAGCACGTTCTCGCCTGTCCACAGATTGCATATACTCACTACCACCCGGTGGCCTTGTTTGCCGAGAGCAATGGCAGCAGAGAGGCCCGCAATGCCGGCACCAACAACAAGCACATCCAAAGGCTGATTCGCTGTTTGAGTCATTATGTGCAATGTTTCCAGGAGGCATTGACCTCTGTCATTTAGGTTCTGGGGCGTTTTATGCTTCAGCGGCTAACAATAAATATCAGAGGGTCCCCCACTTCGCCCTCGGTATTCTTTAAAATGAATATCCTTTTCCGGAATACACCGAGACTATCTCCGGTCAATCCGGTGTGCAGTCGAATTAAAGATCTGCGCTCCCGCCGGATGATGCGAATGTCAAGCGGATTGGAAGCGCCTTGCAGGAACTTAGATCGACCGCCTTCGCTATCGTATCTCACATATCTATAATGTTAGCTGTTCGTTCCGTCACGTCTGATTCGCTCTCACGACTGAGTCTTGGCCTTCACCCTCCGTTTGCGTGCGCTCCGTATGCGTCGTCCGGGGGCTCCATATTTAAACCGCTTTCGTGTCTTTTATGTCTGGATGCCAGCATGATGGATCCATGGATAAAAGTTTTATACAGCACTAAACTGCTTTTGATTCTTGACATTCTTGGCATTGTGCGCTCATTTCGCTTACTATGCGTTCTGTATTATAAAAGGGATAGCTAGATTATATTTAGAATGCTAAACTTCTTCTAACTTGCGATTTTCGAGCACATGTGGGAATTACTAGTGTAATTCGTGGTGGATCACATACACCGGGCGGGTATCATCAGTTTAGTGGAAGAAAAGTTGTCGAGGGATGTATACAGTGCGTGCACTGCCATATAATCACCCCCTAAAGTCGGACCCCTACGGAGGTTTATAGCGGCCACTATGACAAAATCACGTAATTAGGATTTATGCCCGGTAGCAAAAAGTATTTTTGATTTCTTGTATCCACAGAAAAAAAACATACAGACTCCCTTCAATTGATTAGCGCTACCCATAATGTATGGAAGGGAGCACTCACCCTTTGGTATGTAAGAGAGAAAAACCCCTCCCTTTTGCCTCCCTCCCTCCCGCCTACGAGGTAGGGTCGTCTATAATCTATGTCGTCGTCGTACGGTACTCTAATTTATTAGTATCTGTCAAAAACCGGTAGCACATATACCCTAAATAGAGATATGATACACAAATAAATAAATATATAACAATTTAAGGGGCGAACTAGTCTAGTAAAGACTAGTACAAAATAGGAAATATAGATGTAGGGGTATCGTGATACGTCCAATTCTTGACAGTAGCGGGGATGACTTGCCTTTAGGAAAGAAAAAAAAAGCTAATCAAGTTAGACTCTACAATTTAGTCAATTGATTATAAATGTTGATCGTACGTCTTCAAAAATGTTAGGACTATCTGACAGTGCACGATACTACCATATATAGTGGACCTAGACATAGCGAAGCTAGAGAACTGACTAGCAGGCATTTTGGTAATAGAGAGGTATAAGAGGGAAATTCTCAAATATGCCTATTGCTGAGAAATTAGTATATACACCCTAGTAGAGCAGAGATGAAAGCAGTAAAATCAAGGTGTGTAATTTTGTCATGGTGGCCGCTATAAACCATCGTAGGACCCCCCCCTAAGTCCGCGCGGTTGTGGGTCAGACTTTAGGGGGCGATTATCCCTGTTTGGAACTACAATCAAAACCCCGCCCCAAGCCCTTTTCTTTTCTTAACGATTCGCACTTCGTTCTCTTAGTTCTCCCCAGTGCTATTATATTCCACAGTCAACTTTTACTCTTTCTTTTCATCCCACACCTAAAACAACTGCTACGCTATGGCTGAGCTACACGGTTCCTGTCATCCTGCTTTCAACTCAGTGCGAGACCTTTTGCAGCAAAAAATTGCTGATGGTGGTGAAGCGGGTGCTTCCCTCTGTATCAATATCGACGGCAAAAATGCCGTAGATCTCTGGGGTGGCTATGCAGATGCAAGCTCGAGCAAGCCATGGGAAGAAGACACTATCACTGGAATTTGGTCCTCTACTAAGGTTCTCACTATCCTGGCCGCTCACATTCTTGTTGATCGCGGTCTTTTGGATGTCAATGAGCCAGTGGCGAGATATTGGCCTGAATTCGCAGCAAACGGCAAAGAGAATGTTAAGGTCTCCCATATTCTAAGCCATACCTCTGGAGTTGTTGCCTTTGATGGGGGAATTACGATTGAGGAAATGCAAGATGAGCAAAAAGCAGCTCAGCGCCTTGCTAAACAAGCTCCTTGGTTTACTCCAGGATCACAGAGCGCATACCAATATACCAATTATGGTCTTCTGGTGGGTACGATTGTCCATCGTATCACAGGAAAGTCCCTGGCCCAGTTCATCAGCGAGGAGATCACTACACCTTTGGGGGCTGACTTCCAGCTTGGTGTCTCTGAGAAAGATGAGGCTAGGACTGCTGATACTATCCCGTTCCCACCGGATGCTATTCCTTCTGCAGAAGGCCTTGATCCTACCACTAGTATCCTACTTCGGTCTCTCATAGGATCTTTGATGGATGCTTCAACTCCCAACAACCCTATATTCCGAAAATCTCAGAATGGAGCTATGGGAGGATTTTCTAATGCACGGGCCCTTGCATCTGTCGGTTCTATTGTTGCTCTTGATGGTGCCGTCAATGATAGACAGTATCTTACTTCCCACACTGTCGATGAGATGTTAAAGGAACAAATCAGATCAGCTGATCCAAATATCATGACGAACTCGCGCTTCGCTCTTGGCCTTTCACTGCCAGCTACCGACGGTGTGTTGCCTTGTATTCCTGAAGAGGATGGAATTTGCTTCTGGGGTGGTTTTGGTGGATCTGTCGTCGTCATGGATCGCCGCCGGAGAATGACTATATCATACATCATGAACAAGATGGAATTTCGGGTGATTGGCAATTCTCGGTTTGATGTCTATTTACCTGAGATCTACAAGGCTTTTGAGAAGTACGACAAATCTTCACCGTAGATTTGGGGCGGAGAGGGGGTGCGGAGGGAATAGGCGCCGAAGGGCTGACCTGCTACTTAGCTACACTTTTACCTCCTAGCAATACAGTGCGTCTCGAAACTGGTGCGACTACCTATACTCTTTGATTGATTCTCTAGCCCAGCGCAAGGAGATATCGAGCTGTAAAATATCGCATTGACTATGGTGTTTGGGGTTGACTCCCTCGCTTACATGCAATATCGCTAAATTTGATTGGCTCAAACGGTGAATCTTGGCCTTGACACTCTTCATGCGAACGCTCCGGACGCGTCGTCCCTCGATATTTAAAACGATTTCGTGTTTGTCTTATATGTCTTGAGAAAGTGCCGAAATAACGATACGTGAGATCTGGAATTCAATGGAAGCAATCTGTGGGTGGAATATTCGTTCTAATATTGCCACAACTGCCACATTATCTTAAGAGACGCAAAGCGTATCCATAGAGACTGGTCGGGAAAGTAATGTAGTTCGAAATGCAGGTGCGATCGCCCCAACTAGCTCTCTGCCAAGCTCTTGAAGCAGAGATAGAATTTATAGCGGCATTTCATCAGATGATTTGGATCCGAGGACCGTGGTCTATTGCTCTGAAGTTGGTTGTCGAATCGCAAACAAAACTGGTTCCGAGTAACAGGCTCATATCCGGGCGAAATCGCATCCCATGAAAATTGTCCCTTTAATCGGTGTGTCGTAGTACGCGCTGATCTCTACAAAGCCATACTTTCGATATAACCGTTGTGCCGCGGTCATCTCGGGCAGCGTGTCGAGTCGAATGCCTCGATACCCCAAAGCTTTTGCGCGGTCGAGGACGGCCTCTACAAGCCGTTCACCAAGTCTTGTGCCGCGTGCTTCCTGGAGGACGTACAGCCGTTTCATCTCGCACCAGTTGTCTGAGCTACGACGGAGAGCAACGCATCCAACTGCGGCGGAGGGATGCGATCCCAGTGGGTCTGAAGACGTTTGATATGGTTGATAGCGATCTGGTTGTTTTTCCGTTCGTGCAATCAAGAGCGCACCTCCTTGGGATGCGACATACTTTCCGGGCAGGGAGTCGAGCTCATCCTGAAATTGTTGGAAGGTGAGGTCAATGCCTAGTGATGCAGCATAGCCAGAGAACAGGGCGAGAATTGTGTCAGAATCGTCGGGAAACCGTGCCGCCTCAATGTGGACGGCCATCTAGGGTGTCGGGCAGAGGTTCGCAAAGCAAGCCAGAGGTGTCGAACAGAAAGACAGCTTTGACACCACAAGATGACTCATACTGCAGAAAAACTGCCACAACTTTGTCTCGCAAAAGTACACCGATTCTTGACCCAGCGGCCTTACTATCCTAGGTTCAGGTTCCATTCATTCGCGGTAGTGGTGTAAATTCTTCGCCATAACTGATTCTGTGCATCTTCCATTGACTCATCCAAAGCAGGTTGATTTCAGTGAGGTCTATGGGGACCAGTACAAGGCCCTGCAAAGTATCGAGCATGGATATGCCCCGCCTAATTTGTTCAAACGCGCTTTGGTGAAATCGTGGACAAGAATAGAATTTAAGCATAGTATCAGATGGCGAAATCTTGCCAAATGTAATAGCCCTTCCCAAACTCCTTTGTGCCGTCAAAGATCAACCCCCCATCTATAAAACCCCAGGCTCTCAGTTGCCGTCGCTATATGCGCCTCGCAAGAACCTTGTCATCATCATTTACGCAGCATTATGTACCGCGACCCATGACTTATTGATAGGTTACATCGAATTCGGTGTCGCTTTGGATATTAACCTCGGCCAACACCTTGCCATTCTGCTGGATTTCCAGGATCGCTGAGTCGTTCACGCCAAAGTCTTCATCTTCGCTAGACTTGGCCTGAGCACCGCTAAACGTGACCTTGTCAAAGTTGACCAAAGCCACCATGGATGTACCGGAGTTGAAATCCTCAACAATCCACTCAACATTCTGACCAGCCAAGGTCGCGGTGGTCGAGGGCGCTGACAGCGTCGTGGTGACACTCTGACCGGAGGACTGGTTCTCTATGATGGCGACGCCCTGACTAGGTGAAGAAGACTCGACCTTGGCGAAGATAACATCGCCTGCGGACACGTCCAAGTCAAAGTTGTTTGCGTTGTTGGGATACCACTCGTACCAGGCATCGAAGCTGACGGTACCATTTTGAGTCCAGAAATCCACACCGGTCTGCAAAATTGCTGCGGTGTACGTGTCACCGTCAATGCCGACCCACGCGGAAGCAGCCTGCATTTCACCAGAGTTGTCGGTAGGGGTCGGACTCGGGACAGTAAATGTCGCCGAGACTGCTGTATAGGTACCGCTCGCGGGCGGCTTTTCACGAACGACTCCACCCCAGTTCTTGCTGTACTCGATGTTGGAGTCGCCGGAATTCTCCTTGAGAAGGACACCGTTCTCTTCGGCGGTGTTGTCGATCTTGTTAAGCGGCAGAGACTGGCGTGGTAGGGCACCACGCTTCTCTAAACGCTCGGCCAGGCCAGCCCGGGGCGCAGCGAGAGAGCTACCAGCCAGCATGGCGGCAGTGAGAGCCGTAGTGGTGAATTTCATATTGACAGTGGCAGTGGTACAGAGGGCCAGAGACTAGAAGAAGATGCCCACAGCAAGAACCAGAACTGTGGCGTGAGTAACCTATATGGGCCTGGTATCGACGCTGAGTTTTATATAGTTTGGTTCCATTCAAGTTGCATGCGGCACACCATCTCGCAAGGGACGCATGGGGCAATAGTTCGCATGTCATGTAGCTTTTGATTTTTGTCTCCGGAATCCTGGTCTGAGACAATATCAGGGACCCGCAGGTAGAGTGGAGGGACCGGCCTGGCATTGACCAAGGCACCGGACCAGTTCAAAATGGGAAAGACAGTCTATTGGCTTATTTGGTGCTGTCTCCCACTTGACCTTCTCCATTTAGTCTCTTCTGTCCGTCACAATGGCACATCAGCGGGCCTAGGTATGTATTTCCGTTATCGGCGTAAGGCCAGAGAGGTGAGGATACACCCTGAACCACAGATGGCGTTTCTGGGCGGAAGGAGCATTCCACATGCACCGTAGCATCTGACAGTGAAGATCGAGATGTTCAAGTGCGACGGAAAGGACAAGGATCGGCGTTGTAAACCCCCGATCTCTCGAGCCGCCAGATCTGTCAATCTTGGTTCGGTCACAATGTCCGGTCGGACGACAATACCCATTCTTCGTCAATAAATCCTACAATGCAATTCAAATCCAAGCAGTCGATCTGCCTGTCCAGGATGCCAGCTCATTCAGCGCACCCCAAGTGTTGAGGTATCGCAGGATATATGACCATATTCTACAGTAGAAACAACATCATATCCAAACATGCCTGCAGTAGCTAAGGCAGCGCCGAGCATAAAATTCATAGTGAAAATAAAATCCCTGTAGAATAAAATAATTCTGGCAAATGTCCCTCCAGCCGACGTCATCGCAGAAATAGGTTAGCGTACATACCAGACACGGCAGCAGCATTCCCCAGTCGGTTTATTGTTGATTCTATTGGCTCACGCCGTCTATGGATCGCCGGAAACACAAGATACTGTTGATGTCTTCTTGGCTCTATCTCGGGTATCCTCATGCGGCGTTGTTCCCAGCACGCGGCAGAAACATTCCTTGGTAGCAGATGATCGTGGTTAATTGAAGCCAGTCTTCTGCTCAAAATCACATGGGAAGCCGACGCATTTCGTCGAGACTCCAGTACTTGCGCATATTGTCTGCGCCAAGCGTCTGAACTTCCTCATCCAAATGAGCCCACAACACCTTACCAAAGCCCTCCATCAGCCGCTTCACTTCTTCTCGGCGCAGATCCTCTTCGCCAGAGCGACATTTCTCGAGGTATGCTTCTAGTTTCTCGAGTCCAGCATGGATCTGCTTATGCTGGCGAAGCAGGTCAAGTTCTTTCCGGAACTCGGGCATCTTTTTCGCCAGGATGGGGAAGATGTGTTGCTCTTCAATGGAATGATGAAAGTCCAGCTGCGAACAAAATTGTAGGCCCATAAGAATCATCTGGCGGGCCGATATCCCACCAGGGCGGTTCCCGGTGGCTGTACAGCCATCCCACAGCTGATTCCATGTTAAACGGAAGTGGGAATGCTGCATTTATTTGTAAGCACTTGAAAGACTTCAGAATAGGACATGATCTTGAGCTTACGAATTGATCCATGTGCTCCGACATGCGGTTGTATGCCCTAAATTCACTCGCAGACAGCGGAGCTGATGCCTTCTCGGTACTTTCCGGACATGCCGAGCTGCCATTCTTCGGAAACGGCATTGGGGTAGTTGAAAATGATCTGGCAGCAACAGGAATGGTAGACAGATAAGCTGCAAGAGCTGGCTGGCCACGGAAAAGTGGCGGGGCTAGGATTGAGCGCAATCCGCGCATGGGCAGTCGGCAGTTGTGCTTGAGCCAAAGCCGAAGGTAAGCTGGTCTGCAGAATCACTATCGACCAATCTCAGATCACAGATAAGTGCCCGGGTCTATAACAAAGGAGCCATCATGGGCATGGATGAAAAGTCTGGTGGAATTTGACGGGAGAGCGGATGATGCGAAAAGGGAATTTCTGATTCGGTGGCGGGGTCTCCAGGGCCGTCGGCATTAAAAATAGTCAAAGTCGCCGGTTTCCGATATGCGGAAACATGAAAGACCTGGGTTTACAAGGGCTTATTAAAGGAGACAAACGAAAGCTGCAAACCTCCCAGGGTGAATATATAACTATTTTTTAACACAGTAATAACTTGACTTGGTATGGCCTACCATGTAATAATCCTAAGGAAATAATGGCACGAACGGAATAGCTGTACTCGCTTTTGAATAGGTTAATTTTGATAATGCAGTTTATCGTTCTGTTAATGAGAAGGTACAAATCGACTAAGCAAAGCCAAAAAAGTCTACAAAAAAAGCATGTCCCAGATCCTCAATGGACGTGTGCCACCTCGGCAGGTGCCGTTGGACACAAATCTAGTACTTCACTGGCTTGGGAGAATTCTCCGTTCAATATAAGCACTTCTTCGGCACAACCACAGCCATGGAAAGGCCGGATCGCAATTTGACATCCGTGCTAACGGGCAATGCTGAGAGAGAAAGATGAGGGTCAGTAGAAGAGGCAAAACACAAGTGGTATGTTATTATCAATACACATCGTGGAACTTGGTCACGCGGGAAGATGGCAAGAGAATAATGAGACAAGAGGCCGCCGGCACGGGGAATCAAGAATTAGAAAGTAATAAGTCGTGACGCCATGGATGAGAGAAGGATTTCATTCAAAGTTCGGAGTGGTCAGCTTCCGGCTCGTTGAACTTTATACCACCCTTAATCTCCTGCCAGGCTAAGTCGAAACGCGCCCCCATCAGCCAGGCCACAAACATCTAGACCGAGTCAGTAAAATCCGAGAATCATGCCAGATTGCCATGTACATACCATCGAAAAAGCAACCATAAAGATGACGGCACCCATCATGGCCAACATGAAAAAGATGTCCTGCTTGGATTCGTCGTCCGCCTGCTTCTGCTCCTGCTCTTCCTTGGTCAATTCACCCGTCACCTGGCGCTTGATTTCTTCCGCCTTCTGGGACGGGAATATGCTCTCAATGAACTTCTCAATCTGCAGCATATACATTAGTACCCCCATTGGCAGCACCTTTAGATAGCTCAAGCTCACCTTGCCGCACACAATGCTGATCTTCAAGAAATTGGGATCTTTAGGAGTATTCTTCTGGTGAATCTTGCGCGTGTAGATCCGGAAGCTATCACACAAAACCTGAAGGTTCTGCGTCGACTGGGTCATGAGGTTGCAGGCTTCTCCCTTGGTGATCTTGATGTTTCGTTGGAAGAGGGCTGGGTTGCGGAAACACAGTTCCATGGTGGCAATAGCCATGGACTGCGGGATGGCGCAAAAGTTGAAGATGCTCTGCTCCCGCAGACCAGCAAGGTAGAACAGACACTCCTCCGCATGCTCCAAAGCATTAAGAATCATCTCAGAGCTGCAGTTCAGGGCGGCCTCGCGGTTCTCCGGCTTGAACAGATCCTCAAATTGATCGACGTGGTTAGACCAGATCTCCTTCGGCCAGAACCGTCGGTTGTCGTCAAAATCCTCGCGGATGTCACGGATGATGTTAGTCTTCTGTAAGAAAAGCCCCATTGACCTATGTAGGTGCGGACGCTTCAGCAGAGCGGGGTTGCCGAACTCAGCCTCCACGAACAAACGAGTAAGACCCTCACCGACTAGGCCCGCCACGTAGTAGCAGTACAGGTCGTATTCCTCGACGGTCTTCATGCTGGCGTCATCTAGCGCGGCCTTGCGGCAGTAGTCGGCCATACCATTTCCCATCTTATCGGTGATGTCCTTGATGATAGCTTGGTAGGCCGGCTTCATATTCTTGAACTCGGTGATCACATTGTGAAACTGAACCAGCAGCTCACGATCCTTCTCCTCCGGCCGATTCCCATCGAAGTTCCAGCCATCTTTGGTCAGGATATCTTTGAAATTCCGGAGGAGAGGTTCCTTGGTTTCCAGAGGAATTGAGGTGTCATCTTCGATGGTATCCAGACCTCGAAGCACCAGGTAGAACACACACACCGGGAGCAGTAGTTCGGGATGTAGCTCCTTAATCACAGCGCTGAAACTTCGACTGGTCTGATCCAGGAACTTGAAACAGATCTTCTGCGTCTCGGTCTCATCCTTCTCATTCCGCTCATGGGGCGGGTTGTGCCAGACTTTCCTGTGTCAAGAACATGATGAGCGAAAGATCGGGATGAACAGGAGTCCAGAGGCAGCTTCATACGAACCATTGAAGAATTGCCCTCAACTCGAAGGGGTGGAAGGTATAGTAAAGGACATTGCCAATGGCCCCCATGGTGTGTGGGGAAACGCGCAGGTGCGGGAGCTGGCAGGAGTGGAATTCAAAGCCCAACAGAGGGGAAGTAATTATAAGGGCGTAAAGGAGAACAATGAAAATAGGGAGAAGGAATTGAAGACGGAGGTAAAGAAGAGGGGAATCGGAAAGGAGGTGAAGAGGCAGAGAGAATGAAGGGAAAAGGAAAAGGAAAAGGGGGGAAGTGACAGAAGCGAGATGGAGAAGCGAGAAAAATCGCTTACCGCCAACAGTCAGCAGAAGTGATCCCGTGATCCGAAGACTCCCCGCCGCATGACGATTGGGAGGACCATCAGGCAGAAAAACAAAAAGAAACAACAATCAACTCTCTCTCTCTTTCTGCGTTCTTCCAGCTCATTTTCTCGGCCTGCACCAAGGGCTCTTACCTCCCACGATGGTCGCGGACACTACATACTACGATGTTTTGGGCGTGCCACCCACGGCCTCCGAGCTCGAGATCAAGAAGGCGTACCGGAAGCTGGCTATTACCACTCACCCAGGTATGACGCGTGGAGCTCACCGTGGTCGGACTAAGTAGTACTGATGCACAATGCAGACAAGAACCCCGGCGATGCAACTGCACATGAAAGGTTCCAGGCGGTACGCGCGGGTTCCCTAACTAGACAGCGCAGTGAACTAATACCATCGCATGATAGATCGGAGAGGCCTACCAAGTCCTCAGCAGTGAGGATCTGCGAAAGCGCTATGATAAGTTTGGCAAGGAGGACGCCATGCCCGGTGGTGGCTTTGGTGAGTCCATGATTCCGGAGCTGGCGGCATGGCCACATTACTGACCTCTTTTTCTTCTCCCCGACAGAGGACCCGTCTGAGTTCTTCAGCATGATATTTGGTGGCGAAGCGTTTGTTGATCTTATTGGAGAGATCTCGCTCATGAAGGACCTGACTACGACGATGGACATCACCGTGGAACAGATGGAGGAAGAAGAGCTGGCCGCGTCAGCCGAGCAAAAGTTGAATATCCATGACGAGGAAGTCAAGGCCGCCGGTGCAGATAGCGCATCTGCCGCCGAACCCCACGCACCGACAGCGTCAGTGTCCGAGGCCCAGCCTCATGTGGCCTCGGAGACGTCCGCTCAGAGCTCCGGTACTAGCACCCCTCGACGATACCTCGGCCAGCAGGCCATCATGGACAAGTCGGAGGAAGAGGCGCGCATGGAGGCAGCTGGTCTGTCGCAGGAAGAGAAGGATTTGCGCAAGAAGGAAAAGAAGAAGGGCCTGTCCAAGGAGCAACAGGAGCGCCTGGCCGCCTTCGAGGAAGAACGAAGGAAAGCGCGCGAGGAGCGTGTCCATACCCTGGCGAACAAGCTCATCGATCGCGTCAGCGTATGGACCGAGACCGATAAAGGCAAGGATGTGACGTACGCGTTCGAGGAGAAGATTCGGCTGGAGGTCGAGAACCTGAAGATGGAGTCGTTTGGCCTCGAGATTTTACATGCCGTTGGTGCCACCTATGTTCAGAAAGGTACATCGTTCCTTAAATCGCAAAAGTTCCTCGGCATCTCCGGGTTCTTCTCGCGGCTGAAGGACAAGGGCACGCTGGCAAAGGAGACGTGGACGACCATCTCCACGGCGATCGAGGCGCAGATGACCATGGAGGAAATGGCCAAACTGGAGGAACGGGGCGGTGAGGACTGGACAGATGAAAGGAAGGCCGAATACGAGAAGAGGGTTACGGGCAAGATTCTAGCTGCGGCATGGCGCGGCAGCAAGTTTGAGATCCAGAGTGTCCTGCGCGATGTGTGTGACCAGATTCTGGGTGACAAGAAGATCCGACTGGAAAAGCGAATCGAACGTGCTCACGCACTAGTGATTGCTGGTAACATCTACGCAAAGGTATGATAGTGCTTTGTACGCTCTTCATTTGATTGTACTAACTCATTGCCAGGCTGAACGCGACCCTGAGGAGGAAGGCGATTACATGGCTTTTGAACAGCTCATGGCCGAGGCCATGTCCAAGAAAGGCAAGGATGAGAAGAAAACAAAGAAGTCGAAGCATGGCTTTGGGCACAGCCACGAGCAGCCCGAAACGGAGAAGGTCCCCGTTGCTTAATCTTTCTTTGTTTCTGTGTTTTGTCTCCCCCCTCGCGGGTTTGTTTTTTTATTTTCTGGACATACATGCGCGGTCTGCTGTGTTTTCTTACAGGGGGCTCAAATTGATGATCCTCTTCTTTATTTCCCGGCGACCTTCCGGTCAATCCTCGATTGAATGAGGCGCAGAGGTTGTTCGAGTACTAGAATGCTTTATATATCTTGGTATCCATGCGGTCCGATTGTCTCCTTCAGCAAGAAGAAATCTATTTTCACAAAAAAGATATGCACACGTCCCGATACATTCGCAGTTCGTATATTCAAGTCGGAGGTATCAACAAGCTCAAAATTACTCCATCGATTCACCGTTCACGACTAATTAATTGTTCATATGCAACATTATTATCCCACTACCTGGCCCGCTATTATTCATCTGATGGAAACGACAAGACTGGTGTTGGCGACGGTGGGCGACTGACATGGCTACTCGTCGCAATTCGCAGTGTTCGACGACGGTGTTCAGTCATGGTGGGTGCTTTCGCCATTGAGCTCGGCGCTCTGGCCGGCCGACAGTGAAGAGGCATCATGCAACTGCGGCTGATAATGAAGCGCTTCAGTATCCCGTGTGGACAGATCTGATGCAACAACAGGGGTCATACTCATCGGCACGTCGTGCGCCGGCGGACCTGCACCCGCCGGTGCATCTGCAGCCCGAGACTTCCTCAAAGACTGATAGCCTGCCCAGTCCGAGGCCAGCACACCGCAGAGCGTCAAGATGGTTAGGATGAAGAGGGCCATGAATAGTAGCCTGGTGGTAGACAATCCGGGATTAGTTGTTGCGGCGGTAAACAGGGAAACAACTCACCAGAGGAGCACCGCAAAGGCAATTACGGCGTTCAGGTAATCCGATGTGCTGGTGCCGCCGCCGAGATAGGAGGCGATATCAGCGAAAGAGGCCAACCAGAACACCATGGTGACGAAGTAAACGGCTGTGAAGACGATGCCGAGGATCATGTTCAGCTTCGAGCTGGACCCTTTGCGTGTGAAGAACCATGGAAGGAACAGCGATGCTCCGGTGACCAGCATGCTCCAGACCGCGGTGAAGAGGAGGAAGTCGACGATAGGCGGCGCGCTGATGTTAACGTTTTCGTAGCCATAGCCGCCCCACGGATCGTAATAGGACACTCGGTGCGATCCAGTCCAAGCAGATGCAACATAGGCGGCTAAGCCCAGCTCGATAATTGAAAAGACCAACGACGTGCCTAGTAGGGCATAGAGGGCGATGTCGAGCGCTAGCATGGTGAGCGGAGGGCGAGCAAGAACAGAAAGGACGCCAAAGTGACCGCCAGCGCACCAGGGCGGCTTGCTCTTTATGTATCAACTATTGTTAGTTTGTCCCCACACGTGCACTTGGTGTGGTTTTTCCCTCGCTCCAGGTTGCCCCCCTTGGACCTCATCCAGCCTCTCGTATCTGTGGTAGCTCCTGAGTGGCACACACTTCTGGCGCGCTCGTATCCTCAGGGATCAGCTATATCTCGTGTTCTGAACCAGTCCCATTCCTATTGAGTGCCACCAAACTCTGTTGCAACGCCTGGTCTGGCCAGCCAGCCAGCCTCTTGAGCGGCCAAGACAACAAGGCGTCCGTCCCGACCCGTATCAGTGCAAGGTAAGCGAGAATCGTAATTCGGGCTGCCATGGCCAAGAAGCAGCTCCTGAGCAAAGCAGGGCGACGGGGCAGCTTACAATAAGAACGGAGACCGCCTGCTCGACTTGTGCATTATTATTGTTTAATGTGACTGACTGATCAAGGCCGTAAGTTGGGTGTCGGTTCGCGACGTGGGCACGCCAGAAATATTAATTTTGGGAGCGAATACGTGCCTAATGCCTCACCGCACCTCGTACTATTACATAGGGCTTGCAGCAAAAGTCCCCGATAACAAAATTCACTTGTGCCAGGGCGGCCGTTTCTGGCGTCGCTAGAGGCTGAAAATAGCCTCTCCGGCACAGCCCGGTACATGCACGCACCTCCTCCTCATGACCATGCGCGCGTACCTACCCCTGTAACGAGCGGCGGCGTCACGGCTCCTGGTCCAGGAGCCGGGGTCATCCCCTGATGCCAAAACACCGAATGCTCTGCATGAAACAAAAAAATCAGAGCAATTCAAAAGTTTGCCAATGTCAAGATCTCACAAGCCATGAACATGTCTCGTCTACGCGGTGTGATCTAGAACAAATTAATTGGTTTGGACTCTGAATTTCTTAGATTGACTGTGATAATACCACTTTGGAGTTTGCCTTGATTCCTGACACATCTTTCGATTTGCCGGGAAAATGAGATACGAAGGTGACAACCACATTGTCTCACCTTCACAAGGCTGGAATCATTTGAAGCGACGCCAAAGCCGCAAGTGTTCTGACTGATACGAATTATTAAACCTGGATCATCGACTTTGGAGGTGGATATACTCAAGGATGGGTTAAAGAAGGTAAGATGGAGACAATTGACGGTGATCAAGGGGTCTTTCTAAAATCAAAGAGCTCCTTCACTGAGAGAAACCTCATCAAGGAAGCAGGCTCTAGAGAGCGAGGATGACAGCTAGTACATGTGTGACACCGAACTGGTCCGTCGCTACCAGCTGGCGGTTGAGGAGTTGAGCTCGGCGATGGTTCCTCGTCTCGAAGCATCCAAAGAGAACAACAACTAACAGACCGACACCGACCGCAATGACGTAAACCCAGTAGAACCTCCTCCAGCCTAGAGCCGCGGCCTCGTAGGAACAAATAGATATGTAGAGCGGTCTTACCGAATCCCGCAGCTTAAATCTCTTTTCGCCATTTTGGCATATCGACAGAGGAGACCGTATACTGCCCGGATAGCAGTCTTGCCGTGGTGGCACATATCATGCCATTTGCTCAATATTCATGTGAAAAGAATCCTTTAAGACTGGGGTAGAATAATTTCAACCAACCACAGATACCCTAAACTCAGCGCGTGGACAATCCCCGCCGGCCTTTTGTCATCCTGTATCGATCGCCCTGCCTTATCTGCCAGCAGGTGACATTCTCCCGAGCTTCGGTAGGTCCAGGCAGTCGTACGATGTCGGATTTGCGGTGTCCGGCCGAGCTGCCGAGTATGCTTGCTAATATGGTTCAGTTATGCCTTCTCCGGAAGCTTATTTGGACTGGCGTTCTTCTTCTAGTCCATTTAATGCGATGGTTCCAGGACGTCAAACCTCGGCTATAGAGATGGGCATTGCTTTTGTGGTCGCATTTTGGCCCTCACTCCACATGTAAATATGAAAAGTTCTAGCTGTATACAGCGTACTTTTTGTTTTTATCCGGCTATGCTGACCGCTATCTAAGACTTACTTGAATATGGGGAGTGATGATGAGCAGTGGATTAGGGATGCCCCGCGGCGGGACCGTATCCTCGGTCCGCTCGCTCGTTCAAATGGGGGCGGCGTCATATGAACGCGTGCATAATGAGTACTATAGCTTGGTGATGGTGCGATTCAAGGGTTACTATCATTAAAATGCGCAGCATAGTCAATAGGGCGTATGCTTTTGAGTTGAAAGGTCACAATATATATAAGATGACGAGGTATCAGTATTTGAATTAACAGAAACTAATCAAAACCGACAACTTCATAATATACTTCCATATCCTCCATCTATCATGGAATGGCCTTTCATGTCACATAGCCTGAGGAACTGGCTGTCCAAAAGCCTGGCAGATGAGTCGCCGAAGCAGTGCGTGCTTTACGCCTTGTTAGGGCTGAGTGTGTATATGGCACTGGTATCATTTCTGCGTTTCCAGAGACGACAAAACTTGCAAAAGGAATATCCTTATCCGGCTCGAGAGTCTATGGGCAACATGACAGATCATGATGCCTGGGCCATTCAGAAACAGATCATGCAGATGGAATTCCCATCCACGGTGGTCAAGTCCTTACAGTTTGCTCTCTTCCGCGTACGCAACTCTTTCCCGCGTACATATCAAACTAGACTAACTTTGCTGCAGACATATGGAATCCCCACTATATCGACACTACTGCTGAAGACATCGCAGTTCTCTGACTCGGCCACCTCATTCAAGCGCTACGCAGACACAGGTGCCTTAATTGGCGAATTCATGGCCTTTGAGCCAAGCTCAGAGCGAGCACAAACGGCAATTGCTCGAACGAAATTCCTGCACAAGGGCTATCGGGCAAGTGGCAAGATCTTAGAGGATGACATGATTTACACATTAAGCCTATTCGCAACGGAGCCGATACGTTTCGTGGAGCTGTACGAATGGCGCAAAATGACCGACCTGGAAAAATGTGCCGTGGGTACATACTGGAAGAGCCTCGGTGACGCTCTGGAAATCAGCTATGATGTCCTACCCTCTGGCAAGACCGGCTTTCGTGACGGGATCCACTGGCTGGATGAAGTCCGTACCTGGAGCTTGCAGTACGAGAAGCAGCATATGAAGCCGCATCCGCGCAACAAGGAGATTGCCGATAAGACGATTGACGTGCTCGTGTATAGTCTCCCAGGTTTCATGAAGCCGCTAGGTGTATACTTTGTTTCGTTTCTGATGGACGACCGCCTGCGCAATTCGATGATGTAATTACAAAACCTCTCTTCTCATTCAGAAGCAAGACTGACAATTATCAATTAGGATTGATCCAGCGCCACCGGCTTTTAGCACAATCCTTTCATCCCTAATTAGCATGCGCCGGGGTTATCTACGCTACTTGGCACTCCCTCGACCAAATTCCATGCGCTTGGACGTCTTCAGCGAGAAACCGAACAAGCACGGCAAGAATTTCTTGCTGATGTACGAAGGCGCTCCATTCTATGTGCAGCCGACCATCTGGAACCGCTGGGGCCCTTTGGCGTGGTTCAAATGGATGATCGGGCAGCCGTTGCCAGGTGATGAGGGCGACAAGTATTGCCCAAAGGGATACTTTACGCCGGATCTGGGGCCTAAGTACTTCGAAGGCAAGGGACGGAAGGAGCTGGAGGTGATCAAGGAGAGCTTGCGAGCCCAGCGGACAGGACGGTGCCCGTTCCCGTGATTGTAGTTTGGGGTTTCCATAAAATTGCGATATCTGAGTTAACGAATGTGGGCTGGTGCTTTTTTATTCGACTGAATGTCATCGCGTAGTTATTCGGTGTCAATTAGTCGATAGCTGAGAGGATATCCAATGGAATATTTCTTAAGGTGGAAAACATCAATATAGATCGGAATCAAGATAAGAGAGAGAAGAGTTGGTTCGATTTCTACACAAGACCTCATTGACATCAAGTTTGGGGCAAGCATCCAAATACCAACTCCACGATCATGGGAACAAAAACAAAAATCGGGTATCTATCAGGGTAACCGGAATCAACATATTCAAAACATCAAATGTTCCTCGTAGTTGACAAGCAGATCTATCGCTCAGAATCCAACATAGGTGACAAAGCCGAAAAGAGAGAGTAATGTGAGGAACACGACGGGATATGTCCTGAGACAAAAGAGAATTGAAAAAGAGAGAGGTAGAGAAGAGGCCGCTGAAGGAAGCATATAGCGAGGTAAAAAGATCAAGAAAGATAGGAAGGGGGTATTGTGCGAAAATGTACAAACGAAAAAATATCAAGGGTCGTCCCGCCTGGGACGGTGGTGAAGAGATAACTTCATGTGGTGGCGGTCGATTCAGTCTGTTCAGTCTGCTCAGGTGGCTCAGTGGGCTTATCAGGGGCATCTGTGGCATCTGTGGCATCGGGTGCGTCAAATGGAATTTCAGGAGAAGGGAAAAAAGAGCTGAATTCAGTGGACGGACTGAGCAGTCCCTGGTTGCTCTCACCGAGCTCGCCGAGTTCATCCGGAGACAATACCCGGCCACCTATCTCGACATCTTGGACATGCACGTTGTATTCGAGCGCCCTGCGGCCCTCTCTAATGAGCTCCTCCGTCCAGCCGAGGCAGCGTTTGAGGCTTTGGTTCATTTTCTGACTGTCTACCAAAAGCTCTTGATGCCGGGCTACATCGAGTAACAAGCGTTTTTCGTCTTGGGCTCGATGCTTTGCATCGTGTTCTGCGAGAGATTGCGGACTCATGACCCCTTCATCCGCAACAGAGTCTTCATCGCTGAAATCGGACTCATCCTGAGAGCGGATGGAGGACAGCTCACTGGTGCCCTCGTCCACCTCGCTGGTAACTGAAAGAGCTGTTCCAGAAACCGAACGCATGGACGGTGCCATGGATATGCGTCCAGAACGACTTAATCGACGGTAGCGACGAAGCTCTGCATTTTGTTTCCGCATCTCCCGCTCCAGTGTGCGGTTGATGGCGAGCAGAGACGAATTGCTGATCTCAAGGTCCAGAATCTTGCGCTCGGTGCGCGCATTAAGCGCCATATCATTTGCCGGGGCACCAGGCCCTTCTGACTTGCTGGGGCTCTGAGGGACAGGTGAAAGGGGTTCGGCTGAAGCTGAAGAGCCATTGCTGAAGATACGAGGGCGAAGGGTGGGAATTTGGTCTGACATGACCGGTGTCATGCCATCCGCACAAAATGTACTGGGCGAAACAATTATCGGACTTGCTCGTAGACTGTCAGGCGGCCGAGTTGTAGTGTCCACACTGTATGATTTGCTGTGTCGACGACCAATAGGAGGACGCTGCGGTGCATCGGCCGTTGTGCTTGGTGGAGAATTATAAAAGTGTGCAACCTTTTCAAGGACTTGGTCCGGGGTGGAACTGAGGTAGGATCGCGCGTCGTCTGCCGGAGAGGTGGAATCCGGCAGCTTGGGTGATTTTAACCATGGGGAGGGTGAGGGACCAGGCTTGCGGCTAGGAATGGTGCGAGGTAGGCCTCCAGAGCGACGCTTCGCAGCAGAGGTTGTATAATTAGTCTCTTCAATGGGTGACTGCCGTTCTTCGTCACCGTTCGCGTAAAAGAAGCTGGATGACGGAGACACCTTCCCGGCAGGCTGGGGGCGAGTGGCATCCACATCAGAGGCGCTGAGCGACGGTGAAGCATTAGAGGCATGAAAGAACATGCGAGATGCCGAGGATATGTCGGAGAAGGAGCTCGGGCGGGACGGTTGCTGCTCCTCCGCCGTCAATGTTTTGGCCCTCAGGCTTCGCGGTTGTTCTGGTTTCACAGGAGCGCGGGCAGGGCTGCGCTCGCTCCGATGGGACCCTGTCGCGTAAACAGGCTGGGAGTATGTTGTCTGCGGTGATGTTGCCCGGGAAGGCGTATTTGAGGGAGACGTGTTGGTGCCATCCCGCCGCGTGTTGCGGGAACCCGATCGAGGGGTGATGTTGGCGCTGAGCAAGGCCGGTGCGCCCGCGAGGTCATCTTTGGAGGGAGTGGAATAGGGATCTTGATGCGCCAGTCGGCGGGCTGCAGGCAAGGTGGGATTGGGACTTGCGAGCTTCGGGGTCAGGGGCGACCTGGTGGAGCGGTGGAAGGCGGCGCTGAGGGACGGGGTGAAGGGTTTGGGAACATTGTGTTTATCGGAGGTCATCGTGGCGGAGCGCGAAGAGCAAGTGGCACTGCGCTCCGCAGGCAGTGAGCATGATGCACTGGACTAAGAGGAAGAGAACAGTAAGTGAGTAAGTGAGTGAGTGAGTGAGTGGTTTCGAGGATGCAGATCAAGTGACGAAAACAATTCGCGCCCGATCGGGTTTAGGGCGGGCCAAGGAATGTTTAGGGTTCGGAGGGTGTTACTATAACTACACGAAGTATAAAGCAATGCTGTACATGATCGTAATAATATCGCGGGACTATTGGAAAAATAATCGCTTTTGGCGTATATCGCCCTCGGGTCCAGACTGAGACGCTGTCTTTCGTTTTCGCCCTGGAACGGCTACCCCCTGCGTGGTATCCTGGACAACCTCCCGGATGGTCTGCCGGGAGAGACAAAAGTCCACATGGTCATTGAAGATCCGGTCATCGGCCACCTGCGGTCTTGCGCAGATTGGACAGTCCCAAGTAGTGGTGGTTGGATTGGTTTCTTCAGGAAGGTCGGAGGCCTCTTGGCTCAGCTTCTCCAATTCATTCATCTCATCCTGGACCTCTTGACGCGCTGCCTCCTCAAAGGCCTCCTCGGCCCCGATGTCATATTCAGAATTGACATGCACAGCAGAAGACACGTTCGACTTCGGTTGCACGGCGGCACCGAAGAAGTTGATGCCCGCTTTCTTGGTGCTGACCAAATGTGTGCACCGGAGACCGAGAAGCCGCAGCTTCATGCCAGGGATGTCCTTTTCGAGCTTCGCCAACATGGGCAACGCAAAATCGTACAGATCTTTTGCCTGGAATACCGCCCGAGGTGGTGCTGTCTGCCGGGTTAAAACCTCAAATGTATGGAGCTTCACTTTCAAGACCAAAGTGCGTCCCTTGAACTGGGTTCGGGCCATATCCTTCTCCAGTTCCTGCGCCGTCCACCAGAGCTTCGCCCGCAGTTCCTCCTTGTCTCCAATTTCATGGAATGTTGCCTCTGTCCCCACGCTTTTCCGCTCGTAGGTCTCGACCGGCTGAATCTTGGTGCGGCCGAGGCCGAGGTAACACTGTGCAAGGAATTGGAAGGCCTTCTCCCCGAATAGCTTGGTCAACAGGGCCCGTTGCGGGTAGATATCTCCACAGTTTTTGATGCCAACCGATTCCAGTTCGCGTTCAAAGACGCGGCCAACCCCGTTCACTTTGCGGACGGGCAAATGCCGCATGAATTCCATGATCGCCTCTCGATCATTCGGTATCCGGAATTGACCATTGGGCTTGTTTTGATTCGATGCAATCTTCGCCAGCTTCGCATTGGCCGCGATCCCCGCCGAAACAGACACCTTGGTGGTCTCCAAGATCTCGGCGCGCATCCGCTGGACCGCTTCCTCCGGGTCCAATTCATTTTCAGAGCAATAAGAGGTGATGTTCAAATAGGCCTCATCGATACTCGCGCTCTCAAAGAGCGGGTCGTACTCGGCCATGATCGCGCGAATCTCCTTCGCCTTGGCTGTATATTTCTCGTAGTTTTGCGGTAAAAGAACCAGCTGCGGGCACAGCTTCTTGGCGACAAAGGATGCCATGCCACTGCGGATTCCGAATTTCCTGGCGAGATAGTTACACGTCGTCAAGACGCCCTTGCCTACGGCCATCGGGACTGTCTTCAGTTCTGGCCGGTCTAGCTCCTCGACAGCGGCAAAAAACGCGTCGCAATCAACATGAATGACATGTTGAGAGAGATCTCGCGTCAGCTCGAGTTCGGCAAGAAATTCATCCACTTTACGCAAGTCGTGGCTCAGGTCCAGCTGCTCCAAACGTGCTTTTTCTTTTCGGATCCGTTCGATCTTGACCGTGAGGTTCCGGTCGCGTTCCTGCTCGCGGTTGAAGAACTTGGATCCTTTGGAAGCATTGTAGATGACCTCCGAGACCTGGACATCCCGTTATTTGAGCCCATCGAAGAGAACTATAAGACATGCAACACACACACCTTCTGCTGATCCACGGCATCCTGGCCCGCTTTGGTTAACGAGGGACCGAGCAGAGAGTATTTGAGGGTGTCATTATCTGACTCGCCCTGGGCCCGCTCCCTTTGTTTCCCGTCATCAGCAGGCTGATCGCCCGAGGAGTCCATGATCCGGGCATGTCATGGGATGGGTGGTTTCATCGTTGTCGGTTCGCATCTGCTCCAGGCAACGCCTGATCACGTGAATTCGTGTTTTGCTTGCCTGGGCACGTGTTCTGGAGCCGCATTTCGGTTTCTCTTGTCACACACTCTTCCTCATGTGGATCCTGGATTCGACGGGGGATTTCCTGGACGGTATGTCTGGAGTGATGAGTCCCTGGCGGTGACTGACGATTGCCAAGGGAAGCGAGTGTGGCTGCGTCCTGGGAAGAAGTACCTGTTTGGGCGCATCAAGCAAGATGACGGTAAGCTCCAACCCAGCTTTGATGCGAAGGGATTCTCACTTGCATCTAGTCCGTCATGCGATTTCTCACAACTCGATCTCGCGAAAACACATGACCATCGAGGTGTCCCCCGTCAAACCTGGCGATGGCGTACGGCTTCCCATCCTTTCTGAACGAGTTGGTTGCTGACCCAGAAGCAGTCTCAGATTTACACCAGATCCGAAATCACCGTGGCCGATTTGAACTCGAAATGCGGGACCTTTGTGGATGGAGAACAATTCACAGGATCGAGCAAGGTGTTGCGTGGGGAGGAACACGAGATCAAGCTGGGCAGGTATCAGCATACTCTGCGGTGCGTCATCTCGCCTGTCTGCCCCGGGGTGCTCGCTGACGAGAACTGGCAGGATCAAATGGCAGCCCGTCATTCTGAGCTTCTCATTCTCCTCGAAGGAGATGAGAGCAAAGGACCCTCTCGCCCACGTCCGTTCGCGACTAGAAGACCTCGATATCAAAACCATCATTCCTTATGTGGTCGAGCAGACCACACACGTGGTGCAGAGTAAACGGAACACGGCGAAAGGTCTCCAGGCTCTTATCAATGGGAAATACATTGTGCAAGACTCCTATATCGACGCACTTGTCTACGCGACCACGCCTAGCGACCTCGAAAATCTGGAATCATTATCTCCCCTCGAGGCCGACTTTGACGCGGCCTGGCCGGATGCTACGGAGTATCTCCCGCCAGCCGGTAAGGAACCAATCAACCGGCCTGCTGCTGCCTTTGCTCCAGACCCGGCTCGGATCAGCATCTTTGAAGGATATATATTCGTCTTTGGGGATCCCACACAATTCGACAACCTACAGGCACCTATCAACAATGGACAAGGGAAGGCACTCTTTTATCAAGTGGAGGATGGGGTGTCTACAGCCGCTGATATTGTGCAATTTATGAAAAATGCAGCTGGCCGCAAGGGAGTGGGCAGTGATCGAGACGGTCCAGGTGGTGTGGTCTTGGTTCGCTTCCGGTCCAAGGGTCAATATGAATCGTGGTCCATCGAAGTGGGCAATGAGGTCGCGTTGATGACAGACCAGCGCGTGATTGAGCAGAGGGAGTTTCTTGATGCCATCCTCGGGACCGACGCCTCCCCTCTCTGTCGTCCACTGCCTAGTGAAGAGCCGGTCCCGTCGTCTCGGACTGAGCAGCGAGCCTCAAGGTCGGAGGAACGTGTGCAACCACTCTCCAAATCGCCGGCCCAGTCCGAACCTAGTCAACCTGCTCCGGCTCGTCCAAAGGCGCCTCGCGTGCGCACCTTCGTCAGTAAAATGAAGGCTTTTGATGATGGCTTCGATATGGATTCCGTCCCAGTCTACACCCCAGAGGAAAGCCACACAACATCTCAGTGGGATCTCGAACCTCTCGCCGCCTCGCAACCTAGTCAACATCTAAATCCGGTAGAGGAAGAGGCTGAAGTGGATGTGGTGTCAGAATTGTTGCCGGGCACCCGGGCAATGAAACGCCGTCGTGCAGAAATGAGCCAGCACCCGGGTCCGTCTGCAATCACTGAGTCTGAACCCATCAGAAAGCCGAAGCGCCCCAAGTTAGACGTGCTGGAAGCGGCACGAAAACATCGCGAAGAGGAAGAGCAACAGCGACAAGCACAAGAAGACACCTATCCAGCGGCCTTGACGGACCTGGATGTCAATCAGCTCCGGAATCTGGCCATTGTGGAAGAGATGGACCTTCCTGCGCGGGATCCGCCTGCTGCCGTCGACTCCAACTCGGACCGATGGGATGATCGATGGAACGGCCGTAAGAACTTTAAGCGGTTTCGCCGAAAGGGAGAGCCGCGCCATGCCCGGCACCGCGTACAGACTGTGATTGTGCCCCTAGAAGAGGTGACGCGCAAGGACTTTGGTATTGGCGACCACTACTGGGTCAGCAGTGACAAAACCCCCGACACCAGTCAGCCCGCAGACCGAAGATCTCGTCGTGATCCGCCGCGTGAGGACCCCGCTGCATCTATCCCAGAATTGGCTTCAGGTTCGACCTCTCCTCCGGCTACTGGCCCCGATCCAACCCCAACCCCAGCCCCTGCAGGGCGGCCCCCCAAACGACCGCGAGAAACGCGGGAATCGGACAGCGACGATGAGCCACGGTTCCGCTTTCGGCGCAAGCGGTAAGCCCAAGGCTGTTGTATTTTTTTTTCACATATGATTTTAGCCTGTAGTTATTTGCAACTTGCATCGATACCCTGACATGAATGAATCCTCTGATTGTTGCCGCGCGGCTAGTCGTTTTCAAGGGGCCACACGAATAAGTATTCTTAGATCGAACCCGGCGCCCGATGGTGGTGGTTCATAGTCGGTTCAGTTTCAGGGGAAATACGAACTACGTAGAAATAAATAATTATAGTATCGTACTAGACCTTTGTCCCAGTGGATCAGTGGGTCCCGATCCGAGCCCTAATTAAGTGTTGACATAGATAACCATTCATTCCCTCACCTGATGTCGTTCACTCACCTTCTCCCCTTCACTTTTTTTTTTTTGCTTCTTTTTCTTCTGTCACCACTTACTTCCACCCATCTCTCTCTCCTTCTTCCTCCCCGCCTCCTCTCACTTTCATCCTTGTCTGTTCCTTCACTCTCTGTTTCTCTTCTCTCCCATCATCTCTGCCTCGCTCCCCCAATCCCCTCGTCTTCTCACTGCCTCAACGCTGCCCAAGCACCTAACCTCTGACTTGCCTACTCTCTCCCAAAGACACTCCTCGTTGGTATCATGGCCAGTTGCAAGCGCTGCTGGCAACTGATTCTCTGATTTGTTCCCGGCCCAACCGTGCAGTCTGGGCCGCTACGGCCTGGGATCTGCAAGGAACTACGCCATCACCCACCCTTCCTGTGAGTATGGGCCTCCTACTTTTCTCTCCTTCGAGATGGGCTGACCAGAACACTTCACGACAGCTCTCTTTCCTTCCTCTCCAGATCCCCCACACCCTTACACTCCTCCGCCGACCCCATCCTTATCGCACCCCATGATATCCACCATCCCCCCACCCCGGCCCGTGTCGGTCAATTCCTTGGCCAGAGCTCCTGGTCCTCCACTGGCAGCACCAGCTCAGAAAACACTCCGAAGCACCAGTACGAGGATTCCACTTCATGACAACCTCTATCCTGCCGACTCCTCTCACTCAACTCCCGCGTCAGCGTTATCCTACTCCTCGCCCGTCCCTCACGACATCTCCACATTCTCTTGCCCACGAAATTCTTCGCGGGAAGAAACAGAGTTTGCAAATCTCCCGATCGAGATCCATGAGGCGATCATTGATCATTTGTTCGGTGAGCGGGCCTCCGCGGCCAAGGCGAGCAAATCGTCCCTGCAAAACTGGGAGAAAGCGCTTCGACATCCTCGGCGCAAGGCGCTTTCGAACCTCTCGCTGATCTCCAGAGTGTGGACACCACTCGTCCAAAGCCGCATCTATCGACACAGTGAGTTTTCTTGACTCATGACCCGGCGTGTGTGCTGACATCGTACTTCGCATAGTCAAGGTCAAAGGAACCATTGACGGACTAGCAGAATGCGCAGAATGGTTTGCAACATACCCGCACCTCGCCGGCTACGTCAGGCATCTCGAAGTCTGGATCCCTGTCTGGGGCAACCGAGCCATTCGGCTTCTACCACGCCCTCCGGGTCGACGTTCCAACGCCGGTATGCCAGATCCACTCGAAGCCAGTATGGTAGCAGCCTGGGGTCATGAAGACGTTCCTCATGGCAACAATATCCACTACTACTCCTCCACGCAAAATGCCACCTTGGACGAGATTTTCCAACACGTCCAGATTTTTTTCCCCGGTGCTCGAGTGCTCACGCTAGAAGGGGGGCATTGCAAAAATCCGCCTATGATTCGCCATTTTCGAAAAGAACTAAACGAATCCAGAGACCTGCCCTCACGCCAGCGTCTGCCTGTTCTCCCCAACGTCCAGACATTTGTGATGCGCGGTGCCTGGAACCTCATGCGCGGTTGGGGTCATTGGTACAATCTGTCGCAAGCGCTGCCAGCGCTGCGAGAGTGGCACTGCGCCTATGCCCAACCCAAGCCAGAGATCTATTTCACCATGTCTCAGGTCCTGGATCGACCGCCGCCGTTTGTGCGCCATCTCAACATTAGCCTCGAGGGATTCTACAACAACAAAGATGCGGTTAATCCGGCGCTATTCGGCGCTCGCGTGCAGGTTCCGCCAATCTGTGACTTGCTGGGTGCGATTGCGCCGACCCTGGAGACATTGGCTTTCACTGGCAAGATATGTGTAGGCTTCTTTGATTCGCTTCGACAGCACGCTTCTCCCCAGTCGTCAGGCCTCAAGTCCCTGGATCTGGTAGTCAAAACATGCTGTCGTGGCGCTGAGCAATCCGATTCCATGCCTTCCACCGCCTCCGTTTCAGGTATCACCAACATCAATTTTATTTGCGCGTTCGAAGCCTTGGTGATCGGAGCCGTGGAGTGTCTCGAATGCCTCCCATCGCTTGAAAACCTGCGTATTCGCTTCATTGACCTGGACTCGACGTCTCCATTGTTGAACCCGTACTTTCAACTGACAGGCAATGAGTGCATGGGTCTATGGAGCTACCCAATCCTCGAAGCACTGCAAGCCAGCCGTCCCTCAGCGTACTTTGTCGAACTCAACGATGGCATCCACTCGCATTTTGGAACCCATCAACAGGCCCTGGCGCTTTATCCGCGCTCTCGTCCGAAGAGCATTCATGTCAGCACGTATCGGGTGATTGCTGATGCATCCAAAATTTAAGGGTTATGAGAATGCGATGGCTTTTCTTTGTTTTGTGTACTTTCAATTTAGCCGAATACCCCTTTTCTCAGCTTGTGTGCTATTTATTTGTCGAGACAGATCGCATGCCGGTTCTGTTGAACGTGTTTTGCTGCGGATTTTAGTATTGTGGGAGCATTTTACGGGGCGTGTACTAGGCGAAGCAATTGTAAGCTCGGTTGAATCTCAGTATTTCGTAAATCGAAAAAGATTTCATTGTACTAGAGAAATGATTTTTAGGAAGCAGGGACGCTCGCTAAACCGAGATAATTAGTCAACCGACGTTGTTAATCGGGAATATACTGCATTTCTATATTTTTATGCATACACAGCGCGTAGAAAGGAGTAATAATGCAGTTCTTATTGTTTTTGCTTGGACTGGAAAGTCTTGGTGTCATACTCAATCTCGTCCCCAAATTCGCCCACATCCTGGACGATAATCCCCAGAATCCACACATTGACGGCGAAGAAAAAGAGTGCCGCAAGAAATAGACCCGGCACAAAAGACGAGCGGCCGAGGAATTCGAGATTGTATCCCTGGTGGAGCCAGAGAGCCTAAAGGAAGGTCAGGGAATAACAGGAGAGTGAATAGACAGACCAGGAACTTACCTGTGCAATGACCCAGAAAAAGGCTGCCGAGAGGCCCAGGGTTGGCCTGCGCATCAAGGATGAAGAGGGAAGGTAAAAGGGTAGAAGTATCAAGTACCAGAGGAAATACTGTGCAAGTCAGCCATCATTCTAAGTGTGAGTTGAGAGGCTGACCTACCTGGCTCGTACAGACTTTGTTGAAAGTAACAAAAGCAAACGTTTGAGCAAGCATAGCGCCAGCAAGGCTTTTCTTTGCGAGAACAAGCGGCAAAGCGACGACAGCCAAGATAATCTGGGGCAAGAAAGCCAGTGCCTCAAAGTGCGAATTCGCCCCGCCGGCAGCTGAGAGGTACAGCAACGTGCTATACGGGGAGAAATTGTGGCGGTGATCGATGCGCGTGAGATGGTGGAAGAACGTGTGATGCAGGAATGGCATTCCATACAGGGAATACATGGCGATATTGAGGGCGGCGAATGTCGCCAGCGCAGAGAATGTCAGCTTTATCCGGGACGGGGTCACAAATGCCACAGCACGCTGGAGCAAAGTCGATTCCACTGGTATCGAGGAGGCGCCATCGCGCTCAGCATCCCACCACCAGAAAATAGAGACGCCATAAATGAAAGGGTAGATCTTGAAGTGTACGGCAAGGCCCAAGATAACACCCGCAAGGACTGCCCTACGGGTAAGAGATGCCCACAGCAGTGCCGCAACCAAAACCCCAAGCAGACCCTCCGCACTGCCACGGGTACTGATATTCGCAACCATAGGATTCAGCAACCATACCGCAGAGACATATCGCAGGGCGCGATCAGCAGGAAAGCGATAACATTTCACAAGGAGTTGCACCGCCAGCCACCCGGCAAGAACATCCGACACCGCGAAAAGGATCTTGCCAAAGGCAAAAGCCAGCGCAGACCACGGCGGAGAAACTTCCCACGCAGTTGGGAGAAGCATCCAAGCCAGCAGGGGCGTGTAGCGATATGTATCGCGCGCATAGGGCGGTTGGCCCTTGGACACGTAGCGAGCCGCATCGGTGAAGACCATGTAGTCGATGTCGGTGTATTTGACGGCTGAATGCGCGTCCTGCCAGCCACCGTACACCAGGAGAACCAGGCGAAGGGCGGTAGCTAGGAAGAGGATGCGCGGTGTCGAGGTAAAGAGAGACATCTTGGTTGATAGGGTGTTGTGGTCTTCTTTCGCACCAATTAAAATTCAAACACCTGGCCTCTTCTAGCAGGCCCGTTCTTCGAGTCTATGCAAAATTGACGACATACACGTCATGCGACATCCAGAGGTGTAAACATGCAACAATTGGCCTTTGTGATGGTGTGTTGAATGTTCGCTGGATTTGATTGCAGTGGTGGAAAAGGGAGGCGCTGAGTCAGCGGATCCACTCCCTAGAAGTATGAGGTTTCATATTCAGATTCGAATCAAAAGAGATATTTCGCTTGTTATACATTTCTTCTCACAGTGAATAATTCACAACTATGACTAAATCCCCCAGCCTCTTATTCGTCACAAACAAACGAGTCTGTTTCGTCTCTGCAAAGTCGATAATCTTGCACACTGTCACCCGGTCCTCCTCCCCGGGTATCCTCTGTTCCACTGGCAGATCTGACAGCCGGGACTCTTCCAGGTTCATGATCTCCTCACCAACCAGAGCTTGCCGGCGCCAATCATACAGACAATCGTGGCTTGGGTTGGATGCCAAAAGTCGAAGAGCTTTCCGCCGGACTAGTGGCAGGCGACACGAATTGGAAACCATTTGCAGAGCGGGGAGAGCACAATTATCCAGCCGGAAACTGGGCGCTGAGTCGGAGTCTAGTATGATTAATTCTTCTGCCAAGGACACTATATTCGTGTAGTGGGCATTCCATTGATCGTGGTCGGTCTCTTTCCACGGAGGATTGCCAAATGTCCATAGAACGGCGAGAATATAGTCGATGCGGAGCGAGACAACAAAGCGTCGGTCCGTCTGCTGACCTTCCGGGGTTTGTAAAAACCTCTCGAAGTAATCATTCCATGCTTCGTACGTCTGCCGGAGCATCCTTGATTGCGCAGCGTCCTTCTCTTGCCCTTCGTCCGAACCAGCCTGCGCGGTGGGATCCGGCGAGGGCGTGAGTGCGACGCAGTAGCTCATCACAGAAGTCAAGCAGTGGCGAGCATCCGAGATATCTGTAAAGTCAGCAGATATCTGCATCGTGCGCGGATCAGTGAAAGGCAAGATCCCTTTTGCTTTCTGCGAAAACTGGCCGGTGTAGATATTTAAGCGAAAGAACATATCGCGCAGCTCCTTGAATATAGTCTGCGAGTCGCCGATAGACTGCACCATTTGTGATGGGCCTGACCGGGCGAAGATATTCAGCCCTGCTTCTATATGGCGGAGTGACTGGCTGACGTTCCCTCTGAGCATTTCCAGAAACACATATAAACCGCATGTAATCAGGGTGAGATCCAATTTTGTATTCCCCGGTACGGATAAGTGCTCCACCAAGAGTCGAATCGACTTGTTGTATTGACTCAACACAAAAGTCTCCGTGCAGCCTACGGGATCAATGCCGCGGAATCTCTGGTGCGCAGCGCCAACAGCAGCGACAGCCTGTCGAACCACCGGCTCCGAGTGGGTCAGTTGCGGAAGGAGGTAGTCCCAGAATTTCGCCGTGAAATATCCGACGATGGCACGCGAGGTATGCGAGCAGAAGAATGCAATGTGCTCTCGCTCCCGGGAGCTACCTTGCGGGAAAATCATCCGGCCATCAGCGGTGCAGGTGCTGCGCTGGTACGCATCGATGACATTCTGGCGCAGTTGTCGTTGCGAGAGGTTGACGGTATATCCATCACATTTGCGGCCTGTGGTAGTGCACTGTCCGCACGCGGGTTTCTGCTTATCACAGCGGACATGACGGGCTCTGGATTTAGGCTGTTAGTTCGATCGCCGATTGCCTTCCAACGCTGCCCACATATGCAGGGACCAGCCTTGGTCCGAGGGTGGATAAGGTGTGGCGGAATGAGTTCATTGGTACTAACTTGCAAGTCATGCAGCCATGGCCGCTGCTGCCCCTTACGCGAGCTTTTTTTGGAGCCATTGTGTCTTCCGGATTACTTTCGGGACGAATATTCCCTTCCAGTGGAGGGGTCTCTACAGTGGCATATTATATCCACGACGCAGCAAATGACAAGGCACCCTCCCCGGCAAATATCCGCCACTTAGGGGGGTGGGCAAGTGCAGAGGCTGACTTGTGGCTGCGAGGCTGCAGGGCTGAAAGGGCGAAGCGAGGTAGCGCCCCACCCCCATGGGCTATCGCTGCTACACAACACGGTTAAGGGCAAGGGTCTGGTTCCGGCGTTCATGACAAATTTAGATTTTCAAGGAGCGATTCGGCGTCCTGAATGTGTCCGAGCAACTCCGGAGCGTCGTTATTTGTCAAAGTACAACTGGTCAAAGTACCCGGCCAATAGATCGGGTGATGCACTACTTTGCACTAATCTGCCCTGCATCCGTGGGGGCCGAAGGGTCGTCTGCTATGATGCAAATTATGGAGACGGTGAAGGAGGCCTTAATTTTGCTTGATTGTTAATGGTCCCCCGCTTCGTTGCATGATTCGTTTCCGCTGACAATTCCCACACTATAACCGATGAAGTCGGCTGAAATGGCATTTCCGCCACCGGAGGACCCTCCCCCTCTCTCCAAAAAAAAAAAAAAAAACATAAACCCAATCAAAAATAGGAGTTGGATGTGTTATTGACAAAATAGCCCGTGTCGGACATCTGTCCGAAATACGGCTGGTGGGCGCCGTATTTGGGGCCTTTCTCGTGGTCTGGCGTGAACAAAGGCATTCCGTCACCGCGGATTTCGATTTCAGTAAGTCCCGGCCAGAGACTGTTATCACTCCAGCTGAGGTACTCCCACAAGTACTGACCGCCATTGTCGTCACCGAACGGAGTAGCCAATGGCTCCACATATCCATTCTCCCCGAGAGAGAACCCGCCACGAGCGGAGTCCTGCATCGGAAACATCACAGACGTATCCCGGCCAGCGGGATAGTTCCCCGCAGGGAGAGATGCTACCGAGTCCGGGGGATGGAGGTCTTCGCCCCGCTTGCTAGCCTCGTAGATGCGCGAAAGAGAGTCCAGCGACCGCTTCGCTGTGTGGCCGTAGGACTGCATGCGCGCCAGCGTCATCATGGCGGTCTCGACCTGCGCCTGGCAGGACTCGATGGAGGCACGCGGATCATCGGCGGTGGGATCATTGAGGAAGAGGCCAATCAACGGCACCAGGGATGCCTGAAAAGTCCACCAGACGGCATTCCAGCCGCACAATTGGTTGAGCTGGGCCGTGACGGCGATGTTCTGGATGGACAGCTCGGCCACCTCGCGGCATTTTTGGATGGCAGTGCGCTCTTCTGCGCGGAGCGCGATGTAGGGTACACGCCGCATGGCATAGCTGAGCAACGTTGGTCGGTAGAGGAGCATGCGCTGATTGTAGTAGCGCCATCGCATGACGGTGCGGACGGTGTTGATTGACTCGGAGATTGGCTCGTGATCTTTTAGCACGGAGGGGAGGTTCTCCCACCAGTCGAGGAGCTGGGCATCGGCATGGGACATTTCTTGGGGTTTGACTAGCGGTGCTGCTGCGAGTGAGTCCTGGACTTGCGTTGCGATCTTGGCGAATCGAATGTTCTCGACCAGCGGGAGGATATCGAGGACATGTTCCTGAACATTTATTAATATATTCCTCCTTTTTTTCAATTTCAGGTAAAAGCACGCACCTTGTCTCGACAGTGAGGGGGCCGGACAGTGATATTAGGGCCAAAACGACCCATGCTGGGACGGCCCAGGGTCATGCCTCCCCAGGTGTCCATGCAGAATAAAGACCACCAGATTCGGCGCTTGAGGTCCATGGAAGCGATCCTGGCCGGGCTGGGCTGCTGGCGAGTATCTGTGAACTCTTTATGCATTCCTAGAGAGGACGCCATCCGCAAGGCGGCTCCCATCAGGGACCACGCCAGGTGTGGCTGACTGATGTAGTGGCAGTACCAGCCGCCAATGAGACCCAGTGCTTGGATGGTCTCCAAGTGCGAATCGCCCAGAGAGGTTAGGCTCAAGTGGCCTTTGCAGCGAAGGAAGTATGTCCGGTGTGTGCGGTCATCGTGGCCGGTTGCCGCGATGCTACCCAGGGCGAGAACGATATTCAGCAGCGCAAGCCAGTAGTCATCCCTCCGGCGACCGGTCAGGTACGTCTCACGGAATGACTGCTCGTCTATCAACGGCGCAAATGCCTGGAAATAGAGGAAATAAGCATCAAGCATCTGAATTTCCGTTGGCGGGATCAGCGCCTGCGGCGGCGTCACCGGCTGATGCTGCCATCCGGACGGCTCGGAGGTTGTATACTCCGGGCCGTTTGCAGGTGTGCGGGCAAAGTACGCAGCGGCACCAGGGTCGAGCCAGACAATAACTTTCAGGGCGGCCTGGATGGACGAAACTCCCAAATAAGAGGAGGGCTGTCTGGCCGAGAGAGACAGGGCGTTCACGTCGTCCGACACACCCTCGACCAGTAAATCCGCGGAACTGGCATGGCGGCTATCGGGCAGCTCCTCGGGCATGCTCTGCAGGGACTCGAGGTTGTCATCTTCGTTTGACAGTGGAGAGACATGCGCTTCCACCGACGGCGAGGTGGCAGGCGAGGCCGGGTGCGGCAGATTCATACCCGAGACTTGGGAGGCCGTGCCCGATGTGAGCTCGAGCAGTTTCTCCCGCGGCAGATTCACCAGTGACTCTGGCGCGAGGTTGGGAAATAATCTCCCCAGCACGCTGCGGTACTCGTCGAGCGTGGTGGACAGTTTCTCGACATGTCTAAGGATAGTGTGAGTCGGTTCATCATTCATGGAAAAGGGGAAGCGCTTACCGGCGTGACGGACGCGGATCGGAATAGTGACACTGATCAGATTTCTTGTACCAGCGGCAGGCCTCACACGGTTTCTCGCCATCACACTTGATCTTGCGGTGGCGACACGAGGTGCAGGCGCGCAGGGTGGTGATGCGGCGGCCGACGGACTCGCGGCGCTCGTTGCTGGGCCGGCGGGCGGGCGTGGTGGCCCCAGGATTCTCAAAGCCCTCGAAGGTGTGGAACATGATGTCGGCAAGGCATGTTCAATGGAGACCGAGACAGAGCATCATGACTACTATAAAACTAAAAAGGGGATCCACGCGTTGATATGCGGACGATCAATCTTCAGGGGAAGAAGAACAAACCGCCAAAACAGCCGATGAGGATTATTATGTTGTGGAGCACCGGCTGATCCGCCTGAATCCCCGCATTTTTGCTTTCGCTTAAATCGATCAGGTTACGGTTATTTAGGGATCGATCGCCCTTTGGTGTCCGAGTTGGATCTGCAACGGTGGACTCTACTGGTTCCTTCGATTCCCCGTCTCTACACACCCAACTTCATTCCCTCAGGAAACCCGCGGTTGAAGGTCGGGGATGCAAATGATGGTGATTATTGCTGACACGCGCCCTTCACCGGTGGCATTGATTGGGGCCCATTCCGCTTCCACATGCTCTGCACGCGCCACACCGGGGCCGTCCGGCAGATGGGCAGCACAGTCGCCCAAGACAGGCAAACCCCCCGGTCTAGTTGCAGGGCGTTGCATTGTCCCCACGGAGAACCTTGTCTTCAGCGTGGGAACGCGAACCCCACCGAGCAGCGATCGTCTGGGGAAACGGCTAATGTTGGAGTGGTGCGCTTGCCCGTCCGAGAATAGTGAGTAGTGTTCTGTTCTTTGTTCCACCCCGGTTGAGTTAGTTAGGGCTAAGTTGTCAATTCACCCAACACACCCAGCATCCCCGTAGAGTAGAGCCTCGTTAGCAAGATCGCGCAGTGACTCGGGCCACCAGGCGTGCTTAAGCCTTTACGCCATCCGCATGGTCATCAGTTCAGATTTGTGAAGAGGATCGAAATTGTTCAAATTGCCACGGAGAGGGGTGTCTGATGCCAAGCCCGAGCAATACTCTGCCGAGCCAGGATTGGACGGATAAATCAATTCATCCAGGGTTTGAAGAGTACGAGGGTAGAACGGGTAAGGAACGGTAGATGAGGCAAATCAATAATGATACATATGTCTGGAGACGACTGCACAGGTGGGCTCAAGCCTGAAAATATTAGCACCGACTATTACTGTGTAAGTCTGGGGACGGGGTCAGAGGGACGGGGCGCCAAGCCGTAAACACCAGTCGTGGATAAATTGGACCGGATATTCCGGGATGTGAGGATTGGCTCGGATGTACACCATACCTAGTAGGGTGTGTAGGTGAAACCCACATTCGGACCAGAGGGAGACCCGAGTGAAGCTGGACGGAACAGCCCCGTGTCAGGTGGGCCGCTAGTCCCGTTCGGTCCCGTAACACCACTCCGTGTCCAAACAGGAAGTACGAGGGGCTTATCGATAACACTCCGGGGAAGCTCACGGTGCGACATGGGCTATAAAGAAGTCACCTGCCCCGTCCAGGGAGTAGCTCAATCAATGATGTCGAACCTGGTGCAATTGCCCCTCCACGAGGGCTGGAGCTTCCGAGACCGCGATGACGCCGAGGGATGGATGCCCGTGCCAACCGTGCCTTCGGTCGTGCAGCAGGACCTCATAGCCAACAAGAAGTACGCTGCAATTCTCCCAATCGCGGGCTATTACTAAACAAATCTCAGACTCGAGGATCCCTTCATCGGCTTCAACGAACTCAAGGCCCGTTGGGTCAACGAGAAGTCATGGGTCTATCGCAAGAAGTTCCAGAAACCCGCGGCACCCGCCGGAGCGGCCATTGTCTTGGTCTTGGGCGGGCTGGACACGTTTGCCACGGTCAAGCTGGATGATCAGATCATCTTGAAAAGCGACAACATGTTTCTGGCGCACCGGGTGGACGTGACCAAAGCATTGAAGGAGGAGGGCGATCACACTCTCGAAATTGAATTTGACTGTGCCTTCCTGAAAGCGCGCGAGCTGCATGACCAGCACCCGAATCATACATGGGTCGGTTTCAATGGTGATGTGTCACGCCTAGCGGCTCGCAAGGCGCAGTACCATTGGGGCTGGGACTGGGGTCCATTCCTGATGACAGCGGGGGTCTGGCGCCCAGTGCGGCTGGAAATGTACACAGCGCGAGTTTCGGATCTGTGGCCTCAAGTCCAGCTGGCAGCAGATCATGAGACCGCCGAGGTGACCGCCATGGCTACGGTGGATGCCGTTACGGGAGACAAATACACGGCTCGGTTCCGCTTAAGCCTGGAAGGACGTGAAATCGCCCGTCAAGATATCCCCGTTGGTGAAGACAAAACAGCACAAGTCGCATTCCGCGTCAACAAACCCTCTTTGTGGTGGCCTCATGGCTACGGTGAGCAGACTCGCTATGAGATGTCGGTCTCAGTGTTGTCGGGAGATGAGGAAGTGGACAGCACCGCTAAAAAGTTTGGCATTCGGACCGCAGAGGTAATCCAGCAGACGGACAAGCATGGCAAATCGTTCTATTTCCGGATCAACGGAATGGACATCTTCTGCGGTGGCTCATGCTGGATTCCGGCCGATAGTCTGCTGCCCAACATTAGTGCGCAGCGGTACCGCGATTGGATTAAGTTGATGGTTGAGGGCCGGCAGGTCATGATCAGGTAAGGTTTTCTTTTCCAACGATATCCAAAGGAAGCGCGTTAACTAGGGGTCCAGAGTCTGGGGTGGTGGCATCTACGAAGAAGATATCTTCTACGAAACATGCGACGAGCTCGGTGTAATGGTCTGGCAAGACTTCATGTTCGGATGCGGAAATTATCCCACATGGCCGGGGCTTCTCGACTCAGTGCGCCAGGAGGCTATCTACAACGTGCAACGACTACGCCACCATCCATCCATCGTAATTTGGGTTGGCAATAACGAGGATTACCAGGTGCAGGAATCCTCAGGCTTGACCTACAACTACGAGGACAAGGATCCGGAGAGCTGGCTGAAGACGGATTTTCCAGCACGCTACATCTACGAGAAGCTGCTGCCGGAGGTGGTATCCGAACACTCGCCAAACACATTTTATCATCCTGGAAGTCCATGGGGTGATGGGAAGATCTCGTCTGATCCCACAGTTGGGGATATGCATCAGTGGAATGGTCAGTTTATGTCCTGGGTATTATTTTATGTGTCTGCTAACCTGTCCACCAGTCTGGCACGGAACGCAAGAAAAATACCAAATCTTCGATACGCTGGGCGGCCGGTTCAACAGCGAGTTCGGCATGGAGGCATTCCCCCAGCGAAGCACGATCGACTTCTTCATCGAGAACGAAGAGGACCTATTCCCGCAGTCGCATGTAATGGACTTCCATAACAAAGCCGACGGCCATGAACGACGGCTGGCAACGTACCTAGTCGAGAATCTGCGCAGCAGCACAAACCTCAACGTCTACATCTACCACACGCAGGTAATCCAAGCCGAAACAATGATGTTCGGATACCGGGGCTGGCGACGCCAATGGGGCGACGAGCGACACTGCGGCGGCGCCCTTCTATGGCAGCTGAACGACTGCTGGCCGACGATCTCCTGGGCGATCGCGGACTACTTCCTCAATCCGAAACCAGCCTACTACGCCGTGAAGCGGGTTCTCAACCCCATCGCGGTAGCCGTGCGTCGGTCGCACCATGACTGGAGTGTCGCGCACGCCTCACCACCGAAAACCAGCCGGTACGAGCTTTGGGTCGCTAGCAACAAGCCAGCGCTGGTACACGGCAACGTCGAGTTGCGCTTCATATCCACCAACACGGGTTGCGACATCCGGCCGCCGATAGTGCGGAATGACATCCTCATTGCAGCGAACGGGACAACGAACATTATAACCGACGGGGTGATAGACCACACTGTCGAACCAGAACCGCATGTCCTCTCCGCACGCCTATGGGTCGATGGCCGCATCGTCGCGAGAGACGTGGACTGGCCGCAACCTTTCAAATACCTTGATTTCTCTGGCCGTGGCCTTCGAGTCGAAGTTAAGAAGGGTAAGAGTGGTGCTGATGAGAAGATATTGGCTATTCATACGCACAAGCCGGTCAAGTGCCTCGTTATCCAGGAGTATGAGGGTGTCAGACTGAGTGATAATGCGATGGACATTATGCCTGGTGATGAGCAGACGGTTGTTTTGACGGGAACTGCGCCGGAGAGTGTTTATTATCGGTATTTGGGATTGGAGGGTTCTGAAGGGGAGAGCCTGTCTTTACTTTGAGAAATAGAGAAAAGATGGAGTTTGGTTTAGTGATCACGCTAACTTATGAGGTCTTGGTCAATGGCGAGGTTACAAAACTGTCTACCAAGACAAGAAAATCCCGTGGTCTCCACTACTTCAGATACTCATGGCAATCTGTTCAAGATCAGCCACCCACCGGGGCCTTCTTCACTCCAAAATCTTTCAAGCGGAAAGTCGAGGAATTTGAAATAAAATTGACTCAAACGCCTCCCTTCTCATCACGGCACCGAACCTAATATATCCGGTAAATGCCGCATCAGTAACAACATAAATTCACGACCGTAGAATGTACATACCCATGACATTTAATAAGCTTCGAAAGCGACGCGCTCAACTCTCTAAGCTTGCCTATATCAAGCCTATCTGCCCACGATTGCTGGAGAATATAACACCATGCTTGAATCGGGCTAACTTCATCCTCAAATACGAGTGTTTCGGACAAGGATAGGAGGTTGGCAAATATGACAGTTGGATCCCGCGCGGCCGAAGCTTGCTTTGACAGTGTGGATGGGATACATTGGTGCTGATGTGGGCCGATGAGAGTGGCGGATGCGAGGAGGGTATGGCCGTTGGGCTTGTCATGGTGATGCTCCAAATGAGGAAGGCAGGGACGTTCGAGGCTGGGCCTTTCTTAGAAAATAGACAGAGACACAGGGTAGCTAGATATCACTTACAACAAGACGAATTCCATTCCCATGTCAATTGTGTTTCGGTTAGAAAACTGTTCGGCGTATCGTGGTTGTGAATGATGTGATTGACAAAGAGAAAGGTCCGTTGCTGGGCAGGACAATGGAGCCGGCTGTTGGCTAGTTGCTGACTCGATGTTGTCGCTTTGAGATTGTGGAGAGTGGTCCGATGTCTGACCGTTGGATGTGTTTGGACTGAACAGATGAACGGGCGGGTTTTTCTTCTCATAGTCAACCCCCACGTTGAATTCCGAGAATCTCACCCCATTGTCGACATGCTCATGGTATTGAATCGAGTTCTTGGGTTCGATTAAGTCTGCATCAATACCATCAGGTGCCTCTAACTCGCCATCAAGTGTGGCGAGCATTGAATGCTCATTCTTATTCACAATACCCTGAAGTAAGCCGACATGATCGTGAAGATTCCGAACTTGTGCGAGCAAATCCGCTTCGCTTGCACGTAGGCGCAAGACTTCCTTCTCGAGGCTCTTGAAGTATTGATCCTTCCGCTGACGGTGTGTACTGTTAAATACTAATTTAGCGTGTGAGTGTAAGCAGCAATACAAGGCACGTCGTACCGCTGAGCTTTGCGAAGTTGTTCTCGCCGCTTAAAGAGGTTTGAATGAGTGTCGCCTTTGATGAAATGTCAGCAGGTTATTATGACACCGAAGGGCTATCCTTCTACAGGAAAGAAATCCGAGCTCTTTACCTGATGTAGTATCTTGCTCACCCGAGCGATGGCCTGGAAGGAAGGTGAATGCTTTCCTCATATCGATTTGAAGGATCGTGGCAGATCCTTCGCGGACTTCAAGGGTAACAAGTGGAACCCACACGTACTTTGCGTAGGTACAATTGGTATGGGTGCCTCCAGGGGAAGAAAACAAGTTGACAATCGTCAAAGGGAGCCATCGCTCCGCGGGTCTCATTTGATTCCATAATCAAGGGTTTCGGGCGTAGGCTAGCGCCCAGCTCAGCTCTGGTTAGGTTAGGCCCCCCTCCCCCACAGCCAGGATTGTTGACTTAATCATTGTTCCCTATTTAGGTTAGCGCGGAATTGACTTCGAGGTTGTTGATTTCGAAGGGAGTTATGGATTGTTGACTAAATCCCCGATTTGCGGATTGTTGACTTAATCATTATTCTATTAATCTATCTAGTTCAACCAGGTTGCAGTGGCTCCCACTTTGTGGATTGTTGACTTAATCATTATTTCCGGAATCTAACTAGGGTTATACCAGGTCACAGTGGCTGCGATCTGTGTCTGAGAACAGTATATAACAGAGCTCGCAAGAACGATGTCAAAGAATTGTTACAGAATAGCAACCCATTCGCCTACTACCAATTCTTTTTGAGAGAGGCCGTTTCATTTCCTCAAAGATGATGTACTCTCTATCTTCTTCCCTCTTCCTGGGGATGGCATTCCTCACGGGGCGTATATTCGCCAGCCCCATGTCGACCGACTCAGGGCCTGTCGGCAAAGCGGTCTACCTCCAATCGAATGAGCACGAGAACTCCGTTATTTCTATTACTATAGGTCATGACGGCAAGCTTTACGGCGGCATGACTACCTCTACGGGCGGAATGGGAGGTGCCGGTATCGACGGTACGACCAACAAACCTGCTGGCCCGGATGCACTCTCATCCCAAGGCTCGGTGGTAGTAAAGGACAATGTAAGCTTGTCGATATTGTCTGAGACTTACTTAGAAGGACTCTCCGGGCTCACATAATCTCACCAGTATCTTTTCGCTGTTAACGCCGGATCAAATACTGTGAGCATGTTCAAAATCGACGGCATCAATGCAGCAGATTTGTCAATGATCGGAAACCCGTCCGCCGTTCCCGGCGACTTTCCCGTCACTGTTGCAGCTTCGGTGAAGCGAAGCTTAGTATGTGTGGGCTATACTGGGAAAATGGCCGGTGTCTCTTGTGCGCCATTCACGCACGAGGGACTGGGCCCGATGAAGCAGGTGCTTGACTTTGATCTCGACCAGACCACGCCTCCTGTAGGCCCCACGAATACTGTCGCAGAAGTATTCTTCACCGCAGATGATTCTCGTCTTATTACCACTGTCAAGGGTGATCCGACCACCAATAATACGGGTTTCATCTCTGTTTTGCCATTCAAAGATTCGTGCTCATGTGCGCTCCAAGGACATGATGTACGGACCTCCCCACCCGGAACTGCTGTGCTTTTCGGCAGTGTCAATATTCCCGACACCTCTGATCTATTTGTAACGGATGCATCATTTGGAACTACAATTCTCGACCTCCATCCGAATACAGACAGCGTGTCTCTCCTGCACAAGACCGTCATAACTGGGCAAAAGGCGACGTGCTGGGCTGCATATTCCGAGGCCAGGAACAGTGTCTTTGTCACTGATGCGGGTAGAGACCGACTGATCGAGATCGGTGCACATGACTCGAAAATCATGTCAACTCTTGACTTGAAAAACGGCGATCCTGGACTCACTGACGTTAAAGTTTCTGGCCGCTTTGTGTATGCGCTTTCTCCCGGCAATGGCACTACTCCTGCCGCAATCACGGTGGTGGATTCGTTCCAGGGCCAGGAGATTCAGCACTTTCAGCTGGAGAAATTGGGCGGGAGCAAACGCGCCCAGGGTATGGCTATTCTTCAGTGGTAAACCATCATGGAAGAGAGTACGGCAGGATGGTTAGCCAGATAACCTTCTATACTTGTTTGGTTCGTTCGAAGGCGATATGCTCTCTAGTTCTAGACAATGGATAGCCCATACAATAATAATGCAATAGCTACTTCATTCCATTATTCAATACCGTACCAGCACACTCCCAAGAATACTATTTAGGGTTAGGATAAAGCTACATTCCTTACTGGGGATAGTGGTGTTCAAACGTCGTGTATATTCCGGACTGAATACAGTGCCACAAGAGAGCAAGGATGCTGCAGAAAATTGACTCCTGTTCGTCTGCTATCATACAGGACTCTCACTCTCACAGTCTCTCATCCAGCAATCTCCCCCTCTCTCCCCACACACACATGCACATAACTCACTCACAGCGAAGGATCAGCCCACGCCAGGTCTCATCTCGTCTCATCTCACATCAGTCTCCGAGCCAAGGAAATGCGATCGATCGATCGGGGGGCAAAAGGAAAGGCAGGGGCAAGGGAAGGGATCCGTGAGGAAGAGACTGTCAACTATCCCATCAAGCATTGGTAAGTGGTGTGGTGTGTTGATGTCACTCTGCCACTCTCCACTCTCAAGGCGATGTCCTAACGCGCGCCACGGTCTGTCTGGCTTCGTCC